>NW_027492158.1:0-719967 GCF_021521415.1 Bidens hawaiensis
AAAAGAAAAGTAACACTAAAGTAAAAATCCATGTGGTAATATTCTCTATCCATTCTCTTATCTTTTTTATACCTAAACTAATTGATTAAACAATTTTCCTTTCAATCTTACCAAGATAATAAGAATCATGGATTATCAGTAACAAAGTTTTATAATTGTATCATGTTATTATATAATCATTCATCGTTTATTAATATTATACAGGGAATGTCCTGAAGAATGCAAGGAAGCTATCCCGACATTAATGTTTGCGGCTGCAAGATTTGCTGATTTGCCAGAGTTACGCGAGTTAAGGAGCTTATTTTACGAAAGATATGAGATCATCTTGAACCTTATGTCAACCAAGAGGTTTGTCAAAACATGTTTTGTTTTTTGTTTTTTTTTTTTAATTATATTAATACTTTTTCCCATGAGGTCTTAATAAGTTAAAACTAAAAGTGAAAGAATCATATTCTAGTTTGTCAAGAACTTGAAGACAAGCATTCCTACGAAGGAAATAAAGCTTCAAATGCTACAAGAGATTGCAATGGAATATGGCATCAAGTGGGACCCCAAGGTTTTGGAACAAAAAATATGTAAACCACCTCCATTTGTACAGGTAATAAACCATGAGTTTATTTATTTATTTATTTTGAATATTAATATTAAACAATAATAAAAACAAATGCATACTATTTTAGTTTTTTTACATAAAATATCAAACTCGTTTAGGTCGTGATGTAGGATATAATACAGTTTTAAAATTATAAAACAATAGGTTTAAATAGGTCAATACGCTAGAACAAGACCCGCTTAGCTAAGCATGCTCATGAATACAACCCAAAATTAACCTGAGCTTCTTTATAGTAAAACCAAATCCATAAGTTTCGTGTTAGTTTCTTGTCGTGTTAAAAATTCACACTCGTAACTTTGTGCATACATCTGGCTAAACTTTTTAATCATAACAAGCATGTTATTTAATAAAATAAATAGAGAAAAAAGTGTTAACGGGCCAACCCGAGCCCTCCACCTGCAGATGTACACATATTTTTTGTCAAGCAAGCAATTTCTAAATGTACAAAATCATTATTTTTCTACAGGAAACAAAAGTTCAAGAAACAGAAAAGGAGAAAACTGAAGTTGCAATGAGCCATACCCTTAAAAATGATTTGCCATATAATTCACAGGCCAAAATCGAACAAAAAGACGAAAAGCCCACTGGAAATAGCTTGCCCTACAAATCAAGGGCTGAGATTGAAGCCCAAAAGGAAAGAAAACATGATCATGGTCATGGCCATCAATCCCCTTACTGGTCAAGCAACACTAGTACTTGCAGTGAAACTACAACTAGCCCAGATGATAGTGCTTCTGAGGATACGCCTGAAGTAACAAAATATTATGCATTCGGTCAACGGCTTCTCGTTGTAGTAAAACCGAGTCAAACAAAAAGTCAACAGTTTCAGATACTAGTTCTATTTCTGGCGAGAAAGATGGCGGCTTTCAATGTGATATACCCGAAGGAAGAAAGCTAAACGGGTTAAGGTCAATGGGTCCTCCTTACATCAAACCAGATTCAAGCAAAAAGGCAGATGGGCCAAGTTTTGAAGATGATAATCATAAAAGTGAAGAAGGAACTGAAAAGATCATTAGTAAACCAGTACCAAGATCAGTGAGGGTTAGAAGACCGTTAAAGCCCGTACCGGGCTCCTGTGGGAAAAATGATGTTTCGAATGGTTATATAGATGAAGAAGAAAAGAAAAATGAGAAACCGTCACGGTTACCTGCTACAACACGGACTGCTTCACTTCCATGTGAACCGGTGGCTGCAGGGGTTGCGTTAGATGAAAGAAAAGGGCTTGCAAGGGCCACTACTTATCAGCCGGATAAAGGTTCGGGTCCAAGAGGAAATGTGCATCCTAAACTTCCTGATTATGATGATTTTGTGGCACGGTTGGCAGCTTTTTAGAGCAAGTTCATAGTGCTGTATTTTGTTTAGGCTCACAAATTTGTTTGCATTTAGCTGTGATTAATGTTATTCTTTTATCCAAGTCAGCTCCTTGCTGTTAAATATTAATAGAATTTGTGATAATACAAAAGTATTGTTTTAAATAATTATTTTGTTTTAAATAATAATCTTTTGCCTCTAAAGTGACATTCTTCATCACTAGGCAGACTTGAGTGCCTTCATAACAACAAATTGTTTATAAATTTATATTCTCCATCTCATCACAATGCTTGACATGTCACTCCCTTGAACAGTTCTATATACGTATGATAACTTTAATTTTATATTACCAGTGTTCAATAACTATAGAAATTGACTAAATACTATTATTTTGTTGCACATGTAACTATCCTTGAAAATATATATAAATAATTATAAATGAGGCGGGCTCAAGCTTGATAAACGAACTCAAGCTTCATAATAATAAACGAACTGAGCTCGACAAACTATTAAGAAAGCCAAGCTCGATCACGATGGTTGCCTGGCTAGTGATCAATGGTTGGACCTGTCTGTTCATCATCCATGACAGTTGAGCTGTTCAGGTCAACTTAAATCAGATCTAAAACATGACACTTTTCTAAAAAGAGTAGCAACATGGCAATATAAGAGTCAAAAGTCCGTAAACTTGATACAAAGTGAATTACTGAAATGATAAGATGCCTAATAATCACACAATCTAAAGAAAGAATATCATCCATCAGTACATTTTTATGGAACAACAATTTTGTAACAAATTAAGCAACAGATGACAAGGATATGCTTTATTATACATCCATTTATTGCTTAGAATCCGAAATAGTCGCATCCAAGATATTACACAACAGGTTCATATGTTAACAAGAAGGTTTTAAATAAATATGGTCAAAAGATACATTACCCGCTAACGTTTCAGCAGAAACATCATATCTTCATAATCTCCTTGTCTTACTTTTGTAATCTTGGCTTGTGCTCTATCAAGTATTTGTCTTTTCTGCAACTCCAAATCTTTATGAAAATCCATCTTCATTCTCTCCAGCTCTATCATCTGCTGAATCTTGTTATTTTCAATCTTTTCATATATCTCGCTGAATTTATTAATCGAATCTGCAAGCAATTTGAATGAAGGTTTGGGCTTTAATTTCTTGGGTGGAAGCGTATCTGATTCATCATCATCGTCATCAACGTCTTCATCATCATGAGAATATGAATTACCAGAAATACCCCTCGTTACGTTCACACCATTTCGGTTATTTAGACTAACACTAGGGTTCTTTAAAGCACTCGCTCCTGACGACAGTAGCATATCCATTTTCTTGAAATATACCCATTTGGTTGTTACAATTTTGCCCGCGTTTAAACTGGCTTTCTCCTTTTTGTACTTTTTCTTTAACGTATCCAAACGATTTCTACACTGAGAATCAGTTCTTTCATGCTTTGACTGCTGTGAAACTCTGTCTGCAACTTCTAACCATTCATCAGATCTCAGACTCTTTCTTCCACATTTTAGATACCGTTCACCCCAAGCATCTAACAGCACAAACGTCTCGTGCTCACTCCAGTCCGTAAGTGTGTTTCTCCCACCAAAAGACGGTTTTGGCGCAGAAGTAGGCGGTGGGACCCGAGGTGCAAATTCATAACTCGATAACAAGCTCTTCAACTTCCGTTTCTTCGGATGCCTTTGCTGATTCACATCATCATCGTCTCCACCATCATCATCGTCGTCGTCATCGTATCGATCATCATCATCGTCAACAGCCTCCCCGTTTTGCTTAGTTTCATTCAATTCATTATCACCGACATTCGTCTCATCCTGTTCTACTTCTTCTTCCTCATCTTCTACTTCATCATCATAATCATTATTATCCGACACTTTGGCGACTTCCGAGTGACCGTACCCTTGATTCAGACCGTATTCTCGACTGTCATCCATCAAAACACACAGATAGCAGTACCTAACAAAAGTCAAACTGTAGCAATCAAGAATCTAAAAAATTGCCAAAAATAGCATAAAACCCTAAAAAAGTTCAAACAATTAAACTCACCTACTCCTTGAACAAAACCCAATAAAACCCACAATTCAATTTCAAAAAAATCCAGCCTTTTCACTAAAAATCAGTCAAATTGATTAAATAAGTGAAATTTTACCTGGATTGAACGGAATTGGATGGAGAGAAAGAGAAAAAGGTGGGTAATTAAGAAGCAGCAAGCAAGAGTGATTGACTATGAAACCCTAGGTTGAAGAAGAAGAAGTTGAGTGAGTGTCGTTGGTTTGTTTATTTGGGGATATCAATTCAATATGTGAAAGTGGACAGTGTGCATCGGGAACAGATTTATTTATTTATTTATAATAACTAATAATCTTAATATTTATATTTAAATTAATATTTAGGAAAAATTCTTAAAATAGCCCTTTTTAGAGAGAAGATTCCCAAAATAGCCCTTTTTTTCTTAAAATAATTTAAGATTTGGACTGGGAAAACGCATTGGGAAAAGATAATAATAATAAGGGACCAGTCCAAATTCTGAAGGAAAGTAACGTAACAAACGGGATATTGGAAAATAATGAAGTTAAAGTTCAAATTATTTTGTAATCTTTGAGCAAAAGTCCAAATTTTTCCAAAACTTTTTCTTTTAAAAAAGCGTCTTGAAAGACTGTTTTTTATGTTTTCTACTTTTTCCGTCCATATTTTTAAATTCTAGGAAAAAGAGATTTTGAAATCTCGTCTTGAAACAGACGAGATTCTTTCTTTCTTCCAACCTTCATGCTACACACACACACACACTTATACATACATACATATACGTACATATATATATAAACATATATATATATATATATATGTATATATAAATTCCGTATATATATTGTTTTGGTCAAAAATTAACAACAATGATTTTGTAATCAAATTAGTAATCGGGGCTAGGTGCTTGTATGAAATGAACGTAAAAGTACTTGAACACAAGGATTTGTTGCGAGGAAAAAACCCGTTATCCTTAGGATAACAAGCAAAAAACCCGGGGTGGTGAAAACTATCACCACCGGTTTATTAATAATAAAGATGATTACAATGGTGGAGCTCAAACTTGATCGTGATTACAAAGAATGCGAGTACTAGTAAGTTCTCGAGTGCTAGAGTGTGTGTGTTATGATCCGTATAGAGCTCTATTTATACAATATAAAACTAACAATATGCCCTATATTTAAGGAAAGTAAGGAATCATTCCAATTAGTCGTTAGCCCTTCAATCAGCACGTTTCCTTTCTTGTCACGCTTTACTGAAAGCGCGAGTCTTTGGGAGATCACAATAACAATCTTTGACCTTAGAGAATACCGCATCCTGGATTCGTCCTGAATATAATCTTTGCTGAGGATACTGAAAATCCGTGCCCTAACATATATATATATATATATATATATATATATATATGTATGTATGTATGTATGTATGTATGTATGTATGTATATGTATACATATATACATACATATATATACGCATATATCAAATCGTATGCATATACATATATACATACATATACATGAATTTGATAGATTAATGTACTTATACATACATATACATGCATACATATACATACGTAAGTGTGTGTGTGTAGAATGAAGGTTGGAAGAAAGAAAGAATCTCGTCTGTTAAGAACAAATTCATCCTAAATGCGTCTCTCAAGACGAGATTTCAAAATCTCTTTTTCCTAGAATTTAAAAATATGGACGGGAAAGGTAGGAAACATAAAAAAACAGTCTCTCAAGACGTTTTTTAAAAGAAAACGTTTTGAAAAAGTTTGGACTTTTGCTCCAAGATTACAAAATAATTTGAACTTTAACTTCATTATTTTCCAATATCCCGTCTGCTACGTTACTTTCCTTCAGAATTTGGAATGGTCCCTCATTATTATTATCTTTTCCCAATGCGTCTTCCCAGTCCAAATCTTAAATTATTTTAAGAAAAAAAGGGCTATTTTGAGAATCTTTTCCCAATGCGTCTTCCCACGTTTCCTTTCTTATCACGCTTTATTAACTGAAAACGCTAGTCTTTGGGAGATCACAATAACAATCTTTGACCTTAGAGGATACCGCATCCTGGATTTGTCCTGAATATAATCTTTGCTGAGGATATTGAAAATCCGTGCCCTAACAATTGTCCCCAAATTTTAACAGCTGTAGATATGGTTTACAGCTGTAAAATTTTTGAATTTTGAATTTTGAATCTTCGCATGTGTGGTGGATTGCTGATGCACGTGTCATTCGTTCGTCCTTTGAGTAAACCCTAGGTCGTCCTTATACTCATTGGATAAATAACATTTTCAGTCACTTGTTCTTCCATCCAGGTAATCTTTTCTTACTTTCTCTCGTTTAGCTTCTGGAAATCATGAGCCCTAAACTCCATGATTCTGGTATTGAGGACTTCGTGTCCCAAAATCTTCTTGCCAATCCCGTGAGCGAGATATGCACGTTTAATGATATTGCAAGCTTACATTCCTGAGGCTGCTTCCCTCCGGGAACCGTTTTCCGACCCTTTGATCCGGCGGTCTTATCTGACTTGGTCTCTAAGACTTGGATTTGTTTTCCTTTTTTGCCGTTCAAAATCGGCTTTTCGTATCCATTCCCAGCCTTGACCGCAGAGTTCTTTTCTAGAACGGGCCTTAGTTTCGCCCAAACCATGTCGATGGTTTGGATGACTCTGCTTGTTCTAGAGAGACTGATTACCGATCATGCTCTTGATTTCACTCTTTCCGAGCTAGCATCCGTGTATGATCTTCGCAACCATGGATCCTCAAGATACCTTCTCAAAATCAGATCTCTGGGTGACCAAAAGTAGGATACTTTATCTTGAAGATATACATTGACATCTTTGTGACTGATATGTTTTCTTTTGTTTCTCGAGCTTTGAAGTTCTTTGAGATTGCTCCTCCCACCAGAGAAACCGAGGATAAGCTTGCCTCTTTCCTTCTCATTGACGAGGAAGAGAGAACGTTTCATTTCTAGTCAAGCTTCCAAAATCCGTCTCCGTCCGTGAGCTCCGTTATGTCTGGTAAGAAATGTTCGAGATTTTATTAGAATTTTTAAGGATCAGAGATACTAACCTGTGTATTTGTAGGCAAGTCTGCTTCTGCTTTTGCTCTTGAAGATATTGACAGCATGGTATCCACCCGAAGCATTATCAAGAAGGAACATGTCCCCAGCTCTATCCCTCGACCTGAAGGCAGCCGCACAAAGGGCTCTAAGAAGCGGAAGAGCAAGAGACCAGTGAATCCATTCCTGTGCACGATGTTGACTTCCATGATGCCGTGAATAAGACTCAGCAGGTATCTCTTTTGTTATGATCTCCTAATTTTTTAGGATAAATTATCTTGAGGATTCTCTATCCTTGCATGGCGTCGAGTATCTTTCCTCCTGGTTCGCCACTATGAGCCTCGAACTCCATGAAGCCAACACTCGCATCTCCGAACTGATGAAGATAGGAGTCTCAAAAACCAGTCTTCTTGATAAGAAAACCAAAGAGCTGGAAGACGCGAAACTGGAGCTGTCATTGGCCAAGAAGGAGTTGGTCCATCAAGAGGCTGAGTGCTTGGTGAAGGTTTATGAAGCTATGGAGGGGGCTAAAAAGTCTGCTTCTGTTTCCGTATTTCAATCCCGGCTCTAGGATGTTGCTAAGGAGGCGAAGGATGCTGGTCTGGATACCCCCTTCTAGGATATTGCTAGCTGGGAGAAGATACTGGCTGAGCTTGATGGGGACACGGTGGAGGAAGCAGGTCCGAGCGGAGTGGAAAAGGTTACGGAGGAGGCAGTGGATGTGGCGACCAAGGGAGCGGTGAAGGTGGTTGGTGGTGAGGTGCAATTGGGCGATGATAGCTGTAAAGAAAAGGCTTGAGCCCATTTTTTTATGTTTGTGTTTGTGGTTCGATGTTGAGTTGTAATGATCTGTTGAACAATTTACTTCTTTCTGTGTTGAACAATAGTATGCTTAGGATATTAGGATACATGGGTGGAGGGATCTTGACTTTCCAAGACGAAGCTCATGTTATCTTGACTTTTGAACATCTGGCAATATACGGGTGGAGGGATCTTGGCTTTTCAAGACGAAACCCGGGTGTTGCCTTTTTAATTTTCTGCACTTATGATTAGTAATGATATGATCTTTTGGCTTTAAGTATCTTGTCTAGTAACTTATAAGTTTTAGTTGGAATATTACATGTCTTTAATTTCCTGAAATAAGTTGATGTATCTTGAAAACATTTTCTTGAATATTTATAGTTTTAGAAAATATATCTCTAAGACAGGATATCTTGAGGATCATATATCCTGAACATGAAATACTTTTATGTTTTCAGCAAACATAATCAAATATCTTAAAGACAATAAATCATTATGCCTTGTGTGAGTTATTACAATCAAACCAAAAGATCATACTTTGAAATATAAATCGAGTAATAAAACTAAGTATAGAGAGTACATTCGCGGAGATCGTTTATTAATCCAATAGGCTTACATGTGATGTCCCCAATCGTTGACCCTTTTTAAGTATCAAGCTTCAGGGATTTTATTAAGTTAAAAAGCAACTCAGTATCCTTCATAGATTTTGCGATCTGTCAAAACAAAGTTAGACAATTCTGGCGACAAAACCCGTTAACTGGCGATAAAGCCTTTTTACCGGCGACTAGGCCTTTACTTTAGAGACATGAAAAATGTCTAAACTCGAGATAAAACTGGGGAAGGTCCCAAACGCATGGGCATGATTATGCCAAGACTTTAGATAACAAGGACGTGTTATAAACCCTAGATAACATGAAAATGTTATAAACTGTTCGTGTGACACGTCTGCCACTTATCATAAGGATTCAGTATATAGCCAACAACAGACGGATTGTCAGCTGGTCTGGTCAGCCTGCCTTGAACTATACCCGAATCATCGTGCGCTCCAGGCGTCGTTAGAAAGGTGAAGACCTTTAAAACTTTTGAGATTTCCGGGATATCATATTCGTGCGCCCCTGGCGTTCGTTGGAAAGGTGAAGACCTTTAAACCTTAGGGGATATCAGGGATATCATATTCGTGTGGGAGGTGATCAGCCTCTGACTGTTGTCGAGATAACGTATCTTTAGGATAACTGCAAAACACTAAGCTCTTGATGAGGGGTGGGTGTTAGCCTGGCTAACACCCCTCCGATGCATAAGTCAGTAAACTTGATTTAGGGATAATAAAGTTAAAAAATGTAAGAATAGATAAGAAAACATACCTTCATCTTGAGGATACCAATATACCGGTTAAGTATACTAACAAAAATACGCCTTGAGGTGGATAGCATTCCAAGCTCTTGGTATAGGAACACCTTTCATAGTGATTAACCTGTAGGCCCCTTTTCGTGCCTCCGAATCTATCAGGTAAGGACCTTCCCACTTCAGAGCTAGTTTTCCATCTGCTGGGTTAGTGGTATTCTGAAATGCTTTTCTTAGCACCATGTCACCTATTTGGAATCTTCGAATCCTGATATTCTTGTTGTAAGACTTGGCTATTCTTTGTTAGTATGCTGCCATTCTGATCCTGGCGAGATCCCTGAGTTCATCGATGGTATCCAGGTCTTTAGTAAGATTTCGTTTGTTGGACTCAGTATTCTGGATGCTGGTTCTTGCTGTGGGGATTACCGTCTTTGTAGGGATAACAGCTTCGGCCCCAAACACCAACGAGAAAGGTGTTTGTCCCGTTGCATTTTTCGAAGTGGTTCTATCAGCCCAAAGAACAAATGGTAGTTCTTCTGCCCATTTTCCTTTTTTGGATCCCAATTTCTTCTTCAGATTGTTGATGATGATCTTGTTACTGGATTCTTCTTGACCGTTAGCTTGAGGATGTACTGGAGTTGAAGTCACCATCTTGATTCCCCAACTTTCACAAAAGTTGGTTGTTCTACTACCGATGAACTGTGAGCCATTATCACAGACAATCTCCGCAGGGATACCAAATCATGTCAGGATATTGCGCTTGATGAATGAGATCACATCCTTTTCTTTAATTTGAACGAATGCCTCTGCTTTGATCCACTTGGAGAAGTAATATGTCATGGCCAGCATAACGACTTTTCCACCAGGAGCCTTGGACAGCTTTCCCACAATATCCATTCCCCATTTCATAAATGGCCATGGGGAGATGATAGGATATAATGGTTCAGCTGGTTGATGTAATATGTTGCTGTGTCTTGGGTAAGCATCACACTTCTTGGAGAAATCCATTGCATCTCTTTTTATTGTTGGCCAGAAGTAGCCTGTCCTTATTATCTTGGATGCTAAGGCTCTGCCCCCAATGTGGTTTCCACAATCGCCTTCATGTATGTCTTTGAGAACTTCTTGTGCTTCTTGATATTCCAAGCATCTCAAGTATAGACCTGCAAGCGATTTTCTATATAATACATTATTTTGGATAACATACTGGGTTACCTTCATTCGGAATGCTCTGGGATTTTCTCCTTCTAGGATCTTGTCACACCCCGACCAATGAAGGCGGAAACATCGAGGCGCGGCATGATTGCTCATTGCACAATGACACTATAAAGTTACAATATTTAAACAACTCATTTAAATCCATATCATCATAAATAACACAACAATTGTTCATACAAAATGCCAAATAGATAGATAAACAAATAACTTGTTCTTTTATTTTCTAATATCCTAAAGCCAAGATAATAAGTTTCTTCAAGTAATCCAATCATGCTAACATCAAACCTGTAACATTGCATAAAATAGAGTTTGTCAACACGAAGGTTGGTGAGCAATTTTCATAGTTTTGGACAATAAGTATATAGTATGAAATCCACAACTAGTATATGAAAACAATAAATAATAGCAACAATTTAGATAATAAAACCGTCAATAAGAATACATTGACGACAATAATGAAATCGTCAATAAGAATACATTGACGACACCTTTCTATATGGGGATACAATATATACTCGGAATTAATGTATGATCATACTTTGATGAGGCTACCCGCCTTAGCATTCAAGAGGCTACCCGCCTTAGCATTCAAGAATTTGCACATAATCATGTAAAGCATATAACACCAAATCGAGCATTTATTTAAGTAAACATATACAATACGTGTTGTGGTTTAAGACTCAAGTATAAATCATTTGAATTTGAATAAGTATGCAATGCCACCCCCAAAATGAAAGATGGGAAACGGGGGATGAAAAAGTACTCACATTAACAAGTAACTTGAAAGATAGTGTCGTGAATAATCGGAGAGATCGGTTTAACGAGCAAGACCTATATTAAACGGGTCTTGTGTCAGTAGGTAGTCTTGGAAGGGTTTAAAATAAAATACATGACAAATAAAGTAAATAAATAAAGTTTAGGATTTAAAATGTAAATATTTGAGAAATTAAAGAAACGAGTTTTGTAAAATAAGTTTACTCGAAACCGGGTCTCGGTATTCTATTCATTAGTTTTTTTCTTTTTTTACTCAACCTATGTTAAGTAATAATGTGGGTTAAAATGCGATATTGCAAAACCCTTGGTTATAAGAATACCCAAAACGAGGTTTAAACGAGTGTTCGGGTTTGTCGGTTCGAGACTTGATAATTGACCAAGCTCACAGTTAACATCCCAAAATAATAAATGTTATGAGATAACTCAATAAAATCAAAATAGACTTAACCACGTATGTAGTTCTATTGTGAAGAACCTTAACGTTCGTTAAGCAAGTATACGACCTTATCGGTTCGAACTTGTTATAAGATCAAGTTGGTTACCGACATGCCAAGTATGTTTAGAAAGTAACTAAAATTGATTTAAAATATAATCTTGAAGAAAAATATGAGTTTTGGTGGCTAAAAACACACTTGTGTGTCTTAAGCGAGTGAACTCGGTTTAGTTCGGTTTTTGGTTCGGTCCTTGACTCGGAATAAGACCGAGGATGGTTACCACATACCCAATTACCATGGAACTTGTAAAATAACTTATAAATAATAATACTCAAGTTTTACATTAAAAAAGTTAACAATAAAGCTTTTAAACAAAAGTTCGGTTTTTGGTTCGGTTCTCAACTCGGGATGAAACCGAGGCTAGTCACTACATACCCAATACCATGGAACTTGACAAATATGAAAAATAAACTAAAATATGTAGAATTTAAGCAAGTATAACAAGTTATATGGTTAGATTTGTTAAATATATAAACAAGGACTACAAAGTCCTCCATGTAACCTTGCCTTACTAGTCCGACATTTCAACCGGCCGAGACCGGAGAAATGAAAGACCGAAGGTAAACAAGGAGTGTATATTATATATATGTTGTAACATCAAGCTTTAAGTGTTGAGAAGTTAGTTAAAATGAAAAATTAGCTTATGAAGAACAACCTTAGAATTCAAGAATTTGAGAGATAAATGAATAAATGAGCAAGCACAAATGAAGAAGATGGGTGTGTATATATAGAGTAAGTTGAATGGTCTTTCATAAAGGATGTTTCATGAAAATGGGTTGGTTATAGACCCAAGAAGCACAAACTACAAATGGGTCCTTCAAGTCTCCATTTTGGTAGTTTTAGTCCCTGGAGTTCGTTTTGAGCGTTTTCGGGGAATTTTAAGAACTGAAAAGGGTGTTTTTTTTTATCCAACAACTATTAAACAAATATTTAACATACAATTCATCATTTTGATAATATCGAAAGGTTCGGGATACAAAACGGGTCGGGTTTACATTAAGAATACAAGTATAAAATAACCCGAAATTGACAAATGTCACAGATCTCGTTATCCTGAAGATACCGTATTATGGGATGGATTGGTCCAAGATGCTGGATGATCCTTAAAATTTGAAGTTTCTAAGACTTCGAGGTTCTCCTTTGTTGCTGAAGTCAAGATATGCACGATAGGTATCTTGACATCTCCTGGTATCTTGAGAGCTGATGCCAAGTTTGCTAAGGCATCTGCTTCAGTGTTCTCTTCCCTTGGTACCTGCACTATGTCAAATGTTTCGAGACACATAGCTAATTGCTTAACTATTTCTAAATATTTCGCTAAGTTTTCTGCATTCGCTGCATAAGAGCCATTGAAATGGTTAGCTAATAACAAAGAATCAACGTAAACTTGAAGATACCTGACCTTCATATCCTTAGCTAATTGCAAACCAGCTATTAAGGCCTCATATTCAGCCTCATTATTAGTAGCCTGAAATTCACAAGATATAGATAGAGGTATTATGTCCCCCTGTGGCGATTTTAGCAGGATACCTAGACCTGTTCCTCTTATGTTAGAGGCACCATCGGTATGCAAAGTCCAACTTTCCTTGACGTTCAATTGTTGAACCTCTTTCTCTACTTCCTCAAGTATATCCTGGCTAAAATCATCCACAAAGTCGGCAAGTTCCTGAGATTTTATGGCTGTTCTTGGCTCATACAAGATATCGTATGCACTAAGTTTCACAGTCCATTTTGCCATCCTACCTGACATTTCTGTTTTTCTCAAAACAGCTTTAATAGGATAGTTGGTTTTTACATGTATAACATGAGTTTCAAAGTAATGCCTTAGTTTAGTGGAAGCCATTATAAGTGCTAAAATTAACTTTTCAAGATAAGAATACCTGGATTCAGCATCTAGTAGACTTTTACTTACATAATATATTGGATGTGTTGACCTTCATGATCCTTGACCAACACGGCACTGATTGCACTCCCAGAAACGGCTAAGTACAGGGATAGAGGCTCACCATCAACTGGCTTCATTAGAAGTGGTGCTGAGGATAAGTATTCCTTCAGGGATACCAATGCCTTTCTTGCTTTTCTCCCCATTTGAACTTTTGATTCTTCCTTAGGATATCATAGAAGTCTTTACACTTCTCTGAAGATCTTGAGATGAATCTGTTGAGAGCAGCTATTCTTCCGGTCAACCTTTGGATATCTTTGACATTTCTTGGTGATTTGATATCCAGGATAGCCTTGATCTGCTCTGGGCTTGCTTCTATTCCTCTCTTGGTGACCATGTATCCTAGGAATTTTCCTGCTTTGACCCCAAAGTGACACTTGGCTAGATTCAATTTCATGTTGTATTCATCCAGGATATCAAATGCCAAGTCTTTGAGATGATCCTCAGCCCTTTTCGACTTTACCACCATGTCATCTATGTAGACTTCCATCGTGTCCCCCAGTTGGTCTTTGAACATCATGTTGACGAGCCTTTGGTATGTTGCACTTGCGTTTTTAAGTCCAAAAGGCATTGCAATATAACAATATATACTTGTGGGAGTCATGAAGGCCGTGTCTTCTTGATCTGAAGGCTCCATTTGAATTTGCTGAAATCCTGAGGATGCGTCCATGAAGGTTAGCAGTTCATGGCCAGCGGTTGCATCCACCATTGAGTCGATGTGTGGGAGTGGGAATAGGTCTTTTGGACAGGCCTTATTTAGGTCTGTGAAGTCCACACACACTCTCCATTTTCCATTTTTCTTCTGGACAACAACTAGATTGGACAACCATCCAGGATATTGGACTTCTCTTATCATCTTGGTTTTGAGCAGCTTCTGCACCTCTTCTTGTATAATAGCGTTTCTCTCAGAAGCAAACTTCCTTCGCTTTTGATGTACTGGCCTGAAAGATTTGTCTATACCAAGTTTATGAGTGATTATAGATTTAGATATACCTGTCATATCTTCATGTTTCCAGGCGAAAGTAGAAGCTCTTTTCTTTAAAAAGGATATCAATTTTGTCTCAATATCCTCAGGAATACTTGATCCTAACAATACTTTGACTTCAGTATCCTGAGGATCCAAAGATACTCCCTTTAGATCTTGCTCTCTTGCTTGCAAGACATTCTCTGGTTGTTGCTGTAATTGCTATGCTTAAGTAGGTTTTGTAGTCTACTTCATTGATGAAGCATAACATTCCTTGGCATCTTGTTGATCACTCTCAATTTTAATGACTCCCCAAGGACTTGGGAGTTTCACACACTGATGGTAGGTTGAGGGTACTGCCTTCATGCTGTGGATCCAGGGCCTACCTAAAATCAAATTACAACAAGATAAAGAGTCAATAATGCAAAACATTTGTAGGGAGTTAGTTCCCTCAATATATATTGGTAGTTTGATTTCTCCCAATGTGTTCTTGGTTTTGCCACTGAATCCGACAAGGACTGAGGATTTTGGATAATGTTTACAGAGCTTCCTCCATCAACGAGTATCCTACGCACGAAACAGTTAGCTATACATAAAGTGATTACCAAACCGTCGTGGTTGGGATCCATGAGGTCACGTCTATCCTCCTGATCGAATGATATGATTCTTTGAGTTGTCAATGTGAAAGTGCAGAAAGGTCCTTCTCCGTTATCCATCTTCATCTCTCTAGAACATTTCTTGGCTGCTGAATACAAGGTCCCACAGATGTCAGATCCTCCCGAGATAAAGGATACCACCTTAGCCCCGGGTGGTGGAGAAGGTGCCCTTTCAGGTATCTTGATAGGATCCTGACTCTTGTTCTTATTTCTTCCAAATGGTTCCTTTAGGTGTCCCTTACTGAGAAGGTACCCTATCTCCTTCCGGAGTGCTATACAATCGTCTGTCCGATGGCCAAAGTCTTCATGGAATGCACACTATTTCGACTTGTCTTTGTTGGATCCGGGCTTCTCATTTTTCTTAGGCCATCTATATTTATATTGTTTTGGTCAAAAATTAACAACAATGATTTCTTAACCAAATTAGTAATCGGGGCTAGGTGCTTGTATGAAATGAACGTAAAAGTACTTGAACACAAGGATTTTTTGCGAGGAAAAAACCCGTTATCCTTAAGATAACAAGCAAAAAACCCGGGGTGGTGAAAACTATCACCACCGGTTTATTAATAATAAAGGTGATTACAATGGTGGAGCTCAAACTTGATCGTGATTACAAAGAATGCGAGTACTAGTAAGTTCTCGAGTGCTAGAGTGTGTGTGTTATGATCCGTATAGAGCTCTATTTATACAATATAAATGTGATATTTGTCAATTTCGGGTTATTTTATACTTGTATTCTTAATGTAAACCCGACCCGTTTTGTATCCCGAACCTTTCGATATTATCAAAATGATGAATTGTATGTTAAATATTTGTTTTATAGTTGTTGGATAAAAAAAACACCCTTTTCGGTTCTTAAAATTCCCCGAAAACGCTCAAAACGAACTCCAGGGACTAAAACTACCAAAATGGAGACTGGAAGGACCCATTTGTAGTTTGTGCTTTCTTGGGTCTATAACCAACCCATTTTCATGAAACACCCTTTATGAAAGACCCATTCAACTTACCCTATATATACACACCCATCTTCTTCATTTGTGCTTGCTCATTTCTTCATTTCTCTCTCAAATTCTTGAATTCTAAGGTTGTTCTTCATAAGCTAATCTTTCATTTTAACTAACTTCTCAATACTTAAAGCTTGATGTTACAACATATATATAATATACACTCCTTGTTTACCTTCGGTCTTTCATTTCTCCGGTCTCGGCCGGTTGAAATGTCGGACTAGTAAGGCAAGGTTACATGGAGGACTTTGTAGTCCTTGTTTATATATTTAACAAATCTAACCATATAACTTGTTATACTTGCTTAAATTCTACATATTTTAGTTTATTTTTCATATTTGTCAAGTTCCATGGTATTGGGTATGTGGTGACTAGCCTCGGTTTCATCCCGAGTTGAGAACCGAACTTTTGTTTAAAAGCATTATTGTTAACTTTTTTAATGTAAAACTTGAGTATTATTATTTATAAGTTATTTTACAAGTTCCATGGTAATTGGGTATGTGGTAACCATCCTCGGTCTTATTCCGAGTCAACGACCGAACCAAAAACCAAACTTTTGTTTAAAAGCTTTATTGTTAACTTTTTGAATGTAAAACTTGAGTATTATTATTTATAAGTTATTTTATAAGTTCCATGGTAATTGGGTATGTGGTAACCATCCTCGGTCTTTTTCCGAGTCAAGGACCGAAACAAAAACCGAACTAAACCGAGTTCACTCGCTTAAGACACACAAGTGTGTTTTTAGCCACCAAAACTCATATTTTTCTTCAAGATTATATTTTAAATCAATTTTAGTTACTTTCTAAACATAGTTGGCATGTCGGTAACCAACTTGATCTTATAACAAGTTCGAACCGATAAGGTCGTATACTCGCTTAACGAACGTTAAGGTTCTTCACAATAGAACTACATACTTGGTTAAGTCTATTTTGATTTTATTGAGTTATCTCATAATATTTATTATTTTGGGAAGTTAACTGTGAGCTTGGTCAATTATCAAGTCTCGAACCGACAAACCCGAACACTCGTTTAAACCTCGTTTTGGGTATTCTTATAACCAAGGGTTTTGCAATATCGCATTTTAACCCACATTATTACTTAACATAGGTTGAGTAAAAAAAAAGAAAAAAAAACTAATGAATAGGATACCGAGACCCGGTTTCGAGTAAACTTATTTTACAAAACTCGTTTCTTTAATTTCTCAAATATTTACATTTTAAATCCTAAACTTTATTTATTTACTTTATTTGTCATGTATTTTATTTTAAACCCTTCCAAGACTACCTACTAACACAAGACCCGTTTAATATAGGTCTTGCTCGTTAAACCGATCTCTCCGATTATTCACGACACTATCTTTCAAGTTACTTGTTAATGTGAGTACTTTTTCATCCCCCGTTTTCCATCTTTCATTTTGGGGGTGGCATTGCATACTTATTCAAATTCAAATGATTTATACTTGAGTCTTAAACCACAACACGTATTGTATATGTTTACTTAAATAAATGCTCGATTTGGTGTTATATGCTTTACATGATTATGTGCAAATTTTTGAATGCTAAGGCCGATAGCCTCTTGAATGCTAAGGCGGGTAGCCTCATCAAAGTATGATCATACGTTAATTCCGAGTATATATGGTATCCCCATATAGAAAGGTGTCGTCAATGTATTCTTATTGACAATTTCATTATTGTCGTCAATGTATTCTTATTGACGGTTCGTCAATGTATTCTTATTGACGGTTTTATTTTCTAAATTGTTGCTATTATTTATTGTTTTCATATACTAGTTGTGGATTTCATACTATATACTTATTGTCCAAAACTATGAAAATTGCTCACCAACCTTCGTGTTGACAAACTCTATTTTATGCAATGTTACAGGTTTGATGTTAGCTTGATTGGATTACTTGAAGAAACTTATTATCTTGGCTTTAGGATATTAGAAAATAAAAGAACAAGTTATTTGTTTATCTATCTATTTGGCATTTTGTATGAACAATTGTTGTGTTATTTATGATGATATGGATTTAAATGAGTTGTTTAAATATTGTAACTTTATAGTGTCATTGTGCAATGAGCAATCATGTCGCGCCTCGATGTTTCCGCCTTCATTGGTCGGGGTGTGACAATAAAACTAACAATATGCCCTATATTTAAGGAAAGTAAGGAATCATTCCAATTAGCCGTTAGCCCTTCAATCAGCACGTTTCCTTTCTTGTCACGCTTTACTGAAAGCGCGAGTCTTTGAGAGATCACAATAACAATCTTTGACCTTAGAGAATACCGCATCCTGGATTCGTCCTGAATATAATCTTTGCTGAGGATACTGAAAATTCGTGCCCTAACATATATATATATATATATATATGTATGTATATATGTATATATATACATATATACATACATATATATACGTATATATCAAATCGTATGCATATACATATATACATACATATACATGAATTTGATAGATTAATGTACTTATACATACATACATATACATACGTAAGTGTGTGTGTAGAATGAAGGTTGGAAGAAAGAAAGAATCTTGTCTGTTAAGAACAAATTCATCCTAAATGCGTCTCTCAAGACGAGATTTCAAAATCTCTTTTTCCTAGAATTTAAAAATATGGACGGGAAAGGTAGGAAACATAAATAAACAGTCTCTCAAGACGGTTTTTTAAAAGAAAACGTTTTGAAAAAATTTGGACTTTTGCTCCAAGATTACAAAATAATTTGAACTTTAACTTCAATATTTTCTAATATCCCGTCTGCTACGTTACTTTCCTTCAGAATTTGAAATGGTCCCTCATTATTATTATCTTTTCCCAATGCGTCTTCCCAGTCCAAATCTTAAATTATTTTAAGAAAAAAAAGGGCTATTTTGAGAATTTTTTTTCTAAAAAGGCTTATTTTAAGAATTTTCCCTAATATTTATATTTAGGCTGCAAGGATGATGTAACCATCCGGTGTATGGGTCCCACCCCTATGAAAATGTGGGTCTCATCCACTATAAAAGAAAAGTTGGCTTCATAATTCAATGTTATGATTCTGATGTTGTAATTATGGTATCTTTAAACGTGGTTAATTTAGTGGGTAGATTCTATGTAGTTGTCCGGGTCAGGTCTTGAAGACGGGATTTACATAGAAACCCTAGTCCCAAAAAGATGACATAGAAAGAGGGAACAACATGTTTTACGCTGTGTTTCCGAATCTCATTTTACAAGAGAAGGGGTAGGAAAAGAGAGGAAATGATGAAAAAACCATATTCTCGAGATTTTTGAAAAAGAGAATGGGAGAGGAAACAAGGGAAAATGTTGTAAAATTTGAGCATATTATCATACTCTAAAATTTGAGAGATTATGAGAGAAAATACTTGTGTCTAATTATAACTTTCTATCAATTCTTAAATTACTCATATCTAACTCTCTATTATAGTTTACTTGGAAGGTATCATAGGAAATTGAATTTTTCTTTTCCTTTCCTCTTAACTTGAAAACACCTAAAATGTTCAATTTTCTTTCTTTTCCTTTCATTTTCACGAAATAAAGTCACGTTTTCCTTCCCCTAGCTTTTTTTCTTGTCCTAATTCCCCTTCCTTCCCCTCCACTCGTTAAATGAAACTTGGGAACACAGCATTAGGATTGAGGGCTGCGTTGGACCTACAAGGTCACATTGGCGAATCTTATAACGTGGGCCTCGGCCCATCCATCTTTTTCACTTAGTAGGGCAATTTTTTCCGAATATATTATATAAGGTAAAGTTAAAATAAAAACTCACTTGAGTTGTGAAAACTCTAGAAACTCATTCTCAACCATATGTTTTTAATTGAAGTTTGAAACTTGTGGTCCACAATTAAAGTTAATAAAAAATGTAAAAGTAAATATAATTTTTTCTCTCTCCTAAAAACATATAAAAAAATTAGTAAAAAAGGTTAAAAAAATAGCAAAACAATTCTTTTTTATTTTTCGATACTTTATATTAAATGTGCAAAAAAAACGATGTTACATAGCGTTTTCACTACTCAAATGAGTTTTCATTTTATACTTTTCCTATCTATATATATGTGTGTGCGCGCACATGCACTAAGTCCGGTCCATCCATATTATTTGCATCCAACTCAATTGATTTTTTTAAAGAGATTTTTACATATATTCTATTCCTAAGCC
The DNA here is from genome assembly GCF_021521415.1 of Bidens hawaiensis. Taxonomy (NCBI): domain Eukaryota; kingdom Viridiplantae; phylum Streptophyta; class Magnoliopsida; order Asterales; family Asteraceae; genus Bidens; species Bidens hawaiensis. The sequence goes on from NW_027492158.1 coordinate 20,410, forward strand.
TTTTAATTATATATTTCTCCAATGTTAAAACCTTAATACATATTTCCCCTTTTGACGTGCAATTACCCTTTTACCCTTATCAATTTATAATACCTAAGAAGCAAAACGTCGCTTCTATTCGTGAATTTGTTTTATGTTTCCATTCACACTTACAGAAGAGAACGGCCGTCTCCTCCTTCCGTTCACTCCGCTTCTATTTGCAACTGGACCATCGAGGTTTTCCGCTTATTGCCAATTGCGTCCAAACCGTTAACTCCATTTAATTTATTGTTAAGTTAAGGCTAAAACTGATTTTTCGCTAAGGAATGAAGGGACATTCAGGCCTTTTTACATCAAGTATAAATCAGTGTAAAAAAAAAGTTTTATATGTATAACTGTTCCTTCTGACCAACCTACCGGCCACCACCGGTGACCTTTACCGCCTTCCCCGGTGAAACACCAACCCCACTACCGCCCTGCACCATCACCAGTCGAAGAAGAGGGAGATGGGTATGATAAATAATCGTATAGATTCTATCTAATATAATAAATAAATAAATAATCGTATATTGTTTTTTTCTTTTTTTAAAAAGCCATATAAAAGTCCATTTTACCTTACATTTAACGTTAAAAGCCAACGAAGTTAGCGATTTGAACGTAATTGATAATAAATGATAAACCTCGATGGCCAAGTTGCAAAAAAAAATAATAATAAATAAATAAATAATTTTTGGACGAAAATCGCATAATTGAACAAAATTCAGGAACGATTTTGGCACTTTACTCGGAAAATATGTAATTGATTTTTAAGGAATGGATAAATATGTAATAAGAAACTTAGGAATAGAATATACGTAAATGCTCTGTTTTTAAATAAGTTCTCTTTAAACATTAAGCCCAAGCCGAATAATTTTTTAACAAAAAAGAAGCACTAACAATAAACTCATTTCTTGTCTTTGTTTGTTTAACAACTATTTTTTTTAAGAACGGTAATTTGAATGATTGAATTTCTGCTCTAGTTGAAAGATTGAATATAGAGTTTTATTGTTCAACCTGAACCGGATTATCGACCCGAAACATAAAAGTAGGAAAAAAATTTGGGTCCTGTGAATATCGGCTCATCCATACTATATGTTCAAGATCCGCCGGTGCTAGGTCGGATCTTATTGAAATGTATTTTGGTGAAAAAAACTCACATTAGCACCCAAAAAAAAAATTGTAGGGTATGTTTGGCAAAACTAGCTGGTAGCTGTAGCTGAAAGCTGGTGGCTTGAAGCTGGTAGTGGTAGTTGTAGTTTTTTAGATATATAAATGTTTGGCAGAGTAGCTGAAGCTTTTAATAAAATGTATAAAATGACCAAAATGGGCATAACTAAAAAATATAATAGTAAATGCATCTATTTTGAAAGGTTATTTAAGTAATTTAAAATGCTAAAAGCCTGTAGCTTTTTCTAAACGCTACTAGTAGGAGCTTCAAGATTTAAGCATTTTCTCACGACCTAAAAGCTTCAAGCTCTTTCAACCAAAAAAGGCTTTTAATTGAGTATGAGTTTTTTCTTAAAAATTTGAAACTACAAGCTCATAAAAGCTTCTAAAAACTCTTTGCCAAACATGCCCGTAATCACGCTATCAATTAGTATAATGTGTGTTTGATTTAAAGTTTCCAAATTAATAATTACGAGAGTGAGGACTGGTTGTTGTTTTGAGGAAATGAGCAACTTAAACAAAAATCCACCTAGCTTATTTTTCTAAATAAAGGTATAAATATAATTATGGGCTCATGCATTATTATTAAGCATTTTTTAAAACAACAATCAACTTACATATATTGTTATTTTATGATTTATGATTTATGATATTGTATTGTGAAAATGGTGAAAATACACAAATAATAAATAGTTATATGCAAGTTTAACTGATATTATTAATTAATTAATTAATAGATTGCATTATACTATGTGAGAGCTTTATACAGCAAACCAATTATTCTTCAAAACGAGTAAAAATAAAAATGAGATATTGATCCTTGGAGCTGAAGTTAAGATAAATGCATGGAGTTAATGTTTATTAGTATTTAAATAATATTATTAATTATATATAAATACATTTGGTACGAATTGGGTAAAAAAAACTCTAAAAAATTATATTCACAAAAATAACAATAAAAGTAAACATATAGTACTAGTTCAATAAAACAATATATCGTTTAAACAAAAAACAGATGTTTAACCCACATGGTTAAAGACAACATGTCTGAGTTCGATCCCTATTATTTACAAAATTAAAATAAACAAAAGTTAAAAAAACCGAAGGGCGTAGGGGTTGAATGTGCCGCTTTCAATTAGACCACATAGGCTTTTTTACTTTAGCATCTATCTCCGAAGTCCAAATGCATACATGCAAATAGTTAAAACAAAAATAAATAAATAAATAAAAATTAAGAAGTGCATGCCATGTGGCATCCACTCGTTGATCTTTTGTTTCTTGATACATAATATACGTTAAATATTTTCGACTTGCAGTTAGCACAATCGTTTAATGTTTAATGATAATGATAACAGTAACTTTATAAGTTCAATATTTGAAACAGAAACTTTTGGAATGTAGATCAAACTATTTTTTATACTTGCACATTTTGGAGCATGAATACATAAAATTGGAACTATAACCAAACTAAACCGAAATAACCAGATTAATAATCTAGTTATGATTTATGTAAGAAAATCTATTATGATTCTATGTAAGTTGTTTTGAGTCAATATTTGATCTCATATACTTGTTTATGAACACTTCAATTATCCTGAATCTTGCAGTCTTAGCAATGTTGGAAGACTCGTGTATTGATCCTATTTATGCATAAATATTTATGAAATTTAACATAAAAACATATTATGTTGGTGAGATGGCAATCTAGCTAGCTTACAATGTGGATAAAATGGGAAATGACATGTGATATTGATGATGAGATGGCAATCTTACAAGCACACGGTGTGGATAAAAAGAGTTTTTAATATGATATTTCATTTACTACAGCAAATAAATAATACCACACACATTTATTTGTTATGGGAAGGTTAACGTACAAATTAAACTGACGTGCTAACTATGAGAATCAAGTAGTATGATTATTTAATTACTTCATAGTGCGATACGGAGATTACACCATGCTGTAATTGCCTACACTATAATTACACTATTCTGTATATATAATGACACTACTTGATTCTCACAGTTAGCATGTTAATTTAATTTGTATTTGATCCAAACCTTATCTTTTATATAATATAAATGATAACACGTAATCATCCCAACTCATTTTTACTCATTTGATGAATTAGGTTACACAGAAGGTTATTTTTTAACGCTATGTTATGAATTAGTTAAGCATGTTTGTTTGGTAAATTAAAATTATCATTTTGGTCCAAATTTAATAAAAAATACACCTTTAGTCTTTGATTGTTTACTCATCTTAATCATTCTTGTGGTTGACCTATCTCCTACTCATCTCCACCCCCATCGTGATAGGACCGCCACCACGTGAGATCGATCTAAGCCCGCTCTTCCTCTTCTTCACCACCACCAGTAAACCAATCCCATTAGAGTTCCTTCAACAATCCACGTTCCAATAGTTCATACATAGGTTTTCTTCTTGACATCCATTCCTCATATGTGGATCTTTTTGGTTGATATGGGCTATTTGATTTAGCATAGAAACCTATTAAAATTAAGCGAACTCTTACGTTTTTATATAATTTTCGCTTTGTTTCCACATTGTCTTCTACTCATTTGTCTTTTCTTCTTAAAAATCGATTGAGCATACAAGGGGAAAATTAGCAGCATTTAAACGAGTCGTGGGACTATTTTGATGTGTTTTGGTTGCATTATGAGATAGCTAAATAAAACAATACAACATAGTTTAGTGGGCTAGTGGCTACTCACAAGATGTAAGATTCAATGACATATATTGTTTGTTGGTGGCTGCGATAGTTTAAGCTAGTCGGGGTTGCAATGGTTTCATGTGAAGCGATCTAATTGGAAACTCAATCAGAAATTAAATAAAGAATATGATATACTATGGGATACATGGTTACTTAGGGGTTTATATATATGGGGGGAGATAACATACAAATAAAAATTGGCGGTGGCATTATAGTAAATAATAAGAAAACCAATCTCTCACGTAAATCACTTTTTCATTCATTACAAACACATCCATCTTCTCCATAATCAATAAAAAAAAACCCTTCAATTTCATTCAAGAAAACTCAATTTTAGACAATTAAATTCACCAGTTTTCTAAACATATGCTATTTACAAATCGGCAAGTTGTTGATTTAATAGAGTAATTATTGAAAACACATGTTATTATCTGAAACCATTGAAAAGACTCTATTAGTTCAAAATTAAAGTTTCTAAGTTTTTAGGATTTTTAAATGATACTCACGTGTAGAATAAAATAGGATAATTACGCTACTAGAGTAATTATATATAAAAATATATAACTAAAGCAATTATGAAATCAAAAAAATTACCATTAACTAATCTAGAATTGGCGAACTAACCACCAATAGAATCTACTGCTTCACAATTACTTTACTTATAAATGTTATTACTCTACTTGTAATATAAAATTACATTGCTTGAGATTGAAAATTACACTACTTGAAGTTGAAAATTACTCTACTTTTAATATAAAATTACACTACATGAAATTGAAAATTGTTTTATTTGTAATAAATTACTCTATTTGAAATTGAAAATTACTCTAGTTTTATGTTTACTCACAATACCAAATACCAGTAACATAATTACTCTACTTATGACACAAATTACTCTAGTTATATGTTTAGGTTATAATATTCAATTGTATAATTAATCTACTTAGGAAAATAATTACTATAGTTAGCATTTGAATACTTTTGAAGCGTAATAACCAGCAAAATATCATACTCTGTTTTTTGAATTTTTGGTTGTTTTAGAAAATCTTAGTTGCAAGCTTCAAATCATTATCAATCCATTTGCAAAAAGCTTTAGTTGCTCAGTCTCCTTCAAAATTCACTCTGTAACTATTGATTGATAGTTTAATCTATTTCGCAAGGCTGAATTAAATAATCAAATATGATTTGCAAGCTTCAATTCATCAACCAAAATCTCCAGTTCATCAGATTTGATTGATTAGGTAGCTATGCGAATATGATTTGATCGATTTCATTTGATTACCAATTGGGTTAGATAAACAAATATGAATTGGTCAATTATGATTTGATTGACATCATCAGACGAAGAATGATTAATTACAAATTAGGTTTTGCCATTGCTTAATTTATGTGTTTCCTTCACTTCTCTGGTTTTGTATATTAATTACGAATTTGCCACTGTGATTTCATTTGGTTCGCACGATTAGCATGATTTTTTTATTTGTATTTGATCATTCTCATATAGGGGTGAGTTCTAGTGAACACTCCTCTTAAAGAGAAAATTTAAAAACTTCTAAAAAACTATTTTTAACTTTTTTTAAAAATTTTTTTGAAGTTTCTTTTTTTTTCCATTATTCTTATATGTTGTTATTGGTTCCAATAAAAAAAAAACTTGTCGGTAACCTCGTCGGTATAGTGCGCATGTGTAATAGTGTGCATTGCATACATGCAAAAGTGTTTGTATTGCATAGAATACAACACTATTGCACATATTTGATACACACCATTGTATATATGCAATATAAAACTAATACACACATCGAATACACATTAGTACATATGTGTAATACAACATTAACGTACATGTGCACCACATCGACTTTTATTTTATTATTATTTTTTTTCCATATAGTACAACACTACTACACATATACAATACACAAATATCGAATACATGCAATAAAACACTATTAAACTCAAAAATACATAGTAATACACATGTGTAATACAACGGTATCGCACAGTAATACGTATGTGCATTACAGCGGTTTTTTTTATTTTTTTAATTTTTTTTGTTTTTTTATATTTTTCGAGTGAAATATAAGAAAATATAAGAATAATGGCTAAAACAGAATTTTAAAAATATTTTTTTATTTTTAATTAAAAAAAGTTCTCTAGGAGTTTTTAGAAGTTTTTAAGTTTTCTCTCTAAATGTGAGTTTTCTCTTGACCCTCTATATATATATATATATGTGTGTGTGTTTTAATAAGTGAGTTACAAGAATAATTTTAAACAATTTCATCATATTTTATTAACGACCGTTAAGAAATTTTACTTTTAAGTGTTATTATTGCAAGTGCAATTTGAAAAAAAAAAAAAAGCTTGAGACTAAAATTGTTATATAATCTTAGCACATACCATCTGGATTATTTTTTTTATTATCTATACTATATATAATATATAACTTATGGGCAAATTAAATTAAAACACCAAATTTTTAAGTAATTTACAACAATCAAAATATGATATATACCCAATAAACCATGTAGCATAGGGGCAAATTTGTCTAATATAAAATATGTTAAAAATAGTTACAATACCTGTAAATTTAAAAAATAGTTACAACATTGACCCTTTAATTTTTAACCGTATATCCTTTTAAATTTCATTTTTAATCCAACTTCCATCAACGATATTTAAATGTTCATAATTTTTTCATAAGTTTATATTTAAAAAAAAATTGCGTCATAAAAACAAACATTTTATTCTCTTTAATTTGAGTATTGCTATAGTTTTCTTGGTTAAAAAGAATTAACATTTTACGTAGTGGCGTTTGCGATCCAGTTTTGATAGTTTTTAAATTAAACTTTGAGCCAAAATGTTAGTAACGGCTATTTGTCATTGAAAACCGAAACTGACCCGTTAAAAATTGAAACCGAACAATTCCCAACGGTCTGTGTTTTCCGCTGCATCGCGCGTGCATCCATATAGTATTAAAAGAAAGTTTACTTCTTAACGATCAACGAATCATTTAAATAGGTCGGGTCGGGATAAACTCGTTTTTAGGTCCGGAAAAAACCAATCACCAATCGTTAACACACATGAACAGTACATACAGCATTCGACACTGACACTGAGAAGTAGCAAACTGAAAGATAACACAAACGCAATCAAATCATAACCTGATTTCATTTCATTTGATGATGGGGTTTGCAATGGGAACCTCTTCTTCCCCTTTACACTCTCTTTCTTCATCTTCACTACCCCTTTTGTTCCATTCTTGCCGTAAAAAGCCACATGATTTCACTCAATCAACAAGAGTCTACGCTTGTATACGACACCACCAACCCAACGACGACGGTTTCCGCCAGAGAAGAGCGATTCTGTTCATGGGTATTTCTTTTATTCCCTTCTTGAATCTCAAGGCAACAGCTTTTCAGAATCTTGCTGCTGATGATGAAGCATCCGGTATGTTGAATTTCAACTTAATTTTCAATATTTTACACGTTTTTTACTTTCCCCTAATTCTTCTTACAAAATGCATCTAGGGTTTATGTATTTTTAGCTTCATTTATGAATATATAGGTAATTGGGTTGTTGAATCTTGACTCTGTAGTGTAACTTGGTGATTAGGTTAGGTCATTGTTTTTTCTTGAAATTTATGGTGTTATGATTCTCAACTACTCTCAACAAAATCCCCTAAATCTTATCTTAAAAAATGAATAAAAATATAGTCAACTAGACCCTACTTTCATGACAATATATATATATATTGCACAGTGAATGCTTAAGTGTTAATTTAACATGTACTAATTCTTTCTTGATTATGCAATGTTTCAGAAAATTCTGCAAGGGTACAGGCGCTTAATCAAATAGCGGAGGCAGAAGTCAGTAAGTTTTACTTGATCTTGTTAAAATTTTACTTCTTATAATGTTTTAAAGGGCACAGTGCACTAGATAGATACTGACGTTACTCCTCTTTTCATTTTTAGCAAGCAACTTTAAGTTAGGCGCAAAATAGAAACCGACTTGGAATTTATTACCTATTTTAGCAGCCGACCTCATTTTAACTGCATGTAAGTTAATGATGTGGCATATGTAGACAGCTGATGAGGTATACGTCGTGCCAATTGCTACGTATGCAAAAGATGATTTTGTGAAAAGATAAGAAAGATATTATTTGCAAGTTTGGAAAAAAAATGGTATTTTGTAAAAAAAACAACTGGGAAAAAGATTTACATTTTTAAATCTGTAGTTTTTCTACATTAACACAATCACCCCTTAATTTAGTATTGCTATCTTGTGTGCAGTTTGCTGCTTGCATAATTTCTCAAAAAGTTATGTGCCTATCTATAAAAATTAACAAATGTATCATCAAACGCCACGCGACATATACATCTACACGAGAAGGATTAATAAGATGTCATGTAAGAAAGGTTTAAATACCAGAAGAAGAATAAAATATGACTGTTGAACATGCCATTCTTTCCTGCAATCTGTAATAATATGTAATTTGGTTGCTAAAATTGGTAATTTAATGTTGCCAGTTTCTATTTTACACCTAACTAAAAGTTGGTCACTAAACATGGCAAACAGTAGAAAGTTCTTTTGTATTTCATTTAGTTTATATCCTATTTAAAGCACATTCAGATGATTTTCTTGTCTCTTAGGTACAAACTCAGGGAAAGGCATCATCAAACCCTTTTCTTACGCTTTCGAGCGGACTTGGGATAATTGCTTCTGGCGTGCTTGGCGCTTTTTATGCATTGGCTCAGAAGGAAAAGTCAGCTAACATTGCCACAATTGAATCTGTAAGCCGTTAACTATTAAAAATATAGATAAATGGACATAAACAAGCATAACTGTTCGAAAGTGCATTCGCGACTTGTGAGCGAAACAATGCAATAAACATTTGTGGGTGTTGACAGAACTATACAGGAGTTTTCTTATTAATAACTTTAAAGTATGAACCTTAATTTAGTGTAACTTATTATTATTTCTATATTGGTTTATGTATTTAGCTACAATACAGTAATTTTACTAGATGCATTTAAGCTATTTGATGAATAATATTATTGGGATATCTTTTCTATTATCTCTAAGCATGAAAGTTGTTTTGTTGATCTCAACCTCAGTTTCTTGAGTCACTTTCATAGCTCAAAAGTATTATTGCGAATCCACGCGTTATACACCATCAATAGTAAACGTGAACGGTGAACATCAGTCTGTTGGGCCTAAAAAAATAATAAAACTATAGACTAAATTGTAATGAGTGATATCTTAATTTTGTAAACTAGAATAAATTGTAATGGGCCTAAAAATTTAAAATGAATATATACTATATCAAACTTAAACAGACATAAATGTAGGAACGTTCACGAACGTAAATGAACGATCAAGACGTGTGTTCATGTTCGTTCGTTTATTAGATAAACAAACGCTTGGTGAACTTCCCTCCGAACGGTTCACTGAACGTTCGGTTTGTTTACAGGCCTAATTGGAAACTAAATCGATTCTTGAATTTTGAGGTGAAAAGAAGATTAAACGAATCTTGGCTCGTTTACAGGCCTAATTGTAAACTAAACCAATTCTTCAAATATTTTCTAAATGGCTTCTTTTATAAAACTAATATAGGGGCTATTTGAAAGTCTGTTTAAACTAATTATTGGTGATGTAGAAGTAAAAGCAATCTGTTTGACGTAATAAGTCAAAGTAAGCTTACATTTTTCCTATAATCATGCAGATAAAATCCGAACTGGCAGAAAAGGAAGCTGCAATTGTGTCATTGCAAAAAAGTTATGATTCAAAACTACAGAAATTAAATGAAGAAAAGAACGAGCAAATAAAGAAGTCAAATCAAGAAAAGCAATCTTTAATGAGTCAGTTAAGTTCAGCAAATAGCACGGTCAACGGGTTAGGACAAGAGCTTCGAAAAGAGAAGAAATTAATTGAAGAACTTGAAACCCAGATTGACCGTCTTACGGTTGACCTAAAAGAAGCTTCTGATGAAAAAGAACTTAAAATACAGTTAAAGGATAAGCTTTCTTCCATTGAGGTCCTGCAAGAAAGGATAAACTTTCTTAACTCCGAGATCAAAGATAAAGAAGACAATCTTGCAAATGTTAGTTCTGCGCTTGCTGTTAAAGAATCCGAGTTCAAGAAACTGAGTTCTACATATGAAGAAACCGTGGCTGAGTTGAGCGGGTCAAAGTCAAAGATCGAAAAGCTGAAAGAAGAGATTTTTAAACTTGAGAAAGAATTAGAATTGAAAATTTCAAATCTTGATGATCTGAATGCCCAAATTCGTTCTTTAAGTGATGAAAAAGACGTTATTTTCAGAGAATTGGAATATTATAAAAGTGAGTATAATGAGTTGAAGATTAAATCAGAAAAGCAAGCGGATTCTGATGCCAAGCTTTTGGAAGAAAGTGAAATGAGACTTGAAGAGCTTAAAGAAAAGGTTGAGTTGACTTCAACCGAATTGGTAAACAAAGAAGAATTAGTCAATAAGTTGACCTATGAAAGAGACGGTTTAAGGAACACTTTGGATGTTGAAGTGGGGAAAGTCAAAAGTCTTGAAAACGAGCTTCAGGGTGTACAAAAAACGCTAGAGGACACGAGAAACGAGGTTGTTGAGCTGGCAGGATTTCTAGAACATTCTCGGGATACATGCAAGAACCTTGAGGAACAACTTTCTAGAGTTCAAACTGAGTTTTTTGAAACTAAAGCCGCATTACAGGAAAACATCAATCGTTTAAAACAAACTGTTGAAATGTTGACTTATGAACTCGGGTCAACTAAAGATGCTTATTTAGAAACAAAGGAAGAATTAACTCGAAGAAATATCAGAAACCCGTGACAGTTTAAGTAAAGAATTAGTGGAGACGTATAAAAAGCTCGAAAATTTAAGTCACGAGCTTAAAGAAGAGAAGAAACATGTCGGGTCTTTGACTAAAAAAGTCAACTCTTTAAAAGCCGAGATTTTGGAAGACAGGGAGTCAAGAAAGTCAATGGAAACCGATTTAGAAGAAGCAACAAAGGCACTCGATGAGATGAATCAAAACACCAAGATTCTAACCCGGGAACTGGAGGTTTCAAAAACCAAGATTTCCAGTCTTGAAGAGGAAAAAGAAGTTCTGTACAAATCTCTTGATGAACAGAAACGGGCCATTCAAGAAGCCCGAGAAAACATGGAGGATGCTCATAGTATGATTGTGAAATTAGGAAAAGAGCGGGAGCATTTGGATAAGAAAGGAAGTAAGCTGGAGAAGGAATTAGCAGTTGCAAAAGGCGAGATTTTGAGATTAAGAAACGAGCCGAGTTATTCAAAACGCACAAGGAAGGTTAACAAGAATAGAAGTGGGAGTGAAGATGAAACTGCAAAAGAGGTGAATAATAATATTAATAATAATAATGGAAGTGAAAGTGAAGATGAAATTGATGAAAAGGCAGCTGCTGTGAAGAAAGTTGGGAGGAGGAGGAGGAAGAAGGTGGTATCACAACAGAATGAATCTTGAAGATTGCTTAGAAGTTGAGGGGTGTATTTGTAATATTTGATTCTTGGAGAGTAGATTTTAGATGTAGCAATGTAGCATTTGTAACTTTCTGCCTTATTTTTGTTAAAAATAAAACATAAAAAAGTAAAACTACTCTTTTGTTGATACAAGGATGCTGAACGGTCTAAAATCCGGATAGAACTGAGTCTGGTGGGTCTGAAAGTATTGTCTCGATACTGGGAACAGGTCCTTCTCTAATAGTATTTTGAGGAACTAGAAAGATGCAGTTAACTAACCAGATCTTGAAATGTACACTTTCTATGAAAAGGCAATCGGCTCGTCAAACCATGCGCCAGCTCAGTTTGTAAACTAGTTAGTTGAGTTGGAGTTTAAATTTTCAGCTCGGCTGAACGTTTCGAGCTGAGCAAACTTGTTTAAGAAAGAAGTCGTGCTCGAGCTTGCCATACCTGGCTCGATTATGTTCTTGAACCATCCTAGATGCAATATATAATGCCCAAGAGAAATAACATAAAGTAAGCAACTTATAAAATTTTAATTAGAAAACTTATCACTACAAATTCAATCTTTATAAACTTTCGATCGATAGATTATAAAGTAGTATTTTAAAAAAATCAAAATGGAAAGTTGTAAAAGGCGTACACAATAAAAAAATAGTACAAAAGATAATCGACCACAGTGGGAGTCGAACCCACGACCTTTTGATCCGAAGTCAAACGCGCTAATCCACTGCGCTATGCGGTCTTTTGATGTTAGTCACTGAAAAGTAATAACTTTATATATGTTTACCAAATACTGTTTCAAGAACTAAAATAAGAGTGTGGTGATAGACTGTTAGGGTGCCTGCTCAAATTATAGCGACATATAAAATAAAAGGGGAAACACTATAAATTCATGTGCAAGTAAAGTATATTATATACTACACATAAACACCAAGTCATATTGCTACGCAAATAACCCTAGCATTTTAGTTGTGAAAAGCATAGCAATGATTATCGCAATTGAAAATATTCACCAATCACCATCAATCACAAACTCACGATAATGTCACCAATAATCCTTGTTGACATGAAATATGAATACACAACACAAAAGGAGTAAATAATTATACTACATATAATTATAATTGAAAACCGAAAGTTTACAGTAGTTTTTCAGTTTTAGCTGTTTATATTTTACATTTGTGTACTTTAGCCATAAAATTTGTAATGCTTCAAGTTTAGCTCATATGTTTTATATTTTTGTTGTCTGATTTACATAAAATGTAATTCTCTCATACAACAATTAGCTTCTAAACTTTGGGGAAGTATCGAGTTCAAAGCCGAAAATTAATAAGAAGCAAATTGGTTAAGGGCGCTATAAGTTTTAAATTTTGTGTTATCCAATTATATATATATATATATTAATTGTTGACCTGCGGTTGTCTCTCATTTTGCTACTGTGCTTGACCACCCACTACTTTTTAAGCATGTGTTACAACTACCTTTGCGTGCTCCTGTTGCACATGCTATCACAGCCACTCTTTTGTCTCAATTCAACTACATCATATTTCAGAGTGTTGCCTACTCCATAAGATAACAATTTCCTGGTAATTTCTTCTCTTCTCTATAGTGTTCAATTGACTACAATATCTTACCTGCGTTAGGTTAAGATTTCTTCCCAATTTCTGTTTTCTGCATTAATTAATTCAGTCACTTACGTAAAAGCTTTTACCCGTTTTGCTTACGTGATTACTTATGTTATGATTTGATTCGGAGAACCGGGTTGTCTGTGCATTAGGGGGTTATTTGGCTTGCAGTCTTCACTAACTTCTAAAATTAAATTTGTTGTTATTTTATTATATTGGCTGGCGGTAAACTGGCCTAACTGCATTTTGTTTCCTCGATTTGCTCTGTTTTGGCTTTTGTATGTGCAGGCCTTTTAGCTTGCTATGTTTTCGTTTATTATCTTCAGCAACATCATTTATGTGGTCAGCAACATTCTTTAGTTTGCTCTTAAATTGTGCATTTTACTTTTTTTATAATACATAAAAATAGTCGTTTACCTAATTAGTCATTTAATATTAGTTAATATGTGGTTCATATGGTGGTCGTATGGATGGTTATTTTTTGTTTTTCATTCGTATCTTCTCAGTAATGGAGGAATTTACCCTGTGGATTTCGGTTATTATAAATGGGCTCATGCCAGTTTCAATTTGAAACCACAGACCCACACACTGGGTGTGAGGTGCGACAACCGTAGCTTTCACTTTTAGAGGAGCCAATGATCTGCCTGCACTTACCTCACCACTCGCGCCCAGGAAATGAAACTCATCTAAACCTGTTTTATGTGTACTGTTTGGTTTTCTTGCTTTACAGTTATTGTTTGTTAGGGTTTTGATAAAATTGCACTGTGATTTATTTTTGGACTAACTATAAATTGTTAAAAATTGTTAATACTATAAATGCTATAAATTTGATGAAAATTTGTTTTTATTTATTTCTCTCATGGATATACAGAAGCATTACTAATGTTGCCTGATTTTAATTTTTTGTTATTCTAGATTATAAATTGTTGAGTTGCTTTGTTTTAGGTCTTTTTTTTTTTGTTTATTAGAGAAAACAATGTTACTTTCGGCATTCTTTGATTTTGGTTTAGACTTTTGTTTGTGGATCTTGATTAAAGTTTTATGTAGTTGATTATTAATCTCATAAAACTTTTGTTTGTGGATCTTGATTAAACCTCAAAATTATGGTCATTAAAGTTAACCAGTTCATGGTTCACAGTTTTGAGGTTTAGGATAGGCTAAAATTTGTGTTTTTGTATTTGAGTGTGTAGGCCGACAATTTCAAGAACGGCGACTATGATTTGTGACTAGGATGGTGGGTGAACTCGCAAAACCCAGCCTTTAGACGAACTAATGAATTAAAGTTTGTAGGAATGCTTATATGGGCAATGTGGTGTCCTTTGTGGACTTGCGAAATTCACTCACGGACGATTAATATACCTGACACAAACCTGATGTATGCGTCTTTAATAAAACGTGTCCTCGCCGCAACACGTGACGGGAAAATTTCTAGTTTATATCAAAGGAAATTCTCATAAAACAATTAGTTTTAAAACTTTGGGGAAGCATTGGGTTCAAAGCCGAATATTAAAAAGATACGAATTAGTTTTGGCTCATCTTTGCTCAATAAATATAATAAATAATAAATGTATTGGCTATGATATGTTTTGCTCCGCCGCGAAACGCAATGGATAAATCTAGTTAAAAGTATACTAACTTGAATTTAGTTGCTTTTGCATTATTAATTGTTATTCTTTTTTTTTTAAAGGATTCAATCTATGCCTTTTGAAAGCATAAGCAACTAAATTAATAATGCAAAAGTATACTAAATTTATTTGTTGGGTGAGTAATCGCTTGATATGCCTTTTAAAGGGTGAGTATATATTTAACCAGAATTAATCGTATGATCAAGCGATTAGTCTTGTTGGATAGGAAATGTGACAAGTGCTTTATCACAATAGTTATCATGTTTTGAAATTCAATTGAACGTGTAATTTTGTCTTGGACCCCCATTGTTCTTTTCACAAGAGCAATTCGGTTTATCTTTACACTGTCGTCACCGTTAGTGCAATATCTCTCTCATAAAACTTATCCAACATCATTGTATTAAACATATCGAAAAACATATTATTTTGTTCTAGAGGAAGTTGTGTGTAGTCACGTTCGTATTTAGATTACCGACATCTATATATATATATTTCAATGGCATACATACCTGGTGTGTAATGCAATGAACAAAATAACAGTAGTATCATTCATAACTACACTTCTAGGGTTCTTCCGATCCATGATTGATTATATCTGTTATCGCGTGAAGCTTAAATCGGAGCTCGCAATCATGTTCTACGGCACATCAGTATGGGATCCATGGCAAATTGTAGCTCAAATTGTTTGCATCCAGTGCTTGTATTACCTCACACTTGGAGTCTTCATGACGCCACTTGTAGGAACTAGGGTTTCCAGAATGAGCCTTGCTTACTTCTTTGACTATGCGACCATCACTCTCTCCACCGTTACTGGCTGCTACGTTATCGCTTCCTTTATTCTCAGTTTTCCCAATTTTGTGCTTAATGTTGATGCTAAGCTGTAATATATTCTGAACTTGCTAGAATAAAATTGATACAGTTTGCAACATGTTTTTGCCTTATTAAAACTGTTTATATCTGCACTGATAATCTTTTATTGTTATTGCCACTGTTATTGACATAAGACAAATATAAACTGGTTTTCAGCTGTTATATAATTATATTATAGATATGAAAGTATCGGTGCTAGGTTCCTTGTCATGCACTATGTTTATATTCAAATTTTGTTACTAATTGATACTTACCGAAGGCGCATGCAATCATTTATAATGTTTATAGACTATGGTATGATTTATGTTAACTCAACTATAGATACAGTATGATGTGATTTTGCCATTGATGTAAGGTCTAACTACTCTCAGGTCATGAAGAGATGCTATATGATTTGATTGTTTTGTGTATTTAAACTTTACCAATATTTTCTCAGAAGTATTAAGTATGACAAACTACTAGAAAGAAACTTTACAATTTTCCCAATTTTAACAACCAAGTTACTTATTATCACCAACAGATGACTTGTTCAACCTAAGCATACCCTTTTTGCTGGTTGCTCAAAAGTTGTTTATATGATATCTGTGTGGCATTTTGGTGTATATGTATATGTATTCGTGGCGTCTGATGTCACATTTATTATTTGGTTTTAATTTCTATATAAAAACATTTCTATACTCGTAAACTAGTTTTTTCTTTGTTTGCTTTCTGTACATATGCATTTGCACTTAACCAGTGCTACATCGACAATTTACAAGTAAAATCAGTTGAACCTTTGAAGCTCGTTTCTGTTTCATGTAATTTTTCTTATTTTGCCTTTAAAATCACTACATGAAATCGTAACAAGAAATTTATGGAGTTTGTTTAAGCAACTTTTGGCCTTTATTTATTTTGAATGTTTAACAGAGCTGGTTTCTTGCTTTATTGGATTGAAAGAGCAAAAAAGTGTGTAGATTTTTTAGCCACACTTTACATAATCCATTTAAGCATATGCATCTTATATGAAGGCTGGCCTTCATCAAGGGCTGTCAACGGTATGGGATTGGCAATAATGGCTTTGTTGGGAGAGTATTTATGTATAAAACGTGAATTACGAGAAATTCCCATTTCAAGACTCAGATCAAGTAAGTGAATTTCTTAAATTACAATTTGATGTTATTTTTTATTTACCTTTTTCCTTTCTAGAATGTATGATAAATATATGTTCTTTTTGTGATAGTGTATATGTAAAGGCCACCAAGTATATAAGTTATATCAGTAAAGTCACACATATATTGTAACTACTCTATAGGGCACCCAAGTATACATCCCAAAATGCCCAAAATGCCTTGAAATATTTTGTAAAAACAAACAATACTGTTGATGAAGTGCCAAAAGTATTATACTTAATAGATTAAAATGTTTGTCTATTCAAAAATTTGAAGGGCATTTATGTCATCGAACATGTTTTTTTACTGTGAATATTGCATATATGGTATTGATGTTAGGGATGTTGGATTATCGTGTGCTGGCATTCTTAGTTTCTTTTTATTATTTCATTTCTAAATGAAAAACATTCCGCGTCTGGGAAAAGTATACAAATAATCTTAATTTTTGAAAAGTATACAAATAATCTTAAGTTCACTTACAATGTTTCTAGGAATTGTGTAGTTTATCTTTAACATTAATAAAGGTTACTGTAAGTACTGTGGTCTTTGCAGATAGCTATAAAGTACCCGTGTCAAATGAAGTTAATACTTTTCTTAATGGATTTACATAGGAAGATCTGCATGACTGCCATGGTTTTTAATGCATGAAGGTCATGTATAATGTCGATAACCAATGGCTTTTAATGCACATATTGCGATTTTGGTCTAACCCAGATAACCGACCGACCGACCGAACTAGGGTCGATTAATACGTTTCTGTTAGCGGGCTTGGTATTTTTACTAATTGGCCAACCCAGTTTCTAGCGGTTTGGTACAGTCCACAATCCATGAACAGGCGTATAAATAGTGTATTGTCTTAAATTCTTAATGATTTCACAGATATTGTATTCACAGATGAATACATATATTCACTAGTAAATCAAATGTCTCCTAAAATCACCCCTACGCGTGTTGTTTGGGTTTCGGATAGTTCAGGTTGGGTTTTTTGTGTATTATATTGTATCAGATAACTGATTTGTATTACAATCTGGTCGGGGTTGTTCAGTTATCAGGTTCGTTGGGTCAGGTTATTCGGGCAGTTCGGATTTGGACAGTTTTGTTAATAAATTGATAACAAAGCCTTTTTGATTATCGCTTTAAAAGTTGTTAATAAATTTTCGTTACAAATTTTAAGATTTGCTAACGATTGTTTAAGCAATCTTCAAAGTTGATGGTTTAACATCTTTTTGTTTGTTTGCGTTTTTAATTGCTATAAATTTTTGGCTAAAAATCTGTTTTTTATCCAAAAGTTTTAAAATTTGATAACAAAATATCTTAAAAAGTTGTAACAAAAATTTGTTAACTCTCAAAAAAGATAACAAAAAGTAAGTTTGTTATGAACTTATCAACAAATTCTACCCAACCTAGAATACCTAAATAACCCGACCCGGCGAACCTGATAAACTGAACCCAATTGTGATACAGATCGGTTACTTACTGGATCCACTATCCTGCATTAAAAGCCTGAACTACCTGAATAATAAAATAATAAACCCAATCAGCAACCCTATCTTTGGCTCTTTTCTCTAAGCCTTCCACAACAATGGACTTGATATGTAGTTTGGTAAAATGTTCTAGTCTCTCATATATTGATCCAATCTATTACCATCAATTTATTGCAAGATAAAGTGAATAGCTTGAATATATGCTAAAAGGAAAGTAATGCAGTTAATACAAGGAACTGCAAAGTGAGTAGATTGCAAATTTCATAGGATGTAGAGTACTTATCTTCTATATTTAATTTTTTGTGGACTTACAGGGAAATAGGTATATAATAATATCATCGAAACTTGAGAAATTGAATATTATGTTCTTTGATTAATGATCAAAACAAATGATTATGATATTGAAACAGAATATGAAACCTTTATGATTCCCAGTCTATCCTCATCTGAGCTAATAGTCATAAAACTAAACCAAATACTCATTTAGAATAAGATAATCATAAACTCGAATCTTATTGAACGATAGTTTAGTCGGTAAGGTTTTTCTATAGGAAAGAAAAGCTAAGAATATTGAAATAAATAAGTACGCAATGGAACTTTGTTCTTTTATTAAATTGATAACACGTGACTGGTCGTTACTCATGATCAACGGCATATTGTTTATATAGAAATATTAACTTATATGTTGTAAACACTAAATGCATTTCAAAATCATCCCATATAAATTAAACAAGTATAATCAGCTAAAGGAAGATGCAAAGGTAATTGTTTACTTTAAGAATAAATCCTCATCAAATGGGAGGAAATTTTCAATGGCTATTGTCTTCTACTTTTGGCTATATTCTTTTGTCCCTGCTGTTTTATAATAATTTTTCCTCCGTTTTGTGGGTGCAAAATATCTAGATGGAATTTCTAACTATTTTACTAACGAATTGATTGATTGATTTGGGTTTTGTCTTATCTGAAATACGTCAAACGGGTCAAGTCAAAGTTTCGCTAGAAAGGGAGTAGCATGTTGCTAAATTTATTTATTTACAGCCCGTACCTAAAAATGACTCGTTTCAACCCACCCTGACCATCTTCAGCCTCTAGTAAAATAATATTGTTTTCATATACTACAATTACAAACAAGCATAATTAGTTTTGATGGTATTTGTCATGCAGGTGTTTGACAGATGAAAACAAGCTCATGATTGCATGAAGTAGGCTTTAGTGTAGTCTCGGGATGAATGCATAGGTTTTTGGTTAAAGAGTAGGTGTAAATTTTGGTATATAGAGACAATGTTGATTCATTATTTGAAGCTTGTTTGCAGTTTGATCTTATCTTATGTGCTAAACATGGTTTAAAAGTTTTACAGCGCGCATGAAAGTCAACTTTAGATGATTTTCAACATGTTTGACGTCTTTGACGTAGTTGACTCAGATTCTCTTTTAGCTAACTTTTATAATTTAACTGGACTGAGATCAAACATAACTGAGATTGACCCATTCATAAGTAAATGTTAAGATAATTATTCGTTATAGAAAAAAGAAGCTTATAGCTTGTGACTTTTACATGCCACTTAAGCATTAAGCACAGACTCACTTAAGCATTACATACCAATTATTCGTTACACCCCCTCTTCCTAACCTACAAATTAAAATAAAAGAAACTGATTCGATGATTTTAGACTTCTAATCTCTTTTTGTCATGGCTGTGATTTCCATGATGATGATATGTCTGCCACGGCTTCATTGACCGTCAGGTACACACCTTCCAACCCGAATGAATCCAATATGTTTGATTGGTGTAGCTTTTCCATCACACTCCCTCCTGGATTTGCCAACACTAACTGCATTTGCATTACAAGCCGACACATGTTATGCTTTTATATTGATAGTATTAACAGATATACTTTTATATACGGTTCGGGTTATTAGAAGCTAACCTGAAGCGAACGCTTTTCTAGCATTTTTTTAAGCTCTTTCATCATTGCAAGACCACTAGTGTCAATGCCGGTGACAGCTGCAAATTTAGACCAAAAACAATATATACTTAGATTATGAAGACTAAAAGCTTATGAAATACATAAATGTAAAAAAATTTCAACTTACCAGTCATGTCTATAATTACACATTTCAAAGAATTGCCATTATTGGCTGCTAACCACTCTTCCTCTTCTCTGATCCATCTCAATATCCTGCAACATAAAACTCAACTTTTAACTACTTGAAATGCATTTCCAAATTACATCTTATGCATCAATAGTTGTATATGTCATACCTTTCTTGTAAATAAGTGGAGTTTGCAAAGTAGATAGGTGCCTCAATTCCAAGTATTACAAAAGAAGGGACTCTGTTTGCTTCTCTGTATCTATTCACATTTTGGTAAATCTGAGTTCCTGGGATGTTTCCCAAAACACCCGTGTTTGGTCTTGTGACATGTAACAGAATCTTGAAAACCGAAACCCCAACCTATGACAAACAAAGACAATGTTAAGACAAAATAATCATACAATAATTCTCAAAGAAAACAAAGAAGTTATGTATGAAAGATTACCGCGATTGCAAGACCGATTGGGACTGAAATCATGAGAACACCAAGAAATGAAGATAAACAAGCTAGAAAATCAAGTTTATCAACTTTCCAAAGTTTAATTGCACTCTGGTAATCGATAAGTCCCACCACAGCAGTTATAATAATTGCCGCCAAAATTAGGTTTGGTGTGTAGTGAAAAAGGGGCATCAAGAACAGGAGCGTTACAAGCACCGTTGATGCCATTATGATGTTTGACACCACAGTTTTAGCCCCAGCATTGGCATTCACAGCAGATCGGGAAAACGAGCCTGCATAAAATAAGTTTAGTAACCATAAATTTATATACAAGTTTAAAAAAAAGCATTAAAATTTATATTAGGTTCATTACCTGTAGTGACATAGCAGGAGGAACAAGAACCAGCCATGTTCATAAGACCAATGGCTATCATTTCTTTGTTGCCATCAACTTGGTAATCATTCAAAGCAGCAAATGTTCTTCCTACTGCAATCCCTTCCTGTGAGTTATATATATAGAACACAGTCAGCTTCCAATGCATGTCACTGACTTGCACTGTACGTACAAACTAACAATGCTTGAAACGTACTGTGAGCGATAATATTCCTGTAATTATCCCGGTTTTGATAGCCACGCCTAGATACTGGCCATGAAAATACAGCATGTTTGATGATGGTGGATTCAAGCCTTTTTCCAGGTGACCAATCTGTTAAACAATGATTTTCATAGTATTAAAAACATGAGGGGTTAAACTGCTTAAGCACGAAACTTTAGGAGCTTAAGTTAAACTTACAGTTGCAATGCCATGAAGCTTTGATCTGAAAAGAGTGACTAAAAGGGTGGAGAGGATGACTGATGCCAACGGAGCTGCTGCAGATACCCAGAAAAGCTTCGGCTTTCGCATACCCTGCATTGATCGGTTGTACCTTGCATGTATTAGCTACTAGTACATTAATATTTCCGGTTATTATGGTTTGGCTTGTATGCTTACCACATGTCTTGTAGCCAATAAAAAGGCCAAAAAGCAAAAGCCCATTACAATCGTTTGCCAAGACCACTGCACAAATACAAGATAAGCTTAGAAAACAAAATTTTCATAAATCAAATTAAAATTCTAAATATATTATTGCCAATGGTATGATGCATACCTCGTTTTCGTGCTGAATGGCAGACGATAAAACGGGAATTATTTGCATTTTAGTTGTGAAGTGAACAATCCCGAGTAGCCCTTTAAGTTGTTGTAAGGATACAATAACCGCCGCCCCGGCCATGAATCCAACAAGGGTTGCCTTTGATAAGAAATCTATCACAAACCCTAATCTGTAAAGCAAGTAAAGTGCAAGTTTTATAGCATTTGCAGTTAAAAATTTGTATCAACTGTTTATTATTTCTATTCGTGTTGAATCTGACTACAAAAGCACCAGTAACGGAACTAAAACTATTCAGCCGGGTCAAAAGATATTTTTACATTCGTTTCAACTACTCTACAGCATTAATTCCAAGGTCATATTACAAGAAAATGAATTTTTAATTCCGGCTATATGAATGGAATGTTTACTGTTTGAATTATTTCCCACTACTAATGAATTTTTAATTTGTGTAGAAATAGTGAAGTCAATAACGCACAAGAAGAAAATATATTTGTATAAGCAACACTTTATTTGTAAACATGTGCCACCTTTATTAGTTCTCAAAGGATATTCCCTTATTAAAGTTTTGTACCATTACATAAAGCTCATATCATGTTCTCATCACTAAGGAATCCAATCTTTACCAAAATTTTGTTGAAAAAGTGTGTTTTTGGAACACCTATTTAGGAGGTGTACCTTTTTATCTATGTATTGTGTTTTCAAATAATGAAAAAAAAATTTAAGGGTGGTTAAGTTTTTATACAACACACAAAGATCCTAATAAGGTAATAATCATTTGATCAACGGTGTAAGATGATCTTTAAGTCGTGTTTTACAAGTAACCAATGAACATGCAAAACGTACCTAAGAAGTCCTAATGATGCTTGAAAGACACCTGCAACGAATGTTGCTGTAAAAGCCAACTTCAAGTAGAGAACCGGATCTTGATTGTATGGAACTGCTTCGGTTAGCATTGTTCCCATAACCAACGAGGCTATTGACACAGGCCCGACTGCTAGATGTTTTGAACTCCCAAGCACAGAGTAGATCAATGGTGGCACAAAGCTCGAGTCTAGTCATTTTATAAAAGTTCAATTAGTTTTTATAAATCACATCCATAATTATTAAGTAGATAATATATAAGTTTGAAACTCACATAGCCCGATTATGGGAGGCAAGTTTGCTAGTTTTGCATAGCTAATTCCCTGCAAAAATAAATTTAACATATTAAGAATTTAAGATTAAATCATTTAGAAAATACGAAAAACGTTTTGGTTTCTTATGAGACTTTTATCGTGAATAACCTTACTATGAATTCATGTCATGTGAAATTATTCCAAACTCGATCAATAATTTTGTTAACGAGACAAATCCACATCACCGAAAGATTAAATAATTTCATATTTCATTCTAAATTTAAATTACATATACATTTATGTAGCTTTAAAATTATCATGATGTTGGTAAGAGACCGGTAACTAGTTAAATGACTTGCTACGTTATGAAAACACCACATATTTTAACGACGGAAGTGAAAGGATCTGGGAGTAAGCCAGTAAAAATCGTAATCCACAAATTTTAAGTAAATAAATAAAGAGAAAAGAAATGAAAATCAAAATCATTTCTTATTTTCTCTCTCTTTCAAATTCGAGAAATTTAGAGAGAAAATTCTCAAACACATAAAATTTTATTTCATTTCATTGGAACTCGAGAACACGGATTTCTATATCTTTCGTTTTTATTTCATTTCTTTTCTCTCCTTAATTAATTCTGGTGCAATTATGAAAATCCGTTACCCGTGTTATTGCTTTAAATCTTTAATTATAATCGTAACTATAACTAACTAACTACTTGTAAATGCGTATACCTGAGGGATCGCTAAACTAGCAATAGTAAGTCCCGAAACGACGTCGGACCGCAGAAGTGTAAAACTATAATTAGGCGCCCACTCGAAAATCGGAAAGAAGAACTGAAGCGCGAGTATCACTTTCCGTACACTCGACTGGTTCTTAAACCCATGGAGCGGATCGTCGGGGAAGAATACCTCCGACAACCGGTGCCGGAGTTTCTGCAACGTACTCTTCTGCGGCGGCAAGCAAACGCTATGCACCGTCAATGACGTCATTGTTTCGCCGGAAACGGTTATGGTAACCGGAGCAGTTTCCTTGTGACACGTGTGTACTTGGCCTGCATGACCAGAACCCGAGTAGTGATCCACCCGGTTCGAATTTATGCCCATGAGATTCGTGTGTGTGAGAAGGTGGTGAATTAAGAGAGAGTGAGTTCGGTTGGTGGTAATTAGAGAATGTGAGGGTTTGGGTTTATATAGGGGTGTGTGATGAGGGTAGAATTGGAATTTGGTGGGCGGGTTAGGGGTATTTTTGGAAGCGGAAGTTATATTTGGTTTGATGATTGATACTGTAGACAGAGAATGGAAGAAAACACCTGTCTAAGTTTTATCCCTCCAAATTGTATTGAAAAGTTGTTATAAGATATAATATTTTTTTAGTCATGATAAGGGGTTATTGAACATGTACTCATGTAGATAGATGTGAATGAGAGATATTTTTGCTAGTGTTGTAATGAGTTTATTTTATACATGTTGCATTTGAGAGATGGGTGACAGGACTGAGGTGAGGTGGCACATATGAAAAAGCATGATACACCGTGCTATCGTGTTTATCCTTTAGAATTTTGAGCATCGGGTAATCAATCACCAAGTCGCCATCCAATTCTATCACTCGAGCTATTTTTGACTGACGTGGTTGTTGTTTAAGTTGAGATTATGAAGTTATGCATGATCGTTTTGTGGTGCCTACTTAATTTTCTAAAAAATCTCGTATACACCAATGAACAACGGATGTAATTTTTTATTTTAATTTTGAATTTAACATTAATATAATAGAGAAAAAGCTTCGCATCTTAATTTTTTAAATTCCATTAATTAGTAAAAAGTATGTGAAAGAATCATTAACCTGAATTTTATATATTAAAATATCTAAACTTGTATGAAAATTCAATTGGTAAAAAAGTATATCAATTGGTTGAAATCCATCAACTGGTAAAAAGTATATGAAAAAATCATTAACCTAGATTTTATATATTAAAATCGTTCTCCAAAGTTGTATAAAATACGTGTAGCTATTAAGTTTTTTTTTTTTTTCAATTATAATGACGTACTAACTTTAAAATTGCAATACTTCATAAATCACATTCAACATTTTTATAAAGAAGGTGGCCGTCTTATTTGAGCTAATTCAAGAGTTAACGTACAAGTCTTTAACAACAACGAGAAAATTCAAGTTTATGCACTTTAAACAAGTTTAAGAATCTAGTAATTTCTTTCATACATTTTTTACTAAATTAAAAGAGTTTAAGATATCAAAATAAGATTAATGGCTTTCTCATAAAAAGAATATAAGTATAGTGATTTACTGATAATAATCTTTATATTTACTGAAAATTGATGATTAAAGTGTTTGTTGATACTTGTAGTGCGTTAATTCTTTTAAAAGAGACATTATATGATTATATATATTATGATTATATTAGTTTTGTTTACCTTTTATAATATCAATCAATAAACTTTATAATATGGAAAAAATGGTAACCGTCGAGGCTCGAGTGTACTTGTCAGCCAAGAATACTAAAAGAAGTTAAAAAAAAAGAATACTTAAAAAGAAAAATAATATGGGAAAAATGGTAACCGTCGAGTGTTTGTCAGCCAAGAATGTGCACAGAATGTTCCCCAGTAGCATTAAGTCAACCAAGCTACTTGCACCAGCCAAATATTTCACTCACTTTAAATATAACAAATTCAGATAAAAGAAAACTATTTTAAAAACTTCCGAATTTTGATTTATTATTAGAAAATAATGTTAACAAGATTAAAGATTAAGAAGTGGCTTCTCATTATATAACTAATGTTTTACCCGGCCGTTGTGCCGACGTCGCCAGGACAGGTTGATAAAACCCGGACGATGGTAAACCCAAGCGTCTTTGGTCCTAAGCGTTGAGGCGGTAAGTCGACGCGAATTCGGTCTGTTTTGATTACGCGCGTTATTATACAAAAACTAAAACCAAATATAAATAAAAAATTCTAAAAATTTAGGTGGACCAATGAGTTGGAGTCAGTTGGTAAAACTCGAGCGTTGAGTCTACGCAAATTCGATCAGTTTCCGCCACGTTCGTTATGGTACTAGAACAAAAAAAATCGGAATTCGGTCGGTTTTGGTTACAATTATTACAGTACTTGAGCTAAAACAAAACGGGTGAATCTGCACGGATTTGATCGGTTTCCGTCACATTCGTTACAGTACCTGAATAAAATCAAAACAAAAAAAGTGTCTTCAGCCAAGTGGCCCAATGAGGTACTATGACAACAAAACTCTTATTTATATTAACATATTTAAATAAAAAACACAAATAAAATATTTAAAAAAATAAAAAAGAACCAAAAAAATTTATTTGAAGTAGACTTCATCCACATAACAAAAATGAAATGGAATGTTGCTCTATATGTGTCTTGAACTTGAGTTGTTTAATCATTATCATTATCATTACCAAACATTAACACACTTAACATCAACCAACACACCAAGATACTACAATTGATTAACCATCAAAATAATTTACATAAAAACACAACTAATAAAATATTAAAAAAAAAAAAACTTTTGTGCCATCAAACTTCTAAATTATACTAGATATATAATAAACATTCAGCCCTCTGGTAGCATGATTCAAGTTAAATAATACTAATAACTAATGTTCACACTCATGCGTTGCTTCGGGGTGTAAGGCTATTTATTACACGCCAGCTTCACTTGAAAATATAATGTTATCACCACCACCATTGTTCATCATCCTTTCTCCCATGGCCAATAACTTTCATGAACCATTAAAAAAACCTTCACATTACAGTGAGGTCATAAACCGAGCCAAGTAGCACCAATGCCACACTACCCTAATCGACCACAAACACCCGAAAAACTCGTATAAAAAACAAAAAAAGTAAACCAAACGAAAAATAGATGTAAAAACGTTTAACTACGTACGCAAAACGTAAAACATAAGATATAATAACTAAGTTGATTAAGGACCTGCATGTTGCGACATAGTTGAACCACACACGCGCGTTGCTACTTGTTAACTCCCAAAATTTGTTAAAGATGAAAGTATAGGGAATCAAAGTTGAAAGTGAAAAAACATTAAGGTTAAATTATAGAATATGTGAAAGTTTGAGGGTTAAAGTAAAAAAGAATAAATAAAAAGAAGAAAAAATTACAATACTTGTCCTTTTGAATTAACAAAATTATAAAATAGGTCCTTTTTGAAAACGAGTTTCCTCTTTATCCTTTATTTTTCATAATTCGCTTGGTTTTAGTTTCTTTAGACTAATGGCCGTCCACCTTCTCTTAGGGCTGTGGTTCAGAACCGCGAGAACCAAACTGGAACAGTTAAATGCTAAATATAAGAACCGGAACCGAACCGTATTTTAACGGTTCCGGTTCGGTTCGGAACCGAGTTAAACGGTTCTTGTGTAAACGGTTCTTGCCAGAATCGGTTTTCAATTAAAATTCTAAATATGAAATATTAGAAGGTGCAAGAAATAAGCGACAGCCCATAAAATAAGACATTATCATATCAGCATATTATATTTTAATGAAGGGGATTGAAAATAGATTAGAATAACTCAAAATATTTCAAAAACAATTATTTTGTAAAACATATTTAGGGCCGTGGAAAATGATTATTGTTTATGATATTGTAAGGGATTTAATGTAACCGGGAAAGTGAAAACGTGGATGGTCGCTCGTACATGAAAGTATGAAAGCCAACTAAATAAATAGGATTTTAAATATAATCTTTAAAGTTTAAACCTAACCCGGTTCTAGCGGTTAATAAAAACCCCTCTCAAAAAATTCATAAAAATTAATAAAAAACCATAACTCAAAATATAAATCAAAAACGAAAAATGTAAAAAACTAAAACGTTTGGCGCCTTTACCCTCGTTCTTAAAAAAACAAAAAAAAAACAAAAGAAAAAAACGATCCGACCCGTTTTGACCCGTTCTGACCCAAACCTTCTGACCCTAACCCATTCCGACCCGAACCAAAACAACCCTTTTTTAGTTGACCCATTCTGACCCTAACCTGTTTCGACCCTAACCCGTTCCAACCCATGACCCGTTTCGACCCAACCCAACCCATTTGCCACCCCTAGTTCTTTTCAAATAAACTTTAATTGCCAACCGCGGGCTTTTAGCTACTGGCATTTCATCGAACACCTGTCAGGCAAGAAATAACGGAGAGTTCAAAAGATCTACATAATCAACCATTCAGCAACACCAACCATGGATTCAGCTACCACTATTAATGCTTTAATTGGGACTTTTATCGAACACTTGGTGAGCAGTGTATAGATAGAAACAATGATTTTCTATCCACACTTGCAAACCCGTTCACAAATAAGAAATATGGTTTTAAATGTGGAAAAAAAACCCGGAGAGGAACGTACCTTGGGTTCTCAAAGTCGAGCCACAGATGTGACACAACATCAGCGTCTTGCCCTCCTCCACCGCCTAGGGTTCCAAAATGAAAGTCGACAACAATCATAATCGGAGCACCTACGGCGGACATCACCTTCTTGCTACTGCCACAACCATAAACAACCAAAAGCCACTGGTCTCCGTCAATACCGTCGCCTAGGGTTCCACGACAACAATCATAGCATCGCCGCCGCTTGGGGTTTACAAAATGGAACCCGGCAACAGACGAATCAGAGAAGTAAACGGAGCCGAAACTAAATTACCGGTAATTGAAGGCAATGGTGGCCAGGAGTAAGTAGAGGGAGAGGGTATCGATGATATCAGTATCATAGATCAAGATAGAGAAAGGGACATGGCTACCAGGCATGTGAAGATGCAGAGATGAGGGGCCCGTATGAATCCACAAAACACGTGTAGCAGTCTAATGACAAAAGAAAATACACAACATATAATGTAGAAAATACAACAAAAAATAAAGCAGCAAATTAAACAAACAGTGATTATGCTATAACTGGAACCGTCGGTTTTAACCAGAAACCGTTTTCAGCCAAATTTAAGAACCGGAACTGGACCCAATATACAATAATACGGTTCGGATCTAGCGGGTTCCGATTCCCCGGTTCTAGTGGTTCGGAACCATGAATCGCTCACCCCTATTTTCTCAATTAAGTGGAAGCATGTGCCATGCACATAGGGGGCATAAATGTAATTTCCAGCCTCTTTATTAATTATTAATTAAATAATTAAAAACTATATCATTTTTAAAACCCATTATCCTACTCGTACCCAACCCACCCCACCCCAGATATACACCACCAAGTATTCTAATTCCACCACCCCAACGAATCTCGCCACCCTCTATTGCCCCTGCTGGTGGCTGCACTCACCCCGGTAAGTTATAGCCCGATCAAAGCTCCAAGAAAAGTCCCCAGATCGTAAGGTTAATATTGTCAACAATTCGTTAATTTATCGACAGATGTTTTTGATTATTCTGTGATAAATTACAAATCATTGGTTATCAGGCTTGATTTGGTATGAGTTAATTCGTATCTGGAATGATTATGGAGGTGGTGGTTGTTTTGTGTTTTCCGGCACCGACGATGAGTCCCATTCACAAAAGGAACTCTTTCGCCCCTTTTTTGATTGTATGACGGTGATGGTAGTTGCATGATGGCGTGGGGTGGCTGTAGTGGTGGTGGCGGTGGTTTTGGTGGTGTGGAATATTTGGGGACGAAGAATTTTTTAATTGGTAAAGGTTGTCTTATAAAATAAAATAAAAAGGAATAAAAAATATGTTGATAAAAGAAAATTTTAATTGATAAAGATTTGGATAACTATAAAAATATCCCTTGATAGATAAAAGATTAAAATGCGTGTGCAGTGCACATGAGGTAACTTAACTGAAAAATTAACATCTGTTAGTGTAAATAACTAAAATAGAGCAAATTATGGAAATAACGAATAAATAGTGAAACTCATTTTCAAAAAGAATCAATTCTATAATTTTACTAATTCAAAAGGACAAAATTGTAATTTTCTCTAAAAAGGAAAAAAAAAAGAAACCTACATGAATACACACAACCATTTAAGCCAGAGTTACAAGTAACTATAAACAAGTTATGTCCGTTGCAGGTCATAAAAGTACATATTTTAATTGATATCTACATGATGGCTAGACCAACTGAACCGACCTCACACTTTTTCAACTTTTGTATGTTAAGTATACTATTAAAAACTATTTGACAAAAATGTTTTCGGACATTAACTTCTATTAATACTTGGTGAAGAATTAAAGTAAAGTTGAAATTGAAATATATTAGAGTACGTGATTAATTAATCTTGTTTTCTCTCAAATTAATTGTTAAAAGTTGAAACACCAGTTAGGAGCACTTTTGTCTCTCTTTTTTTAATTGTAAGTACAATTGTATTTATATCGGTTTTTAAATATAATTCAATATAAACATGATTCATCCAATAAGTTGTTAGTTAATCTCGTTTTCTCTCAAATTAATTGTTAAAAGTTGAAACACCGCTTGGAGCATTTTTGTCTATTTTTTTTTAATTGTAAGTACAATTGCATTTATACCGGTTCTTAAATATAAGCCAATATAAATATGATTGATTCATCCAATAAGTTGTTGTTTAATCTTGTTTTCTCTCAAATTAATTGTTAAAAGTTGAAACACCACTTGGAGCATTTTTGTCTCTTTTTTTTTAATTGCAAGTACAATTGCAATTGTACCGGTTTTTAAGTATAAGCCAATATAAACATGATTAATCCAATAAGTAAAACTGAAGTTCGTTCTTTTGTTGATCCAGCTCAATAATCTGACTTTCAAACCAAACCATTTTGTGTAATAAAAACAAATCTATAAGGCCAAAAGGGGCGCCCTCTGTATCATGATTTCGGGTACCATGGCGAGCAACGTCGCCGTGGTTTTATCCACCAAATCGGCAAGCCTTTTTGTTTGTACAGTACCCGATGAATTGTGGTCAATATGACCATTGGAATGGTCAACATGACCGTTTTTTGGTTAGAAAAAAGTTTTACCCCCTTTAAATACATAGATGATATGTTGCAAAACGCATCTGGTTTTAATACTTAATTTATGAATAAATCATGCTTAATGCCGTTGTTTATATATAAAAATGACATGTATTTATGGTTTCTTGTGTTTATAGGTACCCGTGCATGGAAAGAGCGAAAACGAGGCTAAATCATGAAGAAACGAGCACACGGGAGAATACACGGGAGTGAAAGAATAAAACTAGAAAATACAAATAGATTGGAAGTGGAGTATTAGAAGAGAATATGATAGAGGGTTGAAATACGAAGACGTAGGAAAAGACAGGGTAGAAAACGGAACTAAAACGAAGATTCTACGAGCGAAATAAAGAAAATTATAAAATAATGTCAGATTTATCCTCCGAGCGGCGCGGAGGATGGAGCTTCATGCTACGCGCGGCTCGAGGCGCTCGGAAAGGGAAATCGACTATTTTCTTCTATTGGACCCCTCAGAGAACAAAATGAAGTCCTATGCGCGCTCGGGGGACGTATGTCGGCAACTTTAGGGTATTTTCATTTATTTAAGCATCACTACACAACCCTAATCGGGGAATTCAACCTTTAGCCGTACCTCAGGGACCATTGGGACGATTTTGGAGTAGGAGAGTGTTCGGGATCAAGACATTGGGACGATTTTACCGTTTACCTGAAAACTTCAATTTGATCGGGGCGATTGAAGTAAAAATTTTTTTCGGGAGATTAAATTATTTTTCAAGTCTACTACTTCGTAAGAAGTTCCTTTACTATGATTAACAGAAAATTGATCCAACCTTGGAAAGTGATAGATATACTGATTCTGTGTGCTTAACTAGTGAAGTTATTAGGCCTAAAAGACTTTAGAACAGTCATTGTATGTCATGGTAGCTTTTTATGGTGCGTAAAAGTAGAAGTGATACTAACTAAATCTACTCGATTTTACGTGGAAACTCCTTAAGAGTTGTGTATGTCTCCGCATATATCTTTCCGAATGATAGGCAGAAAAGCGATTACCCAGTCATACACGAGCCCGTAAGTGTTCTGATTCCCGTGAAGATAGCGTGTCAAGAAACTGCAGTGATCCAGATTCGGGACTTGCAGTTATTTACTACTCTGAAGTTGTGTAAATACATAAAAAAAATGTGTGAGTTATTGAGACATTCTAGAGTTCATAATGTTAAGTCTTCTCAATCAAGATACAAGATAGAGAACGGGAAGAAGAGTCTGAAGATCAAAGAGTAATTACTATTTAATCAGACACTACGGGTCGAGGTAAACTCGGGGTGACTTGGGGAAACCCAAATACGCCTTGAGAATAGACAGGAGGCATCATAATCTCTGAGTTGTTGCCCATTTAAGTTTTGAGCTTAATTGAATCTAACCCGTATCACAGAAACAATGAAAACCATTCTAAGTTATTTACCTGCTTACAACCTGTTTCTTTATGTCATAATACAGCTGAACACGGATCTGTGTGACAGTCACTTAATTAGTATGATTCCTGCTCGGATCTTTTCTAAAACATGATAGTCCCTATCGAGACTGAAATTTGATCCCGTGTACTTTATAGTTAAAATATTTTTATACTTATGTAGTTGTTTGATTTTATACCTGGTTACTTGGTCTTGAGAGTATCATTTAACTCTTTAAAGGATGTTTTTAAAACTTAATTGCAAATTGTTCAAATTATAGAGGTTTGTTTTGTAAAGTTTAATATATAGGCGAACTTATCGATAACTTCGCCTGCAATAGGCGAAGTTATCCATAACTTCGCCGGTACAACTCTGACCCTATATAAAGGAAATTAAAGGTCAAACTGTTCATTATTTCAAAAGCAAGCGAACTTATCTTTCGTTAACCCAGCGAACTTATTTCCTAAACCCTAAGCGAACTTATCGTATCGATCTCATCTGTGTTAATCTTTTTCGATTTCAACTCCGATTAAAGGTGTGTAGGGTTAGTGTGTCGAATATTCACCGTAATTGGTGTTATTCAGAGGTCGTATCGACTCGTTTCGTGACCTCGAAATTTCGAAACCTTAACATCCGTTTTTAAACTTATTTTTACGTGGTCATACTCAACTTAATCGTCTAGATCGTCTTAAAAACGTGTTTTACGAGATCCGCGATCTCCAAATTGACCAAATCAATCCGTTTGAAAACCTAACCTGTTGCCGATTCATATTCGGCGAAGTTACAGTTTAAGCGAAGTTATCCGTAACTTCGCCTGAGGTTTAACTTCGCCTTATAATTAATTATATAACTGTACTTGAGGCGATGTTGTGGTTAGGCGAAGTTATCATTAACTTCGCCTGGACCTTTTTACTTAACTGTTATCCGGCGAAGTTCAAGTTGAGGCGAAGTTGTTCCCAACTTCGCCCCACCTCTAACTTCGCCTATACAGAATAAATCACAACTTCGCTCATGGTAACAGGCGAACTTGTGATTTGCCTTGACGTTTATCTAACTTAGTCTGTTTGTTGCAGATATGGCTGCTGTAGCTGGCGCAGGCGGTGATGATGGTGGTGACAACCAACGACAGTTCTTCCCGGGTCATAACATGTACATAACATTAGACCCGGAGGCGAGCGGAGTTGATGATTTTCGCGAAATCATCACGTTTCTTCTACGCTCGCATATATTCCACGCGATTACCACAACGCTGCCGATATCCTTGCCTAACATTGAGGATTTTTGGCAGACCGTGGAGTATGACTGTCGCGTCGAGCCCCCGGTGATACGCGCAACGGTCAACAATCAGATTGTTCAGTTCTCATCTGAACAAATCCGGGCGGCTTTACGGTTTGGAGATGAGACGAGGGATGACCCGACAGACTTTGTAGCTCCTTTCCGAGATGGAGCGTTTTTGAGAATGGGATACTCTGGTCCCTTGGGGGATACTCAGAGAAGGAAGGGGTTCTTACTGGACCAGTGGCGCTTTCTCATGCATGTCATGATCGTGTGCATGTCAGGGAGAAAGGCTGGTACTGATGGGATGGGCGCGACCATGCAGTCGGCGATGACTGCTCTGACCTACAATAAGCGTTACAGCTTTAGTCAGATGGTCTTCTACGAGATAGATCGACAAAGAAGGGCGGTGGCACGTGAGAGATTTCTTATGTATCCAAGATTCATTCAGATGATCTTGAATCACGTTGCTCCAACGTTACCTCAGTGCCGCCCAATCAGATATGTAGAAAGTGTGAGTAAAAGAATCTTCGCCCAGTGCAGATCTTCCAGTGCGAGGAGTAAACTTGAGCTCCGTCCTCGACATACTCCTTTATTCGGGTACTTGATCAACCCAGAGTATGTGCCAGCTCGTGGGGACGAGTTTCGGGATCCTCAACCGCAACAGGCTGGAGCTCCTCAAGCTATACCTGCTGCTCCTGTTATGTCACCGGAGGAGAATGTAGACCTTGATGCTGCATTTGGTGGTCAAGGCTTCTTTGATATGGATCGGGTTGATCCTGAAGAAAATGTGCAAGTATCATTTGAAAGGTTTTCGAGTATGAATGTGACTAGGGCAGCTACAATGGTGGCTGACTCTGATTCTGAAGATGAGTTGGCTGAAGCGAGACGAATTTTGGTAACTCAAGAACGAACTCATGGGAAAAGGAAGAGAACTGATGATGACAGCGAGTCAGATTATGAGGAAGAAGTGCATCAGTTGATTCGGAGATCAAGAAGGGAACGGGCAGGTGCAGGTTCGGGAGCTGGTGAGAGCTCAAGGGTGGTACGTTTCACTCCTCCAGCACTGTCCGGTATGACAATAGTTCCTTCATCATTACAAGTTACAAGGCCAAACGCCACGGATGTTCCCGTGGTGGCTACCTCATTTGCATTCGGCCTCCCACCCACTACATTCCAACTATCGGCTCCTGAGATTGTATCTTTGCTGCCTCCAACTCTTACTCCAACGGAGGTCGTGGCAAGATTTATAGAATCGACGGTTGTGGCCACTGCAGGGTTATCGGTGACGATACCACCTGCGGTAACGTTTACGCCTACTTCTGAGGTCCCAGTTACATTGGAAATCCCTCCTCAGTACACTCAAGATATATCACATCTGAGGTTTGATTTCGATGCAACCTTATCAGACTCTGAACGAATAGCAGCACTTGAACGGGTCGTGGCAGAACAATCAAGGGTGAATCTTATCCAGACCCATGCTATTCAGCGCTTAGTTGCAGAGAATCAGATACAGTCGTCCCTGCTGATAGAACATGGCAAAATCATTGATGCTTTGAAGGAGTTCTTGGCATCTCAGGGGGAGACGAGCTGTAAGGGCGATGAGCTGAGGACTAAGAAGAGAAATGATCGAGACGATGATCCCAATGCATCGAAAGGTGCAGGTGGAGAGTTGCCAAGAACTGAACAAGCTCTTGGGACTTCCACAACTCAGGGGGAGTCAACAAGTGCAGCTGGTGGTGATGATGTGGTTGTAGTGGATGTTGAAGAGATGGATGATGAGTATATAGGTGATGATGATATATTACCAGTTGATGAGATAGAGAAGATTGGTGTAGAGATTGTGATTGATAATGATATTGAAGAGGGAGAGATTGTAGAAGAGAATGTGGAGCATGAGATTCCGGAAGTCGATAAGGCAGATATGAGTAAAGATATGGGAAATGATGAGACAGAATGGGAAGAGCAGCCAAGATGGAAAGAAGGCTACGCTCAATGGTTCGTAAAAACGAAGAAACCAGCGGTCCCTACTATGTTTAAGAAGAGTTATAACATTAGAGGCTATGCTGAAGCGAGAAAGGGGATTATATGCTGGATATATGATGAGCAGTTGAGGCTCTTTGTGATTAAGAGGTATGATGGTGTTCAGTACTTCAAGAGGTTGTTGAGATCATTGAATACATTGCCAGAATGTGAGGTGAAAGACTTAGCCAGATTGGGGTTAATAAACAGAAGTGATGATAACATGGCTAAAGTCATTGGGAAGATTGTTTGGAAGGAAAGTATAAAAGAGAAGAAGTTCGAGCTGTTGAAACCACAAAAGGGAAAACTCATTGAAGACAAAGATAGAGGGATGAGAGCAGATGGCAAGCCTTGGATGATTATGAAGTATAAGCCGATCCGGTGTTTAAAAGAGGTGCCGATGAAACAAATGCCCAAGGATGTGCTGAAGGATCTGAAGTGGTGGTATGTAGATTGTGAAACAGCTGAAGCAGTAATGGAAGACGAAGATGAACAAGAGCTGCTGAGAGTCTATGATCCGATGCATCTAGTGAACTTGTCTCAAGCTGATCTGCAGGTGCTGAATGAGAAGAAGATATTTTATATTCCTGCTTGGAAAGACGAAGCGAAGAAATATCAAAGAATTGTATCAATTTGTGTACGTGAAGGAGTTCATGCTTAAAGATGAAGATACAAGATTGTTGAAGATTACAAGACACGTGTTTGAAGATAAAGATTGAAGCTACTGCCAAGGGGGAGTCTGTTGGTACATGATGTCAGTAGTTCAGTATATAGTGTCTGTAATCGAGTCATTTAGATTTGTATTTTGTATTAAGCGAAGTTAGCTAACAAGTTCGCTGATATAGGCGAACTTGTTAGATAAGCGAAGTTAGTGACAACTTCGCCTGAACATGCCAGGCGAAGTTGTCGTGGTTATATAGCCTTAGGTTACGGCTGAGTTAGTAACGAAGTTTTAGTTTACGTGTTTACGAGTTGTGTAATCAGTGATTGATATCACGTGTTTCCAGTTGCAATATACAACGTGTCTTTGCTTATTGTAACGTGTGTTCGATCGTGTTAAGGTATATCGTCTTCTACGCTCGTAACGTCTTACGTAGGGATTCCGCACCTACATAGAACGAGATATTCCGTGTAGATCCGGCTGGGAACCTACAACACTTGTGTGTCTTAAGCGAGCAAGAATCGGTTTGGTTCGGTTTCCATCTTACAACAAGTTCATAGATGGTTTCCACATGTCCAAACACTAAATAACTTGTATAATAATGTACAAATAAAAAAATACCAAAAGTTAACAATAAAGTCTTTAAACAAAAGTTCGGTTTTCGGTTCGGATCGTGTTTCGGGTTAAGACCGAGCTAAGATTCTACAAACCCATAACCATAGAATTTGTAAAAATGATTTTAGAAACTTAGATCTAACACTAAGTATGTTTAAACAAACAAAACTAGTAACAAAGTTCGGTTTACGGTTTAGAGCTATTTACGGTTAAACCGAATCATAGACTCTTAAAAACCCATAACCATGGAACTTGTAAACATGACCAACAAACTAAAATAAGCAAGATTAATATGTATGAACAAGTTATATAGATGTATATATATCAAGGACACGAAGTCCTCCATGAAGCCTTGCCTTATGGGGTCCGAAACCTCACCGACCGGAATCGGAGAAGTAACTACCAATGGTAAACAAGGGGTGTATATTATATATATGTTGCACAACCATAAACAAGTATTAATAAGGCTACATAAACTAATTAAGATGAAAGACCAAAATCCTTCAAGAACACTTAAGAAGATAACCTTGAATCTTTGATGTTTGAGAGAGTTTTTTTTTTGGAGTTGTAGCAAGGGAAAATGAAGAGGAAAGGTGGTGTATATATAGGGTAATGTTGGTGGTCAAATATGGGTGTGAGACACAAGAGTTTTCATGCAAAATGGATCAAGACAAAAACACAAAACAACAAAAAAATAATTAAATAAATAAATAAATAAAAATACAAATAAAAAATAGGATGTTTTCAAGACCCAACAAGTGTGAAACAATATTGTAACATAAATCCATCATTTTGATTATAACATAAGCTTCGGTTTACAAATCGGGTCGGTTTACATAATAAACAAATACAAAAACGAATACAGACAAGACCCGAAATTGACGAATGTCCACAGTTCCGCATGTGTCTTATTGAACGTA
Source organism: Bidens hawaiensis (assembly GCF_021521415.1). NCBI lineage: Eukaryota > Viridiplantae > Streptophyta > Magnoliopsida > Asterales > Asteraceae > Bidens > Bidens hawaiensis. Next base: position 58,235 of record NW_027492158.1, read on the forward strand.
TTTCAATTATAGATGCATGTTTAGGTCGCTTACTGTGTGTTTGTGATTATTTTATGGTTTTGCTAGACGTAGTAATCCATAGGAGCATTGATTGGTGATTGGTTAGAACTTCATATTCTACCTATCTAGATAGCTGACAGGTGATAGATAGTCGGGTTATCTTTGGGGTTAGTAGTTTAGGTTTAAACACTCTGGCAGGAGGTTTCCCTAGTTTCATTGTAATTCCGTGTTTGTCGATTATTTTTAGGTTACCCCTTGCACTTTAGGATGTATTGAGATAGGGAGACCGACAGGTGATCTCTCTTTTAGGGTACTTTATATTGTTGGAGATACTGACAGGTAATCCGACCAGCCGGTAAGTTTAAACGTCACTTAGAGTTTCTTTTTAGGTCACACCCGGAGAATGATCAGGGATCCACTAGGTTATCTAAGGGTGTTGTATTTTAAGATCCCGGTTCCATCATAGTTTCCATAGCCGAGATAAATCTAAGAGTTACAAGTAAGATTCTAAACCTAGGTAGTGTTTCTCCTATCTTTGAGTTCGTCTAGGTCGAAGTGTTGAAGTTTGTTAGTGTCAGTGTCAGTTTTAGTTTAATTAGTCACTTGTTTAATCAGTAAAATTATTAAGTTCTTAGTCATAATCTAGTATAGGTGTCGCTAGTGTCCTTTGGGTTCGATATCCAGACTTCATTAGGCTTTACTACGGTTGATAGGTACACTTGCCTATCTAGTGGTCTAGCATTAGAAGAGTCTAGGCTTATAAATTTAAAACTAGTGTCTAGGTTAGCTTAAGTTTTTATAGACCGCTTTCAGCACATCAATAGCATACTTCTATAACTTTTCAAACATTTATCATCTTTTCTCACCATACTCAACATTCTCAAAGAAATTTCATAGTTATTTATTTTTTATAAATACAAATTTTGTGGGCGACGAGATCGAGGTGTTCGTTCCTCCAATCGACTCTGATGACAATGTTCGTTCGAACGATAGTTGTTTGTTTTTTTTTCAATAATTTTCTCACCCAATTCGAAGACGAAGACACTATCAGCACAACTACATCTAAAAAATGATTTGTGCGGCGTGATCGTGAACATAGTCAAGACGTATCCATGGACGATTATTTTGTCGATGAACCGAAATACAACAAAGACATTTTTCGTCAAAGGTTTCGTATGCTGAAGTGGTTAGTTTTAAAAATTGTTAAGGATATAGAAGAAAATTATGAATGGTTTCATGAGGGCCATGGCGGGAGGATGAAAAAATGTTTTACGTAGATACAAAAAGTAACTTCGGCCGTTAAACAACTAGCAGCTGGTAATCCTCCAAACGAATACGATGAGTATTTATTTATGTCCCAAAGGACTTCCTGTGAATGTCTTGAATTTTGTTGTAATACAATGATTGAGTTATATGGCAATGAGTACTTACGTAGGCCGACTAGCCACGATGTTGCGCTTTTGAACAAAGCACATGAAGAAAGACATCACCTTCCCGGGATGTTGGGTAGCCTTGATTATACACATCTCATTTCGAGAGCTTGTCCTATCGAGTTGGCTGCCAATATATTAGAGGTGATCACGGATACCCTACGGCTATGGTTGAATCAGTGGCCCTCACAAGATTTACGATTTTGGCATTCGTTTCTTGGTCCGCTTGGGTCAAACAACGACGTCACGGTTCTACTGTCACACCCCGACTTAGGGCCTAGGCGTGATACCCGTTAGTTGGTATATGTTTTGAAAATATATCAGAGTTGAGGGTTTGTTTTAACATAAGTCTTTAAAATAATATTCTTTATAAAATTGTTGAGTTCAAATACCCAATTTAATATTATAAATCAAGTTTGACAAAATATGAGCGGAAGTCTTTTGAATAAAATATTACTATACAGAAAACTCGGGATTTGAATATCCGTTTGTCTTTTGAAAATATGTTTCTTTATAATATTCTAAATAAAATATATGGGCTATTAGATAACGTATAATGACTATATCTCCAATCTTCTAGTCTGTCTTGTCTGTCAGTTCTATTCATTACTGTTTCCCTGAAATGTGGGGAAAAATATGTCAGCACACAGCCGGTGAATGACACTGACTCAGTTGTGAAATCTTTTCAATACCATTGTGAAATCAACAACAATACCTTTGTGACAACTCATTAGGCACCAAACTTAATTGGGATGAAATTACCCTATGTACATGTACAATTAATCATATACACCATGGTTGCGGGTAAATCCGAGTCACCATGTATGAATGGATCCAGACACATGCATACTCTTAATCTGAGTATGTCTGTTTCTTATTATTGTAACACAAAGTTTTAAGGATTCGTAAATCCTATGCAAACAGTCAGACTCTAAAAGAGTTGTAAAAGTATAGGGCGTATTCACCTTTTTATGATTGTAATCAGTTTTTGACACTGATTCATGTTTATGATCAGTTTCGGTTACTGACCCCTGTCTGCAATCAGTTTCTGTTACTGATTCCTGTTTCTGATTCCGATTTCTAATTGATTGATTGATTGTTATCTCGGACCTATAGTACGAGAATAACCTTTGTATAAATATCTAGATCAACAATTTAGCTTCAGACCCGTAGTCTGCTTCGTATAGCTTTAACCTTGACAAATCATTTGTTTATATAAAACAATTGGAATTTTAGTCCTTTTGTTTATTCATCAATTATATGCCAGGTTTCTTCTTCAGGAAGAAACATCTATCAGGTTTCTTCTTCAAGAAGAAACATTACTTCAACTATAACCGTTGTAAATGAATATTTCTTAATCATAAATAAATATTGTTTTAACTATACCCTTTGTGTATGAATGCTTATGTTTCTTAATCATGTAGAAGCAATAATTTGTCTATAACATTTGCTTATGAAAAGTTATATCATACTTAATTGTAATCAATGTTTGGGCTATCTATGGTCTAAGGTATAATAATAACAATAAAATAATACATAAGCGGAACCCTTACTTTACACGGGTATTTGGAGTTTAGACGCCTAAGAATAATCGAGCAGCACTTCTACTCTCTACCGTGTTCTAGAGCTTAGATCGTTAGAGCTTCGGAGCTTGGCACGTTCTACGAGGTCAGCACACTTCCCGAGGTAAACATGTGAAAGTGGTGTGTGTCGGTGTGAGTTGGAAAGTGCCGTGAACCCACCTATTTATACTGATTTTTGGGTTTCTTCACATCGAACGAAGGACAAATGGTCTAGCTGTTCGTGTCGCGCGAACCACCAATACTTTGCCGAGTCATTAGGCGGCTTGCCACGTGTCACGCATGCAGATCTGTTACTTCGCGTAACGTGAACCAACTCAATTTCATTTTTATGTATTTTGTCTTTCGCGTAGCGCGAAGACTTGAAACCTGATCCGTTCACGTCGCGCGAAGGAAGGAATTTCACATTTTCATTTTCAGTCCTCGGACTATTCAAAAATACTAAAGCGGCCCTTAGGCGGCGATTTAAGCATGCAAAGTGCAAAGTACGCCATCAAAACGCCACATTACGCCCGTCGTCCGAGTTTATGTCTGTGCGCGTCGGGTGCTTCGCACCCTCCGCTAGGACTAGGGAGAGTGGTTAGTCAAATAAGAATATTACTATGGAAACTCTCTTCCTTATAAAGAGTTTTCTTTTTCTTTCACCTTTCCATATGAGATGAAAGTTATATTTCTTATTTATATCTAAGTGGAAAGCTTCCACGTTCTTCCATCTTTCCATGTGGGATGGAATTTCTTGCTTCCTTAACATAAGATGTCTTATTTTTTTTCTTATCTCATTTTTTCCCATTACTTGCCTTTTAGATTATTTTTAATTGCTCATCTTTCAAAGTTGACATATTTAGCCCAAAATAATTGTGGGATTTTCCAGGATGTTACATCTACAACGATCTCCACTTATTCTCACCGAAAGGAAGGGAAACGCTCCTAAGTGTATGTTTCATGTTAACGGACGATTACATAAATGTGGATACTACCTTACTAAGGGGATGCACCCCGCTTAATCGACTTTGGTGAAAACGTTTTCATTTCCCGTTCAACGTCCTGAAAAGAGGTTCAAGAAGGCTCAGGAATCAGCAAAAAAAGATGTGGAGCGGGCATTCAGTGTTCTAAAAGGGAAATGGGGTATTCTTATGCAACCTATGCGAGCCAGGACAATGCAGAAGCTTAGGAATGATTGCTATTACATGTGTTTTGTTGCACATCATGATTATAAAGATAACGGATATGCGATATTACCGGTACACATACCGGATCTATCTGTGCAGCCCATTCTTGACGATAATGTCCTTGGAGAGTTGATGGATGATGAAGCTCATTTCCGACTTCGATTAGATCTAGTGGCACGTGTTGAAACTTTAGATCTTCCGCATCTCGACGAGGACGAGAAACTCAAAGAATAATAGCTTTTTTTTATTTATGTTATCATTTTTAAGGTTATTTATTGAATTATGTAATTTTCTTATTTTAAATAAAGGTTAATTTTAAAAGAAAAAATAGTTTTGGGGTGGTTGATAAGTGAAATCCCCCCCCCCCTCCCCGAGTTTAAGAGAATTAGGATAGCATACGAGGTAAATGAGTTAGTATTAAAGGATTGATGAGTATTAGGATAGTTTTATAGAGCATCCCTCTCCCCCTAAAAACATTCATACATTAGATACTAGTTTTTGAGCTTGTGTATTACACGAGATTTATCAAACGATATAAAAAAATAAGGTCCGTTATTTCAATTGTGATTCTCAAAATACTTATGAATTAAGTTAATGTAGAATTAACAAAAAAACAAGCAGGTTAACACAAATTACTAAAATAGCATGGTTTTGAAAACGTCAGGTGTGGATTTGCAAAAAATTTAAAAAATGTGCTAAAGTTGCGTAGTTGGTCAAACTTCATATATGAAAATGATACTATGTTATAAAATCCATACTATGTTATAACCCGCATGACAAAATGATTTTCACCCATGATCCATGGATAGCTAGAATTAATAAGATGAGAGATTAGAAATTATAAGAAATGTAGGCTTGACACCTAAGCTTCAACATTCTCTTTTACTGGTATTAGTATAGTATTAGTATTGTAAGATTCATGAAATAACAAGCACGAGTAGTAACTAGTAACCAATGATTGTAAATTTATAATATGACAATCATAATGGATATTCGTGAAGTACTAATTATAACATGACTGCATGAGCATACATAAGGAAACAATGTTGACTAGAATATCTTAACAATTGAAAACACAAGTTTAATTAACGTTGCTTCCAACTACTTCATCACACCTATAGCGTCCAGAAACTATTAATTGGTATTTCATTAATTTTATTAAACAAAAGCCGACCAACTTTTATTGATTTCTTGTCCAATACATAGATTCGTTCTCACATTAAAGCTAATAGCAAATGAATTTTAAAACTTCAAAAGACAAGAAAAATGAAGGGAGCAAGTGGGGAAGGAATCACATATGGAAGATGGTCGAATAAGCTTTTATTGCCGTAAAAAAATCGATGATTCATATAGTTTCCACGAGAAAAGAAGAGCCGTTTCTTGATTAAAATCAAGAGAATATATTTCCTTTTTGTTGATTTGATTTATAGCAAGGCAAGTAGATGGATGCGGCGATTGGTGGTCAAGATAGCAATGATGACCGACCATTCGTGTGAATTGGTGTGCATGACTACACTTTCTAAAAAGGGAAAGCGTTCCAACCATGTCAAATACAACATCGAATTTCTACTTGTTTCCGTGTGACTATTAATTATTTGGGGGAAAGTTAACATACAAACTTAAAAAACACGCTAATAATTAAATAGACAAGTAATGTAATCACACTATGTTGTATATATAATTACACTATTTGATTCACAACGTTAACACATTAACTTATTTTGTATTTGATCAAAACCCTAATTATTTATATAGCTGTTGAAAGCACTACAATTATGAGATACAATTCCTAAATGGTAACAGGTTAGAATACGCTTGGCATCTAGTGACAACCACTACAAACCCTAAGGTTAATGCACTAATATGATGGCTGACAATTTGTGGGCTTAATGCTAACATCTGGTAAATGCTTTAACGTAAAATCAAAATCACAAAAATGTGTTATAAGAGATGTGGGGTATATATATTGGTAAAAGATCAAATAAAGTTTGAGATGGAATAATTATTAAAGCTTTAAAAGATATTGACATATAAACGAAAAGGAAAGTGGGCCATTTCGTCATGTTAACCGACACTCACATTCAACAATAGATATGGAGGAAATCGAGGTCGTATCGTGGCATTACTTCATGTTTGTTTTTCGATAACACACTTCACCCACCTATCATTTTTAACGCGATTTCAATGGGAGTCTACTTATAGTCCCCCCATCATCACCCTATGAAGGCGAAGTTGTATCGTGGCATTACTTCATGTTTGCATGATACTAAATAGATGAAACAAAGTCAAATCTATCTGTACTATAAAATAAATAAAATTATCTTATGTAACGTGTTACATCCATATCTTTTCTCATCATTTATTCCAGCATGCATCTCTCTCTATTAAATATTCTTCTCTCTTTTTAATAGTGGTATCTAAAAAAAATCCTAATTACACTAATAAAACACATCTTTCTTACTGCTTCTTTTATTTTATGAATTACATAACTTTTGTTTTCAATCAAATAAAAAATGGAAATCAAACTACATTGAATAATAATTATAGTGTTTTCGAAACACAATTATATATAATTTTTAAAATATGACATGCATGTTCGCCAATTATATACGCCCTGCTTGCGGTGCGCGCATATAATGTATATATGTGTGAACCCTCGGGTGGGCAAAAGTAAAATTGCACTAATTTTGACGTTATTTTACTAATCTCGTGAAAATAACGTTAAAAGTGGCGGAAGGTTAATCAGGCATCATATGGTGGCGTTGATAGCCGAAAGACAATGGCACATGCACCAATCAGCCGGTGTCCCGATGATTGAGTGCTATGTGCCTTATGTCCAAGGCTTGATGCAAAACTACTATCGAGCCGGGGGTCTCACCGGAAGCAGCCTCTCTATCCCTATGGGATAGAGGTAAGGCTGTCTACATCTTACCCTCCTCAGACCCTACCATAGCATTGCTATTGGTGGGATATACTGAGTACGATGATGATGATGATGATGATGATGATGTTCGCCAATTATAAGATGTATATAAATATATAGGTGATCTTAAATTTAATTGTAATAAACAGTCGCGTAACCTTTTGATCAAACTCAAAAGAAAAAGTAATTGTCTTTTCTCGTCAACAACCTACTTAAGCAATCACTTTTGTTTAATTTATTTTAATTCGAATTCCGACCTTTTTGCTTTTACAATCAAATTCACAGCTCATACTTTTAACTCTCAGTAAAAATATAATAACTTAATAAGAATAGACACATGCTCTTCATGAATTCGACACTCTATTTTGTGTGTATGATTTAAGAGAGTTATTTTTATTTTTATCTGAGTTTCAATACCCATCATATTGCGACTCATGAAATTGTGAACTTTACAACTCCTTTTTTTTTGAGCGACTAACAAAGTCTGGCGGCCGCCCGTGTATACCCACTAGCAAAAGGTCACCACGCCTGCAATCACAGACAACGTTAGCGTTGGTGACCTAACACACCACCAGTTTTACGGAAACCCACCATTCGAAGCCCCACTATAGTAAAACCCCTAGCTTGTGCATGACATGTTACGAACGAGATTCAAACCGGCGACATTCCCTAAAAAAGGTCACTGGAGTACGAGTACCGCTAGAGCATTGGTCATTTGGTTTAACTTTACAACTATTGGCAAAGTAAAAAAAAATGCCATGTCCGAACTTTTAATGGATAGGGAGTAGGGGTTACCCTTTTGGGCTTGGTCTTAAATCTTAAAAGAGTCCATCTATGAGTAGTGGGTGAGACACACTATGAAACACGAGCTTTTGAGTGGAGGTTTATCCACTCGAATATACTCATCATCATGCCTATTTTGACATTTAGGTCAACTTTTTTCCATGTTTTCATCAAAACCGTCAACAGAGGTCAACTTAACCATGCCCAATGACCCACATCATAGCATAATCATATAACTTTAGCCTAGGAACTTTCATGGTAATGATATTTTGATTGAACTACGGTTTTTATTTAAACAAAACAAACATACAATCCAATCTAGCGAATACTATACCGTCTAAAGAATAAAATAGTTACGACATTGCATCAAAGAAATTGGTGTTACACCATTTAACCCAATCTAGTAAAACAAATTTCGACCTACACCTCATCCACGGAAAAGATTTCTGCAACAAGAGGTCCTCTCCTATTTTTTGGATTCCTCACTCTATATAGCTTCCATAAGGGTTGTGAAGAGAATGATGTGACTGAATAGGTTATGACATATCATTTATTTGTGAAACTATTTCATAATCAAACAATAATTTTCGTAGGTCATGGGTCTCAGCAAACATGGATAGCCTTTAACCGGGTTATAACATCTCATTTATTTGTGAAATAACACATTAATCATTAAACAACAATTTTCACGGGTCATGGGTCTCACCAAACCCGGATAACCCTTAAGCGGGTTATAACATCTCATTTATTTGTGAAACCCTTGCATCATCAAACCTTAATTTAATTTCTCTCATCTACATATTCTCTATAACCAGTCTATCTTCTCCATCACCAGTTAACTTCTGATTACCGCCCACCATCCTCAAGCTTCCTTCTCATGCATCAGCCACAATCATTAGCTATATCAACTGCCCTTTTTCATAAGACAAATATTTGAGTTCACATTTGTAAGCTCGTTAAAAATCTAAAAAAAACATACGCATCTTAATTAAAAGAGCCCAAACATTAAAAAAAATATGATGAAAATAACAAACTAATATATACATATTAAATCAAAACAAAATTACCTTAAAAAATAAAACAAATAATCACAAAATAGCAAAATAATTAAAAACAAAAACCTAAATAACCACCAAAATAAGAGTATTCAAACTAGCACAGTAGTGCCTATATATTTATAATTTTGAAATCATGCGGTTGACCTTTGATGTCATATGGTGCAGTCCTTGTGTACAGTTGACTTCCACTTACTTGATCCCACTCACTCGAAGCCTACCACATTTGTTGTACTAAATTGAAAGTTGGTAAACGTCAATCTTTAACACATTTAAGATATTATTAAATTTATATTGTGTGATCTCACTTTAAATTTACGCGTTATAGAATCCAGCTTTCAATTAAGTTACATTAAAATTTTAAAACATGTGGTTATATATCCATACATATGCACATTTACGTCGGATAAGATAGTGACTTGATTATCGGATAGTGGTATCCAAGACTAAGGCCTTGTAACAAGTTCTTACATGGCCTTAAAGTTGTCTATATAATGAAAACAAAACGAAAAGATCATTTAGTGTTTACTTAGTAGATGTATGCTCAATACATAACTAAATTTAAGCGTAGAAGTAATAGAATTACATAAACGCTTATACCTATTCAATTAAATGTGATACACTAGATGATTTTCTAATGTCTCTATTCCTCTCCCCCACTAAATATGATTTTCTTTAATGCACCACATATAATGACATACAATTGCTTAAGGAGTTCTCTACTTATAAATGATTGTGTATTGAATATTCCCTACTTAAGTATCCTACTAGTGTTTTCAGGAAAAAAAAAACATAATCGTTAAAACTCTCAAAAACTCTAAAACTTCCAAAAACTCAACACCACGCGTACCATAAGTCCCAATGTTAATGTGTATGGTAATAAGGTGGATGTTGATAATTATAGTCTCATAGCCAATTAGAAAATCAGATCCCATACTAATTCGGCATTCGTTAACCATTATCTTATGTTTTGTGGTATATTCATGGGTCTTATGTGCTTAAATTTTACTCGGTGGAAGTTTATTGCTCAAAACCTCTTAAACTCATAAAAAAGCGAATTTCTATCGAATTCTAGTTTTTTTTTATTGTCATCCTAGTAGGGATGGCAACACGAAGTTTGGGACAAATATTGATAAACTTAGTCTCAAATAATATAAAAAAACTAGTGAATTAGTAGATTACTCAATTACTCAAAGACAAAGAAAAGTTAATAGGTGCATGTTACAGGTAGTCAGGTTGGATATCTTCTAATACAATAATTACACCCAAATACCGGTCAATTAAGGTAGCGTTTGGTAAGTAGGAATGACAGGTGGAATGGAATGATTTATTGCGTGGGTTTGAATAAGGTGGTGTTTAGTTGCTCAAGGGAATTGAATCATCCATTACATATGGAATCTCATTCCATCAAAAGCATTCCTTCCTACCCCATTCTTTTTTTCATTCCATTCCTCCTTCACCCTACTTTCTTAACAACATCACCACCTAACAACAACCACCACAACACCATCAGCACCACCACTACCTTCGCCGCCGCCATCGCCACCACCAGCGATACCACTGTCACTGCCGCTGCCTGACCATCACCGCCACCATCGATGTCGTTGCATGACCACCACCACCACCATATCATACTACCATTGTCATCACTACCAATTCTACCACCGCCACCTAACCACCACCACCATCATTTTCGTTGCCGGAGCTATCACTATCGCCATTGTAGGTTTTTTTTTTTTTTTTTTTTTTTTTTTTGTAAAAAGTATTTTAAGATATAAGTGTTTTTATTATTTCTATTTCATTCTTACACGTTTTTTTTATACCAAACAACATAAAGTAATAATTTATTTTATTCTCATATGTTAACCAAACAAGACAAAGGAATGGAATGATCCATTTCATTCCATTCCTTTGTCTTTTTTGGTTAACATATGGGAATAAAATAAATTATTATGTTTGGTTGGAGGTAATTGAATGAAGGGGGAATGGAATGGAAGAAGGAATGGAATGTTAACCAAAAAAGACAAAGAAATGGAATGAAATGGATCATTCCATTCCTTTGTCTTGTTTGGTTAACATATGGGAATAAAATAAATTATTACTTTATGATGTTTGGTATAAAAAAACGTGTAAGAATGAAATAGAAATAATAAAAACACTCCTATCTTAAAATAATTTTTTTTACAAAAAAAAAATCACAATGGCGATGGTGGTGGTGTTAGCTCCGGTGACGAAAATGGTGGTGGCAATGGCGACGGTGGTGGGGGTGGCGGTGTTTGGTTGGAGGTAATTGAATAAAGGGGGAATGGAATGGAATGGAAGAAGGAATGGAATAGATTATGGAATGAAATGGATCATTCCATTCATTTGTCTTGTTTGGTAATAAAATAAATTATTACTTTATGATGTTTGGTATAAAAAAACGTGTAAGAATGAAATAGAAATAATAAAAACACTCATATCTTAAAATAATTTTTTTTACAAAAAAAAAATCGCAATGGCGCTGGTGGTGTTAGCTCCGGTGACGAAAATGGTGGTGGCAATGACGACGGTGGTGGGGGTGGCGGTGTTTGGTTGGAGGTAATTGAATGAAGGGGGAATGGAATGGAAGAAGGAATGAAATAGATTATGGAATGAAATGGATCATTCCATTCCTTTGTCTTGTTTGGTTAACATATGGGAATAAAATAAATTATTACTTTATGTTGTTTGGTATAAAAAAAACGTGTAAGAATGAAATAGAAATAATAAAAACACTCCTATCTTAAAATAATTTTTTTTACAAAAAAAAAATCGCAATGGCGATGGTGGTGGTGTTAGTTCCGGTGACGAAAATGGTGGTGGTAATGGCGACGGTGGTGGGGGTGGCGGTGGTAGCATTGGTAGTGATGGCGATGGTTGGGTGGCGGTGATGGTCAGGTGGTGGCAATGGTGACGGTGGTAGCATTGGTAGTGATGGCGATGGTAGGGTGGCGGTGATGGTCCGGCGGCGGCGGTTACAGTGTTTTCGGTGGTTACAGCGACAATGGTGGCGACGGCAGTGGCGGTGGTTGCGCTGGTGGTAAGGTGGTGGTGGTGGTGGAGGCGGTGGTGGTGGTGGCGATGGTGGCGGTAAGGTGTCGGTGATGGCGATGGTAGTGGTAGTTGTTGTTAGGTGGTGATGGTATTGTTGAGAAAGTAGGGTGAATGAGGAATAGAATGAAAAAAAAAGAAGGGGGGTAGGAAGGAATGATTTTGATGGAATGAGATTTCATGTGTAATGGATGATTCCATTCCATTGAGTAACCAAACACCACTTTTTTCATTCTTACGTAATGAATCATTCCATTCCCCCTATCATCATGCATACCAAACGCTACCTAAGGGTTTTGTTACCATCCTTAATCACTAATATATTTTATTTTGTAATTTAGTTTGAAGATTTTGTTATTCACCACAAGTTCACAAACAAAAAGAAATATTTTCATGGTAGGTATTATATGAAGACCACCCCACCCACAAAAGCAAAAGTAATTGAATGGTCATAGTATTTTTAAAGAAGTTCAAAAAATGGATATTGCTTTATTCCCCATATAATATGATACAGATTTTGATGTCTCGTGTTCAAAAATCACGGGCTATATTCAGTCCGACATTCTACGCCATCAACACAGCTACTAACTTGGTCAAATGAACTCACGAATAAAGTTTTGCTTTGAAAATTGCATAAATCTTACTTTTTGTATAACTTGACGGTAATTGGATTCCAGTTAATACAAACAACGTGAATGATGATTTGTTGAACCAAGGATTGGAATGAAAAGGTTAGGAGTCTTGATTCTGATTGATTATAAATCAGTTAGTCATAGACTGCAATGGAAAGTCAAAAGTAACAGTCAAACGGTTTTCAATTTTATGTTGTAAAGTATAAAATTTATATAACTTAAGCATTCACATGTTAATACATAGGTATAATTACTCCGCATATCACCACCACTAATAATGTTGCTTTGTATTTTAAATAGTTAAGGTTACACTTAGCTAAGCGGATGAGCATGTGTGAAGAGGTATGTACCCGCCTCAACACCGAGCAAGGCGGGTCAACCCACAAGATATAGACAAGAGGCTTGAAATCAAGACATTACGAAGGCACAAAGCCAAAACCTATGCGCATGGCGCATATCACATATGCTCACGCATATCTCATATGCTCATGCATCACATGCTCATGCATCATATGCCCAGGCACCACACATGCTCAGGCATCATATGCCCAGGCACCACAGATGCCCAGGCATCACATATGCTCACGCATCACATATGCTCACACACATCACATATGCTCACGCATATCACATATGCGCGTGGCGCATCAGCGCGCGGCGCATATCACATGCTCGTGCATATCACATCTGCGCATGAAACATCTGCGCGTGAGAATAAAGAGAAGACCTCGCGCATCCTCAGGATAGGCGCGTATCACACATGCACATAATCAACCTCGCCCTTATCCAAATCAGGATTAGGGCAACCTTGATTGTGCACGTCAGACAACCTTCCAGAAGGTATCTTTTTAAGGAATAAGAATATGCTGATGTTGACAGCTGCCAATGAAAGGTGGACAACTCAGCAAAACTTATGTGCTACCACGTGATTACAACCAATGAAAAAGCACCAGGTGTCCCAGAGGACACGTGGCGCAAAGCAATTGGAGGAGGCCAACAAGGCCCTAATTAGGTCTGGGCCCAATCATGGGAAACCCTAGCACTATAAATATCACATCAACTCCACAAGGAGAGGATCATAAAATATCACACTGAAACAGACAATAACAGAGTATTCAGCTATTAAGCAATACACTCCAAATTCCTTACTCTCACATATTATTATCTTCTCCCACAAATACTTATTCTCACACCGGAGGGTTACCCCAAAGAGGACCCCTCTGTCCCTTTCTGAGAGGTAAGTTTACGGTGCTGTTCATTTTGTAGGTGGAAGAACCCAGATCCAAGAGAAACCATCGGTGAAATAGCATAATCACACCCGAGGAAAGTAGATCGTCTACCAGTGAGTCGATCCACGTTTCTTCATTGGCTCCATCCACTGTTACAACGGCAACAAGATCTCATCAGATCTCATCAGAACTATAAAAAAAAACAATTCACCATGGTTTCTGGCGTTCGTAACGTTGATCAAGTTCTGGAGGATATTGAACGTGAGGATGTTAATGAGGGACAGCAGTTTCTAAGGGTGCCGCGTGATTCTACGCGAACCACCAGTAACCGCCCCTTCATCACAACTCCTCATGGCCAGACTGAAACTCCTCCAGACGATCTTACGTTACAAAATCTTGCCGGCGCGAAACAAAAAGGACCAATGGGTCCAGAAGATGAAACAAATGACCCTAAAGAATGGCTCATAAACGAGCAACGGCGCCTAATGGACAAGTACAATGAGCTGGTCAAACACAAAGCACAAAAGCAAGCGTTTGATAAGCAAACTGTTCATGGAACAAAAAGGGCGCGCGCGCCGGAAGAAGGACATTCTGTTCACACTGCACACACTGAGTTCAGTGATGAAGAAGTGCACAGCATGAGGAAGACGCGAGATACTCATGCAGGAGGCTCACAGCTCCGCGCGCCCGTGAACATGGCGCCTGGAGCCAGAGCCGATCTGGATCTGCAAATACCGTACAGCCCACCAGTTAGAGGGCAAGTGGACGTAACCACACCGTACAGACCATCCATCTTGGTAAAACATTCAAAGTTCACCGAGCGCATCGCGAAGGCCCCTATCCAGCACAAAACCAAGATGCCAAGTGGTTTGGGCAAAATATGACGGCACAACAGATCCAGATGATTTCTTGCAAGGTTTTTACAACACGGGAAACCTAGAGAGCTGGACGATGCCAACATGGTGTCACATGTTTGCTCGCTGCCTCACGGGCGCGGCGCGTGTCTGGTTCGAGAGCTTGCCGACTGGGCAAATCGATGGGTTCGAGGAACTATTGGAAAAGTTCCAAGCCCACTTCGTACAGCAGCGCAGACACACGCGCGACCCTGATGACATCATGCACTGCGTGCGCAGGAATGATGAAACGATTGAAGACTACATAACACGTTTCAATCAGGAGTCTCTGGCAATCGGAGGTATAACTGAGCAACTCCTGCGTGTGGCCTTTATACAAAGCGCGCGCAGTGATCAACTCCGCCGAGCTCTCGTAAGCAGAGATGGCATGCCCACCACTTGGGCCAAACTAATGGAAGCATCGCGAGTCTTCGCGAGAAATGAAAAACAAATTGCCCAAGATAGGGCAAGAGAAAGAGCGCATCAAGCTGAGTCACCGCGCAGCAACGAAAAAAGGGGCAAACAGAACTCTGTATGGTCCAGGTTGCAACCAACCAGTTTTTCTTCCGCAGAAAAGCAGGCGCAACCAAGCTCACCCCAGCCCCAAAAAGACGTTCGTAATCGCGGGGAGGGTGACAAGAGGGAAGGCGGCAGAGATCCTAACAGACCTCTGCCAAGAATATGGACTCCCCTCACTAAAACGCCTTCACAGGTGTTAAGCACTGAGAATGTCCAATTCAAAAGCCCCAAGCCACTACACTACAAGGGACCATCAGACAGTGGCAAGTACTGTGAGTTTCACAAGTCCACAGGACACAACACTGATGCATGCCACCACTTGAAGGATGCAATTGAAAAGGATGTGAAATCAGGCAAGCTGGCTCACCTGGTGAAAAACTCAAGACCAGAAAATGAACAACCAGGAGCCTCAGCCAGCAAAAAGTACAAAAGAATCTGTGTAGCCGACGGAGGAAGGCAAGGGCAAATATCAAAAAAGAGAGGCGCGCAAATCCAAGGAGATTGGCGCGAGCAACAAGTCATCTTCCCAAGAATCAGGGGAGGCCCTTCCATCAGCAGTCCTCTGGTCATCACTACACACATTGCTCATTATGAAGTGTCAAAAGTCCTGGTGGACACTGGCAGCGAATCAGACATCATGTATGAGCAATGTTTCAGGAAACTGGATCCGGCAGACCAGGCAAGGCTTGAAATTGTGAATGCCCCGATCTCGGGTGTTTCAAATGAAATCATTCATCCCCTAGGTCAAATACAATTTGAACTAACCATGGGGGATGAGAAACACAAGCGAGCCGAAGTTGTTAACTTCTTGGTCTTGCCCACCACTTCTTGCCACAATATGATCTTGGGTAGGGAAACGATTGCCCAATTCAACGCCATACCGTCGCCAGCGCACGGCGCGTTGGGGTTCCCAACACCAACAGGTGTAACTTTTGTATACCGGGATCATTTGTGTGCAGTGACAAGTACTCCGCGGGAGGGGAGAATGAAGCTTCCAATGGCAGACAACGCGCTAGAGGAATGGATTCTCAACCCAAAATTCCCGGAGCAGAAAATCACAATTGGCGCAACGATATCAGACGACACGAGGTTGAGAATGAAAAGGTTGCTCACAGCATATATGTCGGTCTTCGCGTGGCAACACTCTGATATGACTGGGGTTCCGCGAGACCTGGCACAACATTCTCTCAACACGTTCAAGTCTGTAGAGCCAATTGCTCAAATGAAGAGAGTCACGGGGGATGAGAAAGCGAGGGCCATGAATGAGCAGGTTGAGGATTTACTGCGCGCAAACATCATCCGCCCGATACGATACCAGACGTGGGTAGCCAATCCTGTGATGGTAAAGAAAAGTAACGGGTCGTGGAGGATGTGCATTGACTTCAAGGACCTCAACAAAGCGTGCCCAAAAGATTGTTACCCCCTCCCAAACATCGACGCAAAGGTGGACTCCGTGGCGCCATTCAAGCTCAAATGTTTCCTGGATGCCTACAAGGGCTATCACCAGATTCAAATGGCACCACAAGATGAGGACAAGACCGCCTTCAGAACCGACAAGGGTGTTTTTTGTTACACAAAAATGCCCTTTGGTTTGAAGAATGCGGGCGCCACCTACCTAAGACTTATGGATGCCGTTTTCAACGAGCAAATTGGAAGAAACCTAGAAGTCTATGTGGATGATTTGGTGATCAAAAGCAGGGAGGAAAAACAGATGCTCAAAGACATCGAGGAAACCCTGGGGCGCCTAAAGGAAGTTAACGTGAAGCTCAATCCGAGCAAATGCACTTTCGGCGTACAAGAGGGAAAATTTCTAGGTGTAATGGTCACCAAGGATGGTTTCAAGGTGAACCCAGAAAAGGTGGAGGCCATCCTTGACATGCCCTCGCCATCCACCATGAAAGAAGTTCAGAAGCTGAATGGTAGATTGGTATCAATCAACAGGTTCCTAGCGAACCATGCAAGCAAATCTACCCCATTTGTCAATACATTGAGAAACTGCTTAAAGAAAAGCCAGTTCAAATGGACTCCTGAGGCCGAGCAAGCTTTCAGTGAGATAAAAGAATGTTTGATAAATTTGCCCGCGCTCACAGCTCCACTTCCTGGTGAAATTTTGACATTGTACCTATCAGCAGGAGAGCGCGCCATCGGCGCAGTATTGTTGGTGGATCGCAAGGGAATCCAAACGCCAATATACTATGTGAGTCGGGTGCTGACAGATCCTGAGACGCGCTACTCCATCATGGAAAAGTTAGTTTTGTCACTAACACACGCGTCGCGCAAGCTTCATAGATATTTCAATGGTCATCTCATTGAAGTTCTGACTGGTTACAACATCCAGCAAGTCTTGCGCCGTCCCGCGCTCTCAGGAAGGCTGACAAAGTGGGCGCTGGAGTTAGGAGAGCACACGATCGCCTATAAGCCCCGTCCAGCAATAAAGGGACAAGTCTTGGCTGATTTCATTGCAGAAGTCCCAGAAGGAAAAATTGAAGAGGCCCAACGCGAGGCAGACCCTCCGCGAGCCAATGATGAAGAAAATGTTTGGAGACTGTTCACTGACGGAGCTTCAAACAACGAAGGGTCCGGCGCAGGCCTAAAACTGGTGGATCCAGAGAATCATGAATATACTTACGCCATCAGGTTGGACTTCAAAAGCACCAACAATGAGGCTGAGTATGAAGCCCTGCTGGCTGGCCTGCGCATCGCGCAAAAATTCGGAGTTAAAAATCTAGAGTCCCATGTTGATTCATACTTGGTAGCAGCACAGGTCAATGGCCTTTATGATGCCAAGGAGAACACCATGCCTCTATATCTAGAGCAGGCGAAAAAGCTCATCGAGCAATTTGACTGCTTCAGAATCATTCATATTCCGCGCAGTGAAAACAAATCTGCCGACGCGCTGAGTAAGATGGCATCAACCAGTTTCGATCACTTTGGCAAAGATGTCAGGGTAGAAGTAATGAGCAACCCTTCGGTGGGAGCGAAGTCTGTCCTTGTAACTCATACAACCCCTTCATCATGGATAACTCCAATAATGGAATTCTTGAAGGAGAGAAAAGTGCCGGACAATCGCGCACAGGCGAGGAAGATAAGACACAAGTCGCAGAACTATGAACTGCTTGATGGTACATTATATCGACGCTCTTATCTGGGACCGCTCATGAAATGCCTAGATGCTGAGGAAGCAAGCTATGTGATCAGAGAGATACACGAAGGAATCTGTGGAATTCATGCTGGCCCGCGCATGGTGGTTGCCAAGGCAATGAGCGCAGGCTACTATTGGCCAGGCATGTACTTGGACGCTTTAAAAGAGATCCAAAAATGCAAAGCATGTCAGAGCTATGCGCCAAACACCATGCGGCCAAAGAACAACTTGATTCCGGTGACCTCCGCATGGCCTTTCCACAAATGGGCAATCGATATTGTGGGTCCCCTACCGCAAGCGCCTGGGCGAGTAAAATTTTTGGTAGTGGCAGTAGACTATTTTACAAAATGGGTTGAAGCCAAGCCATTAGCAAAAATCACAGCCGAAGCGATGAAGCAGTTTATCTGGAGCCACATCATATGCCGTTTTGGCTTGCCCATGGAAATTGTGAGCGATAATGGCAAACAATTCACTGACAAGAAGATATCCAGCTGGCTCAAGAAATTGCGCATCAGCCAAATTTTCACTTCAGTATATCACCCTCAGGGGAATGGCCAAGTGGAGCGCGCGAACCAAAGCTTGCTGAATGGGCTGAAGAAAAGGTTAGAGGGAGAATCCCATTCTTGGGTCGAAGAGCTACCTAATGTCCTGTGGGCGCACAGGACATTAAGCAAAACCAGCAATGGCGAGTCCCCGTTCAGCCTAACCTATGGAACGGAGGCAATGATTCCAGCAGAAATTGGATGCCCATCCCATAGAGTGCTCATGATGAGCAAGATTGATAACGAGCGAGAAAGAAGGTTGGATCTCAACTTACTTGAAGGGCGCAGAGAGGCGGCTATCATCAGTGAAGCAAAATACAAGAAAAAACTGGAAAAATATTACAACCAGCGTGTGAAAGAATGCCACTTTAAGAAAAATGATTTTGTCCTTCGAAACAATGAAGCTAGCCGCGCGATACCCCCGGGAAAAATGTCCCCCGATTGGGAGGGACCTTATCAAGTCTCGGAAGAATTGGGAAAAGGCGCATACGCTTTAAAAGATTTGAATGGAAAGAAGATCCCGCGCGCATGGAACGCGGCACAGCTTAGAAAATGTTTCATGTAAAAATGTCAAGTTTGTAATCAAGGCTTTCTAAGCCATTATGAATAATGATACGCGCTATCTTCTCTTAATGTGGATTCTATTACCTTTTGCATACATGTTTCACACTTCCCTTTATTAATTTTGAGCAATATGACAACATTGTATTGACATCAAAACGAAATAAAAACGAAGTAAAACATACATGCGCGAGCTTCAAGTTCAAACGCGTTAACGAGTCTTAACTCTAAAACGTCAGGGCCTTAGCCCAATTCTATTACCTTTTGCATACATGTTTCACACTTCCCTTTATTAATTTTGAGCAATATGACAACATTGTATTGACATCAAAACGAAATAAAAACGAAGTAAAACATACATGCGGGAGCTTCAAGCTCAAACGCGTTAACGAGTCTTAACTCTAAAACGTCAGGGCCTTAGCCCAATTCTATTACCTTTTGCATACATGTTTCACACTTCCCTTTATTAATTTTGAGCAATATGACAACATTGTATTGACATCAAAACGAAATAAAACGAAGTAAAACATACATGCGCGAGCTTCAAGCTCAAACGCGTTAACGAGTCTTAACTCTAAAACGTCAGGGCCTTAGCCCAATAATGTGAGCCTTAGCTCAAATCACTCACAACATCCATCCTACATACTGCGCAGCCTGACCATAAAAATACCTAAACACAACTAAGGCAAAGCGAATGCCAAAACATAGTTGTTAAGGTCTCAGGTCGAGGTCGCGCATGAAATTGTAATGGATATCTGAGGAACACATATTGACACGTAAAGGCTAAAAAACTCATAATTCCATGCGCGATAACGTCGCGCAAAAGAGGAATAATGAAAACGCCAAGGCACGTGTCAACATAATCAAGATATGGCAAAATCACTTACAATATGACAAGGGTTAAGTATAATAATTTCCTTACAACCTTGTTCTTATTTCAACGTGCAAGCATATCTTATTCTCAACAAACAAACATGCGATATAAAGAGATGAATAGGGAATGCGCAAGATGCGAAGAAGGGAAAAACAAAATTTCATTCCAAAGCATTGAAATTTACAAGTTTACAAGGTGATGAAATACAAACTACAAATAAAAAAAAAACATGAAGGGCTTCTCAGGTCTCCACGTCGACTTCAGCCTCTTCATCATCCTCATCACCGCCCTCAGCATCTGGCGCAGCTCGCTCCTCGTCATCTCCAAACTGACCATAGTCAAGTTGTTCATCTTGAATGGAGTCTTCTATCACAGTAGTGTCAGGAGCGGATCCTTTGGCCACGCCAGAGCCGCTTGCAGGAGCAGTATTCCCCGCGCCATCATCGCCGCCACCAGCCCCTTCGCACTCGTCAAGTAATTTCTTTAGCGCGCCGAGGTCGGGCTGGTCAGCAAGCGCGGATATCTGCAAATCATAAGCAAAAATATGAGTACAAAAATACTTGGAAAATAAATCAAAGTAATCTCATTAAAGTTAAAGTACCTGCCCAAGGATGGGAATGGGAGTATTCAAATACTTCTCCCCCATCGCGGCCATGTCCGCGCAGGCAACGTCGCTCTGATAAGGGTATTCGGATGGGTTCTTCTTCAGCATCCCATATTCATAGCCATCCTTAAACCCTTCAGCTCGACCCACCAAGCGCGCGGCAGCGTTGCAATCCATCACAAGGGCCTGGAACTCGTCTGAGTATTTCATCGCATAAGCGCAACGAGTCATGCCCTGTGAGACTAGCCATTGGCGATCCTGCGCGAGAGAAGAAACAGTCGTCTCGAGGGCAGGAATCTGAGAGTTTAACAACTCAACAGTTTCCTTAGTCTGTTTTAGCTCCTCTTTGTCGGACGCTGCCGCCGCCAAGGCTTCTTCCTTTTCCGCCCGCGCAGAATCAAGTGCTTCCTGGCTAGACGCTGCCATCGCCAAGGCTTCATCCTTCTCGGCCTGCGCGGCCGCCAGCTCCTTCTTCAGGCGCGCAACCTCACTCTCCAGTGATGATTTTTCAGTTATAGACTGGACAAGAGCTTGGTCACGCGCCTCCGCCTCCAGCTCCAAGTCGCGCGCACTGCGCGCGTACTTGGCCGCCTCCGCCTCCGCCGCTTGTAGCTTCTCCCGCGCTGCCTGAAGCTCATGCCCGCGCTTCACGAAGGCGCTGTTGGCACTTGCTCTGTTCTCACTGAGCTCTGCTTGGAGCTTCTCAGCTCTCTCTCGAGCATCAGAAAGATGCCAAGCAGACACCTTAGCCTCTTGCTTGGCTTCCGCAAGAGCATCACGTACTTTTACGTAATCATAGCGAAGCTCTTGGGAGGCAGCAAAGAAGGCTGACCCAGCAAACATATGATCGTTGAGCAAGTCGTCGCGAGCGCGGTCCTCCTGGAACCTCCTTTCAGATGGAGGCACAGCATGAGCCCAGAATTCCGCACACACACCCATGGACTGAAATGTGCTGTCTTCAGTAATATTCCATCTCGGGCGGTAAATGTGATCGGCTTCCTGCAGAAACAAAGTAATTATCTAAGTCATCAAAACAATAAGATGGAAGTCCGCGCAGCGGAGCAAAAAAAAGAACCTATACCTGCGGGGATGAAGCAGAAAAGTCAGCGCCAGCCCCACGAGAAGGCTCCGCCGCGAAGCCTCGTGGCGCTGCAGGACTGGCGCGACCGCGGTCGGAGTCTTCAACTTCAAACTCCTCATCCTCCTCGGAAACAGGCCTTTTCTCCTGCGACCTAGAGCCAAAATCGGTCTCGCGAGGAGGGCTGTGCGCAGGAGGAGGTGAGGGAGGTCTCGACGCCGCCAGGTCGGCGCGCAAAACGGCCTCCTACTCCTTAGTAATCCCAATGAGGGGAGATTCAGCACTAGCAGGAGCAGGAGCAGAACCAGCGGCGCTGGCACCGGCGCCAGGAGTGCCGCCAGCAGCTTGTACGCCAGCAACGACCTCTATGAAAAATTCAACAAAAAGAAATGGTTCATGAATTGATCTAAAAGAAATAAGTCAGAAAATAAAAGCGCAATACATACCTTGGCGCAACTCCGTTCGCGAGGCAAACATCGCCATGAAGTCCATTCTACCCTTTTTTGAGGGTAAAACGGGGGACTTCGAAGGGACCTCCGGCGCAGCCTCGGCATCTTGTGGCGCTTGAGGTTGATCCACCAAGGTCGCCGGCTCTACACACATTTGAGTGAGCAAAGATTCGTTAGTAATTCTATCAGAATCGCGCTCATAGAACCATAAAAGATAGGCAAAGGATAAGCAAAATATACCTGTCGAAGGCGCAACACCGATTCCCTTTTCCGCCGCGCGAAGGGAGGAGGTAGCGCCACCATACCTCAGGTGGACAGGAGGTCTGCCCACTTTTTGAGGCAGGGAATACAAGGAAAACTTGGTGGTAAACACCTGGGTTTTCTCAAGTCCCTTCGCCTGAGTAGGAGGATCCTGAGCAACAGGGGCAACATCTTTTTTCTGTTTCTTACTGGCCCCTGCGCCAGTTTTCCCCTTAGCTTTACGCTTTAGTTGGGGCGCCTCCTCCTCCTCTTCCGCGAGATCTAGCTCGTAGTTTTCAAGCGCATCTACAATACATGCAACAGAAATGTTAGCCAAATTTGGTATTATAAAGGAAAATGCATAAGTACAAACGCTTACCAGGCGCATCGCTGTCAAAGACAAATCCCAGATCAACAGGGATGAACATGTCATCAAAGCGATCGGGGAAGCCAACCTCCCCAGCGCCCAGCGCGACGGAGCCACCCTCCATATGCTCATCATAGGCGGCGTGGACATACTCCTTGCTGACTGCACAAAACAAATCAAATGATATCAGCAAAAAGATAAGTATTCGCGCAGAAGTAGTGCAATGAGATCAACTTACACAAGCCGTCAACTTGGATCACGGGCTCAGTCGCGCTGTCAGCCCACCTCCTGCTCATACCCACCCACACCAGCGCCTCCTCACAAATTTTCTTGGCGGGGGATGGTTCGGCGGTCAACTTTTTAACCCAAGTGCCAGTTGGGTTCTTGAAGACACCCACATCCGCAGGCGCAGAAGAGATCGCTCGCATGGTCATGCGGATGGGGATCACACCAGCCCTGATGTAAAAAAACCTCTCAGACCAGTCATGAAGGCTCTTGAACGAAACAGTGGAGCACTTCACCTTCTGACTGCGAGGAATAAAAGAGAACCAAGAGTCTTGGATCTTGGGCTTGTAAAAAAACTGAAAGCGTCGAGGGGTGGGCTCCTCGCGCTGAGATTTGCACATGAACTCAAAATGAGTCATGCGCACAAGTCCAAACGGATGGACTTGGGATATATGAATCCCATAGAACCTAAGCAGCGCACCCACAAACCTTGTCATCGGGAGACGAAGGTTGCAGTGGGTGAAAAAATGGCAATACAAGGATATATAGCCGGTAGGCGGGTCCGCCGCCGTTTTCCCGGCCCCAGGCAACATGCAGCCAAACACAGGGAGAAAACCCTGAGAGGCGATAAGGTTGTCAAGATCAGCCTGCCTCAGTTTGCAGGGGATTTCATTCCACCTCTTCACGGCCTTGGTCCTCCCTACCTCCTCCGATGAGGCCTCAGCAGCCTTCTTCCCCTTGCCGGTCTTATTCAATGTAGACATTACTAACGATTTTCTACGGCAATGGATGGGGGAGGTTGTGTTGTCTGAGCTATCAGACATACAACTGTAAAATCGAACAGGGGAGGCTTCTAAAGAACAGAAATCTGGAAGCAGAAGACACGGAATCGGAATAGAATGAAGGAAAGAAAAGAGCTATGAATATTAAACAAGAAGATGAAGGATAAAAAAACTCTAAGGGCTGGCTTTTATAGGCCCAGGAGAGAGAAATTTTGGTGCTGAACGGACTTCACGCGCCCCCACTCGCAGGTTTAAGCCAATGCGAGCGCGACACGTGTCCCTGACACTGTGTGAGGGGACACGAAAGGAAACTATACGGCTGCTGCCAGAGTTCACGCGCCACCACTCGCAGGAACGGACCAACGCGAGCGCGACACGTGTCCCTGACAGCATGTGAGGGGACACGAAAGGCAACTGTAGCACCTCGAGCACACGAAAGGCCTGACACGTCTCCATCACTGGCCCACGTCAGCAACAACCAACCACGTACAGGGACGATTCGTTTGCAACCAAAAGGATAGAATTTCGCGCAACGATGAATAATAAGAAGAAAAAGACAAACCCCTACTAAAAGAACAAACTGTTAAGTCTAATATCTATCTTGCCTCGCTCGCGCGAGACAAGACACACATTAGACTGGGGGGGCTTGAAGAGGTATGTACCCGCCTCAACACCGAGCAAGGCGGGTCAACCCACAAGATATAGACAAGAGGCTTGAAATCAAGACATTACGAAGGCACAAAGCCAAAACCTATGCGCATGGCGCATATCACATATGCTCATGCATCACATGCTCAGGCATCATATGCCCAGGCACCACACATGCTCAGGCATCATATGCCCAGGCACCACAGATGCCCAGGCATCACATATGCTCACGCATCACATATGCTCACACATCACATATGCTCACGCATATCACATATGCGCATGGCGCATCAGCGCGCGGCGCATATCACATGCTCGTGCATATCACATTTGCGCATGAAACATCTGCGCGTGAGAATAAAGAGAAGACCTCGCGCATCCTCAGGATAGGCGCGTATCACACATGCACATAATCAACCTCGCCCTTATCCAAATCAGGATTAGGGCAACCTTGATTGTGCACGTCAGACAACCTTCCAGAATGTATCTTTTTAAGGAATAAGAATATGCTGATGTTGACAGCTGCCAATGAAAGGTGGACAACTCAGCAAAACTTATGTGCTACCACGTGATTACAACCAATGAAAAAGCACCAGGTGTCCCAGAGGACACGTGGCGCAAAGCAATTGGAGGAGGCCAACAAGGCCCTAATTAGGTCTGGGCCCAATCATGGGAAACCCTAGCACTATAAATATCACATCAACTCCACAAGGAGAGGATCATAAAATATCACACTGAAACAGACAATAACAGAGTATTCAGCTATTAAGCAATACACTCCAAATTCCTTACTCTCACATATTATTATCTTCTCCCACAAATACTTATTCTCACACCGGAGGGTTACCCCAAAGAGGACCCCTCTGTCCCTTTCTGAGGGGTAAGTTTACGGTGTTGTTCAATTTGTAGGTGGAAGAACCCAGATCCAAGAGAAACCATCGATGAAATAGCATAATCACACCCGAGGAAAGTAGATCGTCTACCAGTGAGTCGATCCACGTTTCTTCAATGTGCTTTGTACTTACATGCACTACCTGATATGAGCATGTTTTAGAGAGAGAATTAAGAGAAAGATTCACAAGAATTATCTTAGCTGATCAAGCGTTCATTATCTTCTTGTTCTTCTATATAATGAACTGTATTACAGTTGTCAAATTCCTGATCTTTCCTTTCCGATCAAAGTCAAGTCCATCTAACAATAAGCCATTCTCCTTCCACTTTAACATCTTAATTTGTAGCTATTGCAGGTCCACATAATAAGTAAAAGCCAATATTTTAACAATTTAGAGCATGTTTGGAATTGAGTTTGAAAAATACTTATTGGCTTATTGGTGTTTTCAAAAGGCCAATAGGTTAAAATGTGTTTGGCAATCACAAAATATTTTTTTATTTTAGTTTTTTAAAAGGGTTAAAAACTAGTTTTGCAAAAGACTCAAATTCTAGCTTTTCAAAATGGATTTTTGAAAAAACTAATAAGCCAATAAGCATTTTTCAAACTCAATCCCAAACATGCTCTTAGAGCATTCTCATCCAACCCTTTATATTATGTGAGGAGTGTTTTTATAATTTAGAGAGTGATTTAGGGTGTTGTGAGTGAAGAGTTTTTATATTTTAGAAAAAGTACTGATTTTTCTGTATATTTGAAAAGTTACTGTTCATCCTCTATAATTTTTTAATATATTTTGAAAGTGGTTGTGAGTGAAGGAAAGAGAAAATGTAATGATAAAATGTATAAAAAGTATTATTTAATTGAAACGGAGAGAGAAAATAAAATGAGTTTTAGTGAAATTTTTGGTTTGAAAATAGGAGATGGGATCAGAATACTCTTAACCTTGTTTTATATATGTTCATAAATTTCCTTATATAAATACTTATTATTGCGTGAAAATCATAATTATATCTAACAAGTTTTAGTTCCTATTTATATATTAACATTTTCATCTAACTTTGTGCATAAGAGGTTGTACCTTGAGCTTTAAATGCGTGTACGTTGCTGACCTCATCTCACTTATACGTTCTGTTGACATCTGTCCATGAATGCTACCTGTCAATTTGTTGTTTTGGTTTTGCAAATCACTATAATCACTCTCTCTCTCAAAGGCTCTGATGAAAACCTATTTGCGCCACCGTCTCAGAAGCTTTATCGACATCATCGTCTCCTACTGCTGTCGGGTTCGATTTCGAAACCCTAGATGGCAGTGGCGGTGGCGATGGTCTGGTAGGCTGATGGGTTGCAACGAAGGTGGGCGCCGGAACGGAATGCGACTCCACCGTCTTTGGTCAGATTTGGTGTTGATGTGTTCCATTTGGGAACCCTAGGTGCCGTTGCCGTTCTGGTGGCGGAGAGGCCAATCGTAGGTCGGCCATCGTCTATCGTTGCCGGGTTCCGATTCCGAACCCCTGGTGGCGGTGGATTGGTGGTGTGTTGCTGTCAGTCATGGTTTTGCTTCTTAAATGTTTTCCGATCTACTGTGGCCGGCGGCTATACAGCTTTCTATGGCAGTAGTAGACAATAATTGTGACTCGGTAGGGTTGGTAAATGCTTTGACGATCATGTATCTGAGCCTATTTGTGATTATGTTTCTTAATAACCTTTGATTGTTGATTGGGTTTTCTTCCATTTAGTTTAAGCACTACTGTTGGAACAGCTCAGTTACAATTTAATCTCATCTGATAAAACCAACCAAACGATTTACAATGAAGTGACAGGTAAGCGGGCAACAAGCTGCTCCGCAGCTCCCTTTTGGATAGCAAACCCAATCCTACTAAAAACAAAATCTATTTCAGTATTTGAATGTTTCAAGAACTTGCTTTAGGTGGAGACTACATATATATATAGTTAAAGTTCATCAAAAGTATCGGATGAATTAGAGTCTGGAAAATGTGATCAACTGTATGATGTGATTGTTCGGAGAGCATTTTGCCACCACGGGAAATGGGAAATGCCCTCACGGTCAAAACATAGCAGGTACTATTCACATTTGTGATTATGGTTTTTAAAATCATATTACTAATTTGATAATCACTTTTTTAGATGCTTCAGTTTATCGACGATACTGAATTGCTTTGTAGTTTTTTGAGTTTGTGACAAAATGAAATTGTTGACTATGTGATTACCTGCTGTTATTGGATTAATCATGCTGCATATGGGTAATTGTTTTGTTGAATTAAGTATAGGTCCTGCTATTTTTTATATTTATAATGTTGGTAAAATGTGGCAGAAATGTTATTATGCAAGTTTGGGCAATTTCTACTTTTAAGGTACTATTTTGTTCCACCACATTTATTTAGTATTGATATGGTTTAATGCTTATGGGTAATTGTTTTGTTTTAATCAGGTTATCAATTCAAGTAGGGTATGATCATGCAATCCTTCAAAGGTACTATTTCTATTCTACAATTTATGACTTCCTTGAGCATGGTTATAGTCTTCTGTATATTTTAATAATAATAATATAAATAGCACTTCACATATAATCTTAAGTGTATAATTTGGTTTATATATGCAAAACAGGAGTGTGTTTTGCTATTCTCAAATATTAATTAAATGATCATCTACAAGAAATATTGGTACTCAACTTTTGGAGCATTTAAGAGCCATGCTAGGTTTGTTTTCATTTAGGTATATCAAAAATAAGCAGAATTTTATTATTTTCAATTGCAATTAACTCTTTGGTTATATTATGCTCAGATGCATAGAAAGATGATAGCGTGTGGTTGGCGGCTAAGATGTTTATCGTGTCGATTCAAAACCAAGTAAGTAGCTTTTCTATGGTCTCCACTTCAGAGTGTGAACCAAATTGGCTAACTTTGATTAAATGCTTCTTTTTATCCTTTTTCTGTTTGTTGGCTAACAGCTTGGGTTACAAGGTTTGAACCAAATTTTATGCTCCTGCAAGTTGAGTGTTGTGGGTAATGAAGAACACCATCTCATGTTGCTTCATCGTTGTACATTTAAAAGTTTTGCGGGTTGACAGTTCACACTTGGAAAGCTTGACGCCCGGAGAGGTATTGAAGGTGTTAATCAAGTGGGCATATATTAACTAAAGTCTATGATCATGATCTGCACCAAAGCTCAAAGCAATTGCATTTTCTTTTTTAAGGTTTTTTTGCACCAAAGCTCAAAGCAATTGCATTTTCTTTTTTAAGGTTTTTTTGTGTCAAACTGTGTTGGTTAATTACTTTTTACTATTATGGTTTTCGTCGGTAAACACAAATCCAAAAGTTTGTCACAACATCCCCCCCCCCCTCGCAACGCGGGGGCTGAAAATACTAGTTATTTTTAAATTTATGTGATACCAGTAACATTTTAATGATTTACTTATAAGAAAAAAAAAGGAAAAATAAATGAAAGGTTTGTAACTTGAATGATAATGACGATCTTGTTTGAGTTATGGACTTATGTTGAAAACAAGGAGGCATTTTAATTTCATTTCTGTGGAGGTAGGGTCCTAAATACCCGGTACGATCTTTTACTTAATGTGCTTTATATTATATTTGTTATATTATTATTGTTTATTAACCAATGCCCAATGGGCTGGGGGGTTGTGGAGGTAACCCCTAACCGGGCCTGGCCTAATACGGTTAGGGTTTCATGATGGTTGCCATGGAGTTCCTATATAAGGGGTCGTCATCCTTCATTTACGGGATCCTCTTCTTGGACACTTGGCCTCCACATACATTTTTGTGTCTGTAAATAAGGGGAAACTCTTAACAGTCACCTCCACACCCCCCATATTTCCATGGCAGATCTTGAGCTACTGGAGACGAAGATGAAGTCGTGGTTAGTTCATCTCGAACACCGAGGAACATCGTCTTGGATCAGGTCAGATTCATTTGATGTTTCTTCATTGGCGTCATCCATGGGACCGGCAACGAGTTACTCTTCGATTTTCGTCTCGGTTCTCAGATCTTTTCATCAAAACTTCTAGATATATGATTTTTTCCTCTAAGAAAAATCCAGATCTGGAAGTTTGCAAAAAAAATGCTTCAAGATTTGCTCTATTAAAGCTCAAAAAGATCCATAGATCTAAAAGATGCTTCCAGATTTGGGTCAAAACGATCCATAGATCTAAAAGATGCTTCCAGATCTGTGCCAAAATGAAGTCGAAAATGATTTGTAAATCCAGAAATCCTTCAGATTTCTAAGAAGTTATTCCAGATCTGTTGCAATCAGCTCGTCATAAGGAGCAAAAAGCGAAGATGGTTTGTATTTTTGGGGCCATCATCCAGAAATCAGTCTCTTACAGCTTGAATACCAAAAAAAGGGGGGGCGGTACAACTTGAACAACGTATAGTACAACCCAGTTATGCTTGGTACCCATTGAGGAGACATTTTCTGAATATGGCAGGTTCTCTCTCGTCCAAAAGAAATGTCACCCAATGTTATATTTTTGTCATTTAGTATGGAAAAGGAGCCGGCTACACCGGCATCATAACATAAACCGTCGCGTGGGATCGACTTCATGAATACCGCGGGTCACTTATCGCGGGTCTCTTACGAACGCCGTGGAACTCATGAATACCGCGGGTCACCCATGAAAGCCGCGCCTCACTCACATACGCATGCTCTGGTTCCAACACCAGTAAACCGTGGGTCTTCACGGTGGGTCATCACCCGTTGGTTCAGCTTCCGCATGCTACATCCATGCTCTGACTGGTAAACACTAGTAACCGCGGTTCATCACTGCGCGTTGGCGGATCAACACCGTTCTCCGCAACCGGCGTTATAAGCTACGGATAAGCCTCAGTTACCGCGGACTGCGTGACAAGCATGCTCCTGCATGCGCTTCGACACGCCAACTCCGGTCACTGTAGGTTCTTTATAAACACCGCGGGTCACCTGGGAACATCCGCGGGTCAATCATGCAAGTCAGTGGATAAAAACGAAGCGAGCCGCATGAAAGCTCCGACATATGTGGCCACGTGAAACATCTGGCGTGCCAAAAATCGATAATGGCGGATTCAAGTCGGCCACCGCCTACGTAAAACATCGCCATGATGGGTGGCAGAAGGTCGCGGGTATGCAAAGGTGGGTCAACGCCGGCACGGGGCAGCGTGTATGCAACACTACGCCGCCATGCATTCGTGCCCGCGGATCACAACTCCGCCACCATGCATGTGCGCGCCGCGGATCATCAACCCGCCACGGATCATCAACCCGCCGCCATGCTTGTGTGCATCCAAAGATTAACAACCGACCATGCATGCGCACCGCGGATCAACACCCCATGCGGGTCAAAAATAGTACGGTATGAGTTCGGAAGACGGCTCCATACCCTTGGTTCCACGCGGAAACCCCATGCGGGTCAAAATTAGTACGGTATGAGTTCGGAAGACGACTCCATACCCTTGGTTCAATGCGAAAACCACCATGCGGGTCGGAAGACGACTCCATGCCTTTGGTTTTGCGCAGAAGACTCCGCCGCCATGCATGCGCGACCGCGGGTCACCATTCCGCCGCCATGTATGCGCGCCGCGCATCATCACTCCGCCGCCGCATGCGCGCTGCCAAGGATCAAGACTCCATCGCCACGCATGCGGGCCACCAGAAATTAAGTCTATTTTGGAGGGTAACACACATACTCTCGCACGAGTGTTCCTGCGTGCTAACCAAGCTGCCTCGCCCACATGTTCGTTCCGACATACCAATAGGGGGCACCGCGGGCCTCATACACGTTTTTGGAGGGATGGTCACTAAAGACCACATATGCCCTCCGTGGTTTCAAGCAAAGTTATCTCGGCCACCGCAAGTTACAAACGCATTCCAGCGGGGAGTGTGAATAAAGTGTTCAAATCCGCGAAAAGAAATCTCCGGCGTCCACTGGTAATGCTCCGTAACCCGTGAGCAAACTCCGCGTTCCCCGGTAATGCTATGCAACCCGCAAACAAACTTCGCGCTCGTCTATAGTGCTCCGCCACCCGCAAACAAACTTCGTGTTTTCCGGGAAGCTTCCTGTCCGCCGTAAAACATTGGCTGACAAGCCTCGCGGACCAAGCCGCGGCCTTCCCTCCGCTTCGCGTCGACAAACAACCTTAGCGGATAATCTTCATGTCCGCGTGTGACTATATTTGCTCCGCCAGTATCAGTAAAGAGCCATACACCTTCTCTGGCATGTGCCGATCCGCGGGCCATGAGCGAATCCCTGCGAAAACAGATCACTCCGCGATATTACATAGTCCGACGGAGGCCTCTGTCAACTACAAAACAGTCATCTGAATATACGCATATATATGCATCTTAACATATACATATATATGGATGTTAAAGGGACAGTGAAAGGAAAGCATGGAGATAAAGTGGAATTGATTTCCAAATTTCAACCCCCCCCTCATGTTTTGTATAATGTTAGTTGATTAACAAATAACAAAGTGAAGGTTTGAATTGTTGACATTTCACCCCTCTCGGGTTACTACAAGTATGACAAGGAAACCTTCCTCGATTTGAAAGAAGTCTCGCATCAGAGGCGCGGAACACTCGCGTCAGAGGCGTGCAATTCTCATGGCAAAGCGAAAAGAATTCTCGCGTCAGAGGCACGGAACACTCGTGTCGGAGGCGTGAAATCCTCGCGGCCAAATCCCGGAACACTAACAGTAGCACAAGTTTTGTTACAAGTTCCTCAAGTAAGTGAATTACTTCACAAGTTTTTACAAAAACCTCAAACTTTTCGCCTATATTGATTTTGGTTTGCATAGCAAACAAAAATAAAACAAAACGAAAAGTATGAGTATATAAGATTTGCATGAAATAGCACAAGTTTTGTTACAAGTTCCTCAAGTAAGTGAAGTACTTCACAAGTTTTTACAAAAACCTCAACTTTTCGCCTACGGCTATACGCCGAATACATAGGTTTGAGAATCCTTATAAACCCATACGGCTACGCGCCAAATACATAGGTTTGGGAATCCTTATAAACCCATATGGCTATGCGCCAAATAGTAGGTTGGGTACACCTCATAATTCGCCTAAGGATGGAAGACATCCGAATATATAGGTTGGGAATCCTTATAAACCCGCACGGCTACACGCCAAATATAAAGGTTGGGAATCCTTATAAACCCATACGGCTTCGCGCCGAATACAAGACCGGACGCGCTCCGTTCCGCTCAATACGCCATCATGATTAAAACCTCTTACAACCCGAAGCAAAGTAGACATACAAAAAAGTACATTCGGGAAGCACCGGGTCACAAAAACCGTACAAGCACTCCTAATAAGTCCAGAACTCCACCTAACCACTTGCACGCCCAGGAGCAGCACTGGACTGGGGGGACTTGTGGAGGTAGGGTCTTAAATACCCGGTACGACCTTTTACTTATTGTGCTTTATATTATATTTGTTATATTAGTATTGTTTACTAACCAATGCCTAATGGGCTGGGGGGTTGTGGAGGTAACCCCTAACCGGGCCTGGTCAATACGGTTTGGGTTTCATGATGGTTGCCATGGAGTTCCTATATAAGGGGTCTTCATCCTTCATTTAGGGGATCCTCTTATTGGACACTTGGCCTCCACATACATTTTTGTGTCTATAAACAAGGGAAAACTCTTAGCAGTCACCTCCACACCTCCCATATTTTCATGGCGGATCTTGAGCTACAGGAGACGAAGACGAAGTCGTGGTTCGTTCATCTCGAACACCGAGGAACATCGTCTTGGATCAGGTCAGATTCATTTCATGTTTCTTCAATTTCCTTTCGGGTAACGATCAATTTGAGCTAACATTAGCTAGCCAATTGTAATCGTGATGGTTGAGAGATGTTTTTCGGCATTAAAGATCGTAAATACAAATTTGCATTGAACAAAGAAACAAATTTTCCTTATACGTTTTACCAATTTTTTGTACCACCATTGAAAAGTGGTAATGAACATTTACGATTACAAATCTCAACTTTTTAGCAATTGACCATAACCTCCTATACTATTTATCACATAACACTACCGGACACATATTGTTAAGTAGTCATATACATCATTTGCTAATAATAACATTAATTAACCGGATCACTTGACTTTCTATTCATACACTACCTTTTGTGTTGATGTACTATGTTAGACCTGTTGTTATTTTTTAAATTATGAATGTCAGTCATAACTTTACTATATAAAAAAGGGTAATTATGAAAGACAGGTAAATATTAAGTTATATCAACGGGCATTCCCATCAAATGAGAGATTGAGAAAAAAATTAAAAAAATCATAAAGGTCTCGAGAGCATAAATAATAGACATTTCCTATGGATTCAACGATTGATTCAATCATGCTCCGTCTTATTTCAATACTCATATTAAACACTTACCAAATTTTATTTCTATCAAGATTAAAATCTTCCAATGTGACTGAGCTATTTGATTCATCAAATGCCATATATCAAATATTTGAGGTTGATGAAACGTGAGAATGAGATGGCACACGTTGTCAGCATTTTGCAATGTACCTCAACACATGTAACACTTAGTGCTATTTATGTGGTACCTTTGCTCATGATTTGGTGATTCCATGTTTCCTTTATACTTCTTCATATGCATATTCTAATGTCGATTAGGTTGTCTCTCCTTGCTATAATAGATATATCGCCTTGGTAGTTGGTAGTAATCTCATTATTTGGAGCTATAGGAAGTAGCATATATAGTGTTGTTCGTTCAAACATATATGCAAAGTGTTTTATTTTGACACGCATTCAGTAACTTACCTTGATAATGGTTGATATCTATTATTCATGAATTTCTTTTACCTATTGAGTGCTCACCTACTTTATGGTGCAACAATTTAGAGTTACTTATCGTGCCACTAACTCTTGATTTCATTAATGAACATAACACAAATTAAGATACATTTTACATGTGACATGATCATGGTTCATACACTATCTACTGGCTATATTTTGAACGCTCACCAACCTCGTGATATATCTTATTAAAGGACATCTAGCCATCCATTTTCAACAATTTTGCCATGTTTTATGCCCCTCTTTAGAGGAATTGAGACTATACATTCATCAAATCTAAATCTATATGATCTTTAATGTGTTACTTGCTTATTATGAATTAGTTTTTTCATAAATTAGTTAATCATTTAAAACGTTTTTGTTAGAACTAGCAAAACTTATGTTGTACGATCGTTCAACCTTGAGCACGGCATATTTAACAGACGACTACATGATACACCACATTTAACACACTCAAATGAACCAATTCAGTAACACAAATAACACGACACATTCAACACAACAAACTATATGCATTTAAATATCACGATTACTAGTGCTACACTTTTATCAGGGTTGATAAATATTAATATAAAAAGTTAAAATCTATAAAATTCATAGAATCTATGTTGTGTTGATAAATGAGTCTTGAATGTGTTGTAAATGTGAAAAGTTCTTTTTAAAAAAAATGAGAAATAAATTTAGAAAATAGTATTATTATTTTTTTGTTAAATTAAATGAAGAATTAAGTAATTTTTTATCCATGTGGTCAATTGTCACACCCCGACAAAAAGCGACTGAACATGTCGGGACGAGATGTTTGATTGGACATGAACACAATTACACTATTATGCGACAATAACTAATTAATTCATTTCAATCAATATCTCAAATACAATTTGTGAAAACAACAAAGTACAATCATGATTGTACTTTGTTGTTTACACAAGCCTCATCACTTAGCTTGTACTTTGTACAATCAAAAGTTCGGTTTCAATTTGGTCCATGATTTATTATGAGACCGAGGTTGGTTGCCACATATCCAAAACATAATAACTAATAATAAACAAAATTAAAACAGAAACTTAAAGGAAATATGAGAATCGGTGGCTTGAGACACAACTAGTGTGTTTAAGCGAGTGAATTCGGTTTAGTGCAGTTTGTTTGTTTTGGTTGGCCCAAGACTTGGTTTGCGACCAAGTTGGTTCCAAAAGTTTCATGTTATAAAAGTTTCATGTTATAATAATAAGTGCAAAATATTAAAAATTCAGATTTGAAACCGAACCAGAAATTTAAAAACAAGTAAAATCCCAAAATGGACCAAAACAGCCTTAATATGCAAAGGTTTGCCTTAGGATGACATAAACACCTTAATTAACCAAGGCTGAAGAAGGGAAACAAGAGAACAAAGTAACATATCATAAATAAACAGAAAAACATAAGTTTTAAATCACCTAAATCGGATTAAAAGCAAGTTAAGCTTCTATTTGACTTTAAAAGTCAAGTTATCAAGAACAACAGGAAGAAGTCTTGGAAATCCGAAATTAGAGAGAGTAGAAGAGATAAGCAGCTGGAAAAGGGTGAAGGAGGGCTGTATTTATAGGCCAAACATGTAGAGATAAGTCTTAGAGAGTCACAAGACTTGACCAATAGAATCTCATACACAAAGGCTTATTGGTTGTTTTTGAATTTAATTTAAGTTTTATAATTAAAATTAATATATTTTGAGATAAAAAAATAGTTTAGAGGCATGATAATATAATTATGGGTTAGGTTTTGATTGATTTGGATAGAGAAAACACGAGTTCGGGTGGTTAAACGATTAAAAGCGAACAAAAAACAAAAATCTGCTAACCTACAGTTTGGTAGAGCATCACGCTCAACATGGGGGAATGCCTATTGCGCTACACTGTGGGTGTGCTCCATCAAACTTTTGTTTTTTTTTTTGACGGTTTCAGCCTCTAGACTTTCCAAAATGCGATTTCGAGCAAGATTTAAACGAGATAAAGCACGGTTTGGATATTATAACATCAAAGCAGGATAATAAGTTAAAACAAAATATGATTCCATTATTTTTTTAATAACATGGACGCGATTACAAAACAAAAGTTTAAAACGGGTCGAGTTTGAAAAATGATGGATATCACACAAACAACCAAATGCACTTTGCAACCCTCATTTCAAATTTAAGCCACATGCACCCCCAACGTCTGCAAACTGATACACTTTGAGTTCCTCGATTAAATTTAAACGCTAATTGCAAGGGTATTTCAGTGAATTTACCACCATTTTATTGTTTGTTAGTAATTTAACAAACGGAGAAGTGAAGTGATAATTTAACAAACTGAGGGACTCAAAGTGTATCAGTTTGCAGGCGTCGAAAGTGCTGGTGACTTGAATTTGAAATGGTTATTTCAAAGTTAATTTTGTTATTGGTCGTAAGGATGCAAAATGTATTAACTATTAATTGAATAAAGTTGATGGATGAAGCGCTAACCAACCAATGTTTTTTGAATCTTACTAAGAGCATTCTTAGTACGCGTCTTATAATTATTTGAGTGGGTTTTGTAAATTATATGGTATGATTATGAGTATTATTTAATTTAACATAAGAAAGGGAAAATAAAGAATAATTAAGACAAAAGAATATTATAGAAAATGTAGCAATTTTGGAGTAATTATATGATACCGTCAACTATAAACAAAACACAGTTAGTTAAGAATGCATTTCTCATTTAAAAGTTTGAGAATACAAATAGATTTATCGTCAAATTTGTTACTGTTTCAAAGTGTTGACTTGAAAATGTCAAACAGAATTTTAAACATGATTCGGGCTTCAAATTTATTTTCAAGTGAACACTTCCGACGTGTCACCCTCAAGCCTATCAATGCTTCTAACTTTTATCAAGTTTAAAACATTTGTGTCATCATTAACTTTTACTTAAATGATGATCAGAATGTTATACGGGAAGCAGTCATACAAAACTATGCTCAAATAAAGCAAAATATTTACAAAATTGAACGGGTTATCATGTTATTTTTATGTTGTCATTATGACAAAGTCGAGAAGCCCCCTCAAATTTATCAAAATATTTTTCATGGTGTAGCTCAAAAAAACATAATTCTTGAAGAGCATCCGTCGTTACATCCGTCGTTATAATTTAATGTTCTCATTTCCTTCTATGGGTTGTAAATTGATAAACACATCAGTAAATGAGTTGAGTGTTCAGAACTACTATTGTTGAGAAGTCTTCTTCCCGAAATTGATTCATAACCAAAATTATTTCAATTAAACATATATGATATTGAGAATGAAGTTTACAATAAAAGGAGCATTCTCATATATGTTTTGCAAACGGATTTTATTGTTTTTGTTTTTTTATTAAGTTCATTTAAAAAAATCATTTTGTGATATAAATAAAATCAAGAGTTAATGGCCATTTTTGTCCCTGTGGTTTGCTACTTTCGCCACTTCAGTCCAATGTTTGAAATTTTGTTAATTTAGTCCTTATATTTTTAATTTTTAGCCTATTATATCCTCCCGTCTAACGGCATCCAGTATTCCGTTAGTTCTTTATCAGGTCAGGTCAAACATGTCTTTTTAGATATTACTTGAGGAACATATTCATTATTTACCATTCTTAAACCCTAACCCCAATTTCATTCAAAACCAACATATTCAAGATCAAACGAAATCAAGAACAAGATATTGAAGAACAACAGGCGAATTAGTGAAGAACAACATGGAGATGTGGGATATAAGAACTCGTGATGCTGATTTTGACCCAAATGTTCGCTACGGTATGTTAATCCCTATACCCTTACCCTAATTATTATGCATTAATCAAAGATATGAATTTAAGTTATTTCTGTACAATTTGGTTTCAGCGGATTACCCTGACCACTTTACAATTGAGTTCCACCATGGGGGAGCGTTTAGGAAATCACCAGAAACTACATACGATGGGGGTATGATTAATTTTGTTGATAGAGTAAATTCAGACCTATTTTCAGTTATTATTATCAATGATATGGTACAAGAATTAGGTTATGCTAAAGAGGAAGTTGTTAAAGACCATAAATTTTATTTTAGGATTCCGGGAGAGGACTTGGATTCTGGTTTAAGACCCTTGTTCAATGACACTGATATTCTTAACCTCATAGGATATATTAGTGTGCACAAGGTAATTGAGGTGTATGTTGAACATTTACACCTTTTATCAAAAGTTGAAGAGGTAAAAGAGGCTGCAATGGTAAGTTGTTTTAATGTGGAAGGAGATAGTGAATTAGAAAGTGGGGCTACACCTTCTTTTAACAGTTTAGAATCTGATGAACCTAAAGAGGATGATGTAGTTGAATTAGATGACATAGATTTACATAATGTTAGGGTGTCTGCATCTGATGAAGAGGTAGAGGGATTTGATGGCGAGGCAAAGGGTTCTAAAGATGATTCAGACTTCCTAGTGGATGAAGACAGTATTGAGGAGCCAAATGTTGATATTGAGTTATTAGAGCAGCTGTGGATGATATATCTGATGAAGGTGAAGATGTTGAAGATGAAGGAGATGAGTTAGATGATTTAGACCTACATGATATTGATAGTTTTAGTGATTATGATAATGAAACTGTATTGCAAAGAGCTATTAGGATAAATAAGAAAAAAAAAGAAGAGAAAATCACGGTCAAAGGAAACTGATGAAGATTATTGTCCTTTTTACTGCAGATTTTTAGTAGTAAAGATGAAATAAAGCAAATGGTGAAGACTCATGCAATTCATTCAAGGAGACAACTTCATGTTGTGAAGAATGACAAGATTAGATATCGTGTAGTGTGTTTGGAGAGAAACTTAAATATGGGTGGTTGTGAAAGTAATGAGAATAAGACAAATGAGGTGGATGAGATTCTCATTCCAAGGAGGAAAAGAAAATGTAAAAAAGATTGTGGGACCCAAGAGGGTAGTTCCAACCATAAATCCAAACCTAAAAGTAATAAGATTCTTCCTCCTACTTGCCCATGGGTCCTGCATGTGTCTTTTGATGGGGTTGAAAAAACATGGTGTGTGACAACATTAGATACTGAGCATCAGTGTTTACAAACTAGAACTATTGGGTTATGCACAATTGGGTGGTTGGCAAAGGAGCTAGAGGAAGAACTTGAAGACAACCCAAATGAAAGTATGAGGAAATTGCAAAAAAAATATTCAAAGGAAGTTGCAAGTTCAAGTCACCCCGAACCAGATCTACAAGGCTAAAAAAGTTGCTAAAAAGAATGTTGTGCATGATTTTAGTGGTCAGTATACTATTCTTAGAGAATATTGTGAAGAGGTGGTAGAGAATATTGTGAAGAGGTGGTTAGATGCAATCCAGGTATGTATGCTGTTTTGCTAAAACTGTTGACTTATTGTTAAAACTTTTGACTTTTATATGTTTAAGAAAATAGTAAGTTTAAGATAGATGTTTAAATTCATGCAGGTACAACTATCAAGATAGATGTTGAAATGGAATGTAATCCTAGCAGCCCAACTAGACAGTTTAAGAGGATTTATGTATGTTTAGCTCCATTGAGGCAAGGTTTTAAATTATGTGGGAGAGAATTATTGGGGCTAGATGGTTGTTTTATGAAGGGGATATACCCAGGCCAGATCTTGACTGCTGTTGGAGTTGATTGCAACAATGGGATATACCCTGTAGCATATGCAATAGTTGAATCAGAAAATAGCAGTTCATGGACATGGTTTTTGGAGATTTTAGGAGATGATCTGGATTTGACATCTAACTCTACTTTCACTTTTCTAAGTGACAAGCATAAGGTAATTATTTAATACTTGATTATGTATGTTTTTTATCAGATTAGTTACAAATATTGTTGTTTTAAAATTAGGGCTTGATACCTGCAATACAACAAGTTTTCCCAAATGTTGAACATAGATATTGTGTGAGACATATTCAAGAGAATATGAAACAAAAGTGGAAGGGTCAATCTGCAAAGAATCTGTTATGGAAGTGTGCATATGCAACTACTCCTCAGAAATTTAATAAAGCAATGAAGGAGGTGTTTACAGAAAATAAATAAGGAGCTATATGATTGGTTGAAGGAAATTCCACCAAGGCATTGGTCACTATCACATTTTACTAGTAATGTTTTGTTGTTAATTACATTCTTGTTCTTGTTAATTACATCCTTGTTATTGTTAATTACTTATGTGAGGTGTTCAATAATAAATATTCTAGGTAGGGCACGTTGTGATTTACAAGTAAACAACATGTGTGAGGTGTTCAATAGACAGTTGAGAGAGGGAAGGGACCTGCCTATCATTAGTTGCCTAGATTACATTAGGGAATACCAAATGAAAAGAATTGTGAAGGTGTACAAGAAAATTGCAAAATGTAAAGGGCCATTAACACCCAATGTTACAGTTTCATTTAAAAAAATCAAGAAGGATGCCTCTAAGTGTAATGTAATTTGGAATAGGGCTACAAAGTATCAAGTTAGTGGTCCAAATCAAGAGCAATATGTTGTGACAGTTGACCAAAGGTCTTGCTCATGCAGAATGTGGGACTTGACTCGGATTCCTTGCAAGCATGCAGTGGCATGCATTTTTGATATCGGTGAACATAGATTGGATGATGGTGTGCCAGAGAAATGGGTTGACCAAGTTTACTGGTTAGAGACATGGAAGAATGGGAACCATCCCCATGGCCCGCTACATTGACTGCTCCTAAGCATCATGTGCAGATTGGTAGACCAAAAAAGAATAGAAAGAAATATGTTGTGGAAATTGAGGAACTGAGTCAAAGGGTTGGTAAAGCCAATAAATTGCCAAGGAAGGGTGGCATAGTTACATGTGATATTTGCAAGCAGCAAGGACACAACAAGAGATCTTGCAAGAAAAGGAAAACAGGAGAAGCAGGAGGTTCACAAGCTGATGCAGCAGGAAGCTCAGGAACACAAGCTGATGCAGCAGTTTAGAGGGTGTTAAATTGTTGGATTATGTAATATTGTAGTTTGTCTGTTGGTACTATGTTCCTTTAAGTTAGGGTATTTTTATTTTGGATGTTAAACTTGTAATCTTTTGGTGTTTGATATGCAATATTCTAGTTATGGTTAATTGACAAGGGCATTTTGGTCTATTGTCAGATTGTGCAAATTACCTAATTAAATTTTAATCATTTTATTATATTTTTACTTTGATGTATATTGTATGCACACTTATTTTTTTACCATATTGTCAGTTGTGCAAATTAACTTGGATGCACACTTAATTTTGTGCAAATAAAGGGCATTTTGGTAATCTGCATATTTGCATATTTATAAAGGGCATTTTGGTAATATGCAAATTACCTTGGATGCACACTCACCTTGGATCTGAACATGCAGGCTGATAAAGGGCAATTTGGTAATCTTCACAAAAGTCAACTGCAGTTTGTAATCTGCACATTTGCTATTTTGACTTTATAAAAGTCAACTGCAGCATGTATAATCTGCACATTTGGCCATCTTGATTTCACAAAATTAAATTGCAGTTTGGTTTATATGAAAGTGGCATTTTGGTCTATTTTGGTTTATATGAACAAGGTTATTTTGGTATATTTTGGTTTATATGTTGCTATTTTGATTTAGTTTATATGAAAGTGTCATTTTGGTCTATATTGGTATGTATGAAAAGGCCATTTGGTCTATTTTGGTATGTATGTAACAACCATTTTGATATGTTTATTTGGGCAATTTTGACTTTATGAAAGTCAAGTGCAGTGACTAGGCTAGTACTAATTTGAGTTAACCTTGTCAAACACTTGTCAAGCAGTTTACACGACACTTAACTAAACACTAATAGGTTAATCAAGAGTATTTTATCAAGTGATATCTTCAAACAAAGATCATACGTTTTTATTTCGTAGAAATAGTATTACAAAGGATCATACATTTTCATTTCTTAAAATTAGTACTACAAAAGACAATACAATGGTACCATGACCATACAACAAACAGATCTTAGCTAGCATTTAGTGGAAACATACACAAAGGGAAAAACAACTAAAACAAAAACCAATGCAAACTTCATTCTTTTGGTCTTCAATTCCAATTTAGCACATGTTTGACATCTTGGAGGATCCACCTAAACAACAAAGCCACAACTCCTTGGCTGCAATTAACATAAATTAGGGTAAAAAAAACCCAATTTCAAAATAAAATGAATAGTATAAATCACCTGTTTGCTGTAGCAATAGAACCTTCTCCCTGGGTTATTCTCCGTATATGAAGTGCGAATCACTGTAGGCCAACCACATGAGCAGAAAACCATGGTCGATGATATAAGGGTTTGAACAATGTTGAAGGTTTGAACAAACTAGGGCTTGGTGTTCTGCTTTAAGGGTTATAGACAAAAATACTGAATAAAATTAAATATGATCTAAAACTAAAAAAGAGAAAGAATTAACAGAATACTTGGATGTCGTTATAATAGGCTAAAAATTAAAACTATAAAGACTAAATTAACAAAATTTCAAACCTTGGACTGAAGTGGCAAAAGTAAACCACATGAACAAAAATGGACATTAGCTCTAAAATCAATTTATGTACGTTATAGGCAGAACAACAATTTTTAGTGTAATTTTAATGAAGTAAACACAATTAGTTAATAAGTCATTTCTCATTTGTCAACCGCACCTCTTTTGGAGTGTTACGCGATTCGATCTCCATATCACTCTCTCTCTCGATAACTCTAACACTTCGCTCAATTCGGACGGAGATTCAGTGCACCTTGCTCTCTGTTCGGATTCTCTGAT
This sequence comes from Bidens hawaiensis, assembly GCF_021521415.1. NCBI lineage: Eukaryota > Viridiplantae > Streptophyta > Magnoliopsida > Asterales > Asteraceae > Bidens > Bidens hawaiensis. The sequence goes on from NW_027492158.1 coordinate 101,524, forward strand.
CGGATCCAATCCAATCCAATCCAATCCAATCTTAGGGTTTAGTCTCTAACAATAACAATGGTGAGCTCACAATACTACTTGATTCTAGGTTTTCCGTTTAATTCAATCACATTGTTATCCAACTATTGGATCTGTTGTGCTAATTATACTTCATTTCTGTTGCTTTGTGTTTCAATTGGAGCCAGCCTCTCAGACTCGAGATCAAGGTACTGTTATTCAAATTGAATTCACTCATTGTTGTTAAGGTTATTAGGTGTAGATGTTAATTCACTAGTGATGCTGCTAACTATGAGTATTTTTAACAGAGGAAACTCTCTCAAAGATCAGAAAGAGTAAAATCTGTGGATCTGCACCCCACAGAGCCATGGTACATATCCTCTTACTGTAACTAAATTCATATTGGTTATTGGTGTGTTTTTGATATATGCATTAATTGCAATTGTTCTTTTGTTCTCTACAGGATCCTAGCGAGTTTGTATTCAGGGACGGTCTGCGTCTGGGATTACCAGACCCAGGTATGGCAATAGTTTAGCCAATTCGATTTGACAGATAATTCATTTATGGGACACAGTTGACATATTAAAAGTAAACATATATGCTTGTCTTCTTGGTGCATAATTCTTCTTAATGGAGCATCAATGATGTCAGGGGCTTAAAATTAGGTTATTTTTCCTTGTAGAATGCTAGTTTAATCATGTGACGGAGTTGTTTCCGTTGTGCTGCATAGGGAATGAGGTTACCGCTAGTTGCTTTTATAGGCATTGCAGTCAAATTGTTGGCGATAAAAAAGTAACTGCACAAAACATATTAATTTTGACGTGTTTATACTTTGTCGTGTGTTTTTAGACTGACGCATTGGTAATATGTGGGAGGAAGTAGCTAATTTGATCAGCTATATATGAAGTATAAGATAATTTAGTTTTAAGTTGAGTAGTTTTTTAAGAAGGAAATAAACATTATATAAAGGGTAAGACGTTGTGCTTTTTACCTCCTCATTGGTTGATAAATTCAGCTTCTTTGTTACTATCAAAATCTTGGTTTTAAAAAACACACCTCAGACGTGTCTAGGCTCGTGGCTCACTAAGCACACCTACATAAATTAAAATTCTCTTTTTAACGTTTTCAGGTAACCTGCATGTTATTATGATAGAATTTCAAACAATAATTAACATATGCCTTGTAATTTTTTATTGCAGGTTATGGTAAAATCCTTTGAGGTTACTGAGCTACCAGGTATGTTATCAGAGTTTAAATTTTTCTTACGTATTTTTAAATTTATCATGCATGGTTTTATAGCCTGATGAGAAAAAAACATTTTGTTTCTGATGCTTACACAATTTCTTTGCAGTCAGATCTGCAAAGTTCATAGCACGCAAGCAGTGGGTTGTTACTGGAGCAGATGATATGTTTATCCGAGTATACAACTATAATACAATGGACAAAGTCAAAGTATACGAGGCACATACTGATTACATCCGGTGTGTTGCGGTCCATCCTACACTGCCATATATATTGTCATCATCTGATGACATGCTTATAAAGCTTTGGGACTGGGAGAAAAGCTGGTATTGCACTCAGGTTTTTGAGGGCCATTCTCATTATGTCATGCAAGTGACATTTAATCCTAAAGACACCAACACTTTTGCAAGTGCATCACTTGATCGCACTGTAAAGGTAATATTACAATTCTGAATCACTTACCGTGCGTTTGATTCACTGAAATTCTACAAGATTGGTTTATGCATCACTATCTTTCATATATAGATATGGAATCTTGGTTCACCTGATCCTAACTTCACACTGGATGCCCATCTCAAAGGAGTGAATTGCGTAGAATACTTTACAGGAGGCGATAAACCTTATCTTATTACTGGATCTGATGATCACACTGCTAAGGTTTGTGGCCTTTCACTTTTTCCACCTGTTATATTTGTAGATTTCTTTTAACATGTATTTTATGTTATAAACAAATTAAAACAGGTATGGGATTATCAAACTAAAGCTTGTGTCCAGACTTTAGAAGGTCATACACATAATGTTTCTGCTGCATGCTTCCATCCCGATCTTCCAATAATACTTACAGGGTCTGAGGACGGTACTGTACGTATATGGCATTCAACCACTTACAGGTACATCATGTGTATGACATTGAATTAAAAAAACTGAAGTTTTATTTATATTGCTTCATAAAGTATTGTGATTATTTTCATTCAGTTTGAGGATGATGGTTTAGTTCTAGTTTGTATTGCATCCAAAAGGTAGAACATATTATTAACTCTGTAATTCGTGATTGCTTATTACTCAAAGCCATTAAAAAGCCATAGTTTCAAAAGAATTGCGAGCTTTTAATCTTTTTCTAGTTTATGCACTTTTCCTTTTCAAGTTTCCTCAGTCTGTTCCATTTTTTGCAGACTTGAGAACACCTTGAACTATGGGCTTGAAAGAGTTTGGTCTGTTGCGTATATGAAAGGTTCACGTCGGTAAGTTTGTTTTGTGGTTATACAACTCAAGTTTTAGCACACTTTTTTTTTTGCATTTGGTACAGCTAGACTTGTCATCGTATGTTTCAAGATTGTTCTAGGTTCCTTCAATGTTCATATGATATTATTGACTTCTGTTAAATGAAATGCTTGGAGCAAGAGGTTTCTTGGAGATCTAAGTATATTACAACATTGCTGATGTTGCTTTACGTTATCCTCAGAATATTCTTGATGCCTTTTCATTTATCAGGTTCAATACTTATGCAGTTCATTATTTCTTCTTACAGGATTGCTGTTGGATATGATGAGGGGCTGATAATGGTAAAAATTGGACGAGAAGAGCCTGTAGCTAGCATGGACAATAGTGGGAAAATTATATGGGCTAAACATAATGAAATTCAGACCGTGAACATTAAGAGTGTGGGAGCTGATTATGAGGTTTGGGCTCATATGCCTTTTGTCCTGTTGAAGATGAAGTAAAATAAAGGAATAATGCATATATACTCCCAATACTCGTACATTTTCACTAAGGTCAACTGGCCACCCATATACTAAAACCATTTAGAGGCCACCCAAGTATTATCTTGGTTTCAAATGTGCTGATCCGGCAAAAAACTTGCCATAAGGTTGTAAAATGAGGAAATGCCCCTAAATTTGAAATTGTCACTTCTAGAGTTGTAAAATGACAAAAAACCGTTCACTCTACACAAATATGTTCTAAAAATCATATGGGGTTGACTTTTGAATAGATTCAGAGGCATTTTTGTCATTTATACTTCTCTAGATTTTGGATGTGATAGATACTTAAAAATGAAGGGTGTTTTGTCATTTTACAGTTATTCGACAAGTTTTTTGCGGGGTGACCTAAATAGCTGATGGCTTTGATAAAAACTTTTGAATACTTGGGTGGCCTGTGAATACATTATTCCTAAAACATACAGTTCTTTTTATTCTTTCCCCTGTTTCTGCCTGGTGGACATTGTACATTTTTCTAATTTTCTTTTTTTAAGGTTTCTGATGGAGAGAGACTACCTTTAGCAGTTAAAGAGCTGGGAACATGTGATCTTTACCCTCAAGTGAGTTGTGCTTGTTTCGTTTTCTACTTTAAAAAGCTGAAAATATAATGGACTCTAAAAGGCCACATATGAGGGTGATTAATTTTCAAATTTTTGGAAACCTTAAAACCACTAAAAGTTGGCACTTACATTTGGACATGTGAACTGGGTTTGACTAGTTTTTAACCGTTCGTCTTTCTTATTTGTGTGTGTGTGTGTGTGTTTTGCAGAGCTTGAGGCACAACCCAAATGGGAGGTTTGTGGTTGTGTGTGGTGATGGTGAATACATCATATATACAGCTTTGGCATGGAGAAATAGATCCTTTGGCTCTGCATTGGAGATTGTTTGGTCATTTGATGGTGAATATGCTGCTAGGGAAAGTACGTCCAAGATTAAGATTTTCAACAAATCTTTTCAGGTTTGTACATTTTCCGTATTTCATGGTTAGATCATTAATTGTGTTTTGCTAATCTGGATTAAGATTTATGTCTTGAATTCATTTGTTAATCAGGAAAAGAAGAGTATCCGGCCAACATTCTCAGCAGAACGGATATTTGGAGGAACTTTACTGGCTATGTGCTCAAATGATTTTATATGTTTCTATGACTGGGCTGAGTGTAGATTGATTCAACGGATTGATGTTGATGTTAAAGTAAGCAATACCTATCTGTCTTCATTTTTCATGTTATGTCAGCTTCAGTTAATGATCCACGCCTTGATTTTCATCCATTTGTTCAGAATCTTTACTGGGCTGATAGTGGTGATCTGGTGGCAATTGCTAGTGATTCATCATTCTACATACTAAAGTACAATGTAAGATTCTTATCTACATTCATTCTTCTAACTTTTGCCACATCAGCATATTTTGTATTGGGGGTATTATAGTGGTGTAAAAATTGGTCCCAAACCCTAAACCAGTTCTGGTTTGAACCGGTTCGGTTTGATAAAAAGGTTACCGTCGGTTTGAGTAAACCGGTTTTGAGTAGTTTTGGTCGGTTTTTGCCCACTTTTCGCCTGGTTCGGCTGAGTTTAACCAGTTTAGAACCAGCTTCAATGGAGAGGATCATAAACCGGTTCTGAACCTATGGTTCCTATCTGCTCCAAACCGGTTTCAAAAAGTACCGGTTCAAACCAGTTCGGTTTCTGAGCTTTTGTTGGTGCACCCGGTAATGAATACATTGGCCACTCAAAATTTCAGAATTTTCACTAAGACCACTCAAAACAATTTAACTTTAGTGGCCACCCAAGTAGCAATTTGGTTTTGTTTATGCCAAATTTCAACAAAAACTGACAGGAGAGTTGTAAAATAACAAAGTACCCCCAACTTTGAAGCTTGCCACTTATAAAGTTGTAAAAAGGTAAAGATGCCCATAAATCTATTCAAAAGAATCAGCTATAGATGAATTTTCAGTACATTCTTGAGTAGATTCAATGGTGTTTTGACATTGTACAGTGTACACACTCTAGATGTGACAAAAGCTGTAATTCAATGCTTGGTGGCCTATGTATACCATTATCCTTCTTTCATACGCATTTCCACATGAAAAATTGTGATTAATGTAATAAATTTAATTGTTTTGCAGCGTGATGTAGTGTCTGCCCATCTAGATAGTGGAAAAACTGTAGACGAGGAAGGTGTTGACGATTCGTTTGAGCTTCTTTATGAAGTTAGCGAAAGAGTTAGAACTGGATTATGGGTTGGGGACTGTTTTATTTACAATAATTCTTCATGGAGGCTTAACTATTGTGTGGGTGGCGAGGTAGGGCCGATCATTATTACCCATCACAGAAATATTATTTACTCATGTTTGCTTAATATTATGAATCATTACATGGCTTTTTATATTATTCAGGTAACCACTATGTTTCATTTGGATCGGCCAATGTATCTTCTAGGATATTTAGCTAATCAGAGCAGAGTTTATCTCATTGATAAAGAATTTAAGTGAGTGTTATCTTTGCCGATACAACAAACTAAGCATCATTATTGTCCTTATTTTGTAATCATTTACATTTTAGTGTCATTGGATACACGTTGCTTCTCACCTTGATTGAGTATAAGACACTTGTAATGCGTGGAGAACTTGAACGAGCCAGTGGACTTTTGCCATCAATTCCAAAGGAGCATTATAACAGGTAAGAGTTTAAATATGTTGTTCTGTATTTTAGGGATGGCAGAGTGTGTATAACCCACCTGACTGGTTCGTTAATTGCGTTGAAAAGTGAAAACTCTAACCTGGACACCTTTGTCTAGTTCACTGCCCGTTTTTTATGAATAGTGTCATTGATATAAAAAAACTATAAAAAATGATCAAAACATAAAAGTGGCTAACGTTATTACGTAAGATAGAAAAGACAGGAAATAGTATAAGATGAAAACAGGCGCTTCTAGCGTCATATGTCTTAATTTTTTATTTTTAATTGTAATTTTGAACGGGCTTGTGGGTTGAAAACGGATTGGTCAGCTCAACCGAAACCTGGCCTGTACAAACTGAATCTGTCTAGCCCCAACTCTAACTTGTTTATAACACACCCACACACATATATATATTTTATATTTGTACATGCTATTTTTTAGGTTGTAAACTCTGAAGTCTGAACATAGGAGGATCTATGTTCTTTTATAGCAAAATTCTTGGATTTTAATAAGATTCATGGCTCTTTTTACAGTGTTGCTCATTTTCTGGAATCACGAGGGATGATTGAAGAGGCCTTGGAAGTTTCTACAGATCCTGACTACAGATTTGAGCTAGCCATTCAGCTTGGTAAACTAGATGTTGCAAAGGTGATTGCTCCCAACTCTTTCAAGCACCAGATTACTATTACATATAGACTGCTTTAAAATAGAATTTCTATAACTTGCACTTTTGTTATATCGAATGCAGGATATTGCACTAGTAGCTCAAAGTGAGTCAAAATGGAAGCAGCTGGGTGAACTGGCCATGTCTACTGGATTGGTATTTATTTAGATTTATCATTAAATGTAAATTAAGTTTATCAATAGATATTGGAGAGTTTTTAAACAATTTTACACACAAAACAGTGTAAAAAGTATAAGACCACATAAATTTGTTCATTATGATAAAAACATTTAAGTGGTTTCTCTAATGCTGCTTTTAAAATTTGTCACAACCTTTATATTTATCTTATCTGATTTTAATGACTATGTTTTTGCATATTGCAGTTGGACATGGCTGAGGATTGTTTGAAGCATGCAAATGATTTGAGTGGTTTATTGCTACTTTATTCTTCTTTAGGAGATGCTGAAGAAATTGGTAAACTCGCATCACTTGCAAAAGAGAATGGAAAGAATAATGTTGCATTTGCTTGTCTTTTTATGTTGGGCAGATTGGAAGACTGCATACAGTTATTGGTTGACAGGTTAGTCCTTACATTTCATATAAATTTGGCTATGATGGCATTTCTGAAATGACTGTCTTTTACAGCAATAGGATTCCCGAGGCTGCTTTGATGGCACGTTCATACCTTCCTAGTAAGGTTTCAGAAATAGTCACCCTTTGGAGAAAAGACCTAAGCAAGGTTAAGGAATTTCCTACTGTGTTAATATCTTTTTTATGCTTAATTATATTTGCAAATTTTTCATTATATGAAAATATATAATCATGGACCATTTGCATGATATGATTTAACCGCAGGTTAACCAAAAGGCCGCAGAATCTTTAGCAGATCCTGAAGAGTACTCAAATATGTTTGAAGACTGGCAACTAGCACTAGAAGTAGAAGCAAGAGCCGCAGAAACAAGGTTACAATGTACATCTTTGTTTCTATTGAAAGTGGCAAATTTCAACCCATTTCCATTTGACTAAGTCGATATGGGTCTTATCTCAATCGGGTCAAATAAAAAACATATCTAAAATGGAGAAAATGTTTCCAACTTCTAGTTTTAATGCATGCTCTCTCTTAAACAATCTTCATTCAAAAATTTGTTTTTGAGAACATAGTTACCATTTATCATTTACATACTTTTTTAAGAATGGACAAAAGAGTGTTAAATGAATCCCTGAAATTGATTGTGTGACACTAATAAATAAATTTCATCAAATTTTTTTCACAGAGGTCATTTCCCTCCAGCAGAAGAATATGTGAACCATGTTGATAGATCACATGTTACACTAGTAGAAGCTTTCAAATTCATGCAATTAGATGTTGAGGAACCACATGAAAATGGAGAATTGGATGATGAGGTACATCTAAAGGAAAATCAGAATTTGAATAGAGGTTAAATTCATTCAAATTTTCATTTTATGTTACTGTTTATGAGTTATGACACAGGATATAGAAGAACAAAATGAAAAGGAAGAGGAATTTGTTGATGATCAAGAAGAAGTCAAAGAGGTAGATGCAGTTAAGGATAGTGATTCTTCAGATGGTGCTGTACTTGTCAATGGCCACGAGGATGATGAAGAGCGGCGCGCCGATAGTGCAACCTAAAATCAGTTGCTTCGGGCCATATGAAAGTTTTAACTCTGATTGCTGGTAATTAGTTCCCTGTTTACTTAATTCCTTTTTTTTGATTTTGTAATTCAACCGTGGCCATGTACTTGTGAACTGATCTATTTGGGTTGTGCTTATTTCAATTGGATAAAGTCAAAAAGGAATGGGCCAAGTGGGTTGAAAGTCTACTTTTTAATGCATATTACCTTCTAAATCTTTTTTACTCCTTGATTTTGATCATTATCCTAATAATATTTATTTTCTAATCATAATCTACATATTACTTGCTTGCAAAATAAATTGGACAAAATTGCTTGTGGATCAACCCAAGCTTCGCCCATTTTGACTCGAACTAAAATGGCCCATTTCAATATGTGACCAATTCGATTCATCCTTTTTGCTGTTAAATCTAATAATTAAATAAATAAATATTCCACCTCTTTTGTTAGGCGCCTCTGAACAGCAAATGGAGGGCCGAATACGGAGTTTCAGGGTGGTGTAATTTTGTAGCTTTGGAGATATTAAATATAAATTTGAGCTTCAATTTCATCGTGAGCTTTTATTTATTTTGCAGGGGGTTGTTTTACCAATAGTATTTTGACTTTATATTATTCTTCCTTTCTTATTGTGGCTGTAGAAATATCTTAACAATAGATCATGCAGCATTAACATAATGTTGCATAAATTTAGCTCTCTATAAAAATAATAAAATGTATGAAGATTGATCTATATCGAGATAAGGACGCCACAAGGCTATTTAACAACTCCTTACATTATATTCATAAAATGGTTAAAAATATATAACACTTGATTCAACAAATAACTTAATTAAAAAGAGTTGAATTAAATAAATTAAACATTGCATTATTGGTATATTTGACTTTGTTTTCTAAATAACAATATAATACAAGTTGTGTTTGTTAGAAGTTCCACTTCAAGATGCAACTGTCACAGTACCAACTGTAAGATTCTTTTGTGGCATTCATCTTTTATTCCTTTAAAGGTCCTGCTATTATCATCAATACTCACTATTGGCCCCTAACTTCTTGATTAAGGTTTACACACGTATACTGAATTAACAAGTAAAACAGAGTTCACCTTTCGCTCACCTTGGTTCATTTTTATTGCACATATATGCTAATTGGCTCACATGTAATGCAATAAAACAGGTTATTTTGACAAAAATAGTGAATCGTATTGTGTATTAATAGAGTTATCCTGTAACATCTACCCCAACTGAGCATGTTTAACTGTGGAGCTCTCCTCCCGTCCACTATTATTAAGCCCAAAATGCGTTGGTAATTTAAGAGGTGGGACGCTTACTTATAAACCAAGAATATCTCCTGTCCACGGTTGATTTAGGATTTGCCTAGGGTGTTACATGCCTAATACCGTCACTCTTTATGGTTTGAAACCTCATAGTCTACTAGAGTAGTTAAAAAAATTGGAAAACATGTGACACTTGAATTGAAAAGTTTTAGTTTCGTACTATGGAAACTTATCATTTAAGCAAAAAAAACTTATTCAAACATCATGAAAGCAAAGTTTATAACTAATAATAATAATATGCCATCAACGTCAAGAAGCAACCTCCACTAAGATGACTGAGTGGTTGAGTGTGACACACTGAAACGGAATTGATCTTGAGAGAAAAATTTATTTAACTTTTAACTATATAAAAATTTTGGATGACTTACATACTTCGAAGACAAAAAACTATATAATAAAAATTTAGTTAGTTTTCTTTGTTTTATTATGCACTATTTCAAACCAATTTTGAGAATTAGTATTTCAAGTTCTTTGTTCAGAAAGAAGGCTAGTAATTGTGGTTTCTCATATATATATATACATAAGTAAAGGGCTTGTAGACATTAATTTAAACTAAAGGGGGTTTGAATGCATATGATCTTTCTAATTTCAGTTTCAGGCGCAAGTTGTTCAACTACTTTTCTTTCATTTCACTCAGGGCGCCAACAAACACATACACATACAAAGGATTAAACATTTAAACAGTATTCTAAGTACTGATGTCATCCTGCACGGCCTCAAAGTCGAAAGCATCTGGTAAACTATCACCTAGAGGCTCTCCTTCATTTAGAAGATTAAATTCTAGTCCTGTATTTGCAAATGAAAGCCGATTCAATACTAATTGTTTCAGAAGCAATAGAATAGTATTGTGGTTGCTTTTGATCACTCTTTGGGCTTATGCTGGATTTCGTATTCAGTCAAGGTGGGATCATGATGATAACAATGATGATGTTTTTTGGGGACATGATGAAATTGAAAAGAGTTTTGAGTTGAGTGTGTGTAATGTTGTGGTTGCAGATGATGTTAAGGTTGATATCAATCAGTATGGTGTGAAGAAGATGGATATTGGCGTTGAAACGAATGGCAGTCGTGGTGTGTTGCATAATATTGTATCTGTGAAGAAAGGGAGCAAAAGATCTAGGCGCGGTTCTAGTTCTCGTGCAAAACGTGGCAATAAGAAAAAGGTTTTGGAGATTAAAAACAGTAATGAAGTTGGAGCTCAAGAATATGAAATGCCTCAAACGAATGCCACTTACAGGATGCTAGTCGGCCCGTTTGGTTCACTTGAAGACCGAGTTATGGATTGGAGTCCTGAGAAGCGATCAGGAACGTGTGACAGAAAGAGTCAATTTGCTCGGCTCGTTCGGTCAAGAAAGTTTGTTTTGATATTTCATGAGCTTTCAATGACCGGAGCGCCACTTTCAATGATGGAGTTGGCTTCAGAGATTTTGAGCTGTGGAGGCACAGTTTCTGTTGTGGCTCTTAGCAGAAAGGGTGGATTGCTTCCGGAACTTTCTAGAAAGAAGATCAAAGTTATTGAGGATAAAGATAAGCTCAGTTTTAAGGCTGCAATGAAGGCAGATCTTGTTATTGCAGGTTCAGCTGTCTGTGCATCATGGATTGGTGAGACCTTTTACTCATATTCTGTTTTTAGTCTCTCAGTGTATTATTATATCATAAAGTTATGCAAATAGTTAAAGAATTTGTTTTCTTTGAGTGTTTTCTCATAAAAAAATCTTTAAATCCCTACAAAGGAAAATTCTTAATTGAAAATGAGAAGAGTTAATTACACAGATAGTAACCGTGGTTTGCCCATATTGTATAGTCTCCATTTCTAAAGTTACACATATAGTCCCCTAGTGTTCACTAGCGTGTAACACGGATGATCACTATAGTGAATGTCTGTTAACTTTTTAGTTATTGACCAAAATACCCGTACGTAAAAATATATGTTGAATGCAAATGAGACCCACTCAAGTTAGTCAACCTTCACCCCCAACACATTTTTTGACGACCATCATCCGTTTGACTGAACGGTAGGGACTGCCAATGTTAATTTAGAAAAGTGGGGACTAATCTGCAATATGGCAAACCACAGGGACCATCCGTGTAATCAACTCAAGTGAAAAAGTTTTTTTTTTTTTTTTTTTTGGGTATGAACTTTTGTTATCTTTTTTATGACAGTTTGTTAGTTGATTACAGAACAATATCTTGATCACTTGGTGGCGGGAACGCACCACCTTGTTTGGTGGATAATGGAAAACCGGAGGGAGTATTTTGATCGATCTAAGCTCGTTCTAAACCGTGTAAAAACATTACTATTTCTTTCTGAATCACAATCTAAACAATGGATGTCTTGGTGTGAAGAAGAAAATATTAAATTCAAAACCGCACCCTCTATAGTTCCACTCTCAGTCAACGATGAACTAGCTTTTGTAGCGGGCATTTCATGTTCCCTAAATACCCCTGCATTCACCACTGAGAAAATGCTGGAAAAAAGACTTTCGTTAAGAAAATTAGTTAGAGAAGAAATGGGAGTAAAAGATAATGATATGCTTGTTATGGCATTAAGTAGTATAAACCCTGGTAAGGGTCATTTGTTGCTTCTTGAATCGATACACCTGGCGACTAGTATAAAACCAGGTGGAATGATTAATAATGATATTAAGCTTCTAATTGGTTCAGTTGGATCCAAGAGTAATAAGGTTATTTATGTCAAATCACTCTTCGATTTCTTATCAAATCATTCAGATTTGCAAAGTTCGGTTATATGGACTCCTGCAACGACACAGGTTGCCTCACTTTATTCTGCAGCAGATGTCTATGTTATAAATTCCCAGGTATCAATTCTCAAACGGGTTAAATAAAAAAATATTAATTGAAGCGGGATCGGGTCAAATGGGTTGAAAATTTCCTAAAATCTATTTAATGACACATGCTTCTTTAATCAGTTTTTTTCAAAGATTTAGATTTTTTCTGTGATATTATTGATTTATAGCCATATAAAAGTAACAATTATTTATACAAAACTTCTAAAAGATGGGAAAACTGTGTTAATTGTTTACCAGATTTTAATAAAACACGATAAGCAGATAAGCTGTTTAAATTTGCAAAAAATTCGACTTATTAAATGAGCACAGGGAATTGGAGAAACATTTGGAAGAGTGACAATCGAAGCAATGGTGTATGGTATTCCGGTACAATAAATCGACATGCTTTCTTACTTTTTATTCAGTTAATAAAAACGTATATATTTCATATTCCCATTGTACCCTTGTGTGTTGTGGATTAGGTGCTAGGAACAGACGCAGGGGGTACAAAGGAGATTGTTGTACATAATGTGAGTGGTCTTCTACATCCCACCGGGCATTCAGGAACCGCTGTTCTTTCTAAAAACCTTCAATATTTGCTTAAAAACCCGTCAGAACGACAACGTTTGGGACTTGAAGGGAGGGAAAAGGTGAAGAAAATGTACTTGAAAACGCACATGTACAAAATATTTTCGCAGGTTCTTTATGACACCATGAAAGCAAAGTAAATATGTTGTAAAAGTTTTCATTCAAATCCTGCCCTGTTAAAAGTGTAAATTATTTTGAAAGTGATTATTACGATTGAAAAAAGACGGAAAATGTAACACCTAAATCTCACATCGACCGTAAATACAAGAGATGATACGCTTATAAGAAACGCGCGATCTAACTATTGTCAATCATGTGTTTCAACTTTCAAGCGTGTTCCACACTTAAACGTGCTTAGATGAGGAATGCAAGGTTAGAACCGAAGACCTATAAGTTAAAATAAAAGATGCAAGATATATTGAAGGTCAAGTTATACTATGTTTAGAATAGAGCCTTTTGATGAATAAGAATAATTTTGATGACGAGTTTAATATTAATAATATTATATTCGTGCATAAAGATGCATGGTTCCTAGATTTGATGGTTGTTCCGCATTTATCGTCCATATACCCATCCTTCTTCATCTCCAATCCCTCTCTAGAATCAAAATTTTCTGGTTTCCCACTTAAACAATATCGCATGCATGCATGCTATGATATGATTTTATCCCATAGCGCCCAAACAAAGAAAGACTCATAATTGATTTGATCGATCATGCAGCGACTCGTTGACAACTTCCTCGCTGTCACAAAAGAGTTAGTAATTAATTGCAAAAGATTCATATCATCATCATCATCCTATCATCGTCCATATATGCATATGAATGGCCATGAATATATATGTATGATTTTATGAAAAAAATAGCTAGGGTTTTGTGTTTGATTCCGATTAATTGTTGGTTTAGATGCATGCATGCATGAGGTATAATTAGGGTTTTGTGTTTGATTCAGATGTTTTCTTTTAATTGTTTTAATTTGTATGAATTAGGTCCGTGAAGACGATCACGTACGAAACATTAAGCAACATAGTGAGGCTGATAAATGGGATATCTGCATTATTATTGTCCATATTACCTGGCAAATCCAACATTCTTGAAGGAATTCAAGGCTGGGAGCTCCGACCCAAAGTTCGCGGACCCCGCTTTCCTAGATGGATGGAAGAGTAAGTATTATTGATTAACATGCATGCATGTTCTGTTCTTCAACACCTTTTTGATCAAGATCATATGATGACATGATTTTAATGTTGTTGGTAGTGGGGTGTCATCCTTTAATTCGTTCGTTCATGAACTGTCGGTGGATTTAGATACAATATCATCACGTATTGAGCATCCATCAGAAGCTGATATGGAAGATGATGATGATGCTTACGTTCCTTCAACTCCATTAACACCCAACATAATACTTTCACGAGCAACTAGCTTCGCCAAGCGCGAAAGGAAGAGGAGGCATTGGATGGTGTCTGTTATCATGTTCCTTTTGATTCCTGCAAGACTTATGTTTGGGATACCCTTTTATTTCTGTAAAAGGATCTTTAATAAAGGTGCAAGGTCGCATACTGTTAATCATAGAGCAGTGTCGTCTGCGAATGCTACCAAGAAAGCTTTGGATCATGTTGTTCAACGGGCTACCGATAGAAGACGTGGGATTATAGAGGTTTGTTTATTATGTTCAGATTTGAGTGAAGTTTTTAGTTTATGGATGAACATAATTTTGGAGTCATGTGAATCAGCTTCATATCTATGATCCTAATTTAAGAGACATTATCCGGACAAAATTGGATACGAATAATCCAAGTTATAAATAGTTGACCGATAATAATCTATACTAACAATTTAACCAACGACACTCTCAATTTTCAATTCTGTTGTCAAGGGCAATCACGCTATAAAGTGAAGTCCCCCCGTTAGCCACTAACTTTCATGTATATGTTGTTATAAAACAATTTCCAACATTCTGATTGTGATAACAATCAACCAAGTGGTAAACAGTGGCGGATGAAGTTACTTCTCCCTTAGAGTTGGATTGCCCTCGGCAATGCAAGTGAAAGCTTGGACTGACATTAAATTAAATTGTCCGTATAGATTATTATCTTTAGTTAAAAATTCTAAAATCCAATTTGTTTCATTCTTCATCTTGATGTTAACTTGTATATTGACAGGATCTTCATATGGGAATTGAGATAGTTATAGAAACCATATTTGATGTTATTCACCATGTAACCCATTGTCTTCTTTCACCATTGGAATCTTTAAGGAAGTTATTAAGGTGGTCTTATTCTTCATCTTCTTCAAATGGTACTAGAAAGACTGATGATGACAATCCAGATGCCATTGTTCCAACCACCACTCTTGCTAAATCTGATCCTACACCAACCCAAAAGAAAACCACCTTAAGCGGCGCCCTAAACACAGATGCTAGAACATGTCGAGATGTCATTACTGAGCTCGGGTAAGGCCTCAATCGGTCCTTAGTAATTTACTATTGTATCTGTTAAAGTTTCTTAACATGCAACTTACAGGTACCCTTATGAAGCTATCGATGTTGTAACAAAAGATGGATATGTTCTTCTTCTGGAAAGAATTCCAAGGTTGAACACTAGAATTGTTTCTTTTGGGGGTAAATTACAAAAATGACTATATTGACCAATGAGTTTGTATAAAATAGACTTAAAATATCATTTGACTACTCTTTATTTTAAGAAAAATGTTTTAGCCAACCAAAAGTCACGCCATGCGTTATGGCGCAACAGATTCAACCGGGCAAGTCAGATCTTTTAAAAGATCATGATTTGGCTTAAGACTGCAACTTGGTGGTTGGTGATGCTCTGCCACATTAGCATGGATCTCCGTTGTTTAAAAAGGTGGTGAAAAATCTTGCACAACATTTGATGCAAGAGAGAGTGGATTTGTGCCATGATTGAAATATGTTGCGCGCTAAGGGACGCGTGTAAAACACTGGTTGATTGAGTTAAAGCTATTTTATCAAACTTATCTGTTAAGAGTGTCATTTTGATGATTTCATTTGATTAACAATGCCCTAATTTTTGTTGTAGAAGCGATTCGAAAAAGGCTGTTTATCTACAACATGGTGTTTTTGATTCATCTATGAGGTAAGTTGATCAAACAATTTGAGCTTTTAAATTGTTTCGTTTCAATCAAGGGTTAATCATGGTCTTGGTGTTTTCTCTAGTTGGGTGTCTAATGGCATTGTTGGCTCTCCAGCTTTTGCTGCTTATGATCACGGTCTGTTCTCTTTGTCATCCACAAATTTACCTCATATGATTACCCAAATGTTAAATTTTTGTCTTCTTTTTGATCAGGATACGATGTTTACCTAGGCAACTTTCGTGGTCGAGTTTCTAAAAAACACATCAACAAGAAACTATCTTCACGACAGTAAGTTGTTTGCAAAAGTTCATGATCACGGATCATGAGCTTAAACTTGTGACTTCATTATTCTGTTTGAAATCGACTAAAACCAAACTGAGTTACAATTTTGGTTTCCAGTTTCACAAAATAAACTAAATAACCTAAATAAACAAACAAGAAATAATGGTTATTTACGTTTTGTCAGTTATCTCATACCATTACAATTTAGCACAACAGTCTTATTTAACCCAACTAATTTTTATTTTTATTAAAAATACATTGATAAAAAGAATATAAAACGTAATAATAAAAGTTATTCGGTTTATTCATTCAAAATTGAAAACCGAACCAAATTCATATTTAGTTCGGTCTAAACTAGCTTCCTATGTTTAGTTTGGTTTGGTTTGGTTTCGCCTACGGCCAAATAAAATTTTAAGCTGAAAACCAACCCGATAATACAAAGAATTAATAATATAGAAACTGCTTTCTTTTCACTAAACTCGTTTCAACACGAAAAATGTGTGTGATCATATTCTCACGTGCCAGGTATTGGCGTTACTCAATCAACGAACACGGAACCCAAGATTTACCAGCATTAATCGAAAAGATTAACGAAGTCAAAACCTTAGAACTCAAATCACTGTCCCAAACCGAAGAATCAAACCCGGACCAACAACCTTACAAGCTCTGTGTGATATGCCACAGTTTAGGAGGAGCCGCACTCCTCATGTACATAATAACCCGTCGCGTGGAAAACAAGCCCCACCGCTTATCACGAACCATAATGTTATCTCCCGCAGGGTTCCATCATGACTCCCCGTTCTTCTTCACCGTCATCGAATACTCCTGCCTTTGGTTATCCCCGGTTTTGTCCCCAATTTGCCCGGGTTTATACGTACCCACTAGGTTTTTCCGCATGCTGATCAACAAACTGGCTCGTGATCTTCAAAACTACCCCGCGGTTGGCGGGCTAGTCCAAACTATAATGGGTTACCTTGTTGGTGGTGATTGTTCAAATTGGGTGGGAGTCATGGGTTTGCCTCATTACAACATGAATGATATGCCCGGTGTTTCATTCGGGGTGGCTCGGCATTTGGCTCAGATTAAACATGCAAAGAGGTTTGTGATGTTTGATTATGGGAGTCCGGAAGCGAACATGAAGGCTTATGGATCAGCCGAGCCGATGGATTTGGGAGAGCGGTATAACTTGATCGATATACCGATTGATCTTGTTGCGGGGATGAAAGATAAGGTGATTCTACCGTCTATGATCATACACCATTATAGGTTGATGAAAGATGCGGGTGTGAGTGCTTCTTATAAGCAGTTTGAGTATGCTCATTTGGATTTCACGTTTTCGCATCGCGAAGAGCTTTTGGAGTATGTGATGTCGAGGTTGTTGTTGGTGGAGTCGAAGCATAGGTCGTCGTTGAAGTTGAAGAGGAAAGATGAGATCTTGTCGGTAAATTAAATGAATTAATGTCTTGTGTTTATGTTGTTAACATGGTGTGTGATTTTGCATATATAGTAGTTAGCAAAGTCTTGTGAAACTAGATGGTTTTGTGTATTATCTTATTCACTTCTCCATCTATGAGGATGGAGATGTTTGTTTGGTTAGTGATGTGTATATACTATCGAATGATGAACTTGTTATGTAATTACCAAATCTAACTAAATCATAGTTGATTATGATAAAAGTAAGTATATATAGTTAATCTTGCCTTTATAAAAATCTTGCATTCAGGAACACCTTCAATATTTGCTTAAAGGTCCATCTTAAAATTACGTATGTAAGGGAGCGAAAAAAAGAATTAAGAAAACGCACTTCACTTTTAAAGGATTTTTTTTGACATATTCTTTATGGCACCATGAAAGTAAAGTACAATATGTGATAAAAGTTTTTATTCAAAAATAAAATAAAATTTTACACTTCAATTTGGATCACTAATGGAACCGTGGGATGCTATGCTGGCATGTCCCCATAAGAAAGCTGGTACATCAGTCCACCCTATAAGTCCTGACCCAGAAACCACCTCATAAAGAAACCCGTCATTGGTGAGAATCATTGGTGAGAAATTCTCTAACCCAACCCGGAATCCTTACCTTGTCAGAAGTAGGATTTGAACCCAAGACATCCTCATTTTTATCAAAGTCTTTGGATATCTTACCCTAACCACTTGTGGTAAGTATCATTCACAAAAAAGTTTGTAAGAATAAATATATGGATATATATATATTTATGTGTGGCCATCATTATCATTTATATAATAATAGATCAAAATTAATTAAATCATACCTTATTAATAATTAGCTAGGTAATTGTTGATGGACCATATTACCATTACTTGCTAATTAAGGGTTTCCCCTTGGATGTATATAAATATATGGAAGAGATTAATTAACATCATCATAAGAAAAATCTAACTGTCACATTAAGTAATTAGTGACCCCTATATCTCTCCATAATTCGGTTTCCTCAAGAATCCTAATCCCCATCACTAACATACATCCTAAAGGGGAACTCGACCAAGCTGACTATTATGTCGTCTACATCCTTCTCCGGGCGGTTACTACTTCCCCTACAGTGACAGGTATGTTTTACTTAAGGGTTTATCATAACATTCATGTTTTCTATTACATACGTGAAGAACTGATCAACATGTGGTATCAGAGCCAGGTTGATTAATCAGTTCTTTATGTTTTCCCTAAATATGGATCTAAACTGGAAGACATGAACTAAAATCTGATAAACCCTAATGCTATTTTCTTATTTTATTATCATTAAATTCTTATGAACTTATTGAAATTTGGTTATATATAAACTGTTTAAAAACAATGTTATAACCAATTTCACATTAAAAACCTATTAAAAACTTTATGGTTTTTCGGTGGTGTTCTTCGTGTTCATCATGAGTTTTTCGAAAAATATTACATATTTTGGTTAAGATTCGGATTATGATTTTGTTTTTCCTAAAATAATTGAATAAACAAATCTTCAATGATTTTAAATTTTGAATAATTATGGAATCTATAAATTTCAAAATTAAAACAAATCTTGGAGATAAAATTAATCCCTAAAGAATTTAAACCAAAATATTATTACCCTAAATAATTTGGATTTGAGTGTTCAACGAAATCTTGGTTAAAACTGAAGATCTCATTATAACCGAAATCTTGGTTAAAACCGAGATCTCATTAAAACCAAAATCTTGGTTAAAACCGAGATCTCATTAATAAAACCGAGATCTCATTAAAAACCAAGATCTCATAATTTTCGAGATCTCATAAAACCGAAAACTCAAGGGATAACCGAGAACTCATAATTTCTGATATCTCATTAAAACCGAAAACTCATGTGTTAACAGAGAACTCATAATTTCCGAGATCTCATAAAACCGAAAACACAATAAAAACTGAAAACTCAAGTGTTAACAGAGAACTCATAATTTCTGAGATCTCATAAACCGAAAACACGAAAAATGTTTTGTAAGACACTTAAAATATAAAAATATATTGATTAATTTTACAAAACATAGAAAGGCTTAAACTTGAATAAATTGTTGATGTAAACTTCTGCCCAAAGGTGATGCATTGCATCGAACATATCATTCAAGTCTTAATACAAGCCGTGTTAGTTTCGCTTAACATGATTTAAATGTATCACTTCCGCCAAAAGGTGATGAGTTACATTTAAATAAAGCAAAACTAACTCGTGCATAATTAAAATGGTTGTCTCACTTCTGCCCAAAGGTGATGTGTTACAATTGTTTTGCACATATACTTAAATAAATTTTAATTCTGCCCAAAGGTGATTTATTTTTTATTTAAGTAGAATTTTAATTTAAGTTGTCTATTAGTTTGATGTTAATAATAGACATATCACATCTTCAATAAAATATAATGATTCTCACAATTAATGATCCTTCGTTAATCTAATGATCATCTAAATTAATCTATCTTACTTTAATATCTCATTACATTACTCACTATAATTTTCTTCCTAGAAATTACTTTCATTCAAATCATCCACTCTAATTTCAAACCCAATATGTTTGCTTCATAAAGAGTTTCATTAACTTTTAGTTCTTCTCTTTTTTTATTATTCCTCAAGACATGACCATCCAATTGCTCCTTCTTATAATAGTAATAAAGAAGAAACCTAGAGCATGATAAATGAGATGAGTCAAACATAATGTCTCTTCTGATAATTAATAAACTCATAGAGTTATTCTAGATTTAGTTTTCCCTAAAACTAATCTAATATCTAGAAAATAATCAAAATAACTCCTAAGATGTATGCATTTCTTCTAAATTCTAACTATAAGGTTAAATGGCATTATTGAATACATCATAATGTACAATATCATGACATGACCCATAAAATTAAGGGCTTACACATGAAAATAAGTATAATTTTTCCAGTACATTATACACTAAATTTTTCAATAGTATAATTTGATGCCTTAAGAATCAACTATAACACTCAAAAGTACCAAAGGAAAATGAGTGTGTTGATCAGCAACATATGTACAAGAAAAGAAATATCTAGTACTGGAAAATAAGATGTTATTCCACTCACTACCACTAAAACCTAAAAGAGGACAATTCTAAGGTTCATAGACAAATACAAGTATAACTTTTAGTTTTAAGTTCTTTAAAGAGAAGGCTCACTGCAAGTATATGTCATTATACTAGACATAAGCAACGTGATTTTCCAAGTAGTCACATATTCATAATATTTAAGTCTACTAATTCTATATTCCAATTAACACATAATAGGTTGATTCTAGTTCTTTATATGTTTTCTTACCAAAAATCAACAAATAACTAGCATGAGTGTTGGTGAAAAAAATTAAATGTTCAAGTTATCATAAACCATAATAAACTGTTCTAGTTATGCTTTAGGATACCTTATAAATTCTGGTGTTTAATCAGAATTTAGTATCAATACTTAAGCTGCGTTATGACAGTTGTGAGGTTTGCATAGTCAACATAAAGTCACTCTTACATTAAATTCTCATCTTACTTGTTATCAATATCTGGATATAAACATTTATAAGATAGAACTAGATGATACTATATACTTTCACAACTCTTGTTATCAATTTTTTTAACAAAAGACAAATGAGACCTATAAATGTCATCCATTAAAACCAAAACTTCATGAGAAACCATGACATGGTTGATGAGGATGATTTTCATATAATCTCATTCTAAGTGATTTTAAAATCATGTGTTGGATGCCATAAACATCACTAGGCTTAAGGAATAAGTATGGGTCCACCCAAAGTTATATTTCACTGACATTCGTGGAACTTATTTCAAATGGAATATTCAGACATAAGTTATCATTTTACGACTATTTACTTGTATCTAATCTGACTTCTATGGTCCACGGTCTTAAAGAGATCCATTCATATATAACTAACATGTTTTCTTCTAAATATGTCTCTAAGTTTCTTATGACATATGGACGTTAAGGAAATCAAACCAAGTCTAGTATATGAATGAAATGTTCCTACGTCACGTACATCATTGAAACTTCTCATGTAGCTTTCAAAGAGATTCGAAGATCAGTGGGAGCATTAAGTATCTTAATCATAACTTGTAAGATTTTCAAGAGGTGGGGGTGAAAACTTGATATTAACTCAATTACACCTCTTGTACAAGACATTGCTCCAACACAAAATTGTTTCATCATAACTTATCTCCTTAGAATTCAACAATACTCTTACAAAAGTTTCATTGGTACTTAAATATGGGCATAATCAGATTTCTTATCATAACTAAAGTAATCCTCAAAATAAGAGAAACTACAACGACTAGTTTCTCCATTAGAATCTACTGGCATTTAAATATTGACCCTAAGCATGCCAATTTCCTAAAGGTTTCTAAGGTCAGTGGGAGCAGTAAAAGTCCTTAAAATGACTTATCATAAGTACAAGAGGCGGGGGAAAAGAGTTATTTAATTTTACTCCAAATTTAACTCCGATTACACTTCTTGTACACTATACTGCACCAACTCTTATACACTTAGAATCCTGAAAATGATAGCAACCTAAACAAGAGCTAATCCATAAAAAACCGAAACTTCTAATAAACCCAATAATTAACTCAGGAGGTCATCTAGGTTTTAAAAACCTACTAACTTTGATGATTATATAACCTCCTTAACTAAAGTTGAAATGGATGATGAAAAGTTTACTGATCCATCATCTTCTAATTAAACCATTAATATCAATCAATCTTCTGAATGGAATAAAGCTATCATTAGCAATCTAAATTAAATTCTATAAGTCAAAATAACGTTTGGGTTTTGGTTGAATCACCTAAGAGTGTTCATAACTAAACTAAATCATAATATAAACGTTAAGACACTAAGAATCACGATTGATTATTAAATGTTATATTCAAGAGGGAATAAATCATCAAGGAATCTTTCCCATATTACAAAAGATTTCTTTGAGGATCATCATTGTTGTTCAAGTAGCTTATAATATTTAAGAGCTACATTACATGAACATTTAAACAACTTTTCCTAACAACTGGCTTGCATATTTATATGTTCATAAAGCAACTTGAAGTTCTAAACTGAAGGTCAAAGAACATTTAGTCTGTAAGTCAATATAATCCATTGATGGGTTAATGCAAACATCAAAATGTGATGAAACCTTTATACAATATTTTTATCAACAGTTAAGTGGATCAATGTACCTACCTCAAGATGAGTGGGAGCAACTAAAAACAAACTTGTCCTTATATAGATGATATTCTTTTGACAAGCATATGTTACATAAGTCTAAGTATTGTTTATACGTACTTTGATCTCAAGAGATATCTCTTACGTGATAGATATCATAACATACTAAGATAGACCCGAAGGGACATTATTTTTGTTCTATAAGTATTAACTTAAAAGGGTCCTTGTGCATGTAACACACAATAACGCTCTCCTTTAGAGGATAATAGGATCACTGAGATTATTTCCTTATGCTTCATTAAGTAGAAGCCTTATATAGGTACAAGTCTATACTCGTTCAGATATTACTCGAATTGCAACACACTAGATATGTCTAGATTAACGCGAAGCATCTAAAAGAGTATTGAAATATCTTTAAAGGAAACGAGGGGCTATAATTTAAAAGAATAAGTGAGAATTCAAACCGGTTGATTACTCTAAACTTCGTCATATTCAAAAATAAGAAAATGTAATTTTCGGGATATATTCTTATGTCAGAAGATAATCTATCTCATGGAGAAGTCATAATGAACTGATAACAACAATTTAAATTTTAACTACATAATATGTTGATTAAATCTCAATGCAATTGTCAATAAATGTTGTTGAAAATTTATCATTGGACTCATAATTTAATTAACTCCATATATATTATATATATTGAAGACTTATTGTGATAAAGTCAGCTACCATGTTTTCTCAAACAGTAACAGTTCAAGAGGTGCTGCATTAAATTTTGATATGAAATAAATTATTCGTTTATGAACGAATTGAGGAAACTAAATTCTCATATCGAATACATTCATGATATGCTTAAGGATCCTATAACTAAAGGTCTATTACCCATAAGTCTTATGAAAGCGTTTATAATAAAGACGGGATTATTTATGACCATGTATAATAGTATATCGTTATATGAATGGCCAACTATTATTGACTAATTATTAATTTTCCTCATTGGTTTTGATTTTGTATGTCTCTTAATATGTTCTGCATGCGTAATGACATATAGACAAATTAATATACAAATCAAATATCTGAAGGGCTTACTTATAAAATTTTGATCATAACCACTTAGGTTTTAAACAAGGACTGCAGTATGATTAATGGGGGTCTAGAGCTGATGTTCAATTCAATGACTGTATTTCTCTGCTCCAGTTTGAGTTTAAAGCTAAAATGAGTGTTAAAATCTGCAGACTAATCTAATACTCATAATAAATGATTATTCGGCCAAGTGGGAGAATGTAAGAATAAATATATGGATATATATATTTATGTGTGGCCATCATTATCATTTATATAATAATAGATCAAAATTAATTAAATCATACCTTATTAATAATTAGCTAGGTAATTGTTGATGGACCATATTACCTTTACTTGCTAATTAAGGGTTTCCCCTTAGATGTATATAAATATACGGAAGAGATTAATTAACATCATCATAAGAAAAACCTAGCTCTCATATTAAGTAATTAGTGACCCCTATATCTCTCCATAATTCGGTTTCCTCAAGAACCCTAATCCCCATCACTAACATACATCCTAAAGGGGAACTCGACCAAGCTGACTATCATGTCGTCTACATCCTTCTCCGGGCGGTTACTACTTCCCCTACAGTAACAGGTATGTTTTACTTAAGGGTTTATCATAACATTTATGTTTTCTATTACATACGTGAAGAACTGATTAACAAAGTTTTGTTAAGGAATAATTTATTTATGAAAAAAAAACACACACACAATAAATAGTAGGTGCCTAAATCTCACATTGGGGGCTCACAAGAAATGTCCAATCTCAAATGTCAACAACGTGTTTTATGTCCATTACTTGTGTTTCAAATAAGAGTAAAAAGCAACAAAGAGAACATGAACTCCCGTGCATATAAAACCTACAACATTAACTATTTTAAGGATTCGAAGTAATTATCAATTATAAGATAGGTCGCAAGCTATACGATCTTCTTAATTTGACATTATTATAGTTAGATAATCATTAAAAAAAACTATTGTAATTTGTAAGTGTGAGAACTGAGAAGTAAATAAACCAAGGGATCTCACATTTTATATCTCACATTGATATAAAATCTTCTTAGGTCTTAAAATTGTTATGAAATTTTCCTTCCAAAGAAAAGTTACATGGTTGATTTTAAAATCATAGTCATATCTCCAAACAGCAACCGGATTGTATATGACCGGAATATTCCTCCGGCACATCTGCCTTTATCCACGTGGAGCTCCCCATATCTAGCCGGTACAACCCAAGGCTTCCACGCGATCCATCAGATCCGGCCACCAGCAACCGACCTCCACATTCGATCATACAAGAGACCCAGTTCACATCGTTTGGTATCCTTGTCATAAAGTTATAATTCAGCGTTACCACTGCCCCATCATGATACATGTATATCGCCCCATCCCCACTGTCCACACACGTTTGTGGACACATGTCAGCTCTCAAAAAGTCATCAACTATCGGGTCCCACTGCCACGAACACGGGTCAAACGTCTCTGCGCTTTTCCCAAATTGCCCTTGCATTAATGTTTCATAACCACCAATGACATAAAACTTGCCACGGTGGAACACAACTTTACATTCGTCCCGCTCAGTCGCCATGTCAGCAACTAACGTCCATTTATCTTCCGCCACGTCATACATCATTCCCGACCGGAGTGCATTCTTCTCGGTATCATGTCCGCCGGCGACAAACACCCACCTCTCATTATCCGACGCACACCCAAAAAACAACCTCGTACACCCCGGCATATCGCGCCT
The DNA here is from genome assembly GCF_021521415.1 of Bidens hawaiensis. Classification (NCBI taxonomy): domain Eukaryota; kingdom Viridiplantae; phylum Streptophyta; class Magnoliopsida; order Asterales; family Asteraceae; genus Bidens; species Bidens hawaiensis. The sequence goes on from NW_027492158.1 coordinate 127,105, forward strand.
ACGCCACCACGTGGCGGACGCAAAATTATACACGTATACATTACTAGACGCCTCCCAATTATCCGGGTTTAACCCGCCCATAACCACAAGATTAAACCCGACCGGAGCAATCCGGCAAAAAAGCGGCAACCCGTTTGAAAACCCGGGAATCTCCGGCAAGCCGGTCCAATTACCCGTTTCCGGGTCGTAAACCGTGAGACGGTAAACCGGTTTAATCGAATATTTACTCGACCCTGACTTTGACTTCCGGTTGGAGTCAGTTTGAGATTGCACCATGACGATGACATGGCGGCTGAGACCGGCGGCATTCCGGCGGTTGCGAAACGACGGGAAGTGAATCTCCGACTGCCAGCTCCTGCAGACGGTGACGGCGGATGGGAGGTGGCTGTAAGGGAGTCGAATCAAGCACTCTAAGCTGACGTCATTGGGTAGACCTGGTATAAGCTCCATGGGTAATGATTATTGTTATTATTTATAATGGTGATGAGAGATATTAAAGTTAAGAGATGACTCATGAGGGAATCGGCGAAAGAGTGACGATGTTGCATTGGAGTTGGAGGTTAAATATAAATAGCGAGGGAAAGTGTATGTATGTATTAAATGAAATAGGAGATAAAGGAGTGGGGTTCTTTGGTAGCCTATTGATTGATAGTTGATACTAAATTTAAAAGCCTATTTTTTAATGTCTTATGATCTTTTAATAGTTAAGAGGTAACCATTCAAACTTAAGATTATCTTTTAATCATTAAGAAGTTACCAAACAGTCCTTAAGTTAGAGCATTTCCAATCAATTCTTCATTTTCATTTCTAAAATTACATTAAAATCACTATATTTTTTCACTTTTTTCAATTAAATAATACTTTTTTATACATTTATCATTACATTTTATTTTTTCTTCACTCACAAGCACTTTAAAAAAATATTAAAAAGATTTAGAGTGTGAAAAATGTTTCTTCAAATTTAACCATGAATAGTAAATTTTCTCTATCATCTACTCATAACCATACTCTAAAAAATGGAGAATACACTCACATAAATATGGAGAACCTATTGGGAATGCTCGTCTGGTGAGGTGGACTTTTATCTCGTGTTCCGTCATTTGAAATGACAGAAGTGATAAAGTTATATTCTGTCTAGTCATTTCAAATGACGGATCCCACCACCCTATAATCCGCCACTTTGACTGGCAAATCTCGTATTTCAAAGTAGCCTACCTCTATAATTTGAAAGACATCTGCCCTTTGAAATCACAAGTACGGATAAGACATCCGTTATTTCAAATGATAAACGTGAATAGTAATTTTTCTGACCGATTTGACGGCTGATGCATGTCCTTTTTGATCCCTACTATTCACATTTGTCATTTATGTTTATAACTTTATACAAATATTTTTTAGGTTAAATATTACTAATATTAATTCAATAGAAAACGTAGCAATATTAACTTTTGGTGGGTTTTCGTCTAAGAGGTGTCACACCCCGACCCAAATGTTAACTCTAGGTTGGTTGTTGTCACACCCCGACCAAAGGCGGCGGAACATGCCGAGGTGTAACGATTGTCCATAAGCACATGACACTAATTAAAGTGACAGTATTTAATAAACTCATTTCATTTCGCAACATCGAAAATGTCACATAACAATTATCCATAAAATAATCATAAACAAGATATCACAAAATATGGCAAATTTGGTATTGTTCATTTTTACTAATATCCAAAGGTCTTTGATGTCGTTTTCTTCACAATCATAAATCAACAAAGATGCAAACCTGCAACATTTCATAAAATAAAGTTTGTCAACACAAAGGTTGGTGAGCAATTCATAAGTTTAATCATATTAGTATATAATAAAGATAGCCACAAAACTTGCATATGAAATGATAAATAAAAGTGTTAATTTTGGATAAATAGATATCACTAAACACATTAGCGACACCTAGCTATAAAGGGATGACAAATAGTCTAGGATTTTATAGTTATCGTTAATTGCATTACGTTAACGACACCTTGCTATAAGGGGATGCCAAATAGTCTAAGATTTTATAGTTCCACCAACCAAAAGCGATAAACACATAGGCATATAAGCATAGAACACCAAATCGAACAATTATTTAGGTAAAGTATACAACTACGTTTGTGGTTTAACATTCAAATATAAAGCATTTTGTTGAATAAGTATGAAATGTCACCCCCAAAATAAAAGATGGAAAATGGGGTATGAAGTACTCACCTTCAAGTATTAAACTTGAAAGATGATAAATTGGAGATTTGTCGGAACGACGAGTTTAACGCACAATGCCTAAAAAGAAAAGAAGTCTTGAATTTAGAAAGTTTGTCTTGAAGGTCTTTAAACAAAATAAATGTTGAGAAATGTAAATAATTAAAGTTCAAGGTTTTAAAATATAACTATTTAAGAATTTATAATAATAACCCTTTAAAATTGTAAGTTTGCTCGAAACCGGGTTAAAATATCTAACCTTAATATTTACTCAACCTATGTTAAGTAATAAGGTGGGTAAAATGCAAGAATGCAAATCCCTTTGGAATAAAGATACTAAAACGGTTTTTTTTTATCGAGTGTTCGGGTTGTCGGTTCGGGTCTTGATAATTAGTCAAACCCAAAGTCAACTTTCCAAAATAATGAATGTTATGAGATAACTCAATAAAATTTAATAAGACTCAAGTATGTAGTTCCATAGTTTTAGAACTAACAACGCACGTTAAGCGAGTGTTCGATTTTGTCGGTCCAAACTTTGTTATGAGATCAAGTTTGATCCAACATTTCCAAGTACTTAAGAAAATATTTAAAAATCAATTTGTAACTATTTTTAAAGAAATATACAAGTCTTGATGGCTAAAAAAACACACTTGTGTGTCTTAAGCGAGTAAGACTCGGTTTGGTTCGGTTTCCATCTCACAACAAGTTCATAGATGGTTTCCACATGTCCAAGCACTAAAGAACTTGTATAATAATGTACAAATAAAAATACTTAAAGTTTTACAACCAAAAGTTAACAATAAAGTCTTTAAACAAAAGTTCGGTTTTCGGTTCGGATCGTGTTTCGGGTTAAGACCGAGGTAAAATTCTACAAACCCATAACCATAGAATTTGTAAAAATGATTTTAGAAACTTAGATCTAACAATAAGTATGTTTAAACAATTATTTAACAAAACTAGTACCAAAGTTCGGTTTACGGTTTAGAGCTATTTACGGTTAAACCGAAGCATAGACTCTTAAAAACCCATAACCATGGAACTTGTAAGCATGACCAACAAACTAAAATAAGCAAGATTAATATGTATGAACAAGTTATATAGATGTATATATATCAAGGATACGAAGTCCTCCATGAAGCCTTGCCTTATGAGGTCCGAAACCTCACCGACCGGAATCGGAGAAGTAACCACCAAAGGTAAACAAGGGGTGTATATTATATATATATGTTGCACAACCATAAACAAGTATTAATAAGGCTACATAAACTAATTAAGATGAAAGACTAAAAACTTTCAAGAACACTTAAGAAGATAACCTTGAATCTTTGATGTTTGAGAGAGTTTTTTTTTTTTTGGAGTTGTAGCAAGGGAAAATGAAAAGGAAAGGTGGTGTTTACATAGGGTCATGTTGGTGGTCAAATATGGGTGTGAGACACAAGAGTTTTCATGCAAAATGGATCAAGACAAAAACACAAAACAAAAAATAAATAAATAAATAAATAAATAAAAATAAAAATAGGATGTTTTCAAGACCCAACAAGTGTGAAACAATATTGTAACATAAATCCATCATTTTTTATTATAACATAAGCTTCGGTTTACAAATCGGGTCGGTTTACATAATAAACAAATACAAAAACGAATACAAACAAGACCCGAAAGTGACGAATGTCACAGTATCCCCTACTTTAGGAAATTTGTCCCGAAATTAAGACGAAGACGATGCTGCGAACAATTGTGGATACTTCTCTTTCATTTTGTTTTCTCGTTCCCAAGTGAATTTCGCGCCGCGCCGTGATTCCCATCGAACTTTGACTAACCAAATACGGCTACGCTTGGTTCTCTTCTTGTTGCGATCCATGATCTCAACGGGTCGTTCAACCAAGTCCATCGACTCATCGACATGTACTTCTTCGAGAGGTGTATGGAGATTACCATCGGCTAAGCACTTTTTAAGATTTGTAACATGAAATGTCGGATGAACACCGGTAAGTTCTTCCTGTAGTTCGAGTCGATAAGCTACTTTTCCAACACGCTAAAGGATTTTAAAAGGACCAACGAAACGAGGAGCTAGTTTACCCTTCTTTCCGAAACGGGCTATCCCCTTCCAAGGAGATACTTTTAGAATGACAAGATCGCCAACATTAAATTCAATCGGTTTTTGCCGTTTCTCGGCGTAACTCTTTTGACGACTTCTAGCGGCTAGGAGGTTCTTACGGATTCGATCAATAACGTCGGTGGCTTCTTGAACCATTTCGAGTCCCGTGATTTGAGCTTCACCTACTTCGTTCCAACTAATCGGAGAACGACATTTACAACCGTAAAGAGCTTCGAAAGGAGTCATCTCAATGCTCGAATGGTAGCTATTGTTATAAGAAAACTCAATGAACAGAATGTGAGAATCCCAATTCCCACCTAAATCAAGAACACATGCTCGTAGCATATCCTCGAGAGTTTGTATTGTACGTTCGGATTGACCGTCCGTTTGAGGATGATAAGCGGTGCTAAGATCGAGACGTGTTCCCAAAGCTTCTTGAAGTGAATGCCAAAAATGAGAGGTATAACAAGCATCACGGTCAGAGATAATAGTCAATGGTAAACCGTGTCGGCACACGATTTCTCGAACATAGATTTGAGCAAGCTGCTCGACAGAATACTTATCGCGGATCAGAATGAAATGAGCAGATTTGGTCAAACGATCGATGATCACCCAAATGCTATCGTTGCCCTTTTTGGATGTTGGGTAATTTAGTGATAAAGTCCATAGCAATGTCTTCCCATTTTCAAACAGGAATCGGTGGTTGCTCGAGTAGACCAAAAGGTTTTTGATGTTCGGCTTTAACTTTTGAGCAAGTAAGACATTTAGATACGAATAACGCTACGTCCTTTTTCATACCCAGCCACCAAAAGGTAGCACGAAGATCAAAATACATCTTATCCGCACCGGGATGAACAGAATACCGCGAATTGTGAGCTTCGTCGAGTATACAAGTACGAAGGTCATCGCGATTTGGAACCCATAAACAATTGAGAAAGTACAAAAGACCATCAGGTTTGGTTTCGAGTTGAAGTTCGGCTCCACATGACATTTCGTCGTACATGTTACCTTCTTTAACGGAGGTACGTTGAGCTTGGAAGATTCAAATTTGAAGGTCGGTTTGAACGACAACGCTTAGAAGCAGAACGGATTTAACATTAACCTTTCGACTTAAGGCGTTGGCGACAACATTCGCTTTACCGGGATGGTAACGAATTTCGCAACCGTAATCACTAAGTAATTCGGCCCATCGTCATTGTCTCATATTGAGATCTTTTTGGTCAAAAATGTGTTGAAGGCTTTTATGATCAGTAAAAACCACACATTTCGTACCATAAAGGTAATGTCTCCAGATTTTGAGAGCGAAAACAACGGCACCAAGTTCGAGATCATGAGTCATGTAGTTCTTCTCGTTGACCTTAAGTTGCCTGATGCGTAAGCGATGACTTGACCTCGTTGCATGAGGACACAACCAAGACCTTGATGAGAGGCATCGCAAAATACCACGAAATCGTCGTTTCCATCGGGAACGGTTAAAATGGGAGCATTGCAAAGCATGTCCTTGAGAGTACAAAAGGTTTTTTCTTGCTTCGAACCCCAATCAAATGGTTTTCCGTTATGAGTGAGGGAGGTAAGAGGCAAAGAGATCTTGGAAAAGTTTCGAATGAAACGTCGATAATATCCTGCTAAACCGAGGAATGATCGAATTTCCGTGGGAGTCGTTGGAGTTTTCCAATCCTTAACGACCTCAATTTTAGCAGGATCAACATGAATACCTTTGTTGTTTACGATATGTCCCAAAAATTGAACATGCTCGAGCCAAAATTCGCATTTGGAGAACTTGGCATAAAGTCGTTCGTTTCTAAGTTCGAGAATGGAGCGCAAATGATGCTCATGTTCGGCTTTGGATTTGGAAAAGATGAGAATGTCATCAATAAAGACAATAACGAATTTATCGAGGAATGTTTTGCAAACGCGGTTCATGAGGTCCATAAACACCGCGGGTGCTTTTGTTAACCCGAAGGGCATAACCAAAAATTCGAAATGTCCATATCGAGTACGGAAAGCGGTTTTTGGAATGTCTTCTTCGCGAACACGCAATTGATGATAACCTGATCGAAGATCGATTTTGGAGAAGCAAGTTGCGCCTTGAAGTTGGTCGAATAGGTCGTCAATTCGTGGCAAGGGATACGAAACGAACCATCCTTCTTTTTCACGAAGAGAATAGGAGTGCCCCAAGGAAAAGAGCTGGGACAAATGAAACCTTTATTGGAAAGTTCTTCGAGTTGGTTCAATAATTATTGCATTTCTGACGGGGCTAAACGGTAAGAAGCCTTGGCCATGGGCATCGCGCCGGCACAAGATCGATTCGAAATTCAATCGGACGAACGGGTGGAAGACCGGTGACATCGTCGTGAAAGACATCGAGGAAATCACGAACAATAGAAATGTCTTGGATTTTCCTTTCCTTTTTGTCTTTTGTCGCCAAGAGAGCTAGGAGCGGAGCATACTTTTGGCGTAAGTATTTTTGCGATTGAGAGCACGACATGAGATTAAGCCTTCTCGAAGTAGCTTTTCCGAAGACCTTAAGGATTTTACCGCTAACAAGCGGAATGCGAATGAATTTATCGAAGCAAACAACTTCGGCACGGTGCAAAGATAACCAATCCATGCCTACTATGACATCGAAACTTCCCATTTGCATCGGGATGAGATCGATGGAGAATATATGGTTAGCAAGAACGAGAGTACAATCACGTACGACGGAATTTATGGTGATGGAGTTCCCATTGGCGACTTCAACAGAAAACGATCGGGAAAGATTGGTTCGAGACACGGCAATTTTCGACTCAAATTTCAAAGAAATGAAACTTCTATCGGCACCCGTATTAAATAAAATGGAAGCCAAATGTTGGTTCACTAAAAACATACCATTCACAACATCGTTTGCCGCTTGAGCTTGATTAACATTCATAATGAAAGCTTATCCTTGATTGCCTTGGTTGACTTGAGGTGCTTGTGGTGGTGGAGGAGGTGGTGCTTGTATGTCTTGGATGGGTTGGATGAGTGGTACATTTCCAAGTACTTAAAAAAATATTTAAAAATCAATTTGTAACTATTTTTAAAGAAATATACAAGTCTTGATGGCTAAAAAAAAATACACTTGTGTGTCTTAAGCGAGTAAGAATTGGTTTGGTTCGGTTTCCATCTCACAACAAGTTCATAGATGGTTTCCACATGTCCAAACACTAAAGAACTTGTATAATAATGTACAAATAAAAATACTTTAAGTTTTACAACCAAAAGTTAACAATAAAGTCTTTAAACAAAAGTTCGGTTCTCGGTTCGGCTCATGCTTCGGGTTAAGACCGAGGTAAAATTCTACAAACCCATAACCATAGAATTTGTAAAAATGATTTTAGAAACTTAGATCTAACAATAAGTATGTTTAAACAATTATTTAACAAAACTAGTACCAAAGTTCGGTTTACGGTTTAGAGCTATTTACGGTTAAACCGAAGCATAGACTCTTAAAAACCCATAACCATGGAACTTGTAAACATGACCAACAAACTAAAATAAGCAAGATTAATATTTATGAACAAGTTATATAGATGTATATATATCAAGGACACGAAGTCCTCCATGAAGCCTTGCTTTATGAGGTCTGAAACTTCACCGACCGGAATCGGAGAAGTAACTACCAAAGGTAAACAAGGGGTGTATATTATATATATGTTGCACAACCATAAACAAGTATTAATAAGGCTACATAAACTAATTAAGATGAAAGACTAAAAACCTTCAAAAACACTTAAGAAGATAACCTTGAATCTTTAATGTTTGAAAAAGTTTTTTTTTTTTTTGGAGTTGTAGTAAGGAAAAATAAAGAGAAAAGGTGGTGTATATATAGGGTCATGTTGGTGGTCAAATATGGGTGTGAGACACAAGAGTTTTCATGCAAAATGGATCAAAACAAAAACACAAAATAACAAAACAAAAAATAAATAAATAAATAAAAATAAAAATAGGATGTTTTCAAGACCCAACAAGTGTGAAACAATATTGTAACATAAATCCATCATTTTGATTATAACATATGCTTCGGTTTACAAATCGAGTCGGTTTACATAATAAACAAATACAAAAACGAATACAAACAAGACCCGAAAGTGACAAATGTCACAAGAGGTCCCCGGTACCCTTGAGAATGGAGATGAGAGGGCGGGCCGCGACCCGTAATGATTCAAGTTAGCCGTTAAAAAGAAATATCGATGATTATTTTTTTATCGATAATAAAAAAATAATTCAAAAATTATTATCGAAAATAGCCATTCAAAAAACAAATATATAAAAGATAATTATTATCTAAAATAAAAAAAGAATTTTCTAACAATATTTGTATACTTTTAGTTATAAATTTAAAATACTTATAAATATGATTTAGCATTTGCCATTTGTAGTGATAGAAAAAGGATATGCGTCAGTCATAAAATCGGTCTGAAAAGTCACTATTTAAACTTGTCATTTGAAATGATGGATATCTTTTAAAGGTTTAAAAAAATTTATAGGGGTGGGCTACTTTGATATACGAGATCTGTCAGTCAAAGTAACAGATTAGAAAGTAGTGGGATCCGCCATTTGAAATGACGGATCATCTAGAAACCTTCAAGTCTTTTTCTCTGTCCTAAAAACCCTTTTAGATCATCATTTTTTTCTATTCTATATATATATATATATATATATATATCTGTGTCTTTCATATTATTGGATAATAAAGTAAAGTATATATAAAATTACAATTACCGCTATTAATAAAATATAATAAAAACAGGGACGGTTAACCTTTGTTTCATGACGGTAACGTGTTTTAAATATGTGTTTTTATGGTTTATAATTTAGGCGTTTTAGAAAATTATATTAGCAATTCTAATTTCTAAAATATCATCATCATCGTACTCGGTAAATTCCACCGATAGCAAAGCTATGGTAGAGTCTGTGGAGAGTAAGATGTAGACAGCCTTACCTTTACCTCGAAGGAATAGAGAGGCTGCTTCCGGTGAGACCCCCGGCTCGATAGTAGTTTTGCATCAGGCCTTGGACATAAGGCACATAACACTCAACCACCGGGACATCGGCCGATTGGTGCGTGTACCTTTGTCTTTCGGCTATCAGCGCCACCACATGATGCCTGATTAACCTTCCGCCACTTTTAACTTTATTTTCACGAGATTAGTAAAATAACGTCAAAATTAGTGCAATTCCCACTTTTGCCCACCCGAGGGTTCACACATATATACATTATATGGGCGCACCGCAAGCAGGGCGTAATTTCTAAAATATGATAGCAACATATAAAGTTTTAAAGTTTATCTATTTTGAGTAACAGTTTTAGTAAACGAAAGAGAAAAAAAAAGTATAGTTATAATTTAACCAAAAGAGAATCAAAACATGTTCATTTCATTGTTGTTTTTTATCGTGTACCGTCGATACTCAAGTTGCTAAACCTGTGCGCTGAGAAGGGTTCTGAGAGAAAATAAAATTTTCAAAAAAGAAAATGTAGCCTATTCAGTTAACTGATTATTAAATATCTTACTTAACTAAAAAGATCATTAAATGCAAAAATAAAAAATGAAATAAGATTTTAATAAAGAAAAACTTGGGGGATTTGTTGCAAATGTCAAACCTTTGTAGTAAATTTCTATAACCAAAAAACTTTACTGTTAGTTTTTCATTAAAACAGATATATAGTTGCTTCAAGTGGTAATTTACTATATAGTAAGGTTGATTATGAGTTAAAATCTAATATGTAATTTGATGTTTTGAATTTTAGTTCTTATAATGATTAATTAGTATTAATGGTATGGTGTCTGTGTCTTACAAATGTGAGGTCTTCAAAATTCTTACAAAATAAGAAGAATTTTAAGTGTTAAAAAATTGTATAAAAAGGAATTAATTAACAGGTACGCTTTCTTTTAGAATGAAAGGTAGTTTATTTAATCTGGTCAATTGTTGGTTAGGGGTCAGTCGGTTCAATATCATTTTTAATATATATCCAACTATATGTCTATATTTAAGGTCAGATGAAAAAAAGTAGTTATAAAGGAAATGAAACAAATCTCACTCTATATAAAAAAAACAACTAAAAGCTACAATTCTTACATTTGATTGGTGAAGATTTACGATTGATCAACCAATGAATGTCACATAACCACCGGAGGGTTAATAATTCTACAACGACACTAATTTCATCCTCCATAAGCAAGTACTTTATATTATTACGAACTTACGGTAACACAAAATGTGGCATGCAATATGTAAAATTAATTAAATAAACAAAATATGTTTAATGCATATCAATGGAAGAGTGACGATGAAGCATTGGAGGTTAAATATGCGGCAAGCAGGCAAGTTGTCTAAAATGGAAAGGTACAAGTTTCTTTTTCTGGTTTTATAAACCAATAACGTAAAGTATCTATATATGAAATACTTATTGGTAATAAAAATTGCTTTAAGTGGTGATTTAGTAGATGGGTAAGGTTGTTAGGTTTGGTTATGAGTTAAATCTAATCTGTTGTTTGGTGTTTTAACTTTAAGATTTTGTTTCTTGATTGGAATCGGATGAGCTTTTTTTAGAATGAAAGTTGGTTCAAAGAACTTGGTCGGTGGTTTACTACCATTTTAACTAATAAATCCAATTATGTTTTAGGTTAGGTATAAAAAAATCCAATTATAGGGGTTGTAATGTATCTTCTAACAACAATATATCAATATTTATAAAAAATGTTTTTAAGCTATATATAACAATATTATACTAAAATTAAAAGGGATATACTTATGGTACAACTTTTATAAAACAACCAAATTAAAAAGATGTTAGGTCCATTTTGTACACTTGTCACGTTTTTATAATTTTGTATTTGATTGCACCATTTGGAGTGAGATGAATACTTATACTAAATAAAATAACAATTAGCTGGTGATAATGATGTGTGAATAAAGTCAAATAATATTGTGCAAACTGTTTCTAGAAGGTTTGAGTGAGGCCGGAAATAAATAAAATAACGGTTTTATTTTATAGACAGTGATGAGGCGGACCTATCAAGGTTGTGTATATACATACACATCGGCCTTGGTTTCTTCCGGTTAACGCTTTCTCTTTTCCTTATTCATAAATTTTGTTTGTAATAAAGGAAGAACTATTGTTCACGATGGAGACAAGCAGATGTCATGTCAGTTATTTCCTATTATATCATGATCCATGCTTCGTTTTCTTCCTTATTCATAAATATTTAGCTTGTAATGAATGAAGAACTATTATTCACAATCCAAACAAATAGATGGATGTCAATGATTTCCTAGTATATTATGACCTTTCATGACAGTAGCTTTGTAAAAATTTGGAGAAATAAATTGTTGTGTAATGCGGGTCTGGAATCAAAGACGTCATGTTTCAAACTAAATATGTTTACCAATTTCACTTAAGTGGTAATTGTGTTATACCTTTTGACTTGACATATATAATATGTCTTATCTTCGAGTATAAAACAAAAATTATATTTAATTGTTAATCTTTTCATAATTCAGAATATACAAATCGTATAATGTACAAATAATTTATTATCTATTTTTTTTCCTTACTTTTATTAACCAAAATTAAATGATTATTATATTTTAATTAAATTTAATTATTTAAAATTATCCGTTCTTATATAAATTTGACATTTATAATTCATTTAAATATAACACATGCACACACACACATATATTATGTTTTCTTTATTTTTCACTCGTATATAACACAAGTAACTAACCTAATGTTATGTTATATAATCCGTTGTTTACAGAATATGATTCCTTTCATTTGATTTACTCTCATATCTCTCTACAGGGTAGTGTTCTTTATGCTATTTCCTACTACAGAGTACAGACTAAGCTACTTTTTATTTATGTGATTTAAAAAATAAACACAAATATGCAACAAAAAGAAAAGTTTCAAAACTTTATTAATTTATAAATTTTTCATTTACGTATAATTAAAAATCAAGATCTTCTAGAAAGTAAGGCAGTGATAAGCATTAAGCCTTTTGAGTTTATGTGTCCGGTCGAATTAGCTTCTATTGTTTTATGTCTTTAACCCTATTAGATTTTCTTAATAAAATAACTTTAAACAAGTCAAAAGACATATATTTAACTAATCGTAAGCACTTATATGATTTCAATTGAAAATATACTCACCAAACTTTAAGTTGTTATCATTAAAGAAACTCAAGATAATATATATATATATATATATATATATATATATATATATATATATATATATATATAAACCGAAGAAACACGTCAAGTGTTTGTAGGGGCAATTTGGTGCAAAAACTAACTAAAGGCCAAAGCTCAACTTGGATCCATGGGCGGATCTAGAGTCTAAACGGGTGGTTCCCGGGAACCACCCGAGTTTCGAAATAATAGTGTATTGATATGTAGAAAATATTAGAAGAAACACCTTGTAAATTAGAAAGTAACCACTCTGTGTACAATACAAGGGTTGGACTAGATGGCAAGTTGTTGGTTTTGTAAGCGTAAGGTCATGGGTTCAATTCCCTGCAGCAAGCAATTTTTTAAATCTTTTTTTAAGTCAGCCTTATATCAATTTAGGATTTTATAAAACACACACCTATACAGTGACTGTCTCTGTCTCTTCCTCATACTCACCCTTGTTACTCTTCCTAGAATCCTCCCACTGTAAAGTTAAATTTAGATTCATTTGTTAAATATTTAATTGTTCTTGATGTTGTTAATTGTTAGGTTATTTGTTAAGTTTTAGTTTTTAATTTGTTAGTTTGGTAGTTTTTGTTAGTTTTAATTTGTTTGGCTGTTAGTTTTTAATTTGTTAGTTTGTAATGAACTCTGTCTAAACCATCGGACCGACCCGAACCTTGAACCAACTTGGAATTTTTTATATCCGATTCTATGAAATTGAAGCATATAAAGTAGTGCACCACCTGAAAAAAATTCCTGGATCCGCCACTGCTTGGATCCATGCCATCCAATCTTTTTTTTAAGTTCGGTGTATATAAAACCATCAACGATACAAAGTTATTTTACATTTGTACGCAAACAAGATTATATAATAATATTTTGAAAATTGGACCAACTAGATATATCTAACAGGAAACCGTTGGATAAGGCTTTGTCTTTAACCTAGCGATATCAAGGTTTTGAATAAGACTTTGTTTTCTTTTTTTAAGGAGTAAGAGTTCATGTCCCGTCGTTTTAAAAAGTGAGTAATTATTTACAGTTAGAGTTAGATTGGTCGTTCAAAAAAAGATATATCCAAGCCGGAACCATCGGTGTCAAGTGGATTGTCACGTTAATCCAGAATGTAATTTACCGTAGATTCTCATTCGATTTGAATGCGACTTTGACTTTTTTTGTTTTTGCTTTTATCTTTCGCTACGCAAACCTTAACCTTTTTATATGAATCATTTTAGCCATCGGGCACTCACTCTTTGACAACTTTGACCCGATAGTCAACTCTGTTTGGCATTATTGTATGTTTTATTATAATAGTTTGTTCATATCAGATTTCATTATTGCATGTCATCAAATACTTGTTTTTGGTTATATTGTGTAATCAACTAATCATCTCTTAATCTTTGCCGTGTTTTGTATTTAGTTAATACAAAATTTGGATGTATGTAAGTTATCTGATGCTTCGAATACGACTTTTAAATGATTCTAATGCAAGACAATAAGCCTAAAAATTTAGTGTTAACGATCATCATATATGAAATTATGAAATCCAAAACAATAATAATAATCATAATAATAATAATAAAACAATTTTTCTGAATGTTTTGAATTGGTGGAATTTTGAACTTATAATCTAGAAATGTTCCTTCTAATAAAACACTAGTACATGAGACACTCATTTGATTATGAGCAGCAGATGATGCTATCGTTCCAAGTTAGAATGTTCTAAAAGCATTACTATGATACAATCTTATACATGTACAAACTCTATGATTCTTCTAGAAATATTTCCCACAAGACAACCATTTAGTCAAAGTCAACTCTCATCATCGAAGTCAAAAGACTGTCGTCTCCTTAACGACTCAAGCACAGCCGACGACCTTCCCTTGAGCCTAGTCGCACCACCAGTCGACGACTTGAGCTTAGGCACGTTCATTGCACTAAGCGACGGGGTCCCTGCACCCTGGTTCACGTCCCTCAACACAGACTTAGCCGTGGCTTCAGCCCTCGCACCAGCCACGGCTGAGCTCACCTTTGCACACGTGTCCACACTGTTCACATGTGAGCCACCCTTATCGACAGCCTCTGCGGCTGTCGATCTGGCTTTTTGGGCCTCGTATTTTTGCATGTCGTAAATAAGTTCTTTTTGTAATTGTTTGTCTGCCACTAGCATCTCTTCGATCTCGTTTTTGTAATCTTTAAGGAGGATTCGAAGACACTCCATTAACGATCCTGTGAGCGGGCTGTTTTTACTCTCGAGTAGACGTTTTAGTTCTATGAATATTGGGATTGTGTTTTGGATTAGGCTTTTCTTGACGACTTGAGTTATAACTCGTCCTTTAGCCCCGCTGCTTTCTGAAACGTCTTCTTCAAGTTCTGATGATTCTGTTGATGATGAGCCTTTGTTTGTTGGGATTTTGATTTCTTTACAAGAAAGAACTTGAAATGCATCCTGTTATTTGAAACAAAATTGGATTCGTCAAAATGTCATGAATAAGTTATTAAAAATTGAAAATAGCATTGAAATGAACATGCGATAAACATATCTAATATTTAAAAAGAAAATTAAAGATATACCTGTAAAACAGACTGGCTGGTAACATCTTCAATTTTGAGCATACCATCTGATGCAGATGCTAAAATCTCTGCACATACTTTCGCAAACGTAGCCAAAAGATGCTCAGGAGCCATTTGTTTCAACAAAGCAACATATATATGCATTCGTTGACTTCTTGACTTTTCATCATTCCCTCTAAAATGTCAACAAAAATAATAAACAGAAAACATAAACTTATTTGAAGTTTGACACAGCAAATTGTTACCGGATGCAAAAAAGTCGGCTTTCTTTTTGAGAACTCAGAGGATTGCTTTGTCCGGTATGGGCATTACAGTCATTTAACACAAAGATTGCTTCAACAAAGCTGTTATAAGCTAAGAGTGGCGCTTTGACTGTAAGAAGATGGTTATACAAGTCAAATGAGGATACTTACATTTGCAAGGGTAATATGGTCAGTTAATTGTTAAAGAAATTTCTCACCTTTTAGTATATTCCCAAAAAGAAAATCAGCAAGTTGTCTTATTTTCTCTGATTTATCAACAAGTGATAACAGAAATCTAAGAAAAAGCACACCTCTCCACTTCACATAGTCCCGCTAAACATATGATGAATTCCAAAAGCGTTAACGCGTCATTAACCTTAGAAAGTAAAATCTTTAACATAAAAATGTTGATTTAAGTTTACCTGTAATAATCTACAGAGAAGTGTGAATGTTTGTCTTCTAACCAGTTCGCACGGATCGCGAAGACATTTGGTGATGTTTGGTATATAACTGTAATAATTAAAAGATTAAATAGTTATAATCCATTTTGAAAGAGAATTAATTACACAGATGGTCTCTATGGTTTAGCCATACGCCCATACTGCAACTCTGAACTTTAGACCAAAATTTTTACACAAGCGTAACCATATTGATCCCTAAGTTATTATGAGTGCATATTTTAGGAGAAGATAATGCATATGAGTCTTACCAATCAACCAAAGCTGTATATCGTACACAAAAATCGGTCATCGTTACCACAATGTTGTTACGAAGTGATGCAAGGTCACTCTTTTCCATCTCCTGCGTCAAGAATGTTTAAATTACTTTAGAAATTATGTGGAAAGGATATTGAAAACTATCAAACTGCGACTCTTACAAAGACAGAATATAAGACAAACAACCTATGACTAAGACTTTTGAACCAAGTGGTTGTGCTAGGAGTGGGCATGAAAACGAAATAAACTAACCGAACCAAAATAACCAAACCCAACCAAAAACTGATGATTTGGTTTAATGCCTTTTTTTTCAAAAAATGAATTTCCGGTTCAAATTTGCATGTTGCAAAAACGGAAAAGACCAGACCAAACTATAAACTGAACTGACTTTTATGACCGAACCGGACCCAATGTGAAAATCAAAAACCAAAAAAAAACGAAACTGAATGGTTTTTGGTTCGGTTTAAGTCCAAAATAACAGATAAATATGATATTTTAAGTGTTTTCAAAGCGTAAATATGACATTGTGAAATTTAAGCTTTGAAGCAAAATGAACCTGCACAAACAGTGGAATATAACGCTTTGCAAGTTTGCCATCAGCAAGACAAATTTTGCCCATTGCTACCCAAGCTTGAATGTACAACGAAGGGGCAGTCTGCTTAAAAGACACTAATACCCCTGGCAACTCTTTTTGTTTCGGGTCAGAAATTCCTGATGTGATGATATTATGCAGAACAGGAATAATTGCTTTCAAATCAGCAGAAGGGCAAACAAGAACTAGTGATCCAATGGTGTAAACAGCAGTAACAGCTTGAGCTAATAACTTTGACATTTTTGTTGATGATCTGTTACCCTTTCGAGTCCCACTTGGAGGTGTAAATAAGACATTAATTTTGTTGTTTTCTGATTCTTTTGTCATGTATGATTCTAGAGTTTTGCAAGCTTTGGAAAGTAGCTGGTGGACCCACTTGTTCACAAGTTTATCGGCTTCTTGCGAGTCTTTAGCCTTTCGTTTGCACAATGTTCGCAGTGCTTTCACATGTGCATCAACCTGCCATCATGTAACATTATTGTTTACAGTGTAAATGCTTTACAAATGACATGTTACCCAACCATTTACCCATTTTGCCACCTGTAATTTGCTACAACAAAATAAACTTCCGTTTCAGCAACTAGGGGTGTAAATGAGTCAAACAGCTCGTGAGCTGCTTCAGTTGGCTCGTCAAAAGCTCAAATCAAGCCGAGCTTAAACGAGCTCGAGCCTAAAAAATAAGCTTTTTAATAAACCAACTGGAGTCCGAGCTTCACATATCGAGCTCAAGCTGTCTCACAAGCCAATTACTTATAAATTATTTTTAATATATTAACTATATATTTGTATCGTAAATGTTATTATATCTAAAACTATTATAAAAATAACTAAACAATATTTATCATGTTATATATTAAAATTTATAATTAAAATAAACAATAAACAAGTTGAGCCCGAGATAAAGCTTGAAAAACTACTCACAAGCCAAGCTCAGACTTTAGAAAGAAACGAGCAGAGCTTAACAAGCCCGACCCTAAAAATAAGCTTGTTTAATAAGTGAGCCCAAGCTCAAGCTATCTCGCAAGCCTATCATTTATATGTTGTTTTAATATACTAAATATATGTATAAAAAATTCATTGTTATATATGGAATTATGAAATATATATATATATATATTATGTTATATATAAAATTATATTCAAAACATATATAAAAACAATTAAAAAGGAATATAAATTAATTAATAAATAATAACCGAGCCAAGTTCAACCTTGAGCCTAGTCGAGCTCAGGCTTGGGCTCATTTACACCCCTAAAGCAACAAGTACCTCCATAGAGTGCATACTGAAATCCTCAATTCTTTTAAGCAAATTATGAGCTAAATCTGCTGCAGCTTCATCAGGCAGTTCAACAGACACATTAGAAATCGTCTGCAACAAAAAGACACGATCTCCAGCCCAATCAACAGAATTAGATTCTATATCTTCTTCTTCAACTGGTGCATTTACTGATTCATGTTTATCAAGAAGCTGCCAATGGTGATACAAAAACTCCCAATCAAACGCTTTCAACAAGAATCTAGAAACTTCTGATAACAGAAACCATGCTCCGGCTGGTGCTAACCACTTTTCAATCGGTTTGGACTCGGTTACCCACATAAACTCGGACTTCTTGATTATGTTTTGAAGTGAGACTGCAACTCTGGGCTTAAGTTTCTTCTTTTTTCCAAGATTGGTGCAGATCTTTTTGACCCACGGGCTCACTTCCCCGTTGCAGAGTTCTTTTAACAGATCCAAGACTCCGTTAGAAAGTGACATGTCAGCAACATTAGATCCTGCCCATGACACGCGATCCACTACCAGCTCTAGAAACAAGATTTCACATTCTTCCTGGATGCTTGTTTCATTATCGGTTATTAAACGTGGAACCGAGTGTAACCACTCCTTAGTCACATTTTCATCATCAAATTTCCTGAAAGTCTGTTAAAGAAAATACAAACAAATAAAAAATGTTCTTGTTTAAATAAACTTCAAGCATTGGATTTGGAACAGTAAAAAGATAAAATTTGTAATCATAATACAGATCTAAAAAATTATAAATTATAAATACAAATAATAAACAAGCCACGCTCAAGCTTAAAAAACTACTCACGAGCCAAGTTCGAGTTCTAGTAGGTTAAGTGGGCCAAGCTAAAGCCTAATTAAGTTAGGGCTCGGCTCGGCTTGCTTGCATTCCCTACAGAAACACCTTACTATCTGATTCAGATTATATCACATCATATAATGACTTTGAAGACGCAAAATAAAACACCCTTAAAAGGTGAACTTGTGTTACTATTTATTTACATAGTCATGAAAAACAGAAACAAATAAAGATTAAGACTAAACCTCAGATAATGCAGAAATTGCAGCCTTCTTTATGCTAACAAGCTGATCAGAACAAGCAACACCCATGATCTTCAACAGCATATCATCAAATCCACCGCCTTCACCTTGTAAAGCTGTCAATTTGGATATCAAAACAAGTGCAGATTTCCTAACAGCCGCCTTCTCATCAACACACCGTTTCCTCAACAAATCATTAATCCCACCGTCTTCACCAAATCCCATTATCTTCATTATCCCTGCTTTATTCTCACTATTCCCTGACAAAAACCCAACAATTTGCGCCAAATTCGTAATCGCACGCGCCCTAATTCCTGCAGTTGAATCTGAACACCTTTCCAACAGTGCTTGCAGACACTTAACCCCCCAAGAACTTTCATGCCCTAATGGATTATCTAACAACATTATCAAATGAAGAATAAGATCAACCGCTAGCAATCTAAGCTGAGGCTTCCCATTACTCATCCTCACTACATGATCTGAAAACTCAACTTGATCTTCAAATTCTAAAGACTTAACCACTTCAAGAATCGACTCAACCGCCAACGCTCTAAGCTCAGCCCGCTCGGGCGCTTTCCCAATTAAATACTTCGGAAAATTAACCATACATTTCCGAACCTCATCCGAATCTTTCGCCATCACACTCATCTTACCAACAACATACGACAAACCAAACGTTCTCGCAGCCGATTTGGACGCAATAATCGGTAAAGACAGACACTTTAACACCTCAGCAGCAGTAACCCCTTTTTCCCCATGCTCAGCCTTCAACAACTCACTCAAAATCTCCGAACATATATTGCACAACCTTGTAAAATTCACCGTCCCCCCACACGTATCAAGCGCGGTCGTCGGAATCCCACCGATCGTCTGAATCAAACCCTTCAAACAGTCAGGAAACCTATCCAAATGAATCAACCCCAACACAAGATTCAATCTTTCCAGCACCGGAAACAAAACCCGAATATCAAATTCTCTGGGTGTTTCCAATTCCACTTCATCATCATTATAATCCAATTGCTTACCCCTATTCTTGTTCTTGTTATTATTCTTACGCCCACCTCTTTTCTTCCCACCGGACTGTGAACCCAATTGGGTGTTCTTAAACGAGCAGCGAATGGTTCGGAGTAGCGAATGGAAGGCGACGGGGTTAAAGAGTGAGATAACAGGGAAGTCTTTGGTTAATAACAAGGAGAGATAAACTTTGGAGGCTAGGAGAGAGTGGTGGGGCCCACCGGAGTCCATGGCGGCGGTGAGAGGGTGGAGGAGTGCGGTGGATAAAGAGAGGTTCTTGGCGGAGAGTTCGTCGGAGAGGTTTTCGAGTTCGATTGGGTCGTCTTTGTTGAGGGTGTAGTCTAATAGGGTTTGGAGGGCTTGTAGAGATGATTCGGTGATGGGTGTGTGGGATTGTGGGTTGTGGTGGTGGTGTTCGAGCTCTGTCACGATTTGGTAGATGGCGTCTTCCATGGCCGCCGGATGCAGTAATTGAGACGTTGGAATGGATGAGTTTGGATGAGTGATTTTGCAGAAGCGATAATGGGCGGGAATTGAAATTTTGAAACCCTGTGGTTTGGTGGAATGAAGAAGAAAAGCTCCAAATTTTCATTTTATGATAGGTTTCCGGCACAAACAAACCGGTTAACTGAATAGACCTGAAAATCATATCGAAATCGGATTAGTTTGAAATTGATTATGTAGAAACTGGTTTGAAACTAGTAACCGAACTGAAACGGGCAAAAACGGTCAAACCTGAACCAAAACTGGTCATAAATCGATTTTAACTTTTGTTGACCTAATCGAATTGGTTTTAACCCAAACCGGTTTTAAGTTTTAAACTGGTTTGTGCACTTCTGGTTCTGATTAAAGATAATGTTTTTGACATTAACTTGCCTGATTTAGATTGTTTCGTGTGTAGGTTAGCCACATGTCAAAAGAATTATGAACTGTCATTTTTTTTAACGACAATTCTGAACTATCATAAGCCTGGAGTTGAGAGTTGCACTGGCTTATCTTTTTTCATTTTCTTCAAATATATGAAAATGTGTACGTTTACTACTACTCTACTAGTGTATGTGCATTGAGAAAAAAAATGTTATCAATATCATATTTAATATTTAGTAGGCGTACATACGGAACAAGAAAAGTATACATTAAGTCTGTTATGGTTTACAGAGTATAAACAAAATACTGTTGGTGCAAAGAGTCGTAAACAACCAACATTTCACCTTAAGTGATTAATTTGCAAATCAAGAAAACACATTAGAAACACACAATTACGACTAGGATCAAATATTAATATTTAACTGGAAATAGTTTGCAGTAGAAACCACATGTTAGGGAATAGTATTTCATTCATTAAAGCAAAGTTTCAAGAATCCAGATAATTCAATACATGCAAAATAGAAGACACCTAAACGTAAAATAAAAGATAGTGCAAATCAAATTTGATTACCAACACAAGAATACCGATTGGGCAAGACAAACGTCTCAACATGCATCCCCCGAATATCTAAATCAATAGTGTTCAGCTGATCAAATTATTGGCCATTTGGATCCACTTTGTAAACATCAAATACAGGCATCATGAGCCAAATAACATTCTTCAATATCTACAGTTGGGTTCGAGAGTTGTAACCAGGTACATGCAACAAGTTTTAATCTTTATCCGGTGTGTCTTGCCATTCAATGTCCACAATTCAACCTTGTCTTCATGCAAAAATTTAACATATAAATTAATTTTATTATTTTCCGCGGTGAAATATCAACAATATGCATGGTTGTAGAGTGACAAATAAAGGACCTTCAATCGTTTTGGAAGATTTACGTGTTGGTAGAGTTTTAAATCAGATTGGTTTAGAAAGAAGATTTTTTTCCTTAGACACAACATTTATGGTAGGCTTATAAAAATCAAATCTTAAGACTTTGTATCTACTAGCTTCCTCCCTAAATCGTCTTTCAAATAATAAATAAACTCATCTCCAAATTTAGAAACCCTTCAAACCCTAAAGTCGTCATGAGAATATGTGTAATGCATCGTAAAAACCCCATTGTCGGCCGGTAACATTCTTTATGATGATTTGAGATATCTTCTTGTAATTCGCCGTATTCAGGTTCCATGTAAAAATATCATAGTATTTCATATATTCTTCATATGGAGCATCTAGGATTTTTATAACGAAGGCTATACATAATAATCCCGCACAAGAACAAAGAACGATACTGTTATCCAGATTTTCAATCTGGAACGAAAAAAACTAGCTATTACATTTTGAAGGGTTTTTGTAACACCCTAGGCAAATCCCACATCGACCGTGGACAGAAGAGATCCTTGGTTCATAAGTAAATGTCCTGCCTCTTAAACCACCAACGCGATTTGGGCTTAATGGTAGTGGATGAGAGGAGAGCTCCACAGTTAAGCGTGCTCAGGTGGGAGTAGTAGCATGATAGGTGACCTCCTGGGAAGTCTCCACCTGGGCAACCAAAAACAAATCCGTGAGCTCTTCGTGGGCAAAGCGGACAATATTGGTGGTGCGAGTGGCCGAATGTTACAAGTTGTATCAGAGCCACTCTTGTGCCGTTCGGGATGGAAGGGCAAACCTCATCAGAGAGGGTGAGTCTCCGGGGGTGTCGCGAGGTACACCTTAGGCAAATCCCACATCCTGGATTGGATGGTGGGCAAACCTCATCGAGGACGATGAGTCCAAAAGGGGGGGTGTTTGTAACACCCTAGGCAAATCCCACATCGGCCGTGGACAAAAGAGATCCTTGGTTCATAAGTAAATGTCCAGCCTCTTAAATCACCAACGCGCTTTGGGCTTAATGGTAGTTGACGAGAGGAGAGCTCCACAGTTAAGCGTGCTCAGGTGGGAGTAGTAGCAGGATGGGTGACCTCTTGGGAAGTCTCCACCTAGGCAACCAAAAACAAATCTGTGAGCTCTTCGTGAGCATAGCAGACAATATTGGTGGTGCGAGGGGCCGGATGTTACAGTTTTGTGCAGTCTATCGAGAATAAAACGTGGGTTTTAGTGTATGCTACGAAGGTGAATATCTTGTAGTGGTTTTGCTTGTTCATAGTGGCCGAATTTTAGAGGCAGCTTTCTCCGCTTTAGCAAGCAAAAGAGTTACACCCTTGTCCAATTCATCATGTCAAATAGAAACCCCTTTGAAAGTCTTCAACTTTAAAACACAACGAAGATCCATGACTAGAAAAAAAACAAAAAGATAATTAAATAAAGTGAGGGATCATAGAAAAAGAGAAATTATTATGTACAAACTAACAATGTTTCCTTCACAATCATGTGGGAATAGAGCTTCGGCTGCAATCCCAGCTGACACAAGCCCACAATAACATGACTTTGGAATATTGTCACAAGTAATGGGGTTTTGAATCAGATAATCTTAAAAAACTTGGACTGCCCAATTTTTTTCAAGTGGCTCGTTGGTTATCATGACCTAGACATCCCGCCGTCGCATTTTAGCTAGTAGACACTGGTCATCGTGGAAAAAAAAATTATTTCCAACCCCTATGATTGCTAGGGGTTGAGAGCAAGAATGATGTCGTGTTGTTTCTCAAAAATACACCAATGATCGGCACACGAGTCAGTCGATAAATTGTACGCAAATGATTCACATAAGGAGGTTCCACTAAAGTGTGGCATGTTATATATAGCTTAACCAAACAATTGGTAACTGTTTGGTTCAACTAATTTGGTTCGGTAAAATCAATTAATTCGATGATGGTTCGATTAATTCGGTTATCTGCTCACCCCTTCTCAGAGACGTAAACTTTTTAAAAGTAAAGGTATCGAGAAGAAACGTACTAAAGAGAATACAACAACTGGAGATTTTGAGAAAATTAACATGCAGTGCAAACTTTTACCGTGGAAAAGGGATTTATTGGCATATCGAAGGTTGGAACAATGAAATCTAACTCCTAAAGAACGTCATACCAATCCACAGTATCATGAACCTTTTTATCACGGTTAGAACAAAAAATTGTTGAACATGTCCTTGTTGGTCATGATTAAGAGAAAGTAAAAGAAAAAACTCATCTGAAAATGGAGATGTCCACAAATGAGGAAATTGGGAAGAGAGAAAATGGGGAGATAATGCAGATGGGATGTGGCAGAGTAGCGAGATAATGGCTGTAGCTGACCGTACAGACAAGAAAGGAAGAATCAATCGGTCTGGTGGATACTTTGAACATCAAATCACAATAAAAGTGTCGTAAAAAAATTAGATGATAAATGTTAAATAAACTAGGGCAGCAAGGCTAAACACTGTGGAGTAACGCCCGTGGCGCCACCACCTGCCACATCAACCACCACCCCTAACGCCCACCCCCTTCCAACGTTAAACCCTTACCGCCCCATAATGTCTTTCAGGGCGGCGTTTAGCGCCCCTTATGTAAAAGTGATGCCACATCGATTGTTTAACGTTGTGGAGATAACAACCTCGACATTTAGCCTAAGAAAAGATCGATCACAACACCATATAATAAGTCAAACGACGTGAATCGAAAGTGCTTCATCATCTGCCTAAGAGGACTCGTAGGGGTTACAACCCCAATACAACAAATCTACACATAATCAAGTTGTATCGATATAGACAGTGTCATCAAATGGTCCCAATAGGAGGTTATAGGTATGATCCTATAAATGCCCCAAAAGACCACGTAAATCTTTTGGATAGCGGCATAAAATGGTCCCACGAAGGGACCAATATAAGTGATGTCATTGTGTATGAGATTTCTATTAATGTATACAATGTGACTTATTTGATTTCTATTAATATACAATAAGAGGTTATGAGTCATTAATTATTAAAGAAAAGATAAGTTGTACTGCATTCAAGATTCTCTTTAGAGTTCAGTATTAGGTGGTGGTGATGATGATGCCATGCTCCCGTCTGAAAGGTTTTCTTATGCTGTAAATAGAGTAAACATAATAACCCAAATTAAAATTTTATTTTTCAATTTACACAACATATACACGCTGATCATGCAATTCAGATAAAAAGTTTTTGTTGCTGCATGATTATAGCTAGTGCTTTAATTTTTTTTACATCAATTGCTGTATCCTGAAACTGAGACTGAAGCTTGCCAAAGTGAAGATCACGGCATGCTTGATGTGATGAGTCTGAAAAATGACACAAGACATTGATAAGGTTCTGCATATGTTACAAGATACTTATAAGGGTGAGATTGTGAGGTCTAACATTGTAGCGTAATATTATCAATACATTTAAGTCAACAAAAGTAAAAGTCAACGTGAAGGATTGAATTGTGATGATCCGGTTGATTATTATTAAATATAATATGTATTAGACACATAGTTTTGTTAGTTCTTGTCAAGTGTTGCAATGAGAACTCCATAAACACATGAACTTTGTCTTAAGATCTAATATTATTCACCCTTTCATATTAAATTAGCCAAAACAAAAACGAACTCACTACAGTAGAAACTCTATAAAATAATACACTTAGGACCACCAAAATTTATTAATTAAAAGAGTTATTAATTAATCGATAAATTAATAATTATTAATTTATATATTAATTAATATTTTATTAATTTATAGTAGAATGTTCTGACTCACCCAGAATAAAATGTAGTTGCACAGTTGTTGACTGATGAAGAAATTATTAAAAGCGTTATTGGAATTAATAAAGATGACATCAATGAAGAAGATGATGAAAGTTCTACAATGGAGCCCTCTTCGCGAAACGAAGCTATTGAAGCGGCAATCACATTAAACAATTTCTTGTTGAGCTATGAGAAAACAACACCAGAAGTTCTTACCATGCTAAGGAAAATTAGAGACGAGATTCAAGGGGAAATTGATTTCAACAAAAAACAAAAGACAATTGAGTCATTTTTCAAGAAACATTCATAAATCATTCATGTAATATGCTATATATAATGAATTATTAATTTATATTTTATATGGGGTCTAAAGAAATTATCAAAAATGTATTATCTTATAATTTTAGCGAATTATTAATTTAGCACCCTATCCCCGAGTCGGGACTGGCAAAAAATATCATCTTAGAGAGTTTATTAAATAATCGAGTATTGATTTATCGAGTTTATACTGTAGGTTATTTTTTTTCATTTTATCTTAATATCAGGGCTTGTACACATCTTATATAAGAACTTGTATAGCTTTACTATTGAAGCTCTACCGAGACTACACTTTAATCTTTTGATATATATATATATATATATACAAATTTTAATATTTTATCATTCATAATTCAAGTAATCAAACAACAACCAGACTCAACATGACCAGAGTACTCGACCGGCACGTGCACTTTCAACCATACACGCTCATTTAAGTCCATCTTATAAGCATTACTAGGCTCGCCGTATTTTGGCGTACCAATCAACATGAGATGCCCTTGAAACGATACTAAGTATGACATGTTCGTCACCTTAGCTGGCAGTCTTGCAACAAACTGCCATGTGTCATCTTTTAGCACGACCACGTCATTAGCATGACATGTATATAGCTTCTTATCAGTACCTTCGACATAAATTTTGGGAGTGCACGTGGTCTCTGATAACGCGCCATTGCGTTCTGACCACTTTCTAGCTGATGTGTCAAATACCTCTATGCTTTGGTGGAATTGACCTTGCATATTTGTTGAATACCCGTTGAGGACGTGTAACTTACCACAGTAGAACAAGCATTCACACTCGTCACGCTCTTTTGCCATGTCAGGTAACTGGGTCCAGTTGTCTTTCGTCAAGTCATACGCCCATACGGATTTAAGCGCATTTTTTTCAAGATCATGCCCACCTGCAACAAACACCGTCCGATCACCGTCGCCAGCACAACCGAAAAACGATACAGGCCCACCAGGCATGTCAGCACCACGACGCCACGTGGACGAGAGAAAATCAAAAATAAAAACCGAATTACGACAGTCCCAAGTTCCTGGGCCGTACCCGCCCATAACAACCAGATTTGACCCGACAGCAACCATCCCGCAAAACAACGGCAATCCGTTTGAAAACTCCGGTAAACACGGTATCTCCGACCAGCTACCTGTTTCCGTCTCCAACACCACCAACCGATACACCGGAGCATCCAAACACTTCTTTTTTCCGGCCGGATTCACCTGCGCCTGAGAAAGAACCACAAGAGATTGAGCTTTTCCCGTAGACTTCCTGAGCCGGAGAAGCTCGGGCAAATCCACCCGAGTTTTCCACTCCTTGCATACCGATCGCATAGAGTGAAATTGATTAAAAGGAACTCGAATAAAGCACTGAAGTGCAATATCATGAGGAAGATCTTGAAAACGATCCATGAAATTAATGTTGAGTATGTTTGATACCGAAAACTATTATGAGAATGGACCATTTATAGACATAATCAACGTTCAACATGTTGCTGCAATTGGGCTGGCCACAATCTAGACTGATGGTAACTTTTAACAAACTACTTGACTATAATACTTATTTAATACACCAATGGGCTCATCCCTTAACATTGGCGGCTGTAGCATCAATTGAATTATTTACATAGAAGATATGGATGACGTCTTTGTCTATAGACGTTGCTATTGTGCTCTCAAGTGGTGTTTAGTTGACATCTTTTGTGATCCACTTGAGGAAACATTAATGTAAGCCAATTCGACGATACCATTGACCTATGGGGTTATCAGTACCAAAATACACTATTATTATTATTATTGTAATAATAATAATATTATTACTATAGACTAAATGTTGGGTGCTCCAAAGCTAACAATTTTTTTTTTTCAGTTTCTGGTATTTGATAGAATGTAACCAAAACCAATGAATTCGTGTTGACTTAGTGCGTAATGACTGGGACTAACAACGCTCGGGTTTTACCAACACCCGAGTTTTACATACCCTTTTGTTTTAGTTCCAGTACAGTAGTGAACGTAACCAAAACCGAGTGAATTCGCGTCGGCTTACCGCCACAACATCCGAGACCGACGATGCTCAGGTTTACTAACGCCCGTGTTTTACCGATTGATTACTAGTCATTTTAAATATTTTTATTTTTATAATTTAAATCTTTTTTATATCTTAATTTGGCGAAATTAATTTTTGGGCTTGGGTTCTACCAACGTTGTTTACATTATCACGCACATAACTAATATTGACTGAATACGCGTCGACTTCCCGCTATAACGTTTGGGTTTTACCAGCTCCCGGGTTTTACAGGCCGAATACACATTGCTTTAAATATGTTAGTTTTTAAATACATTATACGTATGTCACTACCTTTTTTGGGTTTTTTTTATCTAACTTTTAAATATGCTAATTTGATAATTTATTTTTTAAGTTTCGTTCCAGCACTATAACAAGCTTTCGGATGCACATATGATGATGGGAATGAGCTACCGGGGAAAATGATATATGGGTATTCTTAATGGGGTCAATAGGAAATTAATACAAGTGACTAAATTGTAATATATAGAGGTAGGATAAGTAATAGGAATAGGACGTGTTAGTGGGCAGGATTTAGTTTGTTTGTTGTTAGGGCTCCGATGTATGGAGAGAGGGCATAGCCCTGGATTATCGTTGTAACCTTTCTTTACGTTTCGTAATACAATCGTCTATTTTGTTCTTATTATCTTTCCTAGATCCAATCTATCACAATCAACACGTATTGTGACATTCGTCAATTTCGGGCTTGTTTGTATTCGTTTTTGTATTTGTTTATTATGTAAACCGACCCGATTTGTAAACCGAAGCTTATGTTATAATCAAAATGATGGATTTATGTACAATATTGTTTCACACTTGTTGGGTCTTGAAAACATCCTATTTTTATTTATTTATTTATTATTTATTTTTTTGTTGTTTTGTGTTTTTGTCTTGATCCATTTTGCATGAAAACTCTTGTGTCTCACACCCATATTTGACCACCAACATTACCCTATATATACACAACCTTTCCTCTTCATTTTCCATTGCTACAACTCCAAAAAAAAAAAAACTCTCTCAAACATCAAAGATTCAAGGTTATCTTCTTAAGTGTTCTTGAAGGATTTTGGTCTTTCATCTTAATTAGTTTATGTAGCCTTATTAATACTTGTTTATGGTTGTGCAACATATATATAATATACACCCCTTGTTTACCTTTGGTAGTTACTTCTCCGATTCCGGTCGGTGAGGTTTCGGACCCCATAAGGCAAGGCTTCATGGAGGACTTCGTGTCCTTGATATATATACATCTATATAACTTGTTCATACATATTAATCTTGCTTATTTTAGTTTGTTGGTCATGTTTACAAGTTCCATGGTTATGGGTTTTTAAAAGTCTATGATTCGGTTTAACCGTAAATAGCTCTAAACCACAAACCGAACTTTGTTACTAGTTTTGTTAAATAATTGTTTAAACATGCTTATTGTTAGATCTAAGTTTCTAAAATCATTTTTACAAATTCTATGGTTATGGATTTGTTATGGATTTGTAGAATCTTACCTCGGTCTTAAACCGAAGCACGATCCGAACCGAAAACCAAACTTTTGTTTAAAGACTTTATTGTTAAATTTTGGTTGTAAAACTTAAAGTATTTTTTTTATTTGTACATTAATATACAAGTTCTTTAGTGTTTGGACATGTGGAAACCAAACCGATTCTTACTCGCTTAAGACACACAAGTGTGTTTTTTTTTAGCCATCAAGACTTGTATATTTCTTTAAAAATAGTTACAAATTGATTTTTAAATATTTTCTTAAGTACTTGGAAATGTTGGATCCAACTTGATCTCATAAGAAAGTTTGGACCGACAAAACCGAACACTCGCCTAACGTGCGTTGTTAGTTCTAAAACAATGGAACTACATACTTGGTTAAGTCTTATTAAATTTTATTGAGTTATCTCATAACATTCAATATTTTGGAAAGTTGACTTTGGGTTTGACCAATTATCAAGACCCGAACCGACAACCCAAACACTCGATAAAAAAAAACCGTTTTAGCATCTTTATTCCAAAGGGATTTGCATTCTTGCATTTTACCCACCTTATTACTTAACATAGGTTGAGTAAATATTAAGGTTAGATACTTTAACCCGATTTCGAGCAAACTTACATTTTTAAAGGGTTATTATTATAAATTCTTAAATAGTTACATTTTAAACCTTGAACTTTAATTATTTACATTTCTCAACATTTATTTTGTTTAAAGACCTTCAAGACAACCTTTCTAAATTCAAGACTTCTTTTCTTTTTAGGCATTGTGTGTTAAACTCGTCGTTTAGACAAATCTCCAAATTATCATCTTTCAAGTTTACTACTTGAAGGTGAGCACTTCATACCCCATTTTCCATCTTTTATTTTGGGGGTGACATTTCACCTTATTCAACAAAATGCTTTGTATTTAAATCTTAAACCACAAACGTAGTTGTATATTTTACCTAAATAATTGCTCGATTTGGTGTTCTATGCTTATATGCCTATGTGTTTATCATTTTTGGTTGGTGGAACTATAAAATCCTAGACTATTTGGCATCCCCTTATAGCAAGGTGTCGTTAACGTAATGCAATTAACGATAACTATAAAATCCTAGACTATTTGGCATCCCCTTATAGCTAGGTGTCGCCAATGTGTTTGGCGATATCTATTTATCCAAATTACCACTTTTATTTATCGTTTCGTATGCAAGTTTTGTGACTATCTTTATTATATACTAATATGATTAAACTTATGAATTGCTCACCAACCTTTGTGTTGACAAACTTTATTTTATGAAATGTTGCAGGTTTGCATCTTTGTTGATTTATGATTGTGAAGAAAACGACATCAAAGACCTTAGGATATTAGTAAAAATGAACAATATCAAATTTGCCATATTTTGTGATATCTTGTTTATGGTTATTTTATGGATAATTGTTATGTGACATTTTCGATGTTGTGAAATGAAATGAGTTTATTAAATACTGTCACTTTAATTAGTGTCATGTGCTTATAGACAATCGTTACACCTCGGCATGTTCCGCCTCCTTTGGTCGGGGTGTGACAGGTAGTGCACTGCTTATTCAAACTTTTGAATGGAAACCGGGTTGGGACTTTGGTTGGGTTGAAGATGCAATGTTCCGTCGTCCTGTTTTTGCTCCACCTGTTACCACCATGCTAAACCACCTACTACACCAAAATCAATTGGTGCTTCCTCAATTGATTGATCTACTTCCTTCGTCAGCAACGAATGATTTGGATTCTAAACAGGTTACATTCAATTATGGCGCCTCTGTTCCCAAATACACAGAACCTATTCAAGATCGACTCAAAACTCGAATTCAGATCTTCGGTTTCGATCCTGGTCCGAATTTTATTTACATACTTTATTTTAGTCACATTATTCACATCAGTCACCTCACCTGGTTTGTGTAGTTTGGTTAGAGTTTGGTCTTTCGGTTTTGGGCCATACACTTGTTTTTACTCAGATTGTGCACCATCTTGACCAATCAATGGTAATTCAGTTTCGTGGTATGCTTGAGAATAACCTTGCAAAGCATTATTGCTCTAAATTAACGATATCTTTATCAGTTTTAAGGGATTTCGATAAGGCGGATAAATGAGATATCAAGAAAGTAATGATAACCAAGGCTTCCATTCAACACCTAACAACTGGTGATGAGCTGCTAATGGCAGTTACACACAACCATAACTTGAGGGTATTTCATTTATATAGAGTGATGAGAGATAATTTCAAGAACCAAGACTTCATGGTGCAATTTTTTCAAACAGTGGATTCATTATTAGTTTTTATAGGCATTGTTGGTGGTGGCTCAAACATTCTGAACAGCGGCTGTGTTGGCTACTTGGTTATGTTGACTACTTGGCCACTATGGGATGACCATGATTTGATAGAGCAGTGGCAAGGCCAGACTCCTGCTGATGCAAGTTGGGAAGACCCAACTTTGGTCAAAGAACAGTTTTCCAGCCACAGTCTTGAGGACAAAATTGTTGTAGAAAAGGGGAGCAGTGATACGAATTCACATATCACATTACTTAATGATAGTCCAAAAGGGTTAGAATTTTATTCTATAAGGGGAAAAGGAGGAGATTTCAATAGCGATTATGACGGGTTTTTCATCAAGGGGATTTCTCAGCTTTAGACCACTTTTGTTGACCGGGTTCTGTCTTTTGGATCGTTTACCTCTGTTGGAACTTTTCTTTTTATTACAGAATTACCGGGTATTCATTGGTGGTACAAGACTGCAAGTCTTGTTATCGAGTTACTGGTTGGATCATATCATTTGTGGGTGGTGAATGGGCAGGGCCGACCACCTGAAAACGCTCTCAGAGAAGCCTCCGTTTGGTTGTCGAGTCAGTTGTCCGTTCCCAGTCTTGAGGGCAAGACTGGTTTGAAGGGGAGAGTAATGATGGGAATGAGCTATGGGGAAAATGATATATAGGTATTCTTAAGGGGGTCAATGGTAAATTAATACAAGTAACTAAATTGTAATATAGAGGTAGTATAAGTAATAGGAATAGGACGTGTTAGTGGGCAGGATTTAGTTTGTTTGTTGTTAGGGCTCCTATGTATGGAGAGTGGGCATAGCCCTGGACTATCATTGTAACCTTTCTTTACGTTTCGTAATACAATCGTTTATTTTGTTCTTATTATCTTTCCTAAATCGTCGTTTATTTTGTTCTTATTAGCTTTCCTAAATCCAATCTATCACAATCAACACGTATCATTTCCTATCATATGACAAGTGGATTTTGGTTAGTTGTTGGCGAGAAAGACGAAGAGCGAGACAAAGAGAAATATGTTTGCGTATGCAAAGGAGAGAGATAGATATAGGTTGGGCAGGTTCATGTGGTAAGATGACTACGTAGTGAACAGTGGTTGGACGGGTACTGGCGGCTTGTGATAAGTTGTCCATTGGTGATTGGATCTCTAGCAGGTTCCTTTAATCACCGCCCATGCCCATGTGCCCTTAGGCCGGTCGATGTGTGTGTGGTGGGGGTGGCTCAATGTTAGGCTAAGTTGGCTTACCCTTAACACAGTAACGAGACCAACACCCTAATTAACTAATGCGTTAGATATAACGCTTTAACCGACCTTTCCTTGTTAAACCACAACACCAGTGGATCAACTTAAACATAGTCATCATCACATTTGACACGTGGATGTGCGAGTGAGTTTTGGGTTATACAACCACCAAGTCATCCTAGCCACCGCCGGCGACCGTTACCGGAGCAACCGGTAATTCGATTTATCTTCACCGCTCAGTGTTTGTTCAATTCGATGTTAAATATCAAACCGTTCCTGTTTATTGCATATAAACCCTATGTTTGATTAATCGTTCACATAGAAACTTTTTCCTATTCAGAGGCAAAACCTAATCTGTAGACTGTACAGAGCAAACAGTTTATTTTCACACTGAAATGGTTTATATTCACAGCATTTCAAATCAATTACTGATTATTTTGCTTTATTATGTCACCATTCAACCTTTTTTAGGCATTTTGAATAACTAGTGTAAAACTTGTATCGAGTAGGACATGCCTGATTCCGGAAGTCATAAGGCCACAGGACGGGCTCTTCCGTCATGGATGAGCTCAAGAGATGCTGATAAAAACCCCGACCATAAGGAACCAGTTAATAATCACAAAGATAAACGCCCTGCCGACCAAACCGCTAATAAGTTCTCCAAACTCATGGTACAAGCCGGTCTATAACTATGTATTATATTATTACTTATTGTACGTTTCGTGACATTAAGTTTGATGATTGTAGGATGGGGTTGTGTTTGTACTTTCAGGGTTTGTTAACCCTGAACGCAGCACGTTACGGTCTCAAGCATTGGAAATGGGGGCTCAGTATCAAGGTGATTGGAACGCCAATTGCACACTGCTAGTTTGTGCATTTGTTAATACTCCAAAGTTTCGACAAGTTGAGGCTGATAATGGAACCGTTGTCTCCAAGGTTTAACTTCTTATCAAACTTGTCATTTAAGAATGTTTATCCGTTGTTGCGACATCGGTACTTGTGTATAAGTTAAAGCTTGTAACGTCTTGTTCAAACTTCAAACCTAATAGGGTTAATCTTAAGACCGGTTACAGTTTTGCACTTGGACGTTCAACCAGTACCATTATGTGATTTGCTATTGTATTGTTTGATATATGGCTGTCAGTCTGTTACCGAGTATCTTACAAAGTTGATAATGTTATTTTAGGGATGGATAACTGAGTGTTACGAACAGAAACAGCTTGTTGCTATTGAACCTTTCCTTTTGCATGCCGGTAAACCATGGAGGAATCAAAGTAGCTCCACTGGACCTAGCCAAGGTCTCTCTCTCTCTACACACACACACACATTATAGTTGTCAATAGCAGTGATAGCGGGCGCTATAGCGCGCTATGTAGCGATGCGGCTATAGGCCGCTATATACTAAATATCGGTCATTTAGCGTGAGTAAAGCGGTATTTAGGGTTTTTTTTATTTTTTAATATAAAAAATTATAGAAACCTATTTTTTAGGCTTGTTTATCGACCAAACAACTGCACCTTCCACAAGTTTCACCGTAAAAGCTTATTTTGTGAATATAAACCCTAATTATTTGCTTAAAAATTTTCTACTCCTTTATCACTAAATATGAAATAGCGGTTGCTATTTACCGCTATTCGCTACGTAGCATATAGGTGCCCGTCGCTGTTTACCGCTATTCTCTATTGACAACTATACATGCGCGCATACATACATATATGTAGTCAGGCATTGATAACTGTACTGTCTGTAATTGATTCTATCATTCCAGCATATTGATCATGTACATGTTCCGATGTTCGTCAATTGACATCCGATGCATGCCCAAAGGTTTCTTTAAAATCGAGTTTGTAACTTTGTTTACTGTTAATCATTTGTTTAGTAGTTCCCAATGTATAAGCGTAGTACTGAATTTAAACGTCTTTGGTTGATATGCAACTAAAACTTTGCATAGTGATTTTTATCTTTCTTTTTTCTTGAGTCTGTTTTACACTCTTATCAATTTTAAGAGCTTGCATACTGTTTTTGTTTGCATTTGACACCTGATTTAATTGGTGCTTGCAGATCCAAAACAGTCTTCATCAAAGAGCTCTTATAAGCAAGCAGATAAGTCTATAGATTCAAAACCACAAGCTTCTTCCTCGGGCAAGGTTTATTTTGCTTTTTTAGTTTTATCATTGAGCAGCATGTAACAGCTGTAGTGACATTTTTGTATGTGATACCCGAAACAGAGTCAACAACAGACGGCCCATAAGCCTGCTAAAAAGGAGTTTTTAACTTCTGAAGTGAAGAAATGGGCAATAGATGACATGAAAAAAACTATGTCATGGTTAAACAGTCAGGATGAAAAGGTTAGGCATATTGGTCTTTCGAGTTATACCAGAAAATGAAAATAAAAAGATAAGAAAATAATCATAATAATCACTCATTTGCACTACTCAGCCTGATTCAAGCGAGATAAAGAAGATAGCAGCAAAAGGAATCTTGACATGTTTGCGGGATGCAATAGATTCTCTCAAGGAGGGGCGGGTATGTAATTTTTTTTTTTGCAAGTAAATTTTGTATATTTAAATTATTAAAACGATATGTCTATAGGGCATGGGAAAAATACTTGAGGAGTGGAGATTTGTCCCACGGGTTGTTGAAGAGCTGAACAAGCTCGATATAGCTGGAGATAGTGTGGTTAAAAAAGACGTTTACCACCAAGCTATCGTGTGCAAACGCATTTATGAATTTGAGCTCGAAAAATCAGAAGATGAAAAACCAAAGGATAAAAATAAACGAGCAAAGGTCGAAAAAACTGGAAAAACAGAAAATTATGATAGTGATGATACAATTGAGATGACAGAAGATGAAGTAAAGGAAGCATATGATAGTGTTGCTGCTAGCATTCATAAATGTTAACCACTCTGACCATAGTTGATGGTTCTAAGTTTTTGCCTGCTGTCTCACGGTGTTTATGAACAGTCACTTTGTATTTCTAAAAAGCAGAAAGTTGGCTTTTGGGCCTTTGTGTTTGACCTTTTTCGTCAAGTGGCCCGGTTCTTTTGAAGTTTGACACGTTTCTTTAGGTGGTGTTTGTTTTTGCTTAAAACATCTTCAGGAGCCTCATGTCTGCGGGTGCGCAACAAAAGCTTCTGAAGACTGTTTGTTTTTTTTTTAAATAAGATCTGCTAACTGCTTTTATGGTCTTAAAAAAGTAGCTATTGTTTAACTTCTTCACACATCTTCACACTTCTTAACATCCTACTAACACCCAATGTCCAACACCACCACCACCCATCATGTGCCGTCACCACGACCGTCCGCCACCACCCACCGTCCGCCACCACCACCGTCCATCACTGCCACCATCCACCGTCCACTACCACCACCCACCACCACCATCCATCACCACCACCACCCACCCGTCGGCCACAACCATTGTCCACTACCACCACCCACCTTCCGCCACCACCACCCACCACCAACCACCACCACCCACCACCACCACCTACCATCCGCCACCAACATCGTCCACCACCATCACCGCTCATCACCACCACCACCCACCGTCCGCCACCACCAACTATTTTACTGCTCTACAGACGTTAAATGACTTCTATCTACTGTGATATGTATGATAGGTAACTAATTTTCAGCTTATGCAGACGATACCCAGTTTATAAAACAAACAGTATTATATTTTCAGATTGCATACCTTCAGACCACATCTTCAGTTGCAGACATGAAATCAGATGAAATCAGATTGTAGACAGTTTTTGTCTTAAAAAATAAACAATATCTAGTTGATTGAACTACATTATGCTAATTTTAGTGGATTAGGTAAATTGGATTCGTTTTGAGAGATGTTTTCAGGCACTATTTACAGCTTCAGTGTTAAAAAGTTACAGGTATAACTATTATAACTGTATTTGTGTAATCGTCTTTTTATTTTACTGTTTTTGCTATGAAGTTATAATTTTGAAGAAAAAAGAAAGAAAAGCTAAACAAAACCATCAAACTGGTTAAACCGGTTGGTTTAATTTGTTGTTTCTTCAAAAAGTAGTTAGAATCTCGGTCTTTAATTTCTATCAAAATCGGTCGGACTGGACTTTAAACAGTCTTCGTGGATCTCATATCGAGTAGCTGACTATGTTGTATACTTGAGACTGGTATACCATGCGCTAACGATTTGTGTTGTAGAAAATAAATAGTTTTAACAAGATTCAAAGGCGGCTTTGTGGTCTTCTACCGGTTTGCTGGAAGGTTCGTTGGGGCTAATGTTAACCCACCTCACATGAGAATCATGAGAAACATTATTATGTGCTTTGCTTTGGATGTCCTATATTTGGTTCATAGAGAAGAAAGGGTCTTGTATTCATCCTTTCTATTTGTAAAAATGTAAAATCATACCAATGTCTTCTTAATGTTCTTATTATAAATGTTTTAATTTGACAATTATCTTGTTACGTTCATAGATAAGGAGATAAGCTAGTTTATAAAGTAGTACTTCTCTGTGTTGATCTTTTATGCATGTTTTGAGATATTGCCTTTGGTAAGTATAAAGCCGGCCATTACAAATTCATCCAGGTAGTCAGAGGGTTTTACCATAAGGCTTTCCTCCTTGGAGGTTCCAGGTTTGAATATGACAAATGTATGCCATTAAAAGGGGGAGAACACTCTTTCTATTATCGAACTTGGGTAAATAAAGGTTGATGGTTATTATGACTTATGACCCTTTGGGAGAGAGATCATTGAGAGAGACCACTGCCAACAAGCTGGTCGTTAAACAAAAGTAAGTATAAAGCTGACATTTCTAATATTCCTAAAAATCAGTGGGAAACTCACAACCGATGATTAGTGCTAGCTGCTCATCAATGGTAAACAGTCATTAGTGGTTCTTGACAAAATACATGTAATTGGTCCCTGGTATTTGATGATTGTCAAAACATGAAATGAATCTGACCTGATCCGTGACGATGTTTCCACGGATGTCGAGATGAACGAACCACGTCTTGATCTTCTTCTCCGGTTGCTTGAGATCTGCAATGGCCTTTTGGGGGTGTGGAGGTGACTGCTAAGAAATCTCAAGGATCTCTTGTTTACAGACACAAAAATATGGTGGTGGCTCTTATTGAGCATGACCCACCCCTAATAAGGAGGTGGAGACCTCCTTATATAGGGAGCCTCATGGCCACCATCATGGTACCCTAATGGGCCTAGCCCAGTTAGGGTTACCTCCACAAAACCCCCTCAGCCCAATAACATTGTATTAGTTCATATAATAAAATAAGCCAAACATAATAAATTTAGGGTCGTACAACCGGGTTTAGTACCATACCCCTACAAGCCCCCCAAGTCCAGCGTTGCTCCTAGGCGCGCAAGCGTTTAGGTAGAGCGCTGTACTTTATGAGGTGTGTTAGGGCGTGAGGCGGTTTTTTCCCTTTTCTTCGGCCTTATCTTTATTGTCTTTGAGTTTTGGGAGGTTTTCTTCATGATGGTGACGTGTTGTGGTTTTTATGATAATGATGGTGCACTAGCATGAACAAGATATAGCACGCCGAATAATAAAAGCTTGCGCGCGAGGCGACTTACGAGCTATGAGAATAATAAAGCCTGCGCGCGAGGCGACTTACGAGCTATGAGAATAATAAAGCCTGCGCGCGAGGCGACTTACGGATCTATGAGAATAATAGAAGCCTGCGCGCGTGGCGTCTTACGAGCTATAAGAATAATAAAAGCTTACGCGCGAGGCGTCTTACGAGCTATAAGAATAATAAAGCTTGCGCGCGTGAGGCGACTTACGAGCTGTAAAAATAATGAAGCCTGCGCGCGAGGCGTCTTACGAGCTATAAGAATAATAAAGCTTGCGCGCGTGAGGCGACTTACGAGCTGTAAAAATAATGAAGCCTGCTCGCGAGGCGACTTACGGATCTGTGAGAATAATGAAGCCTGCGCGCGTGGCGTCTTACGAGCTATAAGAATAATAAAAGCTTGCGCGCGAGGCGTCTTACGAGCTATAAGAAAAATAAAAGCCTGCGCGCGAAGCGACTTACGGATCTATGAGAATAATAGAAGCCTGCGCGCGTGGCGTCTTACGAGCTATAAAAATAATAAAAGCTTGCGCGCGAGGCGTCTTACGAGCTATAAGAATAATAAAAGCTTGCGCGCGAGGCGACTTACGAGCTATAAGAATAATAAAAGCTTGCGCGCGAGGCGTCTTACGAGCTATAAGAATAATAAAGCTTGCGCGCGTGAGGCGACTTACGAGCTGTAAAATGATGATAATGACTGGCCCACAAGGGCCTCTTCTGCGCAGGATGACTATCCCGGCCTGTTTTCAAAATAATAATGAAGGCACAAATGGCCAGATAATAATAATGATGTCATAGGTGCTTGTGCGGCTCGTAGCCGAACCTGCAAAAACATGTCAACTAAAAGTGGATGTATTGCATGGTTCCCATCCTCGGGCAAATTATGAGGTGTGCCCAACCTTTAAGCTTGGCGCGTGGCCTATGGGTTTATGAGGATTCCCAACCTTTAAGTTTGGCGCGTGGCCTATGGGTTTATGAGGATTCCCAACCTTTTAAGTTTTGGCGCGTGGCCTATGGGTTTATGAGGATTCCCAACCTTTAAGTTTGGCGCGTGGCCTATGGATTTATGAGGATTCCCAACATTTTAAGTTTTGGCGCGTGGCCTATGGGTTTATGAGGATTCCCAACCTTTAAGTTTGGCGCGTAGCCATATGGGATATTATGAGGATTCCCAACCTTTAAGTATGGCGCGTAGCCATATGGGATATTATGAGGATTCCCAACCTTTAAGTATGGCGCGTAGCCATATGGGATATTATGAGGATTCCCAACCTTTAAGTATGGCGCGTAGCCATATGGGATATTATGAGGATTCCCAACCTTTAAGTATGGCTCGTAGCCATATGAGTACAATCATGGTTGTTCTTATCCTGATTTGGATTAGACTGTTCTTCATTTGTTGTGTCGCTTACGCGCGGCCTGCGCAATGTCTCCTTTATTCTCACGCGCAGATGTGGTGCGTGAGCGTGCATGATGCGTGAGCATTTGATATACATGAGCATACGTGAAGCCCAATAACATATGTGATGCGTGAGCATGTGATATGCGTGAGCATACGTGATGCGTGAGCATACGTGATGCGTGAGCATACGTGATACGCGTGAGCATACGTGATACGCGTGAGCATGCGTGATGCGTGAGCATGTGATATGCGTGAGCTGTGGCGTAGAGTAATCACCGGGAGCGCGCATGCGACCCGCTGTGGCGTAGAGTGATCGCCGGGAGCGCGCATGCGACCCGCTGTGGCGTAGAGTGATCGCCGGGAGCGCGCATGCGACCCGCTGTGGCGTAGAGTGATCGCCGGGAGCGCGCATGCGACCCGCTGTGGCGTAGAGTGATCGCCGGGAGCGCGCTTGCGGAATCCGAAGTTGATCCACAGGGAGCGATTTTGATCCGCGGTGGCGCGCATGATCTAGAGATTTTGAATATCCATATCAGGTAGGTTTTATGTAAAACCAACAGATCTAATAGGATTTATAGATATATGAATATGAAGTGTGACTGTTGCTCAAACGAACCCAGATCTGAAAAAATCATAACTAGATTTGGTATATTTCACTTAGAAAAAACACAGATCTAAGGGTTTTCCCAAAAAGTTCGGTGGTATTTCTTCCTGTGTATTTCCAGATCTGGAAGTATTTTTTAGATCTACGGATTTTTGGATTTCCATAGAACATATCTGAAAGAAGAAACCGTAGACCCGAGATATTGATGAACAGATCGGAGGGCCGAGACGAGAAGCGAAATGTGGTTCATTGCCGTCCCACGGATGGCGCCAATGTCAAAACATGAAATGAATCTGACCTGATCCGTGACGATGTTTCCACGGATGTCGAGATGAACGAACCACGTCTTGATCTTCTTCTCCGGTTGCTTGAGATCTGCAATGGCCTTTTGGGGGTGTGGAGGTGACTGCTAAGAAATCTCAAGGATCTCTTGTTTACAGACACAAAAATATGGTGGTGGCTCTTATTGAGCATGACCCACCCCTAATAAAGATGTGGATACCTCCTTATATAGAGAGCCTCATGGCTACCATCATGGTACCCTAATGGGCCTAGCCCAGTTAGGGTTACCTCCACAAAACCCCCTCAGCCCAATAACATTGTATTAGTCCATATAATAAAATAAGCCAAACATAATAAATTTAGGGTCGTAAAATCGGGTTTAGTACCATACCCCTGCAATGATCATTTGTACGTCACAACTAAGTCGATAAGACCATAAACAAACTTCAATTTGAATATACGAGTTTCCACAAAACCTACATGTTTTAGTCTGATTGGTAATCCTTTTCAAATTATGTCATGCCATAAAATCGAATTCACAGTTCAGTTAAGTTTTAATGAGTTCCAAACCGAGCCAGAGTAGTAGAGTTACGAACACACCCCTCGTAGATTCTCAACAATCCGAAACCTTCGTGGTGTCTCCCCCAGCCTATGAGTAGTAGGGTTGCAGCAGATAGACGCCACCACCACTCTCTGCCCTAACTGAACATCAAATCGCCGACATCTACTGTCTCTCTCTACAAGCGCTTGCTTAATCTAACAAACAATGGCCGCTTCGCTTCCTCCCAAAGAGGCCAATCTCTTCAAGCTAATCGTCGTAAGTTCTTCATTCCTTATGGATTTAATTACTCATCGGTTTGTTGTTTCGTTAGAAACCCTAGATTTTGTGTAGCTCGTTGATTGTGGCATTCACGGTGTAGTTTTAGTAGATATTAAGACTTTGTTATTGCCGTGCAATTAAGTAATAGTATGATTGTTATGAAGTTTAGCAGCATGTTGTCATTTAATTTTCAGTATGGCACCATATACAATAGCTAATTAAACTGATGTCAAGTGGTGGTTAGGCATTGAAACTCACATTCTAATTGTTAGGATTTAATAATTACTACATCGATTCGTTGTTTTGTCAGAATCCTAGCTTTTGTGTAGCTTGTTGATTGTGGCATTCACGGTGTAGTTTTAGTAGTTATTAAGACTTTGTTATTGCTGTGCAATTAAGTAATAATATAATTGTTATGGAGTCTAGCAACATGTTGACATTGTTACTGCTC
The DNA here is from genome assembly GCF_021521415.1 of Bidens hawaiensis. NCBI lineage: Eukaryota > Viridiplantae > Streptophyta > Magnoliopsida > Asterales > Asteraceae > Bidens > Bidens hawaiensis. The sequence continues at coordinate 169,192 of NW_027492158.1, forward strand.
ATGCAATTTGATATGTGACATTGAATTTGCAGTGTATTGGTAATTCTTAATACACATGGTGTAATAGCTACTTAAACTGATTTCACATTCTAATTAAAGTACAGGCATGCTTACTTCAGATGTGTGATTTCTAAATCATTTTGTTTTGTTGCATTTGGGGCTGCCATTATGTTTTTAGAATCAGCATCATTGTCATTTTGTCTGATTGCTAAGTGGTTTGCTAAATAAATGATTATATGTTCTGTTGATTGTCTGTTTGGCAGAAATCTTATGAGACGAAACAGTACAAGAAGGGGCTGAAGGCTGCAGATGCTATACTGAAGAAGTTTCCAAATCATGGAGGTTGGTTTGTTACAAGTTATTACATAATGCAACTTTAGTTTTTAACCTTCATTCTACATGTGCCAATATAGTAAAAGTTACGTTCTGCTGTTTCCAAACCATGCTGCACTACTGTTGTTGTCTTTTTATATGTGTTGCATGCTATAGAGACTTTTTTGTAGAGTTGAAACTCGTGTCTGTTGCTTATAAAAATTAGTCATGTTTGCTGTAAGAATTATAATCAGATTAGATATAGCTCTTGAGTTCAGATGTAAGTATGTGACTCCTTAGACCTAGCGAGCTTCAGGTGACCTTTTCAGTTATTACCATTACTACAGAGCATGCACATTACGGTCCAAGCCATTCTATGAGAATACTTTTTTAACTTGGTTATATACTTATATTGAACAGTTGCATCATTGCTCCTTGCTAGAATATGTACAAACATATTAGTTTCACAAAATAGAATCACGAGTCCATAGAGTGGATATGATTGTATTATTATGATTAATATATTTGTTTTTGTCTTCCATTTATTAAAATTCTTTCATTCGTGGTACTTGATTCTAGAAACACTGTCCATGAAAGGATTAACACTCAACTCTATGGATCGTAAGCCAGAAGCATATGAGCTCGTTCGGTTGGGACTGAAGGTAAGAAATATTTTTCTCATTTTCACCAAGCATTTCTATAAGTGCAAGTTTTATGGTATCATATGGATTTTTACAATATTTTATTTTATTGTAGAATGATTTGAAAAGCCATGTTTGCTGGCATGTGTATGGTCTTCTCTATCGTTCAGATAGAGAGTATAGGGAGGCGATAAAATGTTATCGGAATGCTCTGCGGATAGATCCAGATAACATTGAAATACTGAGGGACCTATCGCTATTGCAGGTAGATATGCTTAACTTTTGTAACACTCATATCTTTTCACCACATAATTCTTCTTTATGTAAGTTTTATTCTCGTTTGGAGTTGCTATGAGTCTGCATGCTGATATGGAGATTGTTGACACTTCATAGTTTAAGGATGGAAGATGCGATATTGAATATTTTCTGTTGACATTTATTTTTTAGGTGAATTATGTAATGCCCGGTTTTAAAGTTAGAATTATTTCTGTAGGGAATTATCTTAATATGTATATATTTTAGGGGTTTATACTATAGCTGCATTAGTTATTTTTTGAGCTTTTGTTGTTCTAAAAGAGACGTAGTCATGTTGGGGGTTAAGTCAAACATGCAAAATTAAGCGTGATCTAAAACCTACCCTAAAAGCTAAATTCATACAGTGATAGAGAGTGAATTCAACTGGGTAGAGTTAGGGCTGGCATTTTATTGTTGCAAAGTGATTAAGGTAAATCTGTTTTCTGATTATGAATTAGTATCTAGTAGGACTTTTATAGTTTATACCATTTAAACTTAAGAGAAGAAGGCTGCATTTTGATTGGTCGATTTCATATTTTCATGTAATTAATGTATACCATGTATAATCATATTCTCCACTTGCAGGCACAAATGCGAGACTTGGCTGGTTTTGTTGAAACTAGACAACAGTTGTTGACACTGAAACCAAGTCATCGAATGAATTGGATTGGTTTTGCAGTTTCTCAGCATCTGAACTCAAAGTAAATGTGATATTTGGTTATATTGCTTATTTTTCTATTATACTTATTTCACTATGATAAGTGTGAATTTGCTTAGGTTTCATTGGGATTTGTTTCATCTTTGCTCTTATAAAAGTTCAAACTTCAAACTTTTGTGTTTACCACTTTAAGTTTTATGATGTGACATTTACTTCTTCATAACACTGAGTCTCATATTAACCTTTTTCATAGTAAATAACTAAATTTGATATAATTTAGTCCTTGTACAACATGTTTAACAGAATAAATGAACTGGAAAACAACGCTATTTCAGCGAATCATTCCAATGCATAGTATTCTTTTCGTTTTTTCTATGTGAAAATAGTTTGTTATAACTTAGGAGTAACTGGTTTAAGTTTATTTACTATGAAATTAGTAATTACGAAAACTGTTAGTGTCTTGAAAGGGAAATATACTTTTATGAAATATAGAGGAGCAAATACGAAATCGTAGACTTTAAATTGTAACATATATGAACTTGCCCTGTTAATTATTACGCCCATCAAGTGAATAGGAGTATAGGACCCACAAATCTACAATCACAATTTTATTCTTCCCACACAATCATACATATATGACATTCAAAGTATTATAATTTCATACTGACCCATCATGTTCTTTTGCTAGTGCATCAAAAGCAATTGACATTCTTGAAGCATATGAAGGGACTCTTGAAGACAATTATCCTCCAGATAGTGAACGATGTGAGCATGGAGAAATGCTGTTATACAAGGTAATATTTGTATTAGTCAACACCAGAATAACTTACCTTACACATAACGAGTTTACTGATTTAGTTGGTACTAATATGCATGTCAAAACATTAGTGATGCATATCTTCAGGCAATTGAGCAGTTAATAATCCAAATTTATATGCATAAACGTTTTTTATTTGCTTGTTTTGTCCTTTAGGTATCTTTGTTAGAGGAATGTGGATTGCTTGAGAAAGCTCTTCTGGAATTACACAAGAAAGAATTAAAGATAGTATGTTATCACTTCAATGTTTCTTTTCTTTTGAATCATATAAATGAAAAAGTGATCTAATTTATTACTTTCTGCAAATACTATCATAGGTTGATAAATTATCCTACAAGGAAATGGAGGCTTCTCTTCTTATGAAGCTTAATCGCCTTGAAGAAGGTGAAAAGCTATATAGGGTTCTGTTATCAATGAATCCTGACAACTACAGGTAGAAATGTTTTTACTTATTTTATAGTTTCAGTGTTTGGAGCCTTGCTGCAAGGGGAAAAAATAATGATATTAATTGGGCTCTTGTTTTGTTAGATACTATGATGGATTGCAAAAGTGTGTTGGACTACATTCAAAAAGTGGTCAATATTCTTCTGATGAAATTGACCAGTTGGACTCGTTGTACAAGTCGCTTGGGCAGCAATACACTTGGTCTTCTGCTGTTAAGGTGATATACATCATACAGCACTGAATTCTTAATATTTTATTCGAATTGTATGTCTTTTCATTATCTAAAGTGTGACACTTACTTTTCAGAGAATCCCGTTAGATTTTCTGGAGGATGTAAAGTTTCGAGATGCGGCAGATAATTATATTAGGCCACTCCTAACAAAGGTCATACAATTTTTTTAATTATTTTTTTTATTTTTCTGATTTTTTTGTCTTTTTTTTTTGATAAATAACAACTAACAATTTTAGTAATGTAAAATGTAGGGAGTCCCTTCACTTTTCTCTGATCTTTCTCCTCTCTATGATCATCCTGGCAAGGTTTGTGCAAGCTACCATGTAGAAACTTCTAGAACATCTAACTTCATGAATTCTTTTATTACTATGATAAATCTCTACCCTTTTTTTACAGGCTAATATTCTTGAAAAGTTACTCCTTGAGTTGGAGGAATCAATTAAAACCACTGGTGGATACCCTGGAAGGTAATTTTGGCCTGTGCGTATAGTATAACTTAATACCTACAATTTCTTTACATTTTTTATTACCACTAAATTAATGCGTTGGATTTAATATGCAGATCGGATAAAGAGCCACCTTCAACACTCATGTGGACCTTGTTTTATTTGGCTCAAGTTTGTCCTCACTTCATGAATATTTATTATTTAAAAAATTTTTTGTTGCTCGTTTTAAGATAGTTTTGCTTGTGTAGCATTATGACAGACTTGGCCTGTATGATGTTGCTCTTGCTAAAATTGATGAGGCTTTGCAACACACTCCAACTGTCATTGATTTATACTCTGTTAAGGTTTGTTTATGCTATGCTTTTTTCATTTTGCTTACAGTTTGAATGAAGGTTAATTTACGAGGCTTATAATAATGGAGTTTATTTTATTCACAGAGCAAAATATTAAAACATGGTGGGGACTTTGCAGCCGCTGCTGAGTTGGCAGATGAAGCTAGGTGCATGGATCTTGCAGATCGATATGTAAACAGCCAATGTGCCAAAAGAATGTTGCAAGCTGATCAGGTTGATGGCACCAAATCATATTTTTCTTTAACCTGATATGTTTTGTTTATGATGTTTGATTTACCAATTTTACTATCGCTTATAGGTTCCACTTGCAGAAAAGACAGCTGTATTGTTCACAAAAGATGGAGATCAGCACAATAATCTTCATGACATGCAATGCATGTGGTTGGTGTCTGTTATAATCTTTATAGTTATGCATAAAACTTTTTTAACATCTTTAACTTATCTTCATTTATAGGTATGAAATTGCTTGTGGAGAAAGTTACTTTCGTCAGGGTGACCTTGGGCGTGCTTTAAAAAATTTCTTAGCTGTGGAGAAACATTATGCGGACATCACAGAAGACCAGTTTGACTTCCATTCTTATTGTTTAAGAAAAATGACCCTGCGCTCCTATATCGAAATGTTAAGGTTTCAAGATCGGCTTCATGCACATGCTTACTTTAGGAAAGCAGCAATTGGAGTTATAAAGTATGAATTAAGACATTCTTCTCAATTGTTATTTTCTCTTTCTTATATCCCTTTTTACATGATGGTTTTCTTATTCTTAATTAATGATACAGATGCTACATCAAGCTGTATGATTCTCCTTTAAAGTCATCAACAGAAGAAGATGAACTTGCGAAATTACCTGCTGCTCAAAAGAAGAAATTGAGGCAGAAACAGAGGAAGGCTGAAGCACGGGCTAAAAAGGTATTAAGCTTAGGGTTACATATAGCCAAATACAATGTTTTGCTTTTGTCATTTATGCAAATCTTATTTTTACTCTTTTCTTTATTTCTTTTAGGAGGCAGAAGTGAAAAGTGAGGAAGCAAATGCTGGTGGTGTTTCTAAATCTGGGAAACGACAGGTCAGGCCAGTTGACCCGGATCCACATGGAGAGAAACTCTTGCAGGTGCTCGTTTCGTGATGCAATCATTAATTTTTTTTATTCTGTATTCTTTGATCCTTTATGTATCTATTGAAAGTTATTTGCTTGTATAAGAATTAAACTTTACTCCTGTTTTTTATTTTATTTTATTTTTTTATTTTTTATTTTAATGTTAGACTGAAGATCCTTTAATGGTAGCTGGAAAGTATCTGAAGTTATTGCAGAAACATTCATCTAATTTCTTGGAAACACATTTGCTTTCTTTTGAAGTAAATATGAGAAAGAAAAAGATTTTGCTAGCATTGCAGGTAGTTTGTTTCTATCCTTGATGCTTTCTTGGAAGCCTTAATGACAAACAGATGGTTTTGGTAGTATTTTAATATCTACTCGTTTCATATTAAATAAAATAAAGCCAGTTACATATAACACCCTGTTTCACTGAATAAAGATTAGAAAGACATTATTATTTATTACTGTGAATCATTTCTATTCAGTGATTCAGACTGTTATAAGTAAATACTTTTATCTTTTTATTGTGAAATTGGTATTATAGTCTGTACTTTTATAGCATAAATACGATACTATAAACTGTGAATATATATATGAAATTGCTCCAACTGTACTTCTAATTAATGCATAATTTAATAAAAAAACTAAACGATAAAGCGATGAAGAGTCGATAAATAAGATTAGATAAATAATTGAACTTCTATTTACTTTTGGAAGCTATTTTTCTGTCTATCTGAATAGGTAAGTTAAAAGTTTGATTTATTCGATATTTCTGTTAACCTGACTGCTTTTTTCTTTATCAGGCTCTGAAGCAGCTACAACGAATGGATCCTGTAAACCCAGATGCTCATAAATGTTTGGTATGAAAGTTTTTAGTTTTTGTATTAAGCAGATTAAGTTGATACTTTGCATACACATCATCTAATTGCTGCCAATTTCATTTTTATTTCATACTTTGGTCTCGTCCGTTCTCAATAAGAAAGTAGTGAACATGGCTTTCTTTGTTCAAGATCAGTGTTTTTATATGCGTTTATTTTATTTTTACAGATAAGATTTTTCCATGAAGTTGCATCAATGCCAGATCCTACCACTGATGGTGAAAAACTTGTTTCTGGCGTCTTAGAAGCAGAGCGACCAACTTTCAGGTTATTTCTACGGTGTCAAAATATATGAAATTGATTTTAAAGATTATAGATTGCATAAACATAGATAATATTGAAGTTCTTATTTGTCTTATTTGACTGAAATTATTTTAAGGTTACCTCATCATTGAGAAAAACTGGTTCAGTTACTTTTTCTAATATGTTTAATTTAGAAGTTAGCTTCTACCAAACCAGTGGCCTGACAGATTGATAGGATGTTGCTTTTGCGGCCTTAAGTTTAGATGCTTGAAAGATTAATTGTTGATATTACCTTCTGAGTTAGAAACATATGCTGGCTTGTTTTTTTAGTTGCTAATCAAGTCTTTGCATTTTCTATTTTAGTCAGTTGCATGATAAATCTCTGATGGAAGCAAATACTGTTTTTCTCGAGCAACATAAAGGTAATTTTCTTTTTTACATTATGCTACCGGTTATACTCTTGTTAACATGGGTCCCACATTTATGATCATTGTTCTACATATAAGATGATTGACTTGGTGGCAATGCAGATTCTTTGTTGCACAGAGCAGCAGTAGCTGAGATGATTTATTGTTTAGAAGGAAACAAAGGTGATGCGGTTAAATTGATAGAAGAATCAGCCAATAACTTTGTGTCTAGGTAAGAGTGCATGTGTGTTTCATTTCAATTTGATTGCCTTTTCTTTTATTAGTTTAATAGAATGGCTAATGCTTGGATGCTCTGTTTTTGAATCAGTAATGGATCAATCGGATCGGTTAGAGGATGGAAGCTGAAAGACTGTGCTGCGGTTCACAAAATATTGGGGACTCTTTTTAATGATAATGATGCTGCAACAAGTAAGTTATCAGTTTCCGCATATTTTTCTTATTGAGTAATGCCCATGAAGTTTCAATAATAATCCAAAGCTCTGAATTCAGCTATTTCAGAGTCGTTCGTATACATTAAATATAAACTTCAGTTGACTTTTAGCCTATTTGATATGTTATTCTTTTAGCTATTCTTTTTTGTTTGACCTGTTTTTCTTCTATTTTTATTTGACATGCTTGAGATACATCACAACCTAATTTGTTTATTTAGAAAATTAAAGACAAAAATGAACATCTTAACTTTAAATTAATTGAATAATTGTGCGGTAATGAGCTAATTTTTGAAAAATGGAGGTTAAATCTGTAATAGATTTAATATTTATTGTATGTTATTAATCTTTTCTGTATTAATAATTTAATATTTAATTACATGTGGTAAATCTTATTAATCTAGTATAACTTGTATATATATTATTTTGCAGGATGGAAACTTCGATGCGCCGAATATTTTCCATACTCAACCTACTTTGAAGGCAGACTTTGCTCAACTCAGGCTTCAAACAAAGATTCCAAACAAATGCACGCCGAAAATGGTTCAGTTGAATTTATACCATCAAATGCCTTAAAAAATCTAGCAATCTAGATAGACGCAAGAATTTGGATTATTTCATGGGTATAACAAACAACTGACAAACATCTATCACCTAATGGGACAAAACCATTTTGCGGGTTTGGTACAATGATGAAATAACACGACAGCCGACCTAGGTAAAAAGGACGGTAAAAACCGTTGTACCACCACCTTTAGTACCTGTGTTCTTAGACGGTTCGTTTTTAAAGTGTGTATACTGTTAGTTTGTGTTCACTACTTTTTAGTTTTAAAATTTTGAGGGTTTTTATTCGATAGATGAAGAGAAAGTTGAGAAGATTTCATAAGTCTGTTGTACTTGTCTTTTTATTCTCTCTTTTTTTTTTTTTTTTTTGGGATTTATGTTGTACAAATGCTATAGAAATTTTGGCATTGAGGCGCTTTTTGCTGCTATAAACAAGTTGACTCTATTCATTTTTGTGTGTGGGGTTATAATATAATATTTGTGTGTGAAGTATGGTGGAGATCACTTGGGGGTGATGATGATCACATGGGAGATGATGGAAAGTATTATGTTGGGACCAATGGTTTGGTGGGTTATATGGTTAGCCAATTATAAACATCTGCTGCTGGTAGAGGTGAAAAAAAAAAAACCCTGGTTCTGGACCCGACCCCCGACCTGGCAGTTCCTAGAACCGGACAATGACATGACCCTACCCTACCTGCGGGTATAGACCGGGCTTTGAGTTTCTCTCCGAAACCGACCCAGACCCGGTGGAACCAGTTCCGCCAATACCCGGTCAAAACCCGACGCTACCTGAAACCTGAAGAAAAACAGGAAAACCTGGTCAAATACCCGGAATCGGTTCCTACCCGGACCCGGTTTTGACTTCTGTTGACCATACCTGGGTTCCGGTTCCTGAAAATACCCGGATTGTGCACCTCTAGCTGTTGGTAAGAGGAGGCAAGATAGGTTGTTCCTAATGTTTTTCGTTTTTTTTTTTTTTTTTGTCTTTAAATCTAATTTGCTTAAAACCGGCTGGTGATAGAACTGTTATGTAAGTTCGCCGCATTTTGTGGATTTTGGAACCAAAGATATATGCATGGTAGGGAGAGACAGGACTTGGTCCAGTATAACTTCGTAGCCAAATTCTATATTTGCTATGAATGAATAGGAGAGAGAAGCTGCAAGGAGAAAGGGAGAGCTTGATCCAATATAACTTCAAATATCACCCGTGCTTATTGGATGCGATTATTGTACATGAGATAAACACATTTAAGTGTGCTTGAGTGCAGTTACTATGATGGGTAATTGTTTGAAAAGTTTTCACACGTATGTTAGTTCTATGAACAAAAGAATAGACAATGCTGATTGTACGAAAACTCGAATGCTTAATCCAAGACAACGAATTTTTAGGGTATAAAATATAAGTAAAATAGGAGAGATAATGTGGATGACTTAATTAACTTTCAGATTTTGGTAATGCAAATGTGACGAGTCAATATCTACTCAAAAGGATTCTAGTAGAGAGAATGCTTGAGACTTGTTTCAAAAAATAGACTTGGTAATTTGTTTAGTTAACTAAATACCACTATGATTCAAGCGTAAAGTAGAACGAACAAGAAGTCATTGTTATGTGATTTATGCACAGTCGAGGCTCCTAAACATATCCACGTGGCATCCATTTATCCATTTATAAAATATCTGTATCCATGGACACATGCATGCACACGTTTTTGAGATAGTATCCATACACCATCAATCAATCTACATTTAGGCTGACCAAAGTAGGGACCATATCTTTCAGGCCCATAGACCATAGTCTTGTTAGGGTAATATGGAACATAAAATTTGGTTGTAGTGCATTACATATCTACGTAGGCCCATGCGTCGGCCCATGGCCCACCATATGTGTCCATGTGGACCATGTTTATCTTAATCTATATTTACATGAAGTGGGTTAGGGTTAGTCTTTAATTTAACATTTTATACATGAACATAGTTTAGATTAGATTATGACATATTTTGTCATCTATCAACAAACAAATTTTCGTGAAATTGTTTATTTGTTAAATTATTAAAATAAGAGAAGCACAAAAGTCGACGCTAATGACCATGACTATCGCCGCTAATTCCTCGTCACTATTGGTCTAATGTCGTCGCTAAAAGTGTCACCGCTAATGCTCCGTTTTCTTGTAGTGATCAGATCATATCCATATATATCTATGTATCATAGATGATCTTCCAGAATCACTATTGAACAATATTTTTTTGTTTGCCACATATAGCGTAAACGAAAACTTTTATGAACTCAATTTGAAGAGTCATTTTGTTTGTTAATCATCAAACGTTTACACAAATGAAGAACTTAAGAGCAACTCATAATGTAGATTAATGAAATATATTGCAATCATATTCAATCTCTTTTCCTATAATCATCGACGTTTTTTATTCGTATCAATTTCGATGATAAATGAGTCATTCATTGCATTGCTAGTTCATATCTTATGTAATTTAAGTGCACACCATGCTAGGCACTCCATAGCTTATGTAACTTAAACACATCATTAGATAAGATGGACTTCGTTTTCGATTATAATTATAATGCCAATCATAAAACCATTGGCTATATTATATATTAAACAGTATACAATATTCCGGTTAGGACATCTTATACGAATCTCGTTATGATACATGAAACCAACTAAAGCAATAAATATTGTAACTAATGTTATATTAATTAATTACTTTGTATATGATTGTGTGAGTGTATTGTAACATTAACAAAGTTGGTCGTGCTTGAGAAGACAAGAGATCACATGGTTTGTCTCCACATTGATCCAACGGCCACAAACATCAAGAAAATAAACAATTAAGAAACCCTATCAATCGTTATTTAAAACAAAAAAATATCCCGGTTTCTAACTAGTGTACGTCAATGTTTTGTTGGTTGCAATCTACGAGTACCACACTCCCTTGATCATGTGACCGACCATTAACATAATTGACCCCCTTTGCTCTTTCAATCATTCGATATTCCTCATTTATATGTTATGTGTGTATATAAGTATCAATATAAGCATTACCTACATGCTACAACAATTATCTCATCTTCTAATTAATTGTTTCTCTCAAAATATAAAAAAAAAATGGGAAACCAAGTGCTTGGGCTTGAAATTACCGAACTTAGACTAGGGTTACTTGGCGGTGGTGGCAGTGGTGGCGAGAGAAAGGATAAGAAGAGGGTGTTATCGGGAGGTGGGCGGGAGGTGGATGTTGGTGGTGGAGTGAAGAACAGAAATGTGGATTTGGTGGTAGGGTGGCCGCCTGTGTGTTTGCATCGAAAGAATAGTATATGCAACGATGTCGTTAGAAAGTTGTACGTGAAGGTGAGCATGGATGGAGCACCGATTCTTAGAAAAATCGATTTGAGTTGTTTTAGAGGGTATTTGGAACTTGGGATGGGTCTTGAGAAGTTGTTTGGTTGTTATGGAATTGGTATGTATTCTTTTGTTGATATGTGTATCGCTTAGAAACAAATGGTTATATGCATATAAATATAGAAATGACAACATTTAGGGTTGGTAATCTAAAACCCGAAACATTAGGAATATGTATTTGGGTAGACTAGGTATGGATTGATTTTAGAAAGTTTTAGAGGTATGACTCGAGTATGGTATTAAATGATACCAGACTTGATTACTCAAAGCAAGCATACGCATTTACCTGAACGTTAAACATTTTCTTTTATCCTTGATAACGGATTAGTCTACTAATTCACTGAATGTTTGTTTATATATTTATCTAACTACTGTACGTGGATAATAATTTAAGTTATAAAAACATTAAAAAATGAAATAATATATCTTTAAAAGTAATTTTTAAAATAGTGAAAGGTTTTTCAACGCTTTTCTTAAATTTCCAGGCAATAAAATAAAAAGTATTAAATGATTTACATATATTTAGAAAAAAAGGTTGAATAATGTAGGTGAAGCAATGAAAGAAGACAATGAGAGTTGTGAATACACAGCAATATATGAAGACAAAGATGGAGATTGGATGCTTGTAGGAGATGTCCCGTGGGTGTAAGTGCACTTCATCTTTATTCATATATGGTATACTTCATTTTAGTCATCGTCTTATTGATTTACTGATCACACAAGTTTTTTAAACGTGATAAACATCATAAGTTTAAAATTAAATATATATAACTAACTTAAAAAACAAATATGAAAGTAGTTTTTAATGTAAATTTACAGTGTTAGTAAAAGTATAAAACACAAAGTATTGAATAAACAAAGTTTCTTAGCCACAGTTAGTAAATGAACAGTAAATGAGTTTCTCTGAAAGATTTTTTTTTTCCTTTAAATCCATATTCAAATGAATAAAATTGAAATAAATGAAAATTTTAAACAAACTCTTGTTTATTTTCTAGCATGCAACCAACCAACTATATACCTAGCTAGTAAAGAGTTGCTCTGTGAAAAAAAAATCGTGGAATTATAAATGATTTCGGTATTAATGTTTGATAAACCAAATCTGATCAAACTTGTGAACAGTTATACGTTTATTATTATGATTATTATTTTATTTGTATTTTATGGTGTATATGTACTTGTAGGCATCTTTATTATTTAGCTAATTGAATTTTACTAATTCAAAATTGTACTCATTTACTGTTAATAATTCATACCGACAATGTTGTAAATAACACTTTCGATCTTCACTTTCGTTGTCAATAATTAAACATCATAGATTAACACTTTATATATTTTCATTCGATTTCTTTCACAAAAGTTATTATAAACAAAATTTAGTAGAAAGCAATTGTAAATCAAGTGTATGTCTATACATTATGTGAGTTAGATTGTTCACTAGTTAATTTACGAGTAGGAAGTATTATGACGAATGAATCATAAGTTATATTATTAAAAACTAATTCTCCTTATTACTGTGTTATCTAAATATTTTAGAGAGAATGATATATATAATTTGTATGAGATTTTTATCAATATTTTAAAGATATATATTTTAGAATTTTCAATTATGTGGGCTGGTTTCTAAGACCGGTTCAAATGGTTGCCGTCGAATTAATAAGACAGCTAGTTAGTTTTTTTTTTTTTAAATTCATTTTTTATTTCAATTTGAAGGGCTTGATAGTGGCTTGTAGTGCTTGTTAGTTGTTACCGACAAATAGATCGAAATCTAGGAGAAAATTTGATAAAAATATTAAATTTTGTTCTTCGAACAAAATTGATCATCGACAAAAAGTCAATCTGTAATGTCATTTTGTGTAATGATTTTTATGCAATTTATTTTTCAAGCGGGATGCAAAACTAATCAAGTAATTAGACTTGCCATTTGATTAATGTGAATAAATCGACGTTGCTTAATTAATTGTAGGATGTTTACTGAAACGTGCAAGAGATTAAGGATTAAGAGAAGATCATATGCGAGTGGAATGATTGGAATGCATGTAAATGACAAAGATTTAGACTGAAGGGCGCATTTGAAGGTAGATTTAGTTAAGAGTTACATTATCGTTATTGTTTGATATAGAAAATTAATATATTTAAGAATAAAGACTAAGGAGGCCTTGGCCACCTAATTATTTTATCCTTTAATATTAAAAAACTATTCATGTATTTAGATATTTTAGTGTCATTCATACAAAATACGATAAAATGTTGGATGACGATTGTAATGCTAAAACTTTGAAATAGCTAAATATCAGTATTAATTATTCTGGTTTGTAATTAAGTAAAAAAGCTATCGAAAGTCTTTTTTTTTTCCCTTTAAGAAACACATTTAACTCTTTTCACCATAATATTCATTCACATAAGAGAAACAGACTAACGGAGTGTTACAGGGTATGCTGGGTATCATGCATCGCCCAACTTCGTCTATGAGTAGTGTCATTTGATGGATATATGCTATTATGGGACTCACTTTTCTTTGTTTGAGTGTGGATGGTTAAACGTTAAAGGTGCCCGATATACCAGTGACGAATCTAGACCAAAATTTTAGAGGTAACGACAGAAATACTCTAAATACACATGAAACTCTTCAAATGCTATCTAAACGTCACATCAAATTTTTCCTAACTCTTCAAATAACATGGTATACTCCCAAGCTCCCTAATATATAGAGTGTGTGTTGAATTTGAGCTAACTTATTTGAGATGATAAATTATTTTTGCTAAATCAACCAATTATTTAAAAAATTCCTGCATTGGAAACCGCTTTAACTAAATAAAATCTACGTTTCTTCAAAATAACACTTTTTAACCCAAAATTATTTTGTCTAAAACTCGTTTGACCCGAATCTATTGTAATTTGTTACCTAACCATTTTGCCCGGCTTAGTGAAGACGTGACTTCTTTTAAACACATTGTTGTCGTTGCGTTTTGACTTGACAACACTGAGGACCACTTTTTAACTGTAGTTTACACTATGAAAATAGTTTCATATTGTTTGTTTTAATTTGAGTGTGACATAAAAGATGGGTCAAATTAATTAATTTCTCTCGCCCAACGACTTTGATCATAATGTGAAGTGTGAACCCGAAGAAAGAAGAAAGAAGAAATTAAGTTTGCGGAGCAGTTGAGACAATTAATTTAAATCCCATTTACCTATTAGGCTACTAATAAATGATTAAATGCCAATAATGAGGCAATGAGCTTTAGCTCAACTCATATTGAACTGAAAGTGATGATTTGGGCTGGAGGCTACAAGGTCTCACGTTTGAATCTGATTACAATCGAGTTTTATTGAAGTGGACTTTTGAGAGACGGGTTTTCTTTGGAATAGGAGTTGGTGGGCTTGGTTACCAAGTATTGTCTGCAATCGCGACGTATGTGGTCGACTTTAGCCATTGGGTTACCACAGATGATCGGATTTTATTTTCATTGGCCGTTAAGAAAATAAATGATTAAAGGTGGTAAAGTAATTTATTTTGTTTTTAATAATAAGTTTTTTTATTTATGTTTTTATTATTATACACGCAGTATTGTGTGGGAAGTATGTATATTGTATACGCGACATTAAGAATATTCGTTTACATGAGATACAATGAACTACCGCTGTCGAAGTCCAAGAATTTATCGATAATTGTATATATTAAACTAATTATAATATTAATCAATTAACGGTAGAGGACTAAAGGAGACGAACCTATAAAAATGTGAAGTTCACCACCTTGTGCATGCATTTACTTTCAAATGGTCAAACATAATGTTCAATAAGTATGCTGGTAATTAATTGTGATTTTAATAGATGAAATATAATAATTTAAGTATATTAACTATATAACTCACGCCTAACAAATAATTTTAAGTGTCACACCACATTGGTATTTTATACGCCGTAGGACTTTAACTAACCTATTATTTAACAAGTTCATTACCATTTAACTAAAAAAAATAAATAAGAAAAATATAAAAAAAGTGTGATTGGTTTGGTTTGGGGTGGTTCTTGTCTCTCTCTATCATGCGTTAAGGAGTTACCGCCCCAGCCCTTGATGCCCCCGTTGCTTCGCTTTACATGGCGTGGTGTTGAGTGCATTAAAAAACCCATGTGACATCCTTGGTGTCCCTTGTTACCAAACGGGTGGGGACTTAAATCAAAACAAAAATTATAGATTTGGTTTGAGCGGGTACAAATAAGCCGAGCTATACACCCCACCCCTTATCTATGACATCAGAGATATAGTTGTCATGAATACTTTATATGAGGATTCTTTAACTTTGTTTCATAAAAATTATATATATGTGTTTATTTATCACGTTCTCTTACTTATTAAGATGCATAATAGTTGAACATTGTATTTGTAACTTGTAAGGCATCATGCAACTAAATGACATTATAATATATTTTTTTTGACCGGTAACTATTATATACTATTAACTAACACCATGTACCACACGCACATCGTTTAAGACATTCACCAAAATATATTTTTTTTAAGATTTATGTTATTTAAGACCATTTTTCAATCCTTGCATATTCTAGAAATAAACAACATTTTAATGCAAATTCATGCATAGTTTTGGCAAAATTAGAATGTGTTTAAAGCCACATGCATTGTGACCGACGATTAAAACAACATCACGTGTATATCTCTTCGAATTTGTTAAAATTGGAACATGTCATGTCATATCCCTTTTTTTTTAATTCTCATAAATAACATATTTTTGCCATCACCACTTTGGTGGGATGGTAAAGGCTTTGGCCTTTGGATGAGAGGTCCAGGGTTCGATTCCTGGCATTGGCGGTATAATGTAAATAGTAGGAGGAAAGCTTTAACATTCAAAAAAAAAAAGTCATATCCCTTTGATAATCTAGATCATCTACAACACTAAGGCTACCTGTAGTTCAGTTAAATGCCGGCCCGCATGAGTTGACACATCATGAGGTGCCTGTAGAAAAGATGCCATTGCAGTCTTTGCAGACGATCGGGATGAGCTGTAAGGAGTGGGATTGTATTGGATTTTGTAATTTTTTGTCGTTCCTTTTATGTGAATTATACGCTAATTGGGCTCAAGATTTGTATCATATGCATTAATGACCATCATACCCTATTTATTTTATTTTAAATATATGTAGTATATATGGGTATAATTTAAAATTTTGTAACCTTTTTATTTTGAAACATTAATTTGTATGGTTTTACACTATTTTTCTCATATACAATATATATTATTATATAAAACATTTTACTACTAAAATTTTTATTTATAATAATAAGTTAATTAATAGGGTTAAAATGATTTATTTTAAAAAGTTCAATTTGAGCAGGTACCATATTAGATGATATCCGTCTAAAACCATAATCTATTTATCCAAATTAAAGCTTGAATATATATATTCGTCTCAACTTGCCAGAGGGTTGGGAAGAGGGGTAAACTATTAAATAAAGTTTAAAAACATATGATTACTATTATGTAAAATTTACGCATATATTTTACTTTCAAAATTATTTTATTTAACAACTTCTAAGCTTTTATCTTTGTAACAAAATTTTTAACTTAAAAATTGGGATTTATTTGTTTAAAAAACCATGCACATTTATCACCTATGCAACCCTTTATTTCTCTTTATCTCTATCTTGACGCATTTTACCCCAATCACATGATTTTCTCACTTCCTAAAAGCTACATTCTCTCTCCTTTCTAATCACTCACCTTCACACACTTGATTTAACTAGAGTTTGGAAAAGAACTTACCCATCATCTCTCACTTGCACCTCATCATTCTCTCCTTTAGCTCACTCTTCTCTCTCCCTAAAAACGCCTAAAACCATCCTATATGGATGGTCTAAGCGGTAACCATGTTATTGCTGAAGAAGTTCCTATTTACAAAATTAGTACGGACGATAATTGAAAACTGCCAACTGACACATTTTTTCACGAAATATCATGTCATTTCAACTAAATATTACGATAGCTCAGCAACTATAAAATGATAGTCCAAGCATGGTAAGATTTCTCAATGGAACTTACACACTCATTTTTTGTTTCTCTTTAAACTACCTCATTAAAGACAATACTTTAATCTGAAAGTGAGCATACGCGATTCATAAAGATATTCATGAGCATTCCAAACTACAAAACCTACAGTGGTAACTCAAGTTAAAGAAGTTCGATCAAAAGTTAAGTGGGGGGGGGGGGGGGGCTTTCTTGGAGTTAAAAGGCAGAAGATACAAATTAATTAAAAGAGTAATCAAATTCTTATTCAATTTTCATTTACACATGATAACCATGCAATCTCTTGTATAAATATTCAATCATGTGTGACGAATGTGAGAATGTAAATACAAAGAGAATAAAAGACTTTTTTCAAAGTGTAACATTCAAGCCCCCTACCAACTCTATTGTTCGATTTGCTTATCAAGAGTTCATGGATTTGTATTGGGTGGTGCGAATAGAAACTTTTCAGTAGGTCTCAGTCCTTGGATTACCCTTATTCGAGTCCACTAAATTGTGCAATTTTCTTCTTATCCACAGGCATTGTGTCTAAAACGCTTGTAGTATTTGGAAAAAGTTCCTTATAATCCATTATCTCTCCCACGAAACATTACATGACATAATGATGCTAGATTTGTCTAAGAGCATTCTCATCCAACCCCTTATATTATGTGAGGGGTGTTTTTATAATTTAGAGAGTGATCCAGATTGTTGTGAGTGAAGAGTTTTTATATTTTAGAAAAAGTAGTGATTTTTCTGTATATTTGAAAAATTACTGATCATCTCCTGTAATTTTTTAATATATTTTGAAAGTGGTTGTGAGTGAAGGAAAGAGAAAAGGTAATGATAAAATGTATAAAAAATATTATTTAATTGAAATAAAAAGAAAAAATAAAGTGAGTTTTAGTGTAATTTTTGGTTTAGAGATAAGGGGTGGGATAAGAATGCTCTAAGATATCATAAATAGGTTACATACATAATGCTAAATTGTTAGGTAAGAACTTTAGAGCGATTAACTTTTAGTTGTTACTTTACGTTTTTGCTTATGCTTAAGTATGTTAGTTAACGATTTAGATATAAGTGAGATTGTAGCTATAACGTTGAAGACTCGAGATTACTCACATTGATCAAACAATAAACAATGTTCGGATCGAAAGATATGCATAATTAGAGTAACGATTTCTCACAAATTCTCACATTTTCCTCGTCATTATACCTTTTGATCTAATCACTTTTACGGTTTTACACTTTTACCTACATTTTTGTGTGTGCAAGTGGAACACTTTTGACAATTTTAATGATTGATTTTTTTGACTTTAGCGAGTCACGAAAAAACACTTTTGCCTGTATGGAACTGATTTACTGTCATCTCCCTTCAAGTCTTTGTAACATGTTTTTTGTTTGCATATCTTTAAATATTAAAAGTAATTGAAAATTTTCTTTAGAACAAAAAAAAAATACTTGAATTATAACATATTGCTTATAGATTTGTTAACTGAGTTTATCATTTATTGTAGTTATTTTTATTTGAATTATCATTTTGTTTATGCTTGCTGGCTATTATTTTCTCTGTATAGTGTATAGTATATTATGATAGTTGTTGACACATTATCGTTATCTTATTATTTTGTAACTCATTCGTACTTTTGCATTTAAAAAAGATAAACCAATATTCATTAATATATGAAAATTTCTAATTTTGTCAAGATTTAGAAGGGTAATGGGAAGTCGGGACTTTTTAGTTTCAAGTGGTGTTTATGCTTATGTAATTTGACGGCTTTGGTGTTCCACCTTGGAATCCATTTTGGGTGCTTTGAACTTTCAATTATTATTAGTTATATAGCTACATTTTTTTGAACTCTATAACGTATTATTCATGTTTTGGAAACCAGCTCATATATTATGGCAACCCCTTCGACCTTCTAATAGTTTGGTTAATTCAATCGGTCAACCCATTTTTAAAAACCGACCCATTAACGAATGAAGAAGGCACACATAGATGGCAATTGGGTCTGCTTCCCTTTTCAACAACTTTTTTTCATCTGGCGAGGTTCCAAGCCTACCTTATAATCAGTTCCTAGTCCAAGGACTTATAATATAACCGATAGCTGGCTTCAAAACACTATGTAGCACTGCTTTATGCAATAAATTTTGTGGTTAGTAATAAATAAATATTACTTAAGAAATATTATATGAAGTTTGATATTGTGTCGTTACAAGCGAAAATTCAAATAAACATAAGTGCACATTTTAATGCCTAAAACAAACGTGAACGTTTTTTAATTTCACAAATCTTTAATTAGTTTTAAGACTTTTCATATTTATATTGCCAACTGCTAATGAGCTATATTCAACTGGTTTTGGAGAAAAAATGAAAATGTAGATTGAAATCATAAGATCTCAAGTTTGAATTCTGTCTCAATCATATTTTACTGTAGTGGACTTCGACAGTTGAGCTATCTAGTCCTGTCTGTGATCGTAAACATATAAATATGAGCTTGATTTTTACCATTAGATTATCACGGTAGCCGAACCTTTTACTGTTGCCTTAAAAATAATTTAGATTGTCACCTACTAGAACACGCACGTGTAGTATGAAATGAATAGCCCCAGTTCAGAAAACAGGGGGCCCCGTTACATCCGACAAGAAAACAAGGTCACATGCTGGTCTCTGGGTCCCATTCTAACGTACCATTAATCCACCCGCTTTTATTAGTTTACTGTTTTATTATTTTATAATTTTAATTTTTTACATTTTTAATTCATTTTCGTTAAACACGTTTAAGTGTCTGGTCATCCATATCCTTTTTCTTCGACAACGCTCCTATAAGCTATGAAACTGAATAACCGATAATATGTAGAATCTAAATGTGTGATTTTCTAAAGTTAAGATGCTAAGCATTTGATGATCTTCAAATATGCCGGTCCAATCGTTAAATCAGAAACTCTCAATCATTATCACAAACATACCTAGTATATAGAATGTGCGATTAGCTGAATCTCTAGCTTATTGATTTTTTATGCTATGCATATTAACGTTTTTCAACCGACTTAGGAGAATTTTGAACATTGACCTTGAGATTTTTAAATTTAGTCAAGAAAGGATTAATTTTTGCATGTCGGCATGTCGCAATTGAAATTAAACGAAAACCAATATAAGTTGAATATCAAATCTAATCAAGGACTCAGTTATTATATCTAAATGGTTTTCGAACGGTACATCATGATCGTTCCAT
The DNA here is from genome assembly GCF_021521415.1 of Bidens hawaiensis. Classification (NCBI taxonomy): domain Eukaryota; kingdom Viridiplantae; phylum Streptophyta; class Magnoliopsida; order Asterales; family Asteraceae; genus Bidens; species Bidens hawaiensis. The sequence continues at coordinate 189,699 of NW_027492158.1, forward strand.
TAGTTATAGCTCATAGTTTTAAAAGTTGCAATGACAAAATAACATAATTTGTTTGACTTGAACCAACCGAAAAACTTTCTAGGTCTACTACTATTGACTCGGTTACACATACATAGACTAGACATAAATAAACTACCAGTTTTAACTAAATCAAACAAAACGAATGACATATTGATGGACAAAATTGATTTTGATTGCTGATCAATTTGCTAGCTGAGCGGGTTTAGGATAGGGCAACTTGTTAAACCAAACAGGTATTGATCGGCTGATTCAATTATCAAAACATTTATCCAGCTAACCTTTTAAATCAAATTATTAGAGTTCTTAGATCTTTTCAGTTGTTAGGTTCCTGATAAGTTACCCATAAATATACCAAAATTTGCTTATACGCACACACCAACTTTAAAGTTTAAATTTATTATTAAGTGACCCGACAAGTGGGTCCTACTCTCTCTTTCTGCATGCCTTTGCATTTATATTTATTGTACCCTGTTTTTTCAGGCTGATGAATATTCTTTTATTCACAAATTAAAATATAAATTTTATTCACACACACAAGGATACATAAATGCATACATCGATTTTAGAACCGATAAAATGTAAATGAGAAAGAAAACGGAAACCATATAATGCAAATTATAACTATATATAATTTAGAACTTTGGTGTCACAAGGACTCTATTGAGCCACTTTACAGCACCTTAGTGATGGAAATTTTTTTTTGTTTTTTTTTATTTTGATTTTTTTGTTATTGTTTTGTTTTAGTTCCACTACAGTAACGAGAACTAACCGAATGTCGTTTTTTTTTTGTTTTAGTATCGGTATCGTAAAGAATGTGACGGTAACAGCCCAAATTTGCATAGACTGATCCTCTTAACGTCCGGGATCAACAACGGTCGGGTTTTACCAAAGCTTGAGTTTTGCTGACCGGCGCTGCCTCATTGGTCCTTAATATTTATAACTTTTGTTTTATTTTTGGTTTTTGTACTGGCACAAAACGCGCGTAACCAAAATCGACCAAATTCGCATTGACTTACCGCCTCAATGCTTAGGTTTTACCACCGCCCGAGTTTTACTAACCTGCCCGTCGCAACGCGCCAGGTAAAAAACTCGTTGTGCATATTTTATATAAGTTAATTAGAAATATATAAGGCGATTCGCACCGTTTTTATCAATGTTTTAAAAACCGGTACGTGCGTACTGGCCGGCTGAACTGGTTATACTGGATTTTCGTAAGACCACCTGTATTTTGAGTCCGACATTTTTGGACGGTTTGCTAGAACATCATACCGCTGGTTTTTTAAAAGAATACCGGTTTAAACCGGCAAACTTGTTTTAAATCCAAAAGATTTTGGATATTTTTTGCAGCCCATAATTTTTTAGAATAACTTTTAACACAGCGGATAAAATTGAAACGAGTAAACACGATAAACGACGATTAGTTAATCAACCAATTTTGTATCATAGAAATCCATGTTGGTTTATTTACATCTTTTATAATTGAATAATTTTGTATACAAAGTATAAACTTTCTATCTGACTCGACCATTGTTCATATGTGACATTTGGTTCAAGTGTGATGTTTATTAATGTACTTTTAGGTTATTTTTTTGAGTTGAAAGTGTATTTATATGGAATTACAAGATAAATTATTTAACCCGGTTGAACCTCCAGAAACATTTCAGTTCAACCGATTGTACCATCTTTGAACTAAATCCGATACGATTAAAATACCTTTTTTAAAAGATTGGTTTTTATGATATTATTGCTCTAAAACAAACATGGCTACATATGATAATGATAATAAACCTTTTGAAATCCTCACCCCAAAAGGTTGCCATACAACCTTTTTTGATAACATGGACGAATCCTAACCGCTGTTGAACATCACACGTGTCAATGTTCCAATGGTTAGATTATCCATAATCTTTCTCTATATAACTTCATAAAGCTTCCATCCTCCCCTCTCACCCAACTAACCTTTTTTCAATACACAATTCAGTTTCACCAAACAAAATGTCATCAGAAACATCCAACATCACGTCGGAGCCAGCTACCGACACCACAATCACCGTCGGTAGCCTTAACATCAATGATACCGAGCTTACCTTAGGTTTGCCAGGTGAATATCGAAAATCAGTAGCGAAACGACGGTTTTCGGTTATAACCGATCTTAAATTGGGCGGAAATCACCGATCCAACTCCATCGTCACGAAAAATTCTGCCTCAAAGTAAGTTATATGATAATCTGTTTCACTCATATAAAATAACATCAATGTGACGCTAGCTCACTTCACATATATATTTATCTTTAGTAGGAGCTAGGTCCTAGACTTTAACCTAGGCAACGTCATATATTTATTTACAATATTTACAAGAGTTTTGAGAGTATTGTAACTTTACCGTTTAAAAGTATATATAAATAAACAACTTAATACTTGTTCGTTACTTGCAATTTATCACATGAACAAAATGACTAATATAAATTTGACAGGGAGCAATTGGTAGGATGGCCGCCGGTTAGATCTTACCGAAAAAACACGACGAAGAGCGATTGCAAGTACGTAAAAGTAGCGGTTGATGGAGCGCCGTATTTGAGAAAGGTAGATCTAGAATTATATTCCGGTTATCAGCAACTTATGTGTGCTTTTGAAGATCTGTTCTCTTGTTTAGCAATCAGTAAGTACATGTATTTCACAATTAAGTTATGATTTCAATGGTTACTTAACGTGTTGAATGGTTTGTGTAGAGAATGTATCGAACGAGATGAAGCTGATGGATCCTGTGAATGGTACGGAATACGTTCCGACGTATGAAGATAAAGATGGAGATTGGATGTTAGTTGGTGATGTGCCCTGGAAGTAAGTTTATTTTTCTAATAAATTGTCATTTAACACGTTTTTTTCGTGCTAAATTAGTTAACATGATTTTGTAGAATGTTCGTTGAATCGTGTAAACGAATAAGGTTGATGAAGAATTCACAAGTCACAACTAAACATAGTTAACTTTCTTCAAATATATTTCATATTTGTATGTTTTTCATAGTTTTTTGAGACAACTTTCTGATATATTTTGTTTTATTTTTTTAACGATGCAGAGTTGTTGAAGTGTTGAGCACTATGGGAGTAAGGTGTTTTGGAAGTGTTACGTTTCTTATCTTTTTGACCTCGTTATTAATTGTGTTCGTCGTAAGGTTATACTGTATAACATAACGTATAGCTAGCGTTATGTTATATTGTTATATAGCGTAATACACGATGGATGCGGGATAAGTATGAGACACAAAAGATAGAGAGAGCGGATTTCATGGCTTAGTTGTTTGTAGCTAGAGGAATGATGTATTTTTTTGTGTTGAATAGGAAACTAGTTAATTGAATAGGGATATTGTAGGAGTACATAAATTTCACATGATATGGAAGTACAAATGTTTGTTGATGTTTTAGATGTGCACAAACTGAGGGCCTCTTTTTAGGGTTTGTAAATTGGAAAAGCTTTATTGTACGTGTACCAGCATAGTACAATTGAATCTGTTCATGTTTTATACTTTTATGGTATTTAAAATCTAATTTAAATATGGACCTTTTATTTCTCAAACTTGTATAACGGAATTCGGGTTGGTATAGGATGGGCTTAAGCATGTTGATTTATTAAGGTATCAATTTGATTCGAAGTAGATAAATTTTGAATAATGTGGCTTGGATTCAAAACGAGTTGATTCAAAAGTATCACATGACTTGAAACTTTTTGTACAATTCGTTCAACTATATTTTTGTTGCTGAATCGAGAGGTTCGATGTGAAAAATCTAGGGTGTAAACAAGCGTAGTTGCTCGTTAGCTATTATACTCATGATGTATACCAGGCTATAAGCCGGTCTAAAAGTGGGTATACAAGGTAAAACCTCAACATTTTTAATTAGTGATGTAATATGGCAGGTGGTGTGTGTATCAAGCAAATCCTCATCATTTTTAAGGGGTATATGCTAAACCCTTAACTAAAATAAACAAGCAATCAATTAGGTGTTTGTAAACATCAAATAGCTTTTAGTCTTTTTATCTTATCATGATAAACCAACTATAAATACTACTGACATCTCGTTTGGTCATAACTCACATGTGTTACTTAATAATCGAGGAGATATTGAGATAAGATCATGACATTATTAGCACCTGCCTTTCTATGAAAACTTTCTTTTTTTTAAAAAGTAATAATAATAATAATAATAATTAATAGAAGTAGAAGTATGGTTAGGCCTAATCTTTCTACCGTTTAAAGAATTAATCTTAAAACCAACTGGGTACTGATAGCACTAGTTGATAAACCAAATTAAACTGATTCAATATGTTCAATACCGAACCAAATTTGAACCCAGTTTAGTTTCAAGCAAAAAAAAAAAAAAACCTGATTTGTAATGGGAGGGTGTTCATCAGTTTGTTGTCAAGTTGCTCAGCTTGGTTTCTTCGGTTTTGTAATGGGCTAGATATATGATTTCAGTCTCCTTGGTTAATCGAATTGAATGTATTAGACTTGAAAACTACTTATCTAGGTCGGTTTCGGATTAAAACTAAATATATAATGAGTTATGTTAATTGTTTTAAGACCATATATTTAACCATACTATAGTCACCCAAGATTATCTATTCAAATTTCAAAACGTGATTTAATATACTTTTTTTTAAAACTATTATCGAAGGTGGAGCAATAATAATATCATGATTCATGGAACTATGGAAGTACTAAACCTACCAATGGACTATGGTCAATTTGGATCAGATATGTTCGGGCTTTGGCTGGCCCGTTAAAGTAGTTGGGCTTTATGCATAGTTTATGAGGAGTTACGATGAGTAAATAAATTATAGAAACTAGAAAGTAAGGCCAATTTGTTCCAATCTTTAGTTCAGTTACTGTTTGATAAGATTATAAAGTAACTACTTTTAGGTATTGTACCTCGATACCCATCGTCGTGAAGGTTTTGGAATGCATATACAAACGAGCATATAAAGTAGTTATACGAAATAGTTTAACATCCTTGGCACCGTGCTTCAATTCCTAATCTTTAATGTCATGTTCTTGATGATTTATGAACGTAGGATATTTTTTAGGTCACATACTGTGTTAGTACTCTCAAGATATTTTTCTCTTTTGTTAACAAAAGACGAAAGAACCATCATAGTTACCTATTTCATTCTTCTTATATTTTACATTATCGACATCAATATATTTAGACCGTATTAAAATACCTTATATTTAAGCATCTAGCTAAGTTAATTGTTATGTTATTTGGGTGTAAATGCTTGTTAAAAGGTAAATTTTGTCCTAAATCCTAGTTTTTCAAAGCCCAAACAAAACATAAGTTATGGATCTGAAACAATAAACCATGGGTATCGTACTATCGTAGAATGAGTAACAAGTATTGTCTATTCCTATCTATGTGCGGCTTGGCGGTGTCTTCGAATCCAACAATTGTATCTGTTTAAAAGAACATCTAACTATTCTAATAAAGTAAAATAAATATAGACACTTGTTATGTTTTGGTTAATTCTTATAATTTTTTCCCTTCAAAACTAATATACCATAATATATGTAATAAATCAATAATTATTTATTTTCCTTTTACACTATATTTATATAATATTTATATATTTTTATAAATATAAATATTAACATATTATTTTACTATATATTTCAAAATATTTGGTGAATTCCAAAAATCAACAACAAATCATGTTTCTCGAACGAAAATTGTTTCGTGTTTTTTGTGGAACTTAAAATGATTTTATGGGTCAAAAGTTGGTAAACAGATTGTTTGGTATAACTACATTTAGATCAAAATTTGTTATAGGTCAAAAATGAAAATTTTGGGTATTTTTAAAAGTTTGAGAATGCAAAATAGATTTATCGTCAAATTTGTTATGGGTTCAAGTGTTGATTTTAAAATGTCAAAAGTATGAAAGTTAGAATTTTAAACATAATTCGGGTTTCAAATTTATTTTTAAGGGTATTTATTGAAATAATCAAAAGGTTCGGGATTTAGCAAATTGACTATTTTTCCCTCAAGTATTAAAATTTAAGAAAAGATTGCGAACACTTTCAACATGCCACCATGAGCCTATCAATGCTTTTAACTTTTATTAAGTTTGAAATGTTTATGTCAACATTAATTTTTCCTTCAATGGTGATCAGAACGTTATATGGGAAGCATGTCATGCAAAACTATGCTCAAATGAAACAAAATATTCACAAAATTGAATGAGTTAACATGTTATTTTTTATGTTGTTATTATGACAAAGTTGAGAAGCCATATGAAACTTATCAAAATCTTTTTCATGGTGTAGCTTAGAAAAACATAGTTTTTGAAGAATATCCATTGTTACAATTTAATGTTCTACTTTCCTTTGATTGGTGATAAATTGATAAATATATCAATAAAGGTAACACTCCTTTTGTATTTAGGCTGAGTGGTTATAACTACTATCGTATGAGAAGTCTTATTTCCAAAATTGATTCATAACCAAAATTCTTTCAATTATACATATATGACACATTGACACCGAGAATGAATTTTTCAATAGAAAGAAGCATTCTTGGCTACGTTTTTGCATGGACATTTTTTTATTAAGTTTATTTAAAAAACCATTTTGTGATATAAATAAAATCAATTTATGTACACATTGTATAGATAGAAGCATAGATATAATACATTTTTTTTCATATATGTTATGTAATTATTTGTTTTACTTATAATTTTATAATTTGAATTATCTCGTGTATGACATAGGCTCTAAAACTAGTTATTACATAGAGAGTTTTCCGGTTTTGTAATAAAAGATACGAAAATTAAAATATATTATTAAAGATTATAAAAGTGAAATAACATTTAAATTAAAAAAGAAAAAGACTTTCTTGTGTGTTGTGTGATTGCGTGAGTGAAAATGGGCTTAAATACACGGGCATCTTAACGCGTCTCTTTAATCCTTCATTTTCCGTCTGTCAATCTAGATCTACAATCTCTGTATCCTCCATCTTCAGGTACACTCAAATCTCACATTCTCCTCACACATTACCCAGATCCACTTCACGTAATGTCGGTGGATCCCGTTAAATCCACCCTCACCGTTAACGGCAATCACAATTCCACCAATGGAAACCCTAACCCTAACCCCAACCCAACCAAACCGTACCGGATCTACGTCGGCTACGATCCACGCGAACATGTAGCCTACGAGGTCTGCCGCTACTCAATCCTCAAACGATCTTCAATCCCCGTCGACATCATTCCAATCAAACAATCCGAATTACGCCAACAAAATCACTTTTGGCGCGAACGCGGCAAGCTCGAGAGCACTGAGTTCTCGTTCACCAGGTTCTTAACGCCGTTTCTCGCTGGCTACGAAGGCTGGGCCATGTTTGTGGACTGTGATTTCTTATATCTTGGTGATATTAAGGAACTGTTCGATCTGATTGATGATAAGTACGCTGTGATGTGCGTGCAGCATGATTATACTCCGAAAGAGACCACCAAGATGGACGGGGCTGTCCAGACGGTTTACCCGAGGAAGAATTGGTCGTCGATGGTGTTGTATAACTGCGGTCACCCGAAGAATAAGGTTCTGACGCCCGAGGTGGTGAATAAGGAGTCTGGGGCGTTTTTGCATAGGTTTCAGTGGCTCGAGGATCATCAGATTGGGTCGGTTCCGTTTGTGTGGAACTTTTTGGTTGGGCATAACCGGGTTGTGGAGGGTGATTTGAGCACGTATCCGAAGGCGATACATTATACGCTGGGAGGACCGTGGTTTGATGCGTGGAAGGATTGTGAGTTTGGGGATTTGTGGTTGAAGGAATTGGAGGAGTGTAAGAAGGTTGAGAATAACAAGATTTGATGTTGCAGATAAGGTGTTCGATGAAATGCAGGGTTCTAGTAAAGTTCAATATTTGTGATTTTTTTATTCGATTATGTGTTATTGCTTTGTAATGTCGAGTCTATTGCTTGGTTTATTCAACAATATCGGTTTTTATTTGTATGATTATATGTGATTTGGGCAAGATGGATTTTAGCAAACAGAGCTTGTGTAAGCATGTTTTGACATCAACAAACAATTTGCAAATTCGCTTTCTTGCATTCAAATGTTTCTTTATGAACAGCATGCTTTGGGCGGGCGTTCACGAGAAGGCGAACTTGCAACATGTTTGAACTGTCAACACAAATGCTGAATTAAGTTTGCAACTTTTGAGATTAATGGTTTTGTGAAGTTGAAAACTCTAAAGTATCATTAGTTAACTAAGGGGGTGTTTGGGATTGCTTATTTTCACCGACTTATAACTTATAAACTTTTTGAAAAGTAATAAGGTGTTTGGGATTGCTTATATTGTGAGAGGAAAAGTTTAATAAGTTATACTTTTGTAACTTATTAACTTAATGAAAAGTTATAAGATGGTAAAATAAGGAACCCCAAACTCCCCCTGACTACCTAATTTGATGTTAAACAGTCAAGAGGGGAGCTGCTGTCACTTGTAATTTGTGTAGTACTCTGATATATGGTTCTGCCATGTAGTTCAAGTAATATTATCTAGTTATCATATAAGTGAACATGTACAGCAAATTCAAAAAGGTTTTATCATACTTGAAAACTTGTGATGCATGTTTACCAATTATCAAACTTATTATTTTAAATGTCTGTATCTACATTTCAATACAATAACGTAATACAATAATTTATGTTAAATATTGAATAGAAAAACAATATCAGACAACCCAATTCTGAAAGCCCTAACGATCTACCAAAAACAAAATGAAAGTTACCTAAAGCCATCAGTACAAGCAATAAAATGAACCAAAATACAATCAAAATTACGTAAATGACATCTACCTTACCTGCAATTGTAAGTAAACTGAAGAAGCATAGCGACAACGACCAAGTAGAAAAGGAGTGATGACTGACGGTAGTGATGAATAAGTGGGTTTGGAGGTCCAAACACAGCCGTGTACAAAAAAACATTTCACATTGCACAACCCCTAATACACAAAATACTTGCAATGCAGAATGTACAACTACCTTAAACATAAACTTAGCTAAAATTGTAATATTATAAATAAATAAGTTAGGCGTCCCATATTGAAAAACAAAATACAAACACAAGCATAGGATCCCAAGTTCCCAACGAATCAATTTGCATATTCAATCTAGGTCTATACACTAGTAACAAAGTGCGTTACTTTAACGATATCGCATGTTTTGCATGTGACAATCACAACACCTTTAAAGATCACATGTCTAAAGTTGTTCTGATACAACATATTAAAAGTTACAACTACGGGTCAACTCTAATTTTGTAAATCTAATATTCCAAATGATTTAAACATGTTTTTTCCAACATGACTTGATGTTAAAAGTTATTTTGCACCATAATTTAATTATATTATTACATACATCTTACTAGGTTGCTAGCTAATCAAGTCCCTCTAGCAAAGAGCAGGTTCGATGGTTCGAATCCATTAAGGTGGTGTTCGTTTTTGCTTATAACATCTGCAGGAGACTTATGTCTGCGGGCGCGCAGACATAAGCCTCTGAAGACTGTTTGTTTTTTTTTTAAATAAGATCTGGAAACTGCTTTTATGGTCTTAAAAAAGAAACTATTGTTTAACTTCTTCACACATCTTCACACTTCTTAACATCCTACCAACACCCAATGTCCAACACCACCACCACCCATCGTGCGCTGCCGCCACCACCACCACCCACCACCACCGTTCGCCACCACTACCTTCCATTCACCGCCAACACCCACCGTCCGTCACCACCACCGTCCATCACCGCCACCACCCACCGTCCACTACCACCACCGTCCATCACCACCACCACCACCACCACCCACCCGTCGGCCACAACCATTGTCCACTACCACCACCCACCGTCCGCCACCACCACCACCATCCATCACCACCACAACCCTCGTCCACTACCGCCGCCACCACCAACACCGTCCACTACCCACCGCCATCACCGTCCATCACCACCACCACCCACCGTCCACCGCCCACCACAAACTATTTTAGTAGTTTACAGACGTTAAATGACTTCTATTTACTGTGATATGTATGATAGGTAACTAATTTTCAGCTTATGCAGACGATACCCAGTTTATAAAACAAATAGTATTATATTTTCAGATTGCAGACCTTCAGACCACATCTTCAGTTGCAGACATGAAATCAGATTATAGACAGTTTTTGTCTTCAAAAACAAACAGCACCTAAGTTTTCGTGTGATATCACCTATATTCTAATAAAGTAAAATAAATGTGGACACTTGTCATGTTTTGGTTATTTCTCATATTTTTTTCCCTTCAAAACTAATATACCCTAATATATGTAATAAATCAATAATTATTCACTTTCCTTTTACACTATATTTAATATCTATATATTTTTATAAATATAAATATTAACATATTATTTTACTATATATTTCAAAATACTTAGTGAATTCCAAAAATCAACAACAAATCATGTTTCTCAAATGAAAATTGTTTCGGGTTTTTTATGAAAGTTAAATTTGATTTTATTGGTCAAAAGTTGGTAAATAGATTTTTTGGTACAAGTTAACTACATTTAGGTCAAAATTTGTTACGGGTCAAAAATGAAAATTTTGAGTATTTTTAAAAGTTTGAGAATGCAAAATAGATTTATCGTCAAATTTGTTATGGGTTCAAAGTGTTGACTTTAAAATGTTAAAAGTATGAAAGATAGAATTTTAAACATGATTCAGGTTTCAAGTTTATTTTTAAGGGAATTTTTTGAAATAATCAAAAGGTTCGGGATTTGGCAAATTGACTGTTTTTCTCTCAACTATTAAAATTTAAGAAAAGATTGCGAACACTTTTGACATGCTACACCCATGCCTATCAATGCTTCTAACTTTTATCAAATTTGAAATATTTATGGCAATATTAATTTTTCCTTCAATGGTGATCAGAACGTTGTATGGGAAGCATGTCATCCAAAACTATGCTCAAATGAAATAAAATATTCACAGAATTGAATGAGTTAGCATGTTATTTTTTATATTGTCATTATGACAAAGTCGAAAAGCCCTCTGAAAGTTATCAAAATCTTTTCTATGGTGTAGATCAGAAAAACATAGTTCTTGAAGAACATCCATTGCTACAATTTAATATCCTATTTTCCTTTGATGGGTGATAAATTGATAAATATATCAATAAAGGTAGCGTCTCTTTTGTATTTAGGCTGAGTGGTTAGAGCTACTATCGTATGAGAAGTTTTATTTTTGAAATTGGTTCATAACCAAAATTCTTTCAATTATACATATATGACACCGAGAATGAATTTTTCAATAGAAAGAAGCATTCTTGGGTACGATTTTGCACCCGTATTTTTTTTTATTAAGTTCATTTAAAAAAATCATTTTGTGATATAAATAAAATCAATTTATATACACATTGTATAGATAAAAGTATAGATGTAATACATTTTTTTTCATATATGCTATATAATTATTTGTTTTACTTATAATTTTATAATTTGAATTATCCCGTGTGTGACACGAGCTCTAAAACTAATAGATCTATAAACAATCAAGATTCTCCATTTTTATAGAAAATAAAATAAAATACGGTTTTTCTTTACATGTATCCGAGAAATTGCTTTATTGTTGGCGCTGGAAGTTAAAATTTAATTGTTCATAACTTAGACTTTTCATTTTCTATTAAAACTTGAAAAACTTAATTGAATGTATGCACATGTGAGTGTAGGTGATTAGCTTTAAAACTCAAATCGCTAGAGAAATCAAACTTTTGATTTGAGTAAATTACGGTTTTTGTCCTTGTGGTTTGTTTAAATATGCGGTTTTAGTCTAATATTTTCAAATTTACGATTTTCATCCTTATGATTTCATTTCACTTGGAATTAAACCCAACCACACTAACGCCGTTAAGTACGGTCGTTAACCCCATTAGTTTGCCCCTCATATGAGGGGCAGTTTTGTCCTTTTTTACCCAAATACACCCCAACCCCTTATGTGAGGAGGGCTTGCAAATTAGGGTTGGGGTTTATTTGGTGAGAAAAAGGACAAAACTGCCTCTCACGTGAGGGGCATGCTGATTGGTTAACGACCAAACTTAACGGGGTTAACAAAGTCGGGTTTAATTGCAAGTGAAATGAAACCACAAGGACGAAAATCACAAATTTGAAACTATTTGACTAAAACTGCATATCTGAACAACCCACATGGATGAAAACCGCATATCTGGTCAGCCATTAGTAGGCGATTTTCAACTTGTTACCTATATCCTATTGCTAAATTATTTTGATTTAACCATTTAAGGTAAAACACAACCAAAACCGACCCATTTAAGAAAATGTTCAATTCAAAGACTTAAGTGACAACTATTAAGAGTAATATGTGACCCATAAGACTTTGCAGTTAATAAAGATAACAATTATTTAAAGTAAAGTTGTTTATAAACTAGAATATTCAATCGAGTTATGCAGGTTCTTATCAGGATTATCACAACAAATATTTGTGACATCTATATTGAGCACCACGTGTCATAGTGGCACTCTTGTTATTCTCGTCTCGCACTAATCAATTTGAGTTTTTATAATCAAGATGTCTCGTAAAATTTCTTTTCTGTCAATTTCCACTTCATCAATGGCTAAATTTATGAAACTAGGAAGTAAAAAACAAAGTTAACAATGATAGGTGTAAGGATTGAGCTTAACTTTTGAGCTTAGGCCATAATGCAGCTCATCCTCCCACAGCTACTCTTGAAGAGCCGTCTCTTTCATCCAACTTATCACGTCACGTCGGAATGGGCAGCCACATTGGAGACAGTCTAACAAGAATTCCACATATCATATGCTTGTGATAGTTTGGAATGTTAGGATTTGTGAAGGCTTTGAGTTAGCTTTGGGCTTGGGCTTAAATTGGTGAGAAGGAGAACAAGGACTTGGCCCGTTATTGTTTCTTGTTAATTAAGCCTTTAACTCCAGTTCATATCTTATAAATAACCCTGCTATGTAATTGTAATATTTACACTTAATCAATGAAATAACCTAATTGCAGCCCATGGAGTAGGTCCCCCGCGGGGACCAAACCACGTAAAATTCTTGTGTCGTGCTTTTCGTTTATATTTTCTGTTTTACCGTGTGTATAATCGTGTGTGCTTGTTTGTGTGTTGTTCTGCTGCGCCGCTTTGTTCCTAACACGGAAATCGTAAAAAACACGAATGACTAATATAAAAAAAAAAAAAAGTAAAGAAAGAAGAAATGGAACTAGCCTACTTTAATTTTATAATAATATAATAAACTAGGAAGAAAGTAATTTTATATGTAGGCTTGTTCAAGATTATATAATAGTTTCAGCAATTCACTGACACAGAGACTGGTTTTCAAATACATACATGCAATTCAGCAATGCTGTGTTACAGTGGTTCATCCTTTTTGCCATTATCTTGTAGTTAAAGTCTCAATCGGGCCAAGTTCCATAGCTCCAATTAAAGATCCGCAGACGAAGATATGGGTTGGTATGGAATGTTAGCAAGGAGGGCTTTATTAACCCAAACACCTGTCATGGTTCAGGTTCATTTTGCAATCCCAAATTGGGTTCTTGAATTGCTGTATTTTTTGTTTTATATGTAAAGTTGTGTGCTTTTAGGGATGCATGTGATGTTTTTATGTATGCAGATACAAGAATTGCTTAGAGGTGTCAAGGGCGCTACATCTCTAGCTCAGGTTATTATTATTATTTTCTACCTAATTTTATGAGCTTTGAATTGAGTTTGACAGACTTCAACAAACTTTTGAAGTTATTACTCCTATTTTCAAAATTCACAAAGATCAAATGAGATGCTTGAGCTTTGAGCTTTGGTAACATCTTTTATTTGCAAATTATTGGATTTAAAATCAGTGTTTTGAAGCATGAAATCCAAATTTTGGATTTAAAGTTGTATCATTTGGTTCAAAATAAAACTCTCTGTTGCCAGCATTGTTGTTTTTAACAGATGAACATTTCGAAAAAGAAAAGGATACATTTTACATTCGGTTTTCTTTTCCTCTTTGTTTCTACTCGGTTATTTTTACAAATATTGTTGGTGTTTGATTTCAAGAAAGTTACAAGCCCATTTTATAAAATTCGCAAAAAATGATGAAACACTTGAATTATAATTGAATTTCATCTGGTTCATACTAGAACTCTATGTTGCCAGAATTGTTGCTTCCACATTTGAGTTTTTAAAAAAAGTTTATTTGACTATTTTGCAATCCGTTTTTGTTGATAATACAGGGTGTTGTGTACTGGCAACCACCTAAACCAGGCTTAGAGAAGGTGCAAAAACTTGTGTGGGAGCCTTCAATTAGTCGTTATGGTGCCGATGAAGGTCTTCGAGAGCTTAGGGAAGCATTGACTAAAAAGGTCAAAATTTAAAATATATGAATTAACAATGTACCATTATACCCTTTATAATAATTAAATTCTTAATGGTTAAATATATATGGCGCAGTTGTGTGAAGAAAATAAGTTATGCAAATCTTCCGTGATGGTAACTGCAGGAGCAAATTAGGTATCTTTGTGCGAGTTTGATATTATTTAACGTGTATTTTTACATTTTCATGTTTCTTACCTATTTAATTGTTTTAGGCATTTGTGAATATTGTTCTTGCATTGTGTGATGCTGGGGATTCGGTTGTTATGTTTGCACCACACTACTTCAACGCGTGGCGTACATGGCCTTCCAGTTCCAGATGACAGGTGTTACCGATATTCTTGTGGGTCCTGGTGATCCAGATACGCTTCATCCTGATCCAGGTTGAAGCTTTATTATATAATTTAAATACTCTCAAGTTACTTTCTTTTACCCAAATAGTTTCTAAGACTTGTTCATGGCCTTATTTATTCCCAATTTGATGAATGCTTAGATTGGCTAGAAAAAACTTTGCGGGAAACCAAACCTACTCCAAAGCTAGTTACAGTTGTTAATCCGGGGAATCCTTCTGGAACTTACATCCCAGAACCCCTTCTAAAGGTACTCTCACCCCCCCCCCCTCTCTCTCTTTCTACGTGTGTGTGTGGATGTTAATTTAAGAACCAATAATATGTTGAGAATGGCAAGAACCGTTTTAATGCGTGTACTATGTTGACTAGAATGCATATAAATTTCAGGATTTCGGTATTTATTATTTAAAAATACGGTATTCGTAGTCTTTTGTCTAAATGCATATGTGCACATACACTATATGCACATGTATTTTATACTTTTATTTGTAGAAATTCAGGAGAGAGGAGATAAAAACAAAGTAAGAGCAGAGAAAGAGAAACAAACAAATTTCTTTTTTCAATTTTACCTTTTTAATTGATGCGCTATGCACACTTGGTTATATAGTTCTTGCGGTTCTCAAGATAATACTAACTCTAAAATGAGCGTATCTTTATATATAGTGCGTGATAATGCCATGATAATTTTAATGATATTTAAGCCATTGTATTTTTCTAGAAAATATCAAATATCTGCATAACTGCTGGATGTTGGCTTGTTGTAGATAACACATACGAGTAAGTGATTTTGTTCGTCGAAGTATATATTTGATGTTAACAATCACATGCACAAATATGCACATCCTTTAGTCATTTGACCACAACCAATTTACTCTAACCATTTCTAAAATTTCATTAAAAAAGTTGTGCATTCAATTATTTTTAATTAACTTAATGATCCATATTCTTGAATGGAAGTGAGTGTAAATCAATTTAGAAGGTTGTAAAGAGTGTACTTTGGCCGACCTCAAACCGCTTAACATGTTCCCTTTTTAGCTCTATTTTAAATTTTACGTGTTCAACATGTTGTGAATATAATATAACCCGAATTGGCCAATTTAACATAAAAAGTTTGGAATCACCTCGTCTTGTCGTCTTTTATTTGTTGGAAACTTGGAATTTAATTATTACAATAAACAGGTATTTTATGTATGATGGTTTGAAGCACTCTTGCATTGAGGGAAATCACATTGTCAACATTTTTTCTTTCTCAGCTTATGGGATGATGGGTTGGCGAGTTGGATACGTAAGCATCACCTTATTGTTGCATGAATGATATGTGTTTATGATCCAACTTCATTCTTTTTCTTTTTGTGGGGTAGACGTGGCAATATGAGCGGGACAGCGGGTTGGTCTAGTTGGGTAATAGGCTAAAACGGGTTTAGGTCAAAATGAGTAGCATGGTATAAACGAGTTAATTTCAACAGGTCTAAAGCAGTACTTGTTGTCCAAAGATTTTTTTTACTAAACTATAAGTTTGTTAATATGATGGAAAAAGTTATACTTAATCACGAGTAAGTCCCTGGACGTTGTTTTTGCATGAATGGATCCATAGACTTTTGAAATTCAACATAAAAGTCATTTAAACAAAGTTTAGGGACTTACTCATGCAAAAGAGGGTTTAAGTTTGGAAAGCCGAATGATATAATCATGCAAAAAAGGTCTTTATGTTAGAAACAGTTTCTTAAAGCATACTCTAAAATTGTGTAATTCAGATAGCATTTCCTTCTGAAGTTGAAGGTTTTGCACAACTCCTCCTTAAAATCCAAGACAACATACCCATATGTGCTTCAATAATCTCACAAAGACTAGCCCTTCACGGATCAGGTCAACGATCTGGTTAAGAACGGCCAACTTCTTGTTGATGCATTATCACCATTAGGGCAGGGCGCGGTCAAAGGTGGAGAAGGGGCCATTTACTTGTGGGCCAAGTTACCTAATAAGCTCATTGGTGACTTTGAGGTGGTCCGTTGGCTCGCTAACAAGCATGGCGTGGTTCTAATCCCAGGCAGTCTGTGTGGGTGCCCGGGTCACGTTAGGATTTCGTTTGGTGGTCTGGTGGAGAATGATTGTCGGCTTGCATCCGAGAGGTTGAAGCGAGGGTTGGAAGAATATGTCAAAGATGGAATGATTTGACTTTGATATCTAGTGTTGTGGTTCAGTAACAAGGAAGTCTAAAAGGTTGAATTTTTACAATCAATGGAAAGTTTATAATGAAATTGAAGTTCTCTTTAATTTATTTTTTTTGGTTTTTCTAGATATTCATATGTTGAATTTTTACAATATGTGTTGGAACTTTTGAACCACACAGAGGTTATACATTCATACAGTGATTAATTCTTTTAACAAAAGGAAACAAGAAACAACAAGCATAATAGATGTGATCAAACAAATATGGTTCTTTCAGAACCAATAATATGTCGAGAACTGCTCAAATTCCACAGTAGGTTTTGATGGGGCACTCTGAGTTAACCCCTTCAGGAGTGTAATAGAATTGCATATACTCGTAATTGTCGAATGCACGAAACTTTAATGGGTGGTCTTTGTCGACGAGTTGTTGAGGTACCTGTATGATGTGATCCCTGATAGACGCAAATAGCCCCAGTACATATCTGTCGTTGTCTCCCGTCATCATCACCCTGTGAGTTGGCGCTTCAATTCTTCCGTTTGTCCATGCCTAATAAAGAGAGAAAAACACCATCAGTCACAAGTTCATAGTTCCCTCATAAAAAACTGGCGGGTTAGTCATTTGATCAATCCATTTCCATTTGTCTATGTGTGAGATTTTACCGGGTACATCTGATTGTTTAATATATATAAAGTATAAATTACCATGAAAGCATCTGCTGCCATGACTACAAAAGACGACGATGGATATTCAACTTCAATCCATTCCCCATCTTTGGTCATTATCTCCAAACCATTTACTTCATCTTGATGAAGATAAGTCATGAAGCATTTATCGGTGTGCGGAAGAATTCCCAACGTTTTCTCGTTCCCTGTAGCATGTAGGTATTTCGTCGGTTTAAGAAGATAGGTTGTCGACCCACGAATCGGTTCATAGTGTTCCTCTATACCATAACTCTCGGCTATCATTTTCATCACTATCTTGTCTAGTTCGGCTACAGCCTTTGAGTACATCAACACACTTTCACTGAAACATCAAAACCAAACAAATCATAATTTTATGTGTAATATCAGATACAAACAGGGCCTGCAGGGTGGAACCAAGGTAGGCCATAAGCTGTTAAAGAGCAGACCCGAGCCCAACCGAGCCAGGTTGGGCACGAGATCAACTCGTTTATCTTAACAAGCTGAAATGTTTAGCTCGAGCTTTGCTCGTAAAAGTGGAGCCTACTAGTTTATTTTTTGACTAAATTAATTTTATATTTTTACACACATGCATAAACTAAAAGATAATATTTTTAACATACACATAATGCAGAATTAATAAAGAGATGAAATATATAATTTATAGATATTGAAAATTTGGGTTTTTAAAATTAGCCAGCGAGCCTGCTAAGCAAACCGAGCTTTTCTTGGCTCGGGCTCAATCTTTTACAGACCAAGCTTGCTCAACTTGGCTCGTTCACAAACTAGCCGATTTCAAGCAAGACACGAACTTTTTGAACAACTCTAAACCAGGGGGCAATAACCCGAATCACTTGACTTTTTTTTTCCTTATAAAGTTCAAGAAAACATTAGTTAAGTTTTGGTTCCACCACATATAAAGCGGTAAAATGATATGATATTAAAAATAAAACGTACAAGAAACTTTGATTTCCAGAAGGCCACATGAGTTTTGTGAAACTCTCAACTCCTTCATTAGTAGTTGCATTTTCAATGCCTAGGCTTTCATAAAGAGGAACCATGGGTTGTTGCCCGATATAACCATTATATGGCGTACTTAAAATGTTTAAAGCTTTTACTTCAGTAGGAAGATCAAATAATTCTTGCGATGCAAGGAAAGTTGCATCATGAAGTTCACGAGACACTCCATCAAACACTGCTATGAAACACCCGAATTCTTCAAGTGCGCGTCTAACTTCACCGCACTTTGTAACCCAAGAACTTGAATTTAAGTTTAAACTTTTTAAAGATAAATCAATAACTGGAAGCTTGGGCTGTGTTGAGGAACCCATTATGCCACTAGATCTCTCTCTATAGTAGGCTTATCAGAGAGTGCGCGTGTGTATATATATTACACTCACACTTCATAGTGCATAACTACAAACAGAAAATGTTAAGAATATATTAAATAATCAGATCTTATGCTAGACCAGGACCAGTAGTTCTTATCATTCACATTTTTTATGGCTCGATATGTTGGACGATAGTGATGTTAATTTAAACAATCAATTTGCATGATGACTTTTATTATAGTGCATACAAAAAACAGCTAAATGATCAATTTTCTGCTCCACTGCCGGCCAAATGATCATGTTCTTTAGTTAAGCGAATAACTATAGAGTTGTCTACACATATTTGGTCTCACTTCTAGTAAATAATTATCAATATAACCACTTGTTTCACAAATCAATTTGTTTGAACTTTGGATGCTAGCTTCTTGACTGATTGAAGCTTGCTCGTTATCTCATTAAAGCGACGTATTTTACATCATTGTCTATACTTGGTAATCCGCTGTATTCATGTAATCGATCAATCAAATATTTCACTTGATCCTAATGATCACAAGGTGGTGAACATGAGAAGTATGAAGTCCATGCTTATCACATCAAATTAATAAAAGTCTTCCTTGTCCAAGTTGTCACTCTTCACTCCCTTCCCGAGTGATCTTGCTGATCTAACGTGTACGAAAACAAAGCATGCCTGAGCATAATGCTCAGCATACGAATTAATAATAGAAATACAAACAATAATCACAAGTGATACGATAAGAAAATATGTCAGATTAAATATCAAAACAGAAAGTAACATTAAAACAAGGTGGTTAATTAATCAACTTCTCCCAATGCATTTTTTACACAAACCTTAATACATTACTATTGACTGTAAACGATAGCAGTTACAGTCACTCAATGGATATGCTCGCCTTTGGAATGAAGATGGATGAACAGGCACTTGAGCCTGGAACTGATGAAATTCGGGTAAAACAAGGAACCGGTCACTATACCGGGGGGCGAGACATGACCGCGACTTAAGATTCAAGTACCGTTGAAAAGACTAAAGGAACGGGGGAATGACTACCTGTAATAAAGCACAGGCTAATACGAGCCGACCAGAAGAAGCAAGGCTTTAGATTACCAGATCCTGGACACAATCTTCCTAGAGATGGAGAGCCCCTGCCTTTTCTAGCCTCTCCTTCTTGCTTGCTTACCTAGCTCTTGTCTTAGTGACTCTTCCTCTTTTCTAGGTTTTTCTGAGGGTAGATTTTTCATTTGCCAGAACAAAGGGAAACAAGTAACACGTCTAAGCATACACATAGTCCATAGATATGATTAAACAATGGTGTCACATTGGATTTGAACAATACACAATTAAGATATATGTATAAATTTCTGGTTGAATATTGGTGCTTCAAATTCCACAATAGGTTTTGATGGGGCGGTCTGAGTTAGTCCCTTCAGGAGTGAACTGCATATACTTGTAATTATCAAATGCACGAAACTGCAGCGGGTGTTCTTCATCAACGAGTTCTTGAGGTATCTGTATGATGTGATCTTTGATAAATGCAAATAGTCCCAGTGAAAATCTTTCTTTGCCCCCCTCATCATCACCCTGTGAGTTGGCGATTCGATTCTTCCATTTGTCCATGCCTAATGAACACCACATTCATACGTGTACAATCGAACTTGCTATCAATGTTTTGAAACCAGACTTGTAGCTATCTATCTTTTTGGATTGCAAATACTTTCATAGATTATTAATGTGAGGTTGCGAGAAATATTTAATCGAGACTTATAACCTAAGTTTTTTGTATTATTATACCCTTAGACCTTAGTATTTTAGCTAGTCGGTTAAGGGTAGTCATTAATTAGTTATTTGGTAGTTAAATAACTACCGCCATGTGTTTGTGTGCAAAATCATCATACAATGATTATATTTGGTGCAGATATCCTGCAGAGGTCTCAAGATATATAAAAAATGAATTGATAACAAATTTTAAAGAGAGTATTTAAAAAAATATATAAAGTATAAATTACCATGCAAGCATCTCCTGCCATGGCTACAAAAGAGGAGGGTGGATAATTAACTTCAATCCACTCCCCATCTTTTGCCTTAATCTCCAGACCATTTACCTCATCTTGATGAAGATAAGTCATCACACCTCTATCGGTATGTGCAACAAGCCCCAAACTTTTCTCATTCCCTTGAGCGGGTAGGTATTTCGCCGGTTTAAGAAGATAAGTGGTCGATCCACGCATAGCTTCATAGTGTTCCTCTATTCCATAACTTTTTGCTACCATTTTCATCACTATGTGATCAAGTTCTGCTACAGCATTCGAGTACATCAACACACTTTCACTGAAACATGAAAATCAAACAAATTATTGCTTGATCAATATCAGTTATAAAACTGGTTAGTTTATTATTATTATTATTGTATTAATAGGTGGTTTATGAACAAGGATGGTACATATAGATATTGTTTAGAAATTGTATATTTAGGCAGTTCGCTACGCCTATACACGACTAGGAGAAATCCAAATATTTTGGTGAAACGTGAAAAGCTTGTTAAGTTTGGTCTAAAATTCAAGTTTGCCTCCCACCCAAGAAAACTTGCCAAGTTTGTTTATAGATGGACAAGAAGTTGCATAAAGCATCTACAATTGCAATGCCTGCAGAACTGGATCGGATAACGAGCTGGTCACCTTACTGGTTCACTGGTCGGATCAGTTGGATGGAAGTTAAGAACTGTAAAACATCATAAATAATAATAAAAAAAACTAAAATTACACACATATATGTGTATGTGTGCGCGCGTGTAAAATACAATTTTATCAAACTAAGAAACAATTAATTATGTTTTGATATGAATTTTCAATTTTAACAAACTTATTATAAATAAAATTGGGAGTCTCTAGTAATAAATGATTTATAAAATGAGATATTAAAGGAAAAATTAAAAAATATGGAAATTCGGACGGTCGGTTCACGAGTCTATGCATATGCTTAACCGATCACCAGTCTTGTTTCTAAACAACATATTTCCACAAGAATTTCAAGTAATCTATGAGTGTTGTGAATCTTTCAGATTCTTCTTTAATAGTTACATCTTCAATGCCTAAGCTTTCATAAAGAGGAGCCAAGGGGTGTAATTTCCCAGAATAACCACTATATGGTGTCTCTAGAATGTTTAAAGCTTTCACTTCAGTAGGAAGATTAAACAATTCTTGCGATGCAACGAAAATTGCATCGCGAAGTTCGCGAGACACTCCATCATACAAGGCTACGAAACACCCGTATTCTTCAAGTGCACGTCTAACTTCACCGCACTTTGCAACCCAAGAACTTGAATTCAAGTCTAAACCTTTTAAAGATAAATCGATAATCGGAAGCTTGGGCTGTGTTGGGGAACCCATTGCTTCACTAGGTCTGTATGAGAGGGTTTTGTTATAAGTGACAAAATGTAGTTATAATAAGTTATAACCTTGGAACCCTTTATAAATTGATGGGTTCCTAGTAGCATGGATGACTGGACTCTTAAACTCTTTGTTAAGAATTAATATTTAAATAATCAAATCTAATACCAGACCTTCTTGTTATATTGTGTTCGGGTTTATACGTGTGACACATTTTAGGTTCGTGTCTTGTTAGACCCACTAACTTGCAAACACATGACCCATTTAATACCACTAAATTATTGTGTTTTGATATGTTTGAGTACAAAACAGCCTAATAACTTTATGTTCAATTCTCGGCCTAGTGTTGAGTGATTTTGTTCTTTAATTAGCTAATTAAGTGAATGAGGACATAAAAGTTCGTTAGCTATTTGAACCAATGCCGTTTTTGAAGATTATACTTACATATATCCAATGAAACAATTAGGCGGTTCACGTTAATGAAGCAGTGTGCTTCAACATTTCACAAACACGTACTTTTAATGAACAATCCCAGACACACTCGAAGTCTTATTGTTTGTACTTTCTTCATACAAATAATAAGCGATTTTGAGTGTGTTTATTACTAAAGATATTAATGGAAATAAGTAGAAGTACACATACATACAGTAGATATATATCAACATCAACACCGGTCCAATTAAAATAGAAATGAGGACTAGGTATCCGCATGTCTAATTTAACAACTAAATAATCGTAGTTTATTAGTATAATGTGAAGTGGTCTTGTTCTTTGGTTAAAGCTAGTAGCCATTATTCATTAACATGGTGTAATGTATTAATAATATTGCGAAAGTCACTAAAATAAATATTTGAAATAAATATTTGATCGGTACAAAATGAACGGAGATAAACTAATCAAAAACAAATATAAGATTTTGTCACATATCGATTTTATCCTTCACTTAATACAAAAAACAATAAATAAAAAGTATAAAAGAATATAGCTGGAAAATCTAAAATTTCTTTTCATTTCAACTCACAATACATAAAAGCTTTAATTTAATTTTCATTCACTTAGACTTTGAAGCACAAATTACATTAGACCATCACTAGTGTAACGCACTAAACCCAGAAACGTGTATAATCACCTACCATATCAAATTTCACAAATGCATCCAAAACATTCATTTTCTCTTCAACCTTACAAACATTAATGCATTTTGAAATAAACTAGAAAAAAAAGGGCTTTCAATCTACTGGGCCCACCACATTTCAAAGCACATAGGTATTGCATTTTGACAAAGTGCAATCTTCAACAATGCGTATGGAACATTGACAAAATGCAATCATGAACTCTCAATGCTTCGCGAAGCATTTGTATGGCTACCTAGGTCTGTCGGAACAGTGGCCACCGTTTCACTAAAAGATATACGGCCATCGTCTTTGTCCTAGGTCACGCCCCTGAGTGGGTATAGATAGCCATGATCCGCATTAGGAATTCACGTGACATTTTTTTTTTTTTTTGTTCTAAGGAGTTCATGTTTATTTTGTATAAGTTAAACATTGTACGGTTGGTTTAAAACCAGGTTCCGTATCAATACTTAAATTTACCAACTGCGTATGTAATTACTAGACCAAGTCTCGCTTAATGATATATTTCTTCTAGAACTCTTACAAGTTGTTTAAATAGTTATATTAAAATATAAAATGTATAAAATCTGACACTTAAAAAGTCAAAATATTCAACATTAAAGGATAGACAAAAGAAATGTAATGACGAACTCACTATCTTTTTTGTGTATGCAATATCAAATATTGAAAAGTCGTTTAGTTTTTTTTTTATGTTTTCTTATTATTAGTAATAGTATCCTAAATAAAGAGTACAGTGGTCAACGTTAATATTCACAATTTCACATGATGCCAATGTAAGAAAATGAAATCATAAGAATGAAAATGCTAAAAAAGTTTGTTTTTAAACGAAAATAATACAACTTAGTAAGCTACATTGACGAAAATGATATTTTACTCTTAAATAATATTTTACTAGTTTAAGTTGGCACATTTTTCTTGCACCGGATGAAGTTAATAAATATCTGAGATATTTTGAAGCAGCCACAACAACATATTCCTCCATTTTCTATGGTCGGTTAATTATCTACTTGTGATCATAATTGAGACTGTAACTTTAGTTTTTATATTTATATTCAACTTTTCTTCTTTGACACTTCTAGAAAGTTGAATTTTTATGGACTTAATTATTGTATATTTTTAATATGAACTATTATATATTGGAAAATTCCAAAAATAAGCATTTATGAAAACAAATTTCTAGTTTTAGATACCATTTGTAAAAAATTTCAGAAATAGGTTTTATAAACTAGTTGTGACGAGTAATTTGTAGAAACCAATTAGAATTTGTCACGTGTCCTTAAACTAACCGTAACGAGCAAGTTCACTAATCATTTACTTGTCATGAATAAATAAGTTTCATGCCTCGTAATCAACGTCCACGAGTAATTTATAACTTATTTAGTTGTGACGAGTAGATTATAAGGTTAAAATAGTCGTGATGAGTTAACTACTAATAAACTACTCGTGTAGGGAATGTAAACCGGGTAAACTAGTCGTCGCGACTAAAGGACTTATGAATTACTCGTCGGTGTTGAGTACGAGGCATAAAACTTATTTAGTCGTGACGAGTAAATGATTAGTGAACGTGCTCGTTACAGTTAGTTTAAGGACACGCGGTAAGTTTTAATTGGTTCTACAAACTACTCGTCACGACTAGTTTATAATACCTATTTCTGAAATTTTTTGCAAATTATACCTAAAACTAAAAATTTGTTTTCAAAAATACTTATTTTGAGAATTTTCTCATTATATATTTGTATCAATTCCAAGATTAGATAAATGTAGATGACATTTGATATAGACTGTTAAAACCGGAGTTGTAAATTTAGTTATATACATTTTAATTATAATCTAAGACCTGAACTTGACAGTGATCATTTGTTTGTCATGGGTAGAGAGGCGCACAAACCAGTTCCAAACCCTAAGCGGGTTCGGGTTGGAACCGGTTCGGTTTGGTTAACAAAAAGTTAAACCGGTTTGTGATTGGTTTTGGCTGAAACCTGTTTATCATCGGTTTTGGACCGGCTTTGGCAAATTTTTGGTACGGTTAACCGGTTTTGGCCAAACCGACCCCGAACCTACAGTTCCAAGCCGTTTCCCCTATAATTCCGGTTCAGTTTTCGAATTGTTTCGGTTAACCTTATTTTGCGCACCTATCCACCTCTAGTCCTAGGATTCTCCTTTCCCAAGGTATTAGCAAATTAGTTAGTCTAGCTTTAGTTTAATTCACAATCAATTAATATCTTTGGATTCTAATTCTCATACTCTAATAAAACTTGTAAAATTAACCACGCATTACTCGTAAATATAAACTGTATCACATCTAAAGATCAATAATGGCTATCGACTGATAGGCTGCTAGTAAATCTTTTGTTGGAAGCCCATTAAGGGTCATACCCGTTTTAGCATTTAGCCTAGGACTAAAACAAGAAACCTGTTCTTTGACAAAACAAGAATCTTTAATCATATATATAGAATACGAAATTCACAAGTTTGTTACACGAACTCACGTCTTTTTATCTAACAAACATGAAAACAAAATTATCTCTTCTGGAAGTTGAAGAACCTGATGCAGAAAGCAAAGATGAATGCAAAGAACAGAACAAACCCGATGTGCACACCGGCAACAACCCCAAGAAAATCATGCTTGAAACCAAAATACCGATCCAAGTAATCTTTAACGGTTTCACCGTCTGTTAGTAATTCATCATAGTCCCCGAACTGTGAAGAAAGGAATCCGTAAATAGTCCAAGCCATTGGGTTTCCCCAGTAATACCATCTCCACCACACAGGAATCCTCTGTCTCCACAAAATAAAAAGATTTCACAACTTTGGTAAATAAAGGTTCTTTTGCGACCCGTAAAAACAACCCTAACTAGCACACACTTAAACTTGTATAACCCAAACACAAACCATTTATATAAACGTGTCAAACAGGTTGGCGGGTGATAATTAAGTTGTAAACATGTTAGTCAGGTTGGTAAGTAGTAAAACTTGTGTTAAGCGGGTTAGCATGGTTGACTAGTTTAACTAAAGGGTTAAACAGGTCAACCCAAGCACGGCACGTTTGATTATACAGCTTAACTAGAAAACCCATTTTTAACGCGTTAGATTAGATATACCAAGCCAAAACCAAATTGTTTACATGTTGTGTTCTGGTCATTTTTTTCAGGTCGTGTCAGAAATTTCCACCCTTACAACCAACTGGATGGATTTAACATATTAAGAGAAACTTACGGGTCGCGGAATGATGAATCCCGAGAACAGATTGAAGACTCCGAAGAACGAGCCGGCGATGCTGGCAGCAATGTCGCCGTTGGGGGTCATGGCGACGGTCATCATACCATAATAGGTCATGTAAAGCAAGCAACACAATTGGAAGTACAAAAACCAGAAGAATTTGGCAGCGGTCCAACTAAACCCAATCATGGAGTACACAATAACACTATAGACCACTGTCTGCATCAGCACATACGGAAACTCAACGAAAACTTGGGCAAAAGCATATGGCAAAGCAGAATACATTCCGGCGGCTTTTTCTCTGTAAAACACGGTTCGCTCGGCAATCACAATCGGTTGAACCGCAAACATGTTTTGGTTTCCTAAGAAAAGAACCGCCGAGTACATTGAACCCATTGCATTCGCCAGATCATTTGGGTTTGTCCTGAAAGACATGTATTAATAAATAAATGGTTTGAAATTGAGAGTGTAATCATGCAAATAGAGGCGACTTCACGATACACCACGCCTAATAGTGTACACCAATATGTCTGTCACATCATATGGACTGAATGATGTCATACGGATCAAATAATTCATACATGCCAATGATGTCAAATCAACTCTGTAGACTAGAGACTTTCAAATTATACGAAGCATGTGATAGGCAAAAAAAAAAAAAAAAGCTATACGAGTCACATGACTTTGTTAATGGTCACATCAGGTATTTCTTTATCAATCAAAAGCATCACGCAGAATATATGATTTGCCCATCATATGACCGATATGACCATTTTCTCTTTGTCATACGGCCAGTATTATACGTCAATGCTATTTGGATAGTGTGTCAAGTGATGTTTGTTTAGTTGTTCCATATCATATTATCAATTGTTACGATACTGAAGAGAATATTTTTTTAGGAAAGGCCCTTGATTTTAGAATTGATTTTATATATTGAACGGGAGAACTATAAAGATACAATGATGCTTACCTTTTACCACCGATATCCCAAAACATTGTACCGAACATGATTCCAATAAACGTGGTGAAGACGAAACGCACAGCGGTGTACGACGAGTTCCGCCAGTACGAACACCGTTGTTTCCACAAACATGCGAAACACTGAACAATGAAGCTCTGCGAGTATTGAGCAGGGAAGAACAGCTCTTTAGTGCCGGGACGTGGTACGCCTAATTCGGCGATCAAGGCTTTGTTTCTCCTGTAAATTTGACAAAGAAAGTCAATAAAAATGATAACTTTTAAACGAAAGATTGCCACCACAAAAGCGGTAATTCATCGTGTACTCACTTGTAAAGTTCGGAGTTCCTGTAGATTTCAGTGAAGTCAACTCCAAGAGCAAGTTCTTGTGCTGAAGTACTGACTTCTAACATCCATGTTGCGGGGTTATATCCGTCTTTTTTCTTTCTTATACCATCGATAGCCTGTTTGTGCAAAAGTATTTGTCATTAATGTTTATGCATTAAAAATACGCCTTGGACTTGCTTGGCCCTTGAAATGATCTTGTTGACCAAGTCATTCAGCACCTTTTTACTCCTTTCTTCAAAGGATTCAATGAATGAGTAGTCTTCACTGAAGTAGGTATAAATTAAGAGTAAACGAAATAGACTCGTGTATAAGTAAACAGGTCAAAACTAGACACAACTTATTAATGTGGTAAAAAGAGATAGGTTGACTAGTGACTCAAAATAATAGACTTTTTGTTATAATTAAATCAATTGTGATGGGCTGAACCGAAACACCTTTTTACCAACATGTTTATTTTTAATTTTTATAAACACGTAGTGTGTCAAATATGATTTTAAGAGATTCATGGTTACTTCCAACCTGTTTGAACGATATTTGTTTTAGCCCGTTAGTGATGAAAGGGTCACAATTACAACCTCGTTCATATGATAGTTGCGTACCTCGAAGTATTTGATTAATTCACATGAATGGCGACCTAAAGGTCCAACATATAACTCTTCTCCACCTCTTTTCATCAAGAACAACTACAAAACCACAAATTTACTAATATATTTCATTTATTTATAAATACATTATTTCCTCATACCTAACCAAAAGCAATGCTGTTAGTGGGATTATACTAGGTATGTTTGTTGTATTGTGCATTTATATGACCGTACCTCATCAAAAGCTTCAAATATGTCAATGCTTGGTTGATGAATGGTGCAAACAACTGTTCTTCCGGTATCCACGGTGTTCCTAACCGTTCTCATCACAATGGCTGCAGCCCTAGCATCTAACCCAGAGGCTGGCTCATCCATAAAAATTATGGACGGGTTAGCCACGAGCTCAACAGCTATGGTTAACCTTTTTCTTTGTTCAGTTGATAACCCATTGACACCCGGCAGCCCAACTAATGCATCCTTTATCGGGTTGAGTTCCACAAGATTCATCACCTCATTAACAAACATCTGTAGTATTGTATAACATTGTTAAAAATTCTTAAACATGCAAAAGATGATCTCTTTTTTCTATTATTTTTTTTAAATTAGACTTGTTAACCATGGGTATATAACAAACCTTTCTCTTGTGTTCATCAACATCTGATGTTAACCTGAGCCATGCTGAGTGTAGTAAAGACTCGTAAACGGTTACATGAGGTGAATGGATGTCGTTTTGCTCGCAATAACCAGAAATTCGAGCAAATGTTTCTTGTTTTTTGAGGTAACCAGAAATCTTGACATCACCTTCAATATGGCCGCCCGTTTTTCGACCTGCTAACACGTCCATGAGAGAAGTCTTACCAGCACCACTTACACCCATTAGAGCTGTAAGAACACCAGGCCTAAAAGCCCCGCTAAGGCCTTTAAGTAGCATCAACCGATCTTCACCCACCCCTTGATCTTTCATTTCCTATAATCGTTGTCATAAACCCATCAATAAAATTCAAATTAATCCTTTTCATGCGAAGTTGAATAAAATACATTGTCAGTCAACCTAACGGAACCTAACCTAATCTGGCCCGTTTCAAGGTTCAAAAAATTCTAAAAAATGATCCACTTTAACCTAAACTCGTTGCTTTTATTACTACCTCTTAAGTAAAAACTATCAACTTTTACACGCAAAAAAAAATTTATTATAACAGAATTTTCGTGGGTCAACACCCATTGCTCATATTAGTAGTACATTACTACCTTTAGGTAAATATATTTTTTCGTGAAAAGTAACCATTTTAGAGAGCAATTACGTTACCTGTGGCATATCAACAGAGTATTTAATATCTTCAAAGGTGATTGAATGTGGTTCAAATGGAAGGATCATTCCTTTCTTTTTATTATGGCTTCCTTCAGCTTCCTTCTTATTGGATGACAATTCAGTTGCTGAATCGCTTTCATCCTCTGTTGATGCGTTGGCTTGAGGTTTTTCAAAAGCTGTAAACCCATAAAACAAATGTTACAAAACGGCAATACCATCCAGACACCACTGACGTGTCGCACGACCTGTATGGTCATACTGGCCATATGGTACGACAAAAGATGGTCAAATGGGCCGTCATGAAAAAAAAAATCCATACGACGCTTACAAATATTTTGACTATCAAACAAATAACTGATGTGGCCATTGATAAATCCAACGCGCCTGTATGACCTTTTACATCCTATCATACGACACATATGACATCTTACAAGGCGAAAAAAGTCATATGGCATGTTGATGTGACAACCGAGTTGGTGTATACTTGCAAATGTCATATTACCCCATTTATGACAAGATTTTCAGATCACAAACATACAAAACTCACGATTTAGGAAGGCGAGAGACAAAGCGAAGCAGAAATTGAAGACTAAAATAAACCCAAGTAACGCCACAACTGCAATCCAATACCAATAAGCTTCTGCAAAGAACCCTCTTGATTTGATAACTTGTTTCCCAAGCGTTGTACCGTTTAGAGGCTATAACATATAACAACAAAAACATTCATTTCAAAATGTGAACTTAAAACTAAAGGTGTTAATTTGAGGCATTTGCTTCTGAATGAATTGGTTTCTTATAAGGGTCAAATAGGCCAAACGCGTTGAAAGTTATCCGAAGCCTACTTTTGATGCATACAACGTCCCAAATCGGTAAAACAAACAAAGCTTTGTGTGACTTACTGTTTTCCAGCTGTGCCCAAGAAACTCATTTACGGCAATTCCATTCATTGCATACATCAAGGGAGATAACCAGTATCCCCATAACCACCAACTCTTAATATAATCTTTGGAAACAAAAACCCATTTTTTAGTTGAAACAATAAACAAAAAGCGCATGATGTATATTCCAAATCTAGTTAACATAATACCTCGTGAAAGGACAAAACCGCCCAATACAAACACCAAGAGAATTGCAAATGAACCAAACGTGTTTGCAATGATCATGTTCCTACCTAGCGCTGCAATAAACCGAAATAATGCAGAGGCCATTTGGTTAACAAGCAACAATATCAAGAATTGTTTGAAGAACCTACAAGATGTTGAAAAGGTTAGTATATATCACATTCATTTAGGAGGTGTTTTGAAGTGAGTTTACCTTGAGACATTAGGATCAAAGCCAATGACATAGTAAGTGAGAACAGTCCAAATCGCAGCTTCCATAAATGAAACGGGAATCTTGATGATCCATGATGGAAGTGCATACGCCCACGACGGATAGAAAAAGAAGTTTCGTTGCTTGTAGAAAACAGGAAGTTTTGCAACCGTCATTGATATCTCAGCCATTCCATTAAACATTACCGCAACAACGCCAAAAAATGCAGCACTCGTATACAATCCCCCATCTTCTAGATCATCTTTATGCATCTCAGTGCGCAAAAACGCCGTCAAAGCAATGAGAGCCATGACAGTTAGCTGAAAACAACCAATGAAGAATTTTACAAATTACAAATTTGACCAACATTGTTAAAAAGGATTATGAAAGATCAAAACTTATAGAGTAACACTACTACTTGAAACACTTTGTTATAAAGATTATGAAAGATCGGAACACCTAGAGAAATACTACACTTGGAACAAATTCTTATAGAGATCATGGAATATCAAAAGTTTTTATATTAACACTGCACTACTTGGAACAATTTGTTAAAAAGATTATGATATATCAAAACTTTTAAAGTGTAACACTATACTTGCTTGGAACAATATGTCATAAAGATTATGAAAGATAAAAACTTTTGGATTAATACTTGCTTACTTGGAACAATTTCGTAAAAGACTATGAAATATCAAATATTAGCACTACACTTGGGAACATTTTTCTAAAAAAATTATGAAAGAACAAAATTTCTACAGTAACACTACACTTACTTGAAACAATTTGCTATAAAGATTATTAAATATCAAAACTTTTGGACTAACGCTATATTTACTTGAAACAATTTGTAAAAAGAGATTGTGGGAGATAAAAAGTTAGAAGTAGCACTACAATTTTTTGAAATAATTTTCTATAAATATTACAAAGGATCAAAACTATCATACTAACACTACAATTACTTGGAGCAAATTGTCAAACATATTATGAAAGATCAAAACTTTTAGATTAACACTACACTTACTTGGAACAGTTTGAAGATATAGACGAATGAGTTTCTTTTCATGAGCAACATCTCTCTATCAATGCAAGCTTTCAAGAGTTCTTTACCGTCTACACCATATTTTTCGGTTGTGAGGGCAGCTGGGTGGCTTTTACTTTTGTAAAATGGGGGTCGCAATGTCGTGTGCTAGTTTTCTTCCAACATGAAATAATTGGAATGCTTCTGAAAATTCTTTGGTCGTTACAAATCTATAAGGCTCGTCTCTCCTCTTCCAGTATTGTTCTTGATCTTTCTTGGATGTCACCTGTAACAAGATTTCAACAACACGGGGGATAATATGATCATTTATCGTCATTTAGGATATCAGTAAAAGTGAGATTTGTTATATAATATTGGTTTCTGTTGGGATTTGCATTGGATTTAACTAATGTTACACTTTAACTTGAAGAAAAAGGCATGATCCAATTCTTACTTCTTGCAAGAAATCCGCAACGCCTTTTCTTTCCGGACATTTAAATCCCATTGATTCAAAAAACTCAAGCACATTTTCACGCGGGCCTTGATAAACGATCTTGCCATCCGTCAAGAGTATGACGTAATCAAACAGATCGTATGTTTCCGGTGCGGGCTGCAGGAGTGAAATGACAGCCGTACCCTCAAGAATGTGAATAAATTGTTTAAGTGAATGCACAATCTGATAAGTTGTAGAGCTATCCAACCCTGTTGATATCTCATCCATAAGAAGAACCTTTGATGGCCCAACTATCATTTCACCTGTTGTCACACGCTTTTTTTGTCCACCAGATATTCCTCGGATCATCTGATCTCCAACCTTGGTGTCTGCACATATGTCCAACCCTAAGATCTGCATAAGGAAACATTTTCTTTATAATCAGACTTTCTTTTGAATGGAATCGGGTCAAACGGGTCGAAATGCATTCTATTTTAAGCAGGTTAAATGTGTCAAGTTGATCAAACGTCACTCAAAAAAGTGTATTACTAACGCATAAAACCTGCTAAATCATTTTATTCCAATAATAATAATAATAATAATAATAATAGACAAGCACCAAGCTAATATTATTTTTGTAATCATATTTGAGTGCAACCTGTTTCGGCCCATACAAAAATTACCCGTTCAACTTGAAAATATACTTTGAAATAGTATAATCTATTAAAAAAAATTGGTTCAAAAGAAAACATGTCAAATCAGTCAACAAGAGAAAAGACATTCTATTAAGAAAACAATTCAAAAATAATGAGAAAAGACATTATTTATGTATAAAACCTGCTAAATTTTTCTAGTCAAAAAATTAGATTTATACTTAACTAATGTAAACTTTGTAATCATACTTAAGATAAATATAACTCAAAAAAAAAATCCAAATATAGGGTTGTAAGTGTTTAGGGCCAACATAAACCATTTTTCTTTCACATATGATTTATATCTATCCTACCTTGAGAGTATAATCTGTGACCACACTAGCTTGTTGAGATTTGGTTGCAGCAGCCTGCATAACAACAAAACAATAATAACTTAAATTTTGACCATTAAGGATCCATAGCAGTCTTTTTTATATGTTAGGTGTGTTAGCCGAGATCTAATTATAGTTATTATTATTTAAATTATCAGTTATCTTTAAGCTTACTAGTTGGTCATCATTTTGTCTATGGTTTGAATATGATATTTATTGGCGTTTTATCATTATTTTTAGTTGGTTAATTTTACAATTAGAATTGGTTAACTGTATTATTATTATCCTTTTTCATTAATAACCTCTTTAGATAAGGAGATATGATAGATATATATATATATATATATATATATATATATATATATATATATTATAATACATAAAAAAATATTATTCATCAATACAGTTGTTTCTGTTATTTTGAATTCTTTTAAGATGATTTCCCTTACCTTCATGAATATATCAATATCAGGATCAGGTTTTATGTTGGCATCTCTTTCTCTTCTTGACAACTCTGCTAACATATCTGCAAATATTTTAATATGAATTATATTACACACAAGCCTATACCTCTAAAAATATAATTAATGAAATACAAATAATTAAAAGCGAACCGTATCGCGATCCAACTCCTTGACATCTTGCTGAGAAAGCCAATGTTTCTCTTACGGTCATTTCTCCAATATGGATATCATTTTGACTGATATAAGCAGAAGTTCTTTCGGGTACGAATTCATGTAGTTCGTGACCATTATATGTTACCTTACCCGCACACTACATTTACGAAAACAAACTATTTAAAATTTTAGAAATGCATACACTTTCGATGGCATATAGTGTCTTGAATTCTGCACTTCCTTTTACTTAAGACACAAGTTGATGCAAAAGTTAAATGTTTCTCAAAAACCGTGAAAAAGCATGGGTGCACATGGCATTTTTTAGTAGTGTGACAAAAGTATGAATTCATTTTAAGGTATTTATGTTCTATATGGATATGATTGTATTTCGTATATTTAATATTTACTTTTATAATTATCAGCTGGAGCAGAGCTATAGTGTAACCAGGCCAAATACACAAGACAATCACTGTAAAAGTAAATCGGAGATCAAGTTTAACTTTTTTTTGTTTATTTTTTTGTGACTAATTTAAAAATTTTGTTTGAGCGTATGTCCTTTGGCCCAACATATATGTATGTACCAAATTCCAATATAGCTTATAGAATTTTATTTCTATAATTGTTTGCTTATATTAAACTGATTGTTTATATTAAAGAATCTGATCATGCTAATTTTTATTATTTGATCGTTATCGATTCTTTAATTTTCTTTTATTTATATCCAACGGTTTAATATTATGTCATTTTCTTTTTACCCGATCCGTTTATGATCGACCCATATTTTGCTCCCATACGAAAGTTTTCTATATCCATCACTCCTTATATTGTAATCTCCCTATATAAAGAGATTCTGAATGACTTAATACACAAAAACTAGCATTCGCCAATCTTGTTTCAGTCTCTTTCTTTGAATTCTTTTGGTTACCTTAAGCTCTTTTGCGAGTGTCCCAGCCAAAGCCAACAAGAGTGTTGTTTTCCCTGAACTCGGGGGACCAAATTCCAATATAGCTTATAGAATTTTATTTCTATAATTGTTTGCTTATATTAAACTGATTGTTTATATTAAAGAATCTGATCATGCTAATTTTTATTATTTGATCGTTATCGATTCTTTAATTTTCTTTTATTTATATCCAACGGTTTAATATTATGTCATTTTCTTTTTACCCGATCCGTTTATGATCGACCCATATTTTGCTCCCGTACGAAAGTTTTCTATATCCATCACTCCTTATATTGTAATCTCCCTATATAAAGAGATTCTGAATGACTTAATACACAAAAACTAGCATTCGTCAATCTTGTTTCAGTCTCTTTCTTTGAATTCTTTTGGTTACCTTAAGCTCTTTTGCGAGTGTCCCAGCCAAAGCCAACAAGAGTGTTGTTTTCCCTGAACTCGGGGGACCCAAAGGTAGTGTCATTCTACAAACGTTTATACAATAAAATCATTACAAGTAATCGAAAAAACTGGCAAAGAATGGTATTTAAATACTCATGTGGCTAATTGAATAAAAAGGTTAGCATTTTGGTGTAAAACTATCAAAGTTAATTAAGATAACTGGTTTTCAAATGTTCAAGTTATAGCTGTCAAATGGTCAGCTTACCTTAAATAAAAACCATTTGAAAGTTGGTTAGTTTTTATACAATTAGCCTGTGGTTTTATGTTATGTCTTTCTTCTCACCTTCTAGGCTTAATGGCACCGCTGACATCATCAAGGATGGTTATATGTTTTTTTTGAATTTGGGAGTAAACGAAATAAACTCAATAGCCCCTAAAATATGAACAAAAGGTAAGAAAATGTAATTATCAGAAACATCAACAATAGTATGGCATGTAAATGGCTGATTTGCTTGAGTATTTTTAAGTTTTAACGACCTCTATTTGAACCGGAGGTTATGGGTCAAACCAGTTGAAACAATGACAAATCATTGTTGGTCACTGAACCCAATTTTATAAACATATGGTGTTTTGAAAGAAAAAAAGACTAATTAAAAATCGTTCATGTTTTTTTAAGTAATTAATTTTTTTTATTTTAAAAGTACATAATTAAAAAGTCATAGTTTTTGAAAAAAAAATAAAATAAAACTAATTAATTTTTTTGTAAGTTTTTCTAAATTAAATAACTACAGAAACCTATAGTTCTAAAAAATTAATAATTAAAAAAAATTGTAGTCTTTTATATAGAAAAACTATTAAGAAAAATCAGAAAGTTAGTAAAACGATTTTTTCTGAATAAGAAAAATATAACACTATTAACACATTACGTACACACAGGCACGGCCCATTTAACATGACAATGGTGAATGAGCCGCAGTGTGTTTATGTGCATAGCTTTACCTCTTTGGCTTCTCTCTCTTACCTCAAATAAATCAATGTGAAAGTTTATAAAACTTGGCAAGGCTCTACTTCCAGTATTAACATCAGCCTCCACTGTCACATGCTCCAATTTGACTTCAACTGTTGGTAAATTAATCCCAACCCTATAAACATTTCAAAATTTAAATTGTATCCTTTAATTTATTCATTCCATGATCAAGATTTAAAACACAAGTAAAACTGGGGAAAAAAGTAACAGAAAGGAAAAATGGAAATCTTTTGGTACCTATCAAGCCTGTTTCTGAGCTTCAACAAGAACCTCTCATTATCTTCATCAGCCACTTTCACAAGTCTATCAAGTAAATGTTTTCTATCTTCTGGTCCAAGATTATCAATATCGACTTCATTAGACGGTCCGGTTGATCCGAAAAGTAAGCCTTTTCGCAATCGGTCGAATGTGGGTAGCTTTTCAAGAGAGGCCCATTTTAGAGCTTCTTCATCATCTTCTTCATGTGAAGATTTTGAGAACACATCCCTGCCAGAATTCCTCCATACAGAAGTACTTGCAGAAGTACTTAAACGCCCTAATGTTATATTATTTGCAGTTTTGTATGTGTCACTTCCATCCATTGTTGCAAAACACTAATCAAAGCTCACAAGATTTTGATCAAGAATCAAAAAAGTGTGTTTTGTTCTTTGGTTCAAGAAAACCTTAAATTTGCCCCCAAAAGATCAAACTTTGTTGACGGTTTTGTTTTTTAAAAGGCTGAAAGTTGAAGAACATTAAATGTGTATGAAAATGGAGTAAAATAAATATGATTCTTATATAAGGAAAGAAATATGAAGCATTAAATATTGACCAATTTTTCTGGTATTTTGTAAAAGGTTATCTTATCTTTTGTGCAATTTAATTATCAAACATAAAAGTTACAAAAAGTTAAGTACTTTGCATAAAATATGAAGCCTAAATTTTCGTGTAAATTTAGGCATTCACATTGGAGCCTCAGTATTCATATCTTATATATGGGAAACTTCCCAAAATGTCCATTTTTAAGATAGAGATTCCAACTTTGTCACCCATTTTCAAATAATCCCCCAAATGTCCATGCTTAAAACGGCCGAACCGAGTAGAAAACAAATCAGGCGAGTAAACTTTTGGGCCATTCACAGCCATTCGTGCAGCACTAATTTAGATACGACGAGTATTCTATAGAACAAAATGTAAGGGGTGAGTTTTTTGAAGAACAATTTTGTAAGGACGAGTTTTTTCATTACCTAATTTTTTATCCTTTTTTAAGTATTATGTTATATTATTATAATTAATTTAGCTTATAATTAGTTTTTCTTTAATAGCTTTTAAAATGTAAAGTATTTTAAAATTCCGAATATACATTTGAGATGCGCTTTTTTTTATCTACGTACCGACGTAAATTTTATTAAAAGCCGATTGAATAAAATTTATGTTGGCACGTAGATAAAAAAAACACTTCTCAACGGTATATTCGGAATTTTAAAATACTTTATATTTTAAAAGTTATTAAAGAAAAACTAATTATAAGCTAAATTAATTATAATAATATAATATTCATAAAGGTAAAAAAGGTTACACAAAAAACTTGTCCCGAATAATTTTTTCCTAAAATAGTCGTCCCATACATTTTGTTCTAAAAAAACTCGCCCCAGCAATATTATTGGCCTAAAATACTCACTCGTCCAATATTCTTGACTCACTCGTTGACTTAATAATCTAGGCGTGACGACTATTTTATTGTGGACATTTGGAGAATGTGTTGCAAAGTGGAGATAAAATTGGAATCTCCTTCACAAAAATGGACATTCTGGGAAGCACTAAGCTTGTCGGGACGACTATTTTAGGTAAAAAAAATTGTTTTGGACAAGTTTTTTATGAACTTTTCTTAATATTATATTATTATTTTTAATTTTACTCATAATTAGTTTTCCTTTTATAACTTTTAAAATATAAAGTTTTACTACAATCCAAATACCGTGTTGAGATGTGCTTT
Source organism: Bidens hawaiensis (assembly GCF_021521415.1). Lineage (NCBI taxonomy): Eukaryota > Viridiplantae > Streptophyta > Magnoliopsida > Asterales > Asteraceae > Bidens > Bidens hawaiensis. The sequence goes on from NW_027492158.1 coordinate 228,367, forward strand.
TTTTTTTATCTAGGGGCTGACATAAACTTTATTCAAAACCGAGCGGGCCAAATTTATATCGAAATTTATTTTACCCACTCGGTTTTGAATAAAATTTATGTCGACGCGCAGATATAAAAAAAAAGCATGTCTCAACGGTGTATTTGGATTTTAGTAAAACTTTATATTTTGAAAGTTATAAAAGGAAAACTAATTATGAGTAATATTAAAAATAATAATATAGTATTAAGAAAAGTACCAGAAAAGTTCATAAAAAACTCGCCCAAATTATTTTTTACCTAAAATAATCGTCCCGACAAGTTTAGTGCTTCAATACTCATCCCTGAAACTTTCTTAGCCTAAAATAGTCGTCGCAACCAGTTTTGTACACCAAGAATCTAGTCGTCACGACTAGTTTAAAATACCTATTTGTGGAATTCTTTGTAAATGATACCTAAAACAAGAAACTTGTTTATGAAAATACCTATTTTGGGAATTTTCCCTTGCATATAATGTAGAGAAAAAAGTTAAGTAAACAAAAACATCATTACATTGAATAGTCTGTGGAGTTACGAGAAACATGTGATTGATTAGATAGCAGCTGTGTCAAATGCAAAGTGCAAGAAGCGTTAAGAAACACGAGATTGATCAAGGAGAGTGAGACATATTACAAAGACATGTCGGTGGCGATGAGCATAACCATGTTGTTCACTAGTGTGAGAACAATAATGACAATGAACAACACCAAGAGAAGAAAAGGTTGGCTATCAACAAAAAACATATGGCGTTGATATCACATTGAAATCCAAGTTAATTACATAAATTACCTCTGTGGTGAACACCGTTTTGCAGGAATCAACCCGATAGTGATTTTTTTGCAGATATCACCTCCGTGGTAAGCACCTTTTTGAAATTGGAACCCCGCCGTGTACTTAGCATTAAAAATTCTGTGAAAAGACCCTTATACCCCTGTAGTTTGCAACCATGTGGTTTAATGTTATTAACAATTTTCGCCCTCCCTTCTTTCCCCTATTCTACACCACCATCGGACACCACCATTGAAGAAAAGCCAATAATAAAGTACAATGCTTAGTCTATTCCCAACATCAACTGCTAATTCGGCTCGAACCCGTCAACCAAATCATCCTCCTTAAACAACTCTTCCAACACCAACACCAACACCAACACCAACTCCATACATCACCGACCTTGGTCGGGTCTTGGAACTTGTCATTTGGTTAAACAATAAAAGAACATGTTTTGAGTCCCCATGCTTTAAATAACCATTCCACAGTAAATCATCTCTTTGAGGCATTTTGTCGAACACTTGGCGTGCATCATCAGTGCAACAACAACATATACATTCATCCGCAATCCCACAATCCAAATCATAGCATCTTAAAGTAAACCAAATTGTAGAGTCAAAACAGCCCATCATACCACTGAATTCCCCACAAAGTATGTACATTCCAATTAATCTTGGAACCACCCAGTAAACCCACACGGTTGACTCCATTAACAATTAACTAAACATGTACTTGTTTTGAATCCCCCATAACCAAAACCAAAACCCTAACCCTTACTTTTGAATCGATACATCCCCACAAATTAACCACTTAAAATCTGAAATTGATCCACGTCGAAATGATCATACGAACTCCATTCAATCACCAACTTGACCTAATTTTAGCTTTTGAAATCTAATTTTGTAGAGCGTTACGTTGCCGGAATCGTTGCTGACGATGGTGTTTGCTTGTAGCCATGCGGTGATTGTGGATTGTTAAGTTGTTATTATTATCATTATCTGTCTATAATCTACCTACTCTAATGATAATTAAAATAAAATAAGGGTTAAGTTAATAGTTTTTAAAAAAGGATAAGAAGTAACGTTGTCTATTGATTTTGAACATAAAGGGTTCAAATTAGTTTATGAGGAAATCAAGTATGAACATAAGGGGAAGGGTATAAAAGGAATGACACATTTTTTGTCTTTCTCTCTCCACATGCAAGACACATGCCAAATTCTTCCATCATTTTAAAACGTCCATAACTTTTTTTTACTACATTTTTATTGAAAAACAAATTCACCATAATAACGAGTGTCTTTTTATCTTTAATATGAGTACCATATTGTAATATAAAAATTGAAAAAAAATTAATAAGTTTTTTACAAATTGTGTTTTACCAAATTATGTTTTACAAAATGTGTTATACAATAATATTTTTCATTGTGTTTTTTCCGTTGGGTTTTTTCATTGTGTCACACAATTGTGTTTTTTATTTTGTTTTTATCTTTGTGTTTTTTTTTCATACTTTTTTTTTCTATTGTGTTTTTTACATTGTGTTTTTCATAGTGTTTTCCATTGTGGTTTCCGGACTTTTTCGGCGAGGTGGTGGCGGTGGGTGACGGGTGTGGTGGCGGTGGGCGGTGGAGTGGTGGTGGATGTAGGAGATGAGTGAAGATGTAAGTGGGTTTTTGAAATTAAGTTAAGTGGGTTTTGAGATTAAAGTAAGTGAGTTTTGATATAAAAGTGTTAAGACAAAAATACCCTCCTTCCTAGCTATATATAGATCCCATTATTTTCCATTCAAAACTAAGATCTTAATTAACCCATAACATATGTAATAGATCAACAATTATTCACTTTTTTTTATACTCTATTTATATTGTATCTATACATTTTTATAAAAATAAATTTTAACATATTATTTTACTATATATTCCAAAATACTTAGTAAAATCCAAAAATCAACAACAAACCATGTTTGTCAAATATGAAAAGAATATAATTTCAAATGTTATCATTAACATATTGTACTATGTATATTGTAGAAGACTGTAAAGAAAAACAAAACTCGAATATATTTTTATTTTACAAAGTAATTTTTTAATCATTAAATGATAAATATATGCTTAAAGGTCGATCCATTTTTTTAAAATCAATCAATTTATTTATTATTATTATTGTAAACTATCATATAAATTTATAAATTATAAATATATGTTTTAAATCTATTCATTTATTTTTTGGTTGATTTAGTAAACTATATATATATATATTAAAATGTAAGGATAGTATATACCAATCACTTTCTGTAACACCCAAAATTTACATATAAATTCTTAAGATAATTTGATGCGGAAAATATGGTCCCAAAATTTTCTTTATTATATGAATAACAAGGAACTAAATTCTATTAACTGGACACCACTTATAACATTTACAAACAACTCATCTTCCGATTAAAGACAATAATTAATCAAAACTTGTTATTAGTCCTTTATAAAAAAATAGAAATTGAACTTTAGATGTGTATTGACGTCCAAATCCGAGCACTTGATCAGCTTCCCAGTTTCATTTGTGAGCTTCACCTGAGACATTGTAACATACCAATCAGTATTTAATAGCATCATAAGCCTACAAACTTACTAAATGTGAAACTTGTAGCTTCCCAAACTTTAAGCTCAAACCATGACCAGGGTACAAAAAACTGGCATAACACAAAAGTTCACCCGCGTAAGCCATGCGGGTCAACATAGCATACACCCATGTGGGCATAGGTTATGCCCAACCCATGCTTTCGCTCATGATGAATAATAAACTAACTCATACCTTGTTTTCGCGTCATAGTTAGATGTCTTGTGAAATGTTTACCTTCACGAGGTTCATGTCTTCAAGTTCATACACTTGAAAGTTCAATCCTTCTTGATCGAACACAAAAGATTCAAAATCATAAGCCTTTTCTATACCATTTATATAAGCATCAACTAACGGGTCAAAAACCCAAATAAATCATAATATTAGATAACAACAAACTAACGGGCCATGATCATTATAATATTCAACATAACATGCTAAATAATACTAAAAAGAGTTTATGCCCACCCCTTTGACCCGTTGTCATTTGGTTAGTCATGTATACACTTTTGACCCGTTATGAGATTTTTACGCATCTCACTGAAAATCACCATTTTATTCACAAATAATTCATAAAAGCTCATCAAACGATTTCAGAAAAATCTATAAAAATTATACAAAATCCTTTATGATGTTGTGTAACTTACCAAAAATCATCTCAAAATAAAATGTATAGGAGCTCGAAACATCATCTGCAATAGACTGGGCCAGTTGCTGAAAGTCACTATTTTATTCGGAAATAATTCGCAAAACCTCATCAAATGAGTTCAGAAAAATCTATAAAAATTATACAAAATCCTTTATGATGATGTGTAACTTCTGTCCAAAAATCATGCAAAAATAATATGATTAAAGCCCCGAAATGACGTCTGCAGGTGGGCTGACCTGGTTCGGACAGCAACTATAATTCGGTCATACAAACTTGTTTTGACCTCTTTACTAAACGCATTTGACTTGAAACCTTTTGTAGGACCTACATATATGTGTCGGGAATCTTGAAACTAAATTTCATATAAAACCGACACTTTTTAGCACCCGAAGCAGCCCTAGACCCGCATATGTGCGTTGTTGACAGCAACATAATATTTAACCAAAGTAAATACAACAATCTCGCAAAGTATAAACATGGAGGCACTCTGAAGTATCATAACATTATTAAATGGTTTAAGTCCTATATCCAAGGTATAGATGACTTACCTTGTACCTCGTTACTTTGTTTTGTTGGTCTTGTTGCTCATTTAACTCGTTGCCTTCCAAGCTGTGCCATGCCAATCTTGAGAACAAGTCAATTCCAATTAATTAGACACATATCATCATTGATTCATTTAGGTTTATCGTAACCATCTAACCACTAGTTTAACATTTTCATTATTTGACTAGTTTGGGCATTTAGGTATAGATGACTTACCTTGTACCTCGTTACTTTGTTTTGTTGGTCTTGTTGCTCATTTAACTCGTTGCCTTCCAAGCTGTGCCATGCCAATCTTGAGAACAAGTCAATTCCAATTAATTAGACACATATCATCATTGATTCATTTAGATTCACCATATCATGATTCACCGTATTTTGGATTCATGAGTTCTACTCAGATTTACTCAACAAGACCACAAACACGCTTAATTTTCATTCCATCCTACTAATTTGCCAATTTAGAAATCAAACTCAAACCTAAACCTTAACATGCAATTGAATCTAAGACTCAAAAACTACAATTAAGCATTTTAGTATACAACTCAAGGTTTTCTACACCAAAATCGAGCACCATAAATCGCCAATTACTTAGGTTTTGAAACCACAAACTCAAGAATACCAAATCCACATATTTGTTAATACAAAAACCGTAAATTGCACACCAAGAACCCTAGAATCGACGGAGATTAACAAACTTGCGTTCGAATCGTTTGGAAATCTCAACCTCCCTTCCTCGGTTCTCTCCCGATGATACCAGGGAAACTGATTTTCCCTTTTATCCTTTATTTTTATTTTTTATATAAAAACCCTCAAATATCTCTTTTTACCTCAACCTTTAGATTTAATCAAGTTTAGTCCCTCCACACTTCCATAATTTTAAAATATATCACCACATAAAGTTATACTTACCTAACTTTAACGTCTTGTTCTTGAGTTTTTTAACCAAGGAAAGGAGATGGAAGGATAAGAAAGGGAAGGAAAGGAAATTTTTTTTAATTAGGTGTGTTCTTGAGTTGGAAGGAAATTAGAGGAAAGAAAAGGATAACTATGTTCTTAAGTTGGATGGAAAGAAAAGGAAAATAACACTTTTACAATTTTACGCCTCATCCATAATGGATTAAAAAAAAACAAACACACACTTTTAATAAGCAATAACGTCTCCAAAAAATGACCAACTAGTTTTAACAAGAAATGCAACGTTCCAAAAAAGTTCAATTCGGTTTCCAAAAAAAACATGTTTAATCAAAAGTTTCAAAATAAGTTTCAAATCTCATTCTCATGCTCCCATCATTCTACGTAACATATTCACCCGCTTGTTAAGAGGACAACCAAAAAGAGCCTGTGCTTTTTCCGGGCGCTCAACCAAAAAAAGATACGCATCGAAGATTTCCTCCTCTGACACTATGCCCATAATCTCCAACTCTTTGTAGATTTCCTCCTCTGAGTAAACACGTGCACGAGAACCTTCCATTACCTTGCATAAATCCTAAAATAGTAACAAACAACATGTATTAAGCAACGAAATCATGTGAAGATAAATATATAAATTTTAGAAAAAAAAAGTAATATTAAAATTTGATTGAATACCTTTGTGCTTTTACCAATAGCATCAGCAACATTGTTAATTGAACTCGTAAGTGTTGTTGTAAATTCATCATCCTTCTCAAGCTTTCTTTTCTTATTCTTCGAAAAACTTGGATACTTGGCTTGCGAATCAGGTGTCTCTGATACAACATGAATATCGTCTGCACTAGTGATATTCTCCAAGGTAATATCGTTGGTTTCCACCATTTGATCAATCTCATCAATTGTTTCCGGTGTATGATCATTTTCTTTCAGTCTCTTGTTTCTCTCTTTTGCAGTTTCTACTCTAGAATCTGTAGCTCTATCTTTGGCAAACAACTCTAGCATCTCGTGGTAATGAAGAATTGGTTTATCCCTCCATTTTGCAGCTCCGGGACTCTCCTGTTTACAAAATCATAAAAAATACAGATAAAGGATAATTAAAAAAATTAATGTCCAACTATATGCAAGGTCTACCTTGATCAATTTTTCCCAGACTTCTTCCTCTGCACCAAGTAATTTGGTGCTCGGGTCCCATGAAAAACCGCTCATTGAATTCCCTTTAAGAACATCATAGAACTTAGAAAAATGATCTTTGAGTGGTTTTAGTCTATTCTTTATATGGTCTTTTGTGAGGTCCATTCCAAAAGCTTTGCTTAGTTCCTCCACCATGTTGGTGTAAGCTTGGGGAGTAAACGTGCCATCAAATCTATTACCGTTGTCTTTCTTTGTAATCATTGCCTGCAAAAATGCGGTGTCCATTGGAGTGGTCCAATGAAATCTTGTGGACGTTCCATCTTTTTTGCTCATGGCTAATTTCTGCATAAACATATGAGAGTTTTATTCACAAATATGTATTATTAGTAAAATGTCTAACATAAACACTCATTATAAGAAACAAATATATGCTAAAGTATACAACTAGCAAATCCATATGCTAATAATACCCATTACCATTTCTGTCATTAGTGTAATCCCTGCAACAATTTTGTTCCATACTAATAATAGCCAAATATAAAAATCTCATAAAGAAACTGAATTATCACTAACAGTTTCATAAAGAAACTGAATAATAGTGAGTTTCCAAAGGCCCAACAATATCTATGATTAACAAATTTCAAGTTCCAAAAACTCCAAAATAGCTTATAATTAATTAGACATGTTAATTTCATTGTTTGGATGCGACAAATATTGACTCCACATTTCATTTGCTATAGACTCTCTTATTTGTTCCCCTCTATCATCCATGGCGTTTGGAGCATGATCCTCTGCATATTGTGTGGCATTTAACACCTCTTGTGCAACTTCATCTTCAAGTTCTCGATCACGATCAACTTCAAGTAGATAATTGTGAAGAATGCAACAAGCCAAAAATATTTGTGATTGTGTCTCACATGAGTAGAACGGCTCGGTTGTACTTCTAATTATTGGAAATCTTCTCTTTAAAACGCCAAACGCCCTTTCAATAGAGTTTCTTAGTGATGCATGTCGAAGGTTAAACAATTCTCTTGGATTCTGAGGTGCACGTTTTGAGTATTCATTCAAATGATACCTAACACCTCTATAAGGTGCTATGAGTGTACTTTTGAGTGGTAGACCGCCATCCACTAAATAAAATTTACCATATGGAGTATTTAATTTATCTTCCCTAGTAAGTGCATCTTTTAAGACTCTTGAATCAGACGCTATGCCTTCCCAGCCACTTAAAACATATGTGAACTTCAAATCAAATGTGCAAGCAGCTAATACATTGATAGTTGGATATCCTTTCCGACCTCGATATCTCGGAGCATCTTTACTAGGTACTTTCACACGAATATGTGTTCCATCAATTCTCCTATACAATCTTTAAAAAATGGATAAAATCTTCTTTTCTCTTGAATTTGTTTTTGCACAGTATCACCGGTAGGTTGAATAAGATACTGGTCTTCTAATGATATAATTGCATTTAAGACTCTATGAAAATGCACGCTTGTTGCTGACCTAGATCGATAATAAAACCAAGAGACGAAACGATTTCTAAAATCATTTCCAATTATATGCAAAAATCTTGCAACTTGTTCTTCAATAGTCATACGTTGAGTTGATCGGAGACCAACATCACTTTCTAACTTTTGACATAATATCATAAATGCATTCTCACTCATACGAATTATTTGTCGGCATTTTCCACCTGTTGCAAGTTCATGCAACATCTCTTCACGTACTCGTCGTCGATGTAACATCTCTTCTCCCCTAACACGATTTCCATTGCGATGTGTACGATGTGCTATAAGAGCTACCACTAGACAAACCAAATGAACGACAGCTAAATGGTGTCGTCTCACCGCAAAAAATAGGTTATCGTCCATTATAAAAACAAGATCAAAACCTGTTTCAGTATAGCATATTTCTATGTAAACCATTATCATACAAGTACATAAAAAACCATTATTAACTACTTATAATACTTATAACAAGCTTAACCCATCACATACAAAATGATAGCATGTATCTCTGTTTGGTTTGTTTGTGATAATGTGTTGAAAACTCAAAGACTATTTGAGATGCAATCACATGTTTCGCTGTACACACACCTCTATTTGGTTAATCTTTATAACATATAAAAATAACCTAATGATGCTATTCAACTAAAGGATCATAGAAAGTCAAAGGAGATATATATTTACAACCTCTGATGCAGTTCACTTATTAAATATCAAAGTCCGAATGTTGCAAAGGGTCAAACATATGAAATTCTTTGTTTACGATAGAAATCTAGCAACAATGAAGAATAAGATGAATACAAACCTGGAGCCTTTGATTTTGATAGCAGCGATTTTGAAGGCAGCGATTTTGATAGAATCAAAGGCGCTAGAGAAAGAAGCAGAAAATGGGTTAAAGTAATGAAGAAGATGAAAAGATTAGTTGGTAATATTGTAATTTGGTTTTTTATCCTTAGTTATCCGCCCATTTGTGAGAGGATAAGTTATTGGGAAAAAACATCAATTTAATCCCTCCTAAAACCTTCTACTACTTTCCTTTCCATCCTAAAAAAAACTCAAGAACACCCATTTTTTAACTATCCTTAGTTTTCCTTTCCTTTCCCTTCTTTAAAAAAACTCAAGAACAGGGCCTAAAAATCTCCTTTTGTTTAAAGTTAGACTATGTTACCTCGTTAAATAATGTCTCGTTTTGGAATGTATTTTTGTAGAATATATATATATATATATATATATATATATATATATATATATATATAAATCTCACAAAATTCGGTTGTTACACTTTCAGACATAACAAAGTTTATCATATCTAATTTCTTAGTTTTTTTTATCAAGGATTGTTTCGGGCTTTTTATGGAACTTAAATTTGATTTTTATGAGTCAAAAGTTGGTAAATAGATTGTTTGGTACAAGTTAACTACATTTTTATCAAAATTTGTTACAGGTCAAAAATGAAAAATCTGAGTAATTTTAAAAGTTTGAGAATGCAAATAGATTTATTATCAAATTTGTTACGGGTTCAAAGTGTTGGCTTGAAAATGTCAAACGGATGAAAGTTGGAATTTTAAACATGATTCGGGTTTCAAAATTATTTTCAAGGGCATTTTTGGAAATAATCAAAAGGTTTGGAATTTGACAAATTGACTATTTTTTTCTCGACTACTAAAATTTAAGAAAAGATTGCTAACATTTTTGACATGCCACCCTAGACCTATCAATGCTTCTAACTTTTATCATATTTAAAAATATTTGTGTAAGTATTAACTTTTTCTTCAATGGTGATCAGAACGTTGTATGGGAAGCATGTCAACAAAACTATGTTTAAATGAAGCAAAATATTCACAAAATTGAATGGGTTAGCATGTTATTTTTTATGTTGTCATTATGACAAAGTCGAGAAGCCCCTTGAAACTATTAAAATCTTTTTCATGGTGTAGCTTAGAAAAATATAGTTCTTAAAGAACATCCGTCGTTACAAGTTAATGTTCTCTTTTCCTTCGATGGGTGGTAAATTAATAAATATATCAATAAAGGTAAGATTTATTATGTATTTAAGCTGAGTGGTTAGAACTACTATTGTATGAGAAGTTTTATTCCCGAAATTGGTTAATAACCAAAATTCTTTCAGTTATACATATACGACATTGAGAATGAAATTTTCAATAGAAAGAGCGTTCTCGAGTACGTTTCTGCATGTGTATTTTTTATTAAGTTCATTTAAAAAAATCATTTTGTGATATAGGTAAAATTAATTTAGGTATACATAGTATAGATACAAGCATAAATGTAATACATTTTTTCATATACGTATGCAATTATTTGCTTTACTTGTAATTTTATAATTTAGATCATCCCGTGTGTGACACGGGCTCTAAAGCTAGTAATATATATAAACGAAAATTCTAAAATCCTGCGACAAGTGGTCGCTCCCCTTTTTATGGAAGCCACCAGATTGCTTGATTTTTAAATGGAGGTCTCTCATTGATTTAACCCAAATTCATGGGTATGGGTTACCAAAACCAGGTGGCTCTTAAACGGGTTATAACATCTCATTAAATTAAAAATTAATCTTACCAATTATTTGATATGAAAATCCTATAAGGTAGGGATATACTAAAATTTAATATCCAATTTAAAAAAAAAAGATATTATTTATAATTAATAAATAATTTTATAGTAAAAATCATAAGCGGGTCATGGGTCATCAAATCCAGATAGCTTTTAAACAGGTTATAACAAAACCAGATAGCTCTTAAACGGGTTATAACATCTCATTAAATTAAAAATTAATCTTACCAATTATTTGATATGAAAATCTTATAAAATAGGGATATACTAAAATTTAATATCCAATTAAAAAAGGATATTATTTATAATTAATAAATAATTTTATAGTCATTGGGGTGGTGGCCCGATGGTAGAGACAAAGTCTCTTAACACCAAGGTCTTGAGGTCAAGTCCCACTACCAGCAAAGAAATTTACCTTTCAAAAAAAAATAATTTTATAGTAAAAATCATAATCGGGTTATGGGTCATCAAATCCAGATAGCTTTTAAACGGGTTATAACAAAACCATATAGCTCTTAAACGGGATATAACATCTCATTAAATTAAAAATTAATCTTACCAATTATTTGATATGAAAGAAAAAGATATTGTTGATAAAAAAACAATTTTATAGCAAAAAACATAAGCGGGTCATGGGTCACAAAATCCAGATAGCTTTTAAACGGGTTATAAAATATTATTTATTTATGAAACATTTTCATCATCAAACCCTAAGTATATTATTAACTTTCTTACAATAAAGAAAATTAAAATCCAAAAATTAAAAAACGAAAAATGTAAAACAATCATTCTCTCAAGGCATCATGTTGCTTTATTTGTAAATGAAGGCTTATCACCCATTTAACCCGAATTCACGGGTAAAGGTCTCACCAAACCCAAATAGCTCTTAAACGGATTATAACAACTCGTTATATTAAAAATTAATCCAATCAAATATTTGATATGAAAATCCTATAAAATAGGGATATACTAAAAATTAATATTCTATTTTATTTAAAATATATATTTATAACTAAGAAACAATTTTATAATAAAAAATAAACGGGTAATGGGTATCACCAAACCCAGATAACTTTTAAACCGGATTATAACATATCATTTATTTTTGAAACCATTTAATCATCAAACCTCAAGTATATTAATTATTAACTTTCTTACAATAAATAAAATTAAAATCCAGATATACATATATAAATATTAAAAACGAATAATGTGAAAGAGCTTGAACAGGATCTAGATCTTGATAACAACGATACACATGTTGATTCTTATACGATTAGGCTTGCATACGTTATGTGTGTGTAGTGTGTATGTTGAGTGAACAATTCGGTAGAGTAACGAGAGAGAAAATGTTAAAATATCAGAACTGTTACATTAATGATAAGTTACAGGGTATTTATAGGGGATGATCACATTCTTTAAGTTAACACTTAACGAATGTGTCATTCGTTACAGATACTTTAACGAATAAACATACTTATTCGTTATACTTTAAATGATAGCGAATGACCATCATTCGTTATCTCATTCGTTAAACTTGGTTAACGAATGAGCTAACAATTAGACGAATGTGTTACATTCGTTACTGGGTAACGAATGTAACTTACATTAGAGCGAATGGCCTATTTAGCCATATTTACATTATGACCCCTATACTTTAGACTTATTACATTAATGCCCTGATAAAGACCGAGACGTACAAAACATGTATCAACAAACTCCCCCTCGTCTCGAGCTCTTTATCTACTTTAACACTGGAACATCTTTGTCTTCCAGTCAACGCAGCTATGAATCTTGTATGCATAACAGACTCTAACAACCTTTTGAAACTGCATAGCAAGTTCATAATCTCTTACATTAGCAAATCACATCGTTGTCAGACTCAGATAGGTTGACTAGCCACATTGGATCAATCACACGTATTGTCTTCGTGTTAGACCCGTGACCGTATGTAATAACCGCTTCACCTGTAAGACTGTCGTAGTACAAATAATTAAACGAGGTGAAAAGACTCTGAGGAAATATCTTCATGGGAACCCTCTTTAGAGTCTTCGGCGGCTTGACTTGTAAAATTAACTTCCTCCAGCTAGTGCGAGTATCAATCTCATCAATGTACTTATGAGTTGGCACCTGAGGCTTGAAGAACTTGAAACCAAACCGGGTTTCATGTAATAACTGCTTATAGAACCAACTAGCCCATTTATCGTCCCCATGATTCACAAACAGTCGATTGGCTAGGGTTCTCACATCCCATCTGGGCCATAGATAAGATATCGTGTGGGCGTTTGAAATAATAAATACCATGCTCCCACTTCACGATATATACCTTAAGCTCTGAATCATACTGCCATGCTACCATATCACCTCTCACATCTTTAGCTGGCTTGTACTTCTTCATCTGGTATGCTGACATTCGATCTTTCTCAATTTTCACTTCTTCACGTTCATGATATCTGAAAGTCTCGATCATCTTGTTCATTTTCTCAACATTGTGTTCAAACATACCATCCAAAGCACGTTTCCGCTTTTTATCAGTAGTGGATACATGACTTGATTCAGCAGCTTTAAACTTATTCTTCTTGTAACCAACGTTCTGCTGCATCAAAGTGCTCAGTAGTGAAAAATGGAATACCCGAATCATGGTTATTATCTGTGTAAAACTCTGGATATTCTTCAGCAGTAACATCTTCCACTTCCACTTCTTCAAAATCAGGTACATTCCCGTGAGGAATACCTGTATCAGTACTATCTTCCATCTCCACATCCACGTTCTTACCCAATTCCTCAATCTCATCATCATTTAGATCCAGAAGCAAGACAATTTGTTCTTTCGTTAAATAATGATCAACAAATTCTCCTTCTTTGATCTCATCAGCATTCACCATACTGTATACAATCCCATCCATTCCTACAAACATAAGCATGTTAGCCGGTATAACATCTATTGGCTTGGCTCTCGTGTAATCTTTATATGCAACAATCTGTAGATTACTAGCTTTAGACCCACCACCAACACTCGCATCAGTCTTATTACCCGCCAACAGTGTAGAACTTCCGCCCGGTTGCTAATCTACCCCACCCCCTGCACCATCCTGATCGTCTTCATTATTCTTCAACTTCTTTAATTCATCTTCTTTGCATGTCAGTTGAAGAATAATCTCATCCTGCTTATCTACTCTCTCCCCCCTGAGCAGCAATCAGGGCTCGAAGTTCCCTATTATCACATTGAGCCGATAGAAGATGCCTCAGTAAATTCCGTTGTGCTAGCTCATTAGCAGCTCTGTATGCTTGCATTTGATTTTGCTGTAAATGCAACAGAATCATCATGTGAAACCATTGAGCATGATGAGCCATGTGATAGAAATTAGGATGCACTGGTTGCATTGGATCCTGAGGACGATTGAATGTCATAAACGAATGCTCAGGCCTCGGCAACGGTGATGGAGTAACAGGAGTAGTTGGCTGTGGTGTAGGAATCTGTGCTAATACAGTATGTAATATGTCTCCAAAATGAGGATCAGGCCTCACAGTAGTAGCCAAAGTCAGAGTAGGAGGTATTGGCAAAGTAGGCATATGCACAGGTGTTGGAGAACGAGGAAAATCAGTCATTGTAGTAGGAGTAGGAGATCGTGGAATCTGTGGAACTGGAACTGGAGAAGCAGTAAAAGAAATCATAGGAGTAGAAACAGCAGTAGAAGGCACAAACGGTTGACTCGGTATCTCAATACCCGAACCCCTTCTAACTCGTTGTTTCTTGGGTTTCTCCCCCTTTTCCGTCATCGGTTCTTTACCTTTACGCTTACGCTTCTGTTCATAACTTAACTCGGCTTGTGGTCCTGGACCACCATCACCACCATTATCTCCACCATCACCACCTTCACGTTCTGAATCAGAATCATCATGAGCCCAACGATCATTAGGTGGTGCGACATAATCAATATTCGCTAGATGACCAATCAAACGTTTAAACTTTGGTCGATCTGCCAAACTCTGACCTCTGTACGATCTCAAACGTCGCATCGTCTCTTCATTCATATGATCGAGCTTCATTACGTCTGCTTGATCTTTTTCCAAGTCAGGCACCAGATCATTTATCATCATTTGTAAAAATCTGGGATACATTAAGAACTTATGTCTGCTGGTGATGTTTTCTTTCAAATGATAATAAACCAATTCTGAGAAATTGAATGGTTTATTAAGAACAAGGGCAACAAACGCAGATTGAAGCATCACTCGGCACTCGTCAAATCCACCCTTACGTCTACCGAGACAATGAATCAATACGTGAAGCAGATACTTGTATTGTTCACACAAGTTCGCTTTGTTGTACATAGATCTGCCCAAATCACCATTATACTTTACACGGCCAAATAATCCTCTGATCAATGCTCTATCGAACTCACATCTGTCATCAATTGTGTCATTAAATCCCAGTGAGTCTCTGATCACGCCAATATCGATCACCACCCGTTTTTCTTGAATAACCGCTTCTATTTGATTATCTTCTTCATTGAACTTAGCAGTATTCCAGAACTCTTGTATTATCTTCTGATAAACAACTGTACGGGTAGAAATGGCCTTGTAGATTCTCGAGCGAATCAAAAAACAAATCATTCCCCCGAATATAGGAGAATCTTCAAAGATTGGTTCAATATAGGCACAAATATTATGGCTCTTGTTCCATGACAGCATGACGGGAGCTTGAACAGGTTCAGCTTAAATTTCAGGCTGTGGCTCAGGATTATTTGCTGGTTGTTGCTCGGGAACAGGGTTTTGAATATTCTCGTCAGCCATATCTGTTAAATACGAGCAAACATTAGTAAAATATTCAAACATAATAATCTGATTAACAAATGTCAATCTCATTCGTTAAAAGGTTTAAACGAATGAGACATTCATACGTTAAATGGTACATTCGTTACAAGTAACGAATTACCCTTAATCGTTAACGTATTCGTTACAATTAATGAATCAAGTTCAACATTCAAACGAATCAGCTCAGATTCGTTACACTCCATTCGTTATCAAATCCTTTAACGAATCAAATCTGATTCGTTATAAAAATTAACTTATCCATTCGTTACCTTAATGAATCTGATAGTTATTCGTTAACTAATCAACAAATTAGACTATCATTCGTTAAAATGATAACGAATCTGATTTGATCCTTTGTTAAGTGACTAACGAATCAGTTTAAAATTGATATATTTGACAAAATCATGTCAACTATTCAATTAATTTTGACTCATTACTGTCAATGACGACGAGTTTCATCCGTGAATCCTTTGAATTCCCAGCTATTTTCACAATTAAACCCAATGATGATAATCGAAACATGTTTAAACCATCTATCAATGATCATTATTTCCAATATTCATCAAAATATAAGTTTGATAAGTTGTTAATAGTTTATTTTGTTAATCCATTAACAATCAATGTATTAACCCTAAACAACCGATAACATATCACCATTCTAAGATCATTGATCTCGTCTTTACCTGTAGAATACAAAGATATCAGTCAATCTATCTGAAAAGCAGGTATAAGATTCTAAAAAAAATTTGACAGAGTTTCGTTTATGGAGTCGATGAAATAGTGAGAAGTCGAATGAAGAGTCATTCATCTGTATTGGGATTACAAACCCCAATAATTTCACAACGCCCGAGGTCATTCGTTCAAATTTTGAACTAACGAATGACCTCATTCGTAAAATTATAATCCTGATTCGTTAAACCTTTCAACGAATAAGATTCTCATTCGTTAAAATTTTAACGAATCTTATATTACATTCTTTTATTCGTTAACATTTTAATGAATAAAGAAGTTATTCGTTAATCTTTAACGAATGATACATTAAACATTCTATTCGTTAAATGTTTAAACGAATGACCTTCATTCGTTATGCACAACGGAAGCGAATGTCTTTATAACGAATGAGAAAATCCTTCGTTATGTTTTAAATAACGAATGGCTTTACATTCGTTAAACATTTTAACGAATCACTCAATTTTCCTTAGCAAATGAGATTCAAATCTATTTTAAGGAATTAATTAATATTAAAACCAATTAGGGTTTTAACAATGAATTAAATAATCAATTAAATCCAAATTTTAGGATTTAATCGCATATATTAAAATACCCGATCGCATACATTAAACCAGGTGTAAATACATTAAGCACGATTAACTTAAAACTTTTAGGGGATCAATTTTTTTCTTTTGAATTTATTCGCCAGCTTGGTAAATCGAAACTAAAGCAGAATTGAAAAGAAAGAAAAAATCTTTTTGGATTTTCGAAACTTTTCAAATAACAAATAACGGAAAACAATAAACGACTAAACTATTAAAGCAGTACATATTTTTGTGAGTTGAGCAGGGAATCATATTGAGGAAAATATCACTAAGTAACACTTCAATTTCGATGATTATTATACGCGTAACCCAACGATGATTGCAGATATAATTTTCCTCTTAAACTTTTCACAGACTTGTCGGAAACTTTACGATATGCTTTAATTTGGTTCAATTAGGTACGAAACCATATGTGGACCCCATCAATCAGATATAACATTTCTATCTCTTGTACAGTGAATATCACATGTACGTTTTTCTTTTGATTTTCCAAATTTTGATTAACTGTGACTCATGCAAAAATAATAAAAAAAAAATAAAGCAGAAGGTCAAAATTTTCCCTTAAGGTCGGTATGACTACACGCAAATAAGGTTCCATTTCAACAAAAATAAAAAGATAAAAATAAGTTGAAGTTGCATAAAATCTTAACCCTCAATTCGGATAATCCCGTATTATCGCGCAGAGAAAGTCCAAGATTTTATACGAAACACCAAGAAAAATAAAGCAGAATACCCAAATATTAACCCTCAGGTCGGATAATCTTATCGCGCAGGAGAGGATCTAATATTTGAATAAAAATAAAGAAAAAATAAAGTTGAATTTCTTTACAAAATAAAATAAAAACAAAGCAGAATTTTCTTCAAAAGTGAAAGTATGCACACACCGTAATCATTTTGACTTTTGACTTTTCTTTAAATCAGATATAGTATCAATCTTTCAAGATGTAATTCCACTAGGTTCGGCATTCATTATCTTTATATCTTATCAGTTCCTATATAGTCTGTCAAGCCTATTTTTGCATATCATATTGCTAGCCTTACGGTAATTTTTAATCTAGTTTATCCATGTACTAGATCAATCCCGTCAATGTACTATCATTTTCCCTTTTTTTTCTTCAAAACTCATTTTGAGGAGCATTTTTCAATGTTTTTGAAATTTTTCAATATTTGAATGTTTTTGGAGTTTTTAAATTTTCTCTGTACAAACAGAAACCACAATATTTTTGGATTTTATATTTTTCTCCCCCTAAAAACAACAAAAATCAAAAAAATGATTTAACCAAGCTTTTGAATTTCTTTTAAAGTTTTTAAACCATTTATATCTAGCAGATATTGAAAACGTGTTTTGTCAAATGCCTTAGTATAAAGATCAGTCTTTTGAAAATTCGTATGAATTTTATTAATTGATATTAATTTCTTTTCAAAACAATCACGTATAAAGTGAACGGATTTCAATATGTTTGGTTTTCGAATGGTGAACCGGATTTTTGGTTATTGAAATTGCAGCAGAATTATCAATATAAATGGGAGTAGTAAGAAACTTCAAACCGTAATCCCGCAAGTGTTGCTGGATCCAGAGAACCTGTGAGCAGCAACTCGAGGCGGCCACATACTCCGCTTCGGCTGTTGAAGTTGAGACCGTTGTCTGCTTCTTACACTGCCAGGAAACAAGCCGGTTTCCTAAGATATTGACATCCTGCTGTTGTAGATTTGAAGTTGATCTTGCAACCTCCATAGTCTGAATCAGTAAAGGCGGTGAGATCAAACATATCGTCCTTGGGGTACCATAACCCGATGTCAGGATTTCCCCTCAGATAATGTAAGATGCGCTTTACTGCCGCCAGGTGAGTCACTCAGGGACTCGATTGGTACCTAGCACACAAACAAACAGCAAACATGATATCAGGTCGAGATGCAGTCAAATACATAAGTGATCCGATCATAGCTCGATATAGGGTTGGATCTACGATATCCTCCAATTCATCCGGTGATAAATTGTGACCCACGGGAAGAGGTGTTGAAAGAATTTTGCCATCGGATATCTTGAATTGGCTCAAGACATCGTTCACATACTTCGTCTGATGGATAAAGATCCCGGTGTCAGACTGGTGAACTTGCAAACCCAAAAAGAAACTTATCTCTCCCATTGAACTCATCTCAAATTTTGTCTGCATCGTCTTCTCAAAGTCTTTACATAAGCTGTCATTTGTCGAACCGAAAATAATATCGTCTACGTAGATTTGGACGAGGAGCAGATCATCAACCACGTTCTTATAGAATAATGTACAATCCAAAGTTCCTCTCTTGAACCCACTTTCAATTAGATGGTCAGACAACGTGCTGTACCAGGCTCTCGGGGCCTGATGTAAACCATAAAGAGCCTTGTTTAACCGATAAACACGCTCGGGAAAGTCTGGATCCTCGAAACCAGGTGACTGCTTCACATACACTTCCTCATGAATAGCTCCATTCAAGAACGCCGATTTCACGTCCATTTGATAAACTTTAAAATTTTTGTAGGCTGCATAGGCAAGAAATATACGTATAGCCTCCAGTCGTGCCACCGAAGCATATACTTCAGTGTAATCTATGCCTTCTTGTTGATTGTATCCAAGTACAACCAATCGTGCTTTGTTTCTCACGATTACCCCGCGGTCTTCCTTTTTGCACTTAAAGACCCATTTAGTTGGAATCGCCTTCTTTACGCGATCAGGTTTATCTATTAAGTCCCATACACCCAGTGTTATAAACTGTTGCAGCTCCTCCTGCATAGCTTCAACCTATGACGGTTCATTGAGTGCCATTGCGACACTAATCGGTTCTATCTGTGATAGGAAGCAGGTGTATTGTGCGATACTAAGGATACCCGAAGAGTGCAAATCCGCATAAGCACAAACTATCGAATCCTCGGTAGGAGATACATTACAATCAACCTGATCATCACATACATTAGCCAATTGGTGCCTTGTACGAACCCCGTCGTTCACATCACCAATTATCTGATCCTGTGGATGCTGTGAATGAATCCTTAAAGAAGGATTTGTAGGAACAGATACATTATCACCCAAATTGGTGATATTATCCTCCGTTGTGTCTAAAGAGACAGTTGTTGAATCATCACTGATTAGAATTGGCTCGGTATTCTCAGGAGATTCATCTATCATGACAGATGACGAATCCACAAAATCAGCATCATCGGAAGATTCAGAAACAACATTCAGCATGCCGTATTCACAGCTTCGTTCAGGAATTGAACAGGTAACTTTGAATCAGCAAGCATTGTACGTGCAGCTTCAATCAGCGTACGATTCTTTCTTTCAGATACACCGCTTTGTTGAGGAACATAAGGTGCACTGAACTCTCAATGAATTCCTTTCTAAATGCAAAAGAAATCCAATACATTATTCCTGAATTCAGTTCCATTGTCACTACGAATTCGTCTCACTTTCAGTTTGTAAAGTGATTCGATCTTTGTGATAAGATTCTGAATTAAAACAGGAGTCTGATCCTTCGATCCCATAACTAGCACCCATGAGAAGCGTGAGAAATCATCCGTCACTACTAAACAATAAAAGTCTCCAGCAATACTGGCACAGTTCACTGGACCAAAGAGATCCATATGAAGTCGTTCCAAAGGAGTAAAAATCGTGTTTAATGATTTGCTTGGATGTGATTTCTTCTTTTGTTTCCCCTTCTTGCATGCGACGCAGTGATCATTGAACTTGAAATTCTTAAGTGACACACCATCCACTAAATCATTTGACATTAGAAAGTTCATCTTTCATAAGTGGATGTGTCCCATGCGTCTATGCCAAAGAATAGAATCTTTCTCAGTTGCTTTGAATACAAAGCAAGTAGCTGAGGGCGAAACTTGTACATCATAACTCATGTCAAGTACATAAATATCATTTGATCGAGGTGATCGCATGAAAACCATGTCTTCAGGAATTGTGTATCCCGGTTGAAGAATAACACATTCCTTGTCGGTAAATATGGCGGTAAATTTCTTATCGCAAATCTGTGACAAGCTAAACAGATTATGATCCACCTTATCACAATAATTAACCTTTTCAAACATTACTTTTCCGTTTGAAACTTCTCCCTCTTTCGTAATCATTCATCCTTGGTTACCAGCAAACGCAACATAACCCCCTTGAATATCTTTGATGTTATTAAGATGAGCCAGGTTGCCGGTGATATGCTGAGAACATCCACTATCCAATATCCATTTGTGATTAGACACGGACCGAGATGTACCCTGCACAAACAAGTAAAATGATTAGTTCAAAAAGGCAGCCCAAGCCTTAGTCTTGGGCTCTCCCTTTGATACTTTAGGAGAAACTTTTAAATTAACACTAACATTCGGAACTTGAGAATAAGGGACGGTTTTCATAGTTTTCTTCTTTAAGTATCCATCACGTATTCTTCCCGAATCAACATTTGAACAAATTGGTTGAACACGGTCAACACATTTGGTTGCTTCATTATCCGAATCAATCCGAATAACCTTCTTCGGATTAATATTCGAATACATTATAACACACTCATCAACTTGATTTTCTTTTAAGTTTGATAATGAGTCTTTGATATCATCAATCTTTGCTTTGCACTTTTTGGAAACATGACCCGGTTCAACACATTTGAAACATAATCGAGAGTCCAAAGTGTTTTGTGGCAAAGTACATGTAGTCTTTGATAGCAAAGATTTATGAACATCATCTTTGGGTTTCTCAAATGTAACTTTCTTCGGTGTTTCATGTTTTAAACCCTTTCTTTTCTTATAGAATTCAAGATTTGTTAAATTCGAAGAATTTTCCAAACCTGACGATTTTATAAACGTGATAGGTTTAAAAACATTAGTTTTTGGTTTTTCTTGAACATTTACAATTTTTGATTGATAAAATTTTTGTTCAAGTTCAGTCATTTGTGAAGTGTCATCCTGAAATACACTTTCAATCATTTTAGGTTTAAGAAGATTCAAAGGAACTTCTTTGTCATAAAACACTTTTGACAAACCCTTTAATTTAAAACTTTTCCATTTGATTATTTCAGTTGAGGATTAACGAATAGCATCAACTCCTCATCAGACACCGAAGGCTTGTCTGATTGAGATACATTAGATTTTTCCTTACGAATTACTTTATGATTTACCTTAGGAACGTTTGATGTGTTTGAAGAAACACCCGAAGTCTTTGAACCATACACAACTTGTTCAAAATCTTTGGGTTCACACAGAATATGATTGTCAATTGGAATATCTTTGTTTTTGACAATCACATCTAGTTCAGACAACTCCTCGATTGAACCATCTAATTCGTTTTTGGTGAAAATATTTTTACTTTCGATATGAATTGGTTCACGAGCAGGACCAGTTGTATTAACACTTTCAAATTTATCAGTAGACATATTTGAAAATTTTTCAACATCGGGAATGCTACTGTAATCATGTTTAAAAGGATGTGGAATTTCGACGTAACCCAAACATGCTTTTCCATTTTTCTTATGTGAATGATTAACCTCAATTATTTCATTCAAAAGAAATGAAGAGTCTCTGAATTTTCCAAGCTTATTATTCAATTCCATTATTTCGTTTTCAAGATTGGAAATACAGGTTCGGAGTCGAAGAATCTCCTTCAAATGTTGATCAACTTCAATAATTTTACAATGAACTTTAGTTTTAAAATCATGATTGCTTTCAGAAAGTTTTTGAATTTTCAGAGTTGATTGCTCTAGCAATTTTGTCTTTTGTTTGTAGCATTCATTGATCATAAAGTGATCTTTTGTGAGTGTATTATTCTGAGTTAATGCTGTTTCAAGTTTGGTTTTTAATATAGCACATTCAGCACAATCATTCACTTTTGATGAAGGTTCAGATACATTAGATTGAGATTTGTGACATACCTCATCAATCTTAGCCATACAAGCATAAGATTCAGCTTTCACAGAGATTGATTCAGTTTGAGACGACAGACTTTGATCAGTGTCAGTCTCAGAGTCAGACGAATCACTTCCCTCCGATACATTATCACTGCTGGCATCTTCAAATTTCTCCACTGTTTCAACAATAGCCACGTTTGCTTGATTTCCCAACAAACGTTGAGACCAATCAACTACTTCATTGACCACTAAAGCTTGAGTAGCAGAGGATTTGTCTTGATCACCAGATACAGCAGATTTACTCTTATCCCCACCAGAGGAATTCTTTCCTAAAGAACGTTCAGAATTGCATGAGCCAGAATAGTCTTTCCTCGGCTTGTCACATTCTTTGGCAAAATGGCCAAATTCCCCGCAATTATAACATTTTACCTTCAGCTTATCAAACCCGACCCTTTTGTTCAACGTAGGAAGATCTTTTCCCGTTCGTTGCATAAACCTTTTGACTTTACGAACGATCATAGCTATGTTCCATTTTAAATCCATTAGCTCAAGATCGTCCGGGTCGATTTGATCATAATCTTCATCTGTGAGGTCGCTCGTAGCGATCTTGCTTCCTACCAACTGTTCATAAGAAGTCATGAACGCACACACAAAAGCGAATTGTTGTTCAGCTTCTTGCAGATTTACCTTAGGCAAGCTTGATGCATGAGCATTTGAGTTTGTAGTCGCACCACTAGCCATAAAACATGCATTAGGTGGACTGTTTACATTAGTATCCTCTTGGGATTGAGCAAAGAACGCATTGATTGGCACTGAACTTGAAGCATTATTTGCTGGCAATGCACCTCCATAAAGTAAAGGGTTTTGGGTTGAAGACTGATGGTTTTGATTCTTTTTCAACGTATTTTGACATTTGATATCAAATTCCCTTTCTTCAATCTAGTTTATGAATTGCACAGCTGTAAGTTCAGAGTTCTGAAAGAAACCGTTCTCTTTTAACACGAACAAGAAAGTCGAATTAGAAGAGAGTAGAGCATTCTTCAGTGTATCGATCTTATCTTGTTCTGTTGGCTCAAGATCGACACTAGACATCTCAACAATCAGATGACTAAACCGATTAATCATCTCTTCCACCGTTTCATTTTTCATCAAAATAAAATTTCGAAATTGAAATTTTACAAGAGTCTTTTTGCTTTCAAGAGTGTTTCCCAAACTTCTTATTTTCAACGTTGTGAACAACGAAGCACAGACTTTGATAGTACTGTATTGATGAAAAATGTGTTCTTGTAAAGCCATGGTAAGAGTTGAGTATGCTTTTGTTTCACTTTCAAAATCCTTAAGTTCTTGAGTCTCATATTCTTTAAATGGTTTCGGAGTCCATCCCGCATTGTTATTACCAATCAATGGTGCTGAATATACATCGTCGAGAAACCAGACACTACTAGGATGCACGGATCCCAAGTGAGCACGGAACCTCGGTTCCCAACGAGCAAAATCCGACAGTTTTAACAACTTGGGACATTTGTTATGACTTCCGATCTCATTATCCATGGTTAGCATTTGTTGCAGTAATACGTTCTGAGACGCTAACGCATAGTAAGACGCGTTCTGTACAGCCATAATGAACCAACTGTTCAAACTTCAAGGATAAAAGTTGTCAAATCTTCAAAGTTATTCGTCTATTGTTCACACGAATGGACACAGTAACGAATGAGAAAGAAGATTAACGAATTACTTTAACGAATGAGTTATTCGTTAAAGGTGAGTTACTTTAACGAATGAGATATTCGTCAAAAGTGGATTACTTTAACGAATGAGATATGAGATATTCGTTAAAGATGGTTTACTTTAACAAATGAGTCCTACCGATCAAGACTAGCAAGCAAGACTTAACGAATGGACTTTAGTGAATATGACACGAATGTGGCTTAACGAAAGAGGTTTAGCGAATAGGAGTCAGTGAATAAGGTTTTAACGAATGAGATTGAGATTTAACGAATGAACGAATAGGCGGTTTATCCTTTAACGAATCATCTTCAACCTAACGAATGAGTCTTCATCTTAACGAATGAATCTTCAACAGTTCAAACTTTCAATTTCAAACTTCAAACTCGTCTGAATCACACTGAAAACACCTAAAACTTAGATCAAACTAAGCTTAAACCAAATCCGAACCTCACTAACCTAGTCCGAACTCACAAATTCATAACAAACAGGTTCAATTCTTGTTTAAACAGTCTCTGTTTCTCAAATTTCCAATTACCTTAAGAACTCAATCAATTCATCATGAAATGCATCAATTGAATACGCTTATATCACCTATATCAACGAATTGTATCGTAGATCAGATCCCTAGGCTCTGATACCACTTGAAAGAGCTTGAACAGGATCTAGATCTTGATAACAACGATACACATGTTGATTCTTATACGATTAGGCTTGCATACGTTATGTGTGTGTAGTGTGTATGTTGAGTGAACAATTCGGCAGAGTAACGAGAGAAAAAATGGCAAAATATCAGAACTGTTACATTAATGATAAGTTACAGGGTATTTATAGGGGATGATAAATTCGTTAAGTTAACACTTAACGAATGTGTTATTCATTACAGATACTTTAACGAATAAACATACTTATTCGTTATACTTTAAATGATAGCGAATGGCCCTTATTCGTTATCTCATTCATTAAATTTGGTTAACGAATGAGATAACAATTAGACGAATGTGTTACATTCGTTACGGGGTAACGAATGTAACTTACATTAGAGCGAATGGCCTATTTAGCCATATTTACATTAAGACCCCTATACTTTAGACTTATTACATTAATGCCCTGGTAAAAACCAAGACGTACAAAACATGTATCAACATAATGTAAAACAACCCCCGTGATACGGGGGATAAAATCTAGTTATTATATATTTTTATATAGAATGGCACTTTCTTGTATTTAGGCTACCGCACCTTCAAATTGATGTCCCACTAGCCAGATTACGTTGTCTTAACCGGGCCCACGCTGGCCTTAGAGTTTGGCTTAGGCTTTCCCCGGGATAAACCATATCGTCGACTGCCACTTGGCAGTCGTGTGCCACCACAAGAGCATAACTCTCTAGCGTGACACACGATAGGACGAAACCTCGGGTGGGCTCTAGGTTCGAGCTGACAACCTTTGCACAATACCTAGCTCAAATTCTTTATTGTCAATATCCACCCAAAAGTGACACAAGTGAGATTCGAACTTGCGTCTCCACTGGAGAGCCCAAGCCTCATATAACTAGGCCACAAGTGAGATTCGAACTTGAGCTCCTCTCAATACGGACACGCTCCACTCTCCGCGCACTGGCCACGCCCTGCTCCCCGCGCGCAAGACACTCTTTGTTCCCGTGCGTCGGACACGCTCTACTCCCCGTGCGTCGAGCATGATCCGCTCAATACGGACATGCTCCGGTCAGTACAGACACGTTCACTACGCGCCGGACACGATTTGCTCTATACGAACACAATCCCCGCGCGCCAGACACGCTCCACTACGCCCAAACTCGCCATCATGATTTAAAACCTCTTAAAACCCGAAAACAAATATAAGACCGTTGCTCTTGCATAAACCCGAAGCAAAGTAGACATGCATGCAAAATGGCACATGTGGGAAGCATTGGGTTGGAAAAACTGTTAGTTTTCACACCCGAGCACTCCTAATAAGTCCAGAGCTCCATCTAAATGCTTGCACGTCCAAGAGCAACACTGGGCTAGGGGGACTTGTGGAGGTTGGGTCCTAAATTCACGATACGACCTTTACTAATTATATTACTTGTTGTTTGTCATATTGTTATTGTCTACTAACCAAAGCCAATGGGGGGGGGGGGGTGGAGGTAACCCCTAACACTAAGGTTAGAGTTTTATGATTGTGGTCATGGAGCTCCCTATATAAAGGGTCTTCACCTCTTATTTTAGGGGAATATTGGCCTCCACCATAATTTTTGTGTCTGTAAATAAGAGAAAACTCTTGGCCCATGGCAGATCTAGAGCAAACACAAGAAGAAGATCGAGGTGCGGGTTCGTATATCTTGAAGACCAGAAAACATTGACATAGATCCGACCCAGATTTATTCATGTTTCATCATATTTGGTTAACCTTTATTTTGCTCACGTGGCCACCACTAGTCCTAGGATTCTCCTTTCCTAAGGTATTAGCAAAATAATTAGTCTACCTTTAGTTCAATTCAAAAATTAATATCTTTGGATTCTAATTCTCATACTCAAATAAAACTTGTAAAATTAACCACACATTACTCGAAAATATAATACCCTTCTTAATTTATTATTTTAGCTAATTGGATAAGTTAAGTTTTTGCATGACTTAACAACGGTAATCACAATATAGAGTAGATACTTTTAATTTTGTAACATGGGTTTAGTTTTATGTGTCATGATTAACGGCGTATTGAATTACAAGAAAATTTTGATCTTATATGATTTGTATCACATCTAAAGATCAATAACGGCTATCGACTGCTGCTGACCCATAGGTTGTTAAGCACATCTTTTGTTGGAAGCCCATCAAGGCCTATACCCATTTTTGCTCATCAGTATTTACCGTATATTAATATTTACTAGGTTAGATCCCGTGTTCCACACGTGTGGAAATTATAATAAAAATAAAAATTATTTTATGTAATACGTAAATTCAGTTATTTCATATAGTAATTTTTATTTATGACTTTTATTTTATATTCATTTAAATCAAATTATAATTTAAAATATTAAAATTGAATTACATGTATATAAAAAAATAAAAGATTTGTCCTGATTTTCACCATTTAGTAATTTTTCAAAATTTTAGCAATTGTATTGATTTATATAGTCAAACTTTTGTTATTGATTTAAATGAATATAAAATAAAATTAATGAAGAATTTTATATTGAAGTATAAAAGGTTAAATATTAGTCTTTCTAAATTTATATGAATAGCTTAATATAATTTTATAATGGTAATTAAATGAAAAATAATGGATAAAGGATTTTATGCATTTAATGAATTGTTATACATTTTAATGAATGTTAATTAAATATTAATTAGGAGGAAAATGTATGTAAGGGAATTGTTTATGTGGAATATAATGTGGACACTCTATAATGGTGTCATGTGAAAAAAAACATCTTGCTTTAATAGTATAGTTAGATTAGGACTAAAACAAGAAACAATGTGTTTTGGCAAAACAAGAATCTTTAATCATATATATAGAATACGAAATTCACAAGTTTGTTACACGAACTCAAGTCTTTTTATCTACCAAACATGAAAACAAAATTATCTCTTCTGGAAGTTGAAGGACCTTATGCAAAAACCAAATATGAATGCGAAGAACAGAACCAACCCAATGTGCACACCAGCAACAACCCCAAGAAAACATGCTTGAAACCAAAATGTCGATCCAAGTAATCTTTAATGGTTTCACCATTTGTTAATACATCATCATAGTCCCCGAATTGTGAAGAAATAAATCCGTATATAGTCCAAGCCAATGGGTTTGCCCAGTAATACCATCTCCACCACGCAGGAATTTTCTGTTATTTCCACAAAATTAAAACATTTTAGGACTTGGTTCTTTTGGTGGCCGCGCGAACTTTTACCGAAAGACTATGGGTCCTATCAATGCCAATGAACTAGGGGTGTTAATTGTGCCGGTTTGAATTGTTCATCAGAATGCGACCCTTATATTTATTTCGATCAAAAACATCAACCCTAAATTGCACATACTTAAAAACATATAACCCAAACATAACCCATTTAGATAAACATGTCAAACATGTTGGCGGGTAATAATTAAGTTGTAAACATGTTAGTCGGTTGGTAGGTTGTAAAATTTGTGTTAAGCGGGTTAGCCATGTCAACCTGAACACGACACGTTTAATTATACATCTTAACTAGAAACACAACCCATTTTTTAACGGGTTAGATATACCAACCCAAACTTAATGGCTTACATGTCGTGCTCTGGTCATTTTTTCAGGTCGTGTCAGAATTACATGTCGTGCTTTGGTCATTTTTTCAAGTTGTGTCAGAAATTTCCACCTTTACAACCAACTGGATGCAAGGCCGACCCATATGCTTTACTAGGTAGAGCTAGGTCTTTAGGCCCACCAAATTTTTAAAGCCCTGATTTCAAAAAAAAAAGAAAATAATAATAATATGTTTAATATATATAGTATTTTATTTGATTGCATTGCTAAACAATTTGTTGTGGTGCGTTGGTAAATTGAAGGATATTTTTTTCACCTTGACCAGGGATCGATTCCCACTACCCATGCTCATGACTATTTTCATACTTTTAGATTCTAAAATAACTTAAACTCAACAGCTCAAAACTGATAACAAAATTCGATTATTTTTTTCCTAATTTCAAGTTAGAATTTATTTTTTCAAGTAGCCTAATAAATTATCTTTTTTTTTTTCGAAAAAGTTATCAATATCTTTTTAGTACTTCAAGTATATTTCTTTTTCTATTTTTTTAATAAAGACTAATTTAATAACTTGATATATGGCCAAAAATTATTCCTAGTTTAGAAGATTAAATTTATAGATTTTGTCATGAACTAATGTCCAAGAAGATATAAAACTATTTAATATTTAACTTATTTATATCATTGAATGTGAAGCAAAACGAATAAATTTTCTTAAACACAAACCTAGATTTCTCTAGAAGGGCCTCGGATTTTTTAATCGCTTTAGGCCACCAAAATGATTGGGCCGCCACTAACCTGATGGATTTAAAATATTAAGAGAAACTTACAGGTTGCGGAATGATGAATCCAGAGAACAGATTGAAGACTCCGGAGAACGAGCCGGCAATGGTGGCAGCAATGCTAGCATTGGGGGTCATGGCGACGGTCATCATACCGTAATAGGTCATGATAAGCAAGCAACATAATTGGAAGTACAAAAACCAGAAGAATTTAGCAGCGGTCCAACTAAACCCAATCATGGAGTACACGATAACACTATACACCACTGTCTGCATCAGCACATAGGGAAACTCAACGAAAACTTGGGCGAAAGCATACGGCAAAGCAGAATACATTCCGGCGGCTCTTTCTCTGTAAAACACAGTTCGCTCGACAGTCACAATCGGTTGAACCGCGTACGTGTTTTGGTTTCCTAAGAAAAGAACCGCCGAGTACATTGAACCCATTGCATTCGCTAGATCATGTGGGTTTGTCCTGAAAAACATCATGTATTGATAAATAAATGGTTTGAAATTTAGAGTGCAATCATGCAAATAGAGGTGACTCCACAATACACCATCCCTAATAGTGTACACCAATATGTATGTCACATCATATGGACTAAATGATGTCATACAGATCAAATAATTCATACATGCCAATGATATCAATTAACTCTGTAGACTAGAGACTTTCAAATTATACGAAGCATGTGATAGGCAAAAAAAAAAAAAAGATATCGTACGACTATACGAGTCGTATGACCTTAAGTTATTTCTTTATCAATCAAAATCATCATGTTGAATATATGATTTGCCCCTTATACTACCGATATGACCATTTTCTCTTTGTCATACGGCTAGTATTATAAGTCAATCCTATTTGGATAGTGTGTCGCTGATGTTTGGTCCATGTCATATTTTTACTTGTTAGGATATATACTGAAGAGAAAATATTCTTTTATGAAACGCCCTTGATTTTACATATCGAGCGGGAAAACCATAAAGATACAATGATACTTACCTTTTACCACCGATATCCCAAAACATTGTACCGAGCATGATTCCAATAAACGTGGTGAAGACGAAACGCACAGCGGTGTACGATGAGTTCCGCCAGTAAGAACACCGTTGTTTCCACAAACATGCTAAACACTGAACAATGAAGCTCTGCGAGTATTGAGTCGGGAAGAACAACTCTTTAGTGCCGGGAAGTGGTACGCCTAATTCGGCGATCAAGGCTTTGTTTCTCCTGTAAATTTTGACAAACAAAGTCAATAAAATTGATAACTTTTAAAGGAAAGATTGCCGCCACAAAGGCGGTAACTCATAATTTTTTTTGAAAGGGGGGTTGAATTATAATGATTAATCACTTGGGGGGCTGGATCATTTTTTTTTTAAAAGGGGTGTTGCCTACGTTTGTAATGGCGGGGAGTTTTAAAAATATAAGGGTGTCGGAGTCAGTCAGAGAATGTAAGAACTTTTGCAGGTATGAGACATATCTCCTCCATTGTTAATGGCGAGGACTGCAAAAGTATCCCCCCCTGCTTCTAATGGAGGGGAGTCTGAAAAAGTTATCTCCCCTCCGTTTGTAATGGCGAGGAGTCCACAAAAGATGGAGGAGACTTTTTTTAGTGTCAATTTAAAAGTAAGATTACAAAGTCATGGTTCAATCTAAAAACAATATTAGAAAACAGTTTTTTTAAACTTCGTGTGTATTTCCTTAATCGCCAAATGTGATTCTCTTAACTAACTTTTTTTTGACTAATTTCTTTTACGTGAGTACTTTGCAACGCATGAAACAAGATCGAAAATGAGGTTTATACATGAGAGATAATTGTCTTCAAAGCAGGTGATTCAAGATTTTAATGCCTGAAATTTAAATATAATATTACAAAATAGTTTTGTAGAACTTCAAACTTCAAAATAGCATCTGATCCCAAAACTTTTGCATAAAAAACATTTTGTAGACTCCCTCCGTTACAAACGGAGTGGAGATAACTTTTTCAAACTCCCCTCCGTTATAAAGGGTGGGGAGATACTTTGCAGTCCCCGCCATTAACAATGGAGGGGAAATACATCGTACCTGCAAAAAAGTTCTTACATTCTCTCACTAACTCCGACACCTCTATATTTTTAAAACTCCTCGCCATTACAAATGGAGGCAACCCCTCTTTTAAAAAATGTATTTTTCCAGCCCCCAAGTGATTAATCCTTGTAATGCAGTCCCTTTTCAAAAAAAAAGTGATAATTCATCGTGTACTCACTTGTAAAGTTCGGAGTTCCTGTAGATTTCAGTGAAGTCAACTCCAGGAGCAAGTTCTTGTGCGGAAGTACTGACTTCTAACATCCATGTTGCGGGGTTATATCCATCTTTTATCTTTCTTATACCATCGATAGCCTGCTTGTGCAAAAGTATTTATCATTGATGTTTATGCATTAAAAATACGCCTTGGACTCGCTTGGCCCATTAATAGTAAACGAAATAGACTCGTGTATAAGTAAACAGGTCAAAACTAGACACAACTTATTAATGTGGTAAAAAGAGATAGGTTGACTAGTGACTCAAAACAATAGACTTTTTGTTATAGTCAAATCAATTGTGATGGGCTGATCCGAAACACCTTTTTACCAACATCTTTATTTTTATAAACATGGTTCCTTACAAGCTGCTTGACCAATATATGCTTTAGCCTGTTAGAGATGAAAGGGTCACAATTACAACCTCATTCGTATTGATAGTTGCGTACCTCGAAGTATTTGATTAATTCACATGAATGGCGACCTAAAGGTCCAACATATAACTCTTCTCCACCTCTTTTCATCAAGAACAACTACAAAACCGCAAATTTAATAACATATTTCATTTATTTATAGATAAATTATTTCCTCGTACCTTACCAATAGCTATGCTATTAATGGGATTATACTAGGTATGTTTGTTTGTTGTATTTTTCTTTTATGCATAAACGGAACAATGGCAATTAAGTGCATTTATATGATCGTACCTCATCAAAAGCTTCAAATATGTCAATGCTTGGTTGATGAATGGTGCAAACAACTGTTCTTCCAGTATCCACGGTGTTCCTAACCGTTCTCATCACAATGGCTGCAGCCCTAGCGTCTAATCCAGAGGTTGGCTCATCCATAAAAATTATGGACGGGTTAGCCACGAGCTCAACAGCTATGGTTAACCTTTTTCTTTGTTCAGTTGATAACCCATTGACACCCGGCAGCCCAACTAATGCGTCCTTTATCGGGTTGAGTTCCACAAGATTCATCACCTCATTAACAAACATCTGTAGAATTGTATAACATTGTTAAAAATTCTTAACCATGCAAAAGATGATCTTTTTTTTTTTTTTAAATTAGACTTGTTAACCATGGATATATAACAAACCTTTCTCTGGTGTTCATCAACATCTGATGTTAACCTGAGCCATGCTGAGTATAGTAAAGACTCGTAAACGGTTACATGAGGTGAATGGATGTCGTTTTGCTCGCAATAACCAGAAATTCGAGCAAATGTTTCTTGTTTTTTGGGGTATCCAGAAATCTTGACATCACCTTCAATATGGCCACCCGTTTTTCGACCTGCTAACACGTCCATGAGAGTAGTCTTACCAGCACCACTTACACCCATTAGAGCTGTGAGAACACCAGGCCTAAAAGCCCCGCTAAGGCCTTTAAGTAGCAGCAACCGGTCTTCACCCACCCCTTGATCTTTCATTTCCTATAACCCATCAATAAAAATCAAATCCTTTTCATGCCATTTTGCAGAGCGATTACGTTACTGTGGCATATCAACAGAGTATTTAATATCTTCAAAGGTGATTGAATGGGGTTCAAATGGAAGGATCATTCCTTTCTTCTTATATTGGCTTCCTTCATCTTCCTTCTTCATGGATGATAATTCAGTGGCTGAATCGCTTTCGTCCTTTGTTGATACATTGGCTTGAGGTTTTTCGAAAGCTGTAAACGCATAAAACAAATGTTACAAAACGACCAACACAAGATTTAAAGGCCGCCAGTATATAAACACCACTGGAATACTATCCAGACACCACTGATGTGTCACACGACCCGCATGGTCATGCCGGCCGTATGGTAAGACAAAAGGTGGTCAAATGAGCCGTTTTGAAAAAAAAAAAATCCCTTGCGACGCGTACAAATATTTTGACTATCAAACAAATAACTGATGTGCCATTGATAAATCCATACGTGCCTGTATGACCTTTTACATCCTATCATACGACACATATGACATCTTACAAGGCGAAAAAAGTCATATGGCATGTTGATGTGACAACCGAGTTGGTGCATACTTGCAAATGTCATATTGCCCCATTTATGATAAGATTTTCGGATCACAAACATACAAAACTCACGATTTAGGAAGGCGAGAGACAAAGCAAAGCAGAAATTGAAGACTAAAATAAACCCGAGTAACGCCACAACTGCAATCCAATACCAATAAGCTTCTGCAAAGAACCCTTTTGATTTGATAACTTGTTTCCCAAGGGTTGAACCGTTCAAAGGCTAATATAACACCAAAAACATTCATTTCAAAATGTGAACTTAAAACTAAAGGTATTAATTTACTGTTTTCCCACCTCTAAAACAAACAAAGCTTTGTGTGACTTACTGTTTTCCAGCTGGGCCCAAGAAACTCATTTACTGCAATTCCATTCATTGCATACATCAAGGGAGATAACCAGTATCCCCATAACCACCAACTCTTAATATAATCTTCGGAAACAAAAACCATTTTTTAGTTGAAAAAAGAAACAAAAAGCGCATGATGTATATTTTAAATCTAGTTAACATAATACCTCGTGAAAGGACAAAACCGCCCAATACAAACACTAAGAAAATTGCAAATGAACCAAACGTGTTTGCAATGATCATGTTCCTACCTAGCGCTGCAATAAACCGAAATAATGCAGAAGCCGCTTGGTTAACAAGAAACAATATCAAGAATTGTTTGAAGAACCTACAAGATGTTGAAAAAGTTAGTATAAAATATTACATTCATTTAGGAGGTGTTTTGAAGTGAGTTTACCTCGAGACGTTAGGATCAAAGCCAATGGCATAGTAAGTGAGAACAGTCCAAATCGCAGATCCCATAAATGAAACGGGAATCTTGATGATCCATGATGGAAGTGCATACGCTCACGAGGGATAGAAACG
Source organism: Bidens hawaiensis (assembly GCF_021521415.1). Classification (NCBI taxonomy): domain Eukaryota; kingdom Viridiplantae; phylum Streptophyta; class Magnoliopsida; order Asterales; family Asteraceae; genus Bidens; species Bidens hawaiensis. Next base: position 262,995 of record NW_027492158.1, read on the forward strand.
GAAGTTTCGTTGCTTGTAGAAAACAGGAAGTTTTGCAATCGTCATTGATATCTCACCCATTCCATTAAACATTACTATTACAACGCCAAAAAATGCAGCACTCGTATACAATCCTCCGTCTTCTAGATCATATTTATGCATCTCAATGCGCAAAAACACCGTTAAAGCAATGAGAGCCGTGACAGTTAGCTGAAAACAACCAATGAAGAATGATACAGATTACAAATTTGATCAACATTGTTAAAAAAAGATTATGAAAGATCAAAACTTATAGAGTAACACTACTACTTGAAAAACTTTGTTATAAAGATTATGAAAGATCAGAACACCTAGAGAAACAGTACACTTACTTGGAACAAAATCTTATAAAGATTATGGAATATCAAAAGTTTTTATATTAACACTGCACTAGTGCTTGGAACAATATTTTAAAAGATTATGATATATCAAAACTTTTAGAGTAACACTATACTTGCTTGGAACAATTTGTTATAAAGATTATGAAAGATCAAAACTTCTAGATTAATAATTGCTTACTTGGAACATTTTTCTAAAAGATTTATGAAAGAACACAACTTCTACAGTAACACTACACTTACTTGGAAAAATTTGAAGATATAGACGAATGAGTTTCTTTTCATGAGCAACATCTCTCTATCAATGCAAGCTTTCAAGAGTTCTTTACTGTCTACACCATATTTTTCGGTTGTGAGGGCAGCCGGGTGGCTTTTACTTTTGTCAAACGGGGTTGCAATATCGTGTGCTAGTTTTCTTCCAACATGAAAACATTGGAATGCTTCTGCAAATTCCTTGGCTGTTACAAATCTATAAGGCTCGTCTCTTCTCCTCCAGTATTGTTCTTGATCTTTCTTGGATGTCACCTGTAACAAGATTTCAACAACATGGGATCTCATTTCAGCGTATATATATGTTTACGCCATATGGCATCTGATGTGACATTTTAATAAATACTTTAAATGTAGTTTTCTTTTTCTTCTTTTTCAAAACAATAAATATTTTTACATAAATAGCTTGCATGTTTGGTATCTGATGTCCTGGCATTGAACAATTTACATATCAGTAAAAGTGAGGTTTGTTATATAATGTTGGTCTCTGTTATGATTTGCATTGGATTTATTTAATGATACACTTTAACTTGAAGGCATGATCTAATTCTTACTTCTTGCAAGAAATCCGCAACTCCTTTTCTTTCCAAATCCGCAACTCCTTTTCTTTCCAGACATTTAAATCCCATTGATTCAAAAAACTCAAGCACATTTTCACGCGGGCCTTGATAAACGATCTTGCCATCAGTCAAGAGTATGACGTCATCAAACAGATCGTATGTTTCCGGTGCGGGCTGCAGGAGTGAAATGACAGCCGTACCCTCAAGAATGTGAATAAATTGTTTAAGTGAATGCACTATCTGATAAGTTGTAGAGCAATCCAACCCTGTTGATATCTCATCCATAAGAAGAACCTTTGATGGCCCAACTATCATTTCACCTGTTGTCACACGCTTTTTTTGTCCACCAGATATTCCTCGGATCATCTGATCTCCAACCTTGGTGTCTGCACATATGTCCAACCCTAGGATCTGCACAAGTAACCATTTTGTTTATAATCAGAATTTCTTTTGAACGGAAATTGGGTCAAACAGGTCGAAATGCATTCTATTTTAAACAGGTTAAATGTGTCTAGTTGATCGAATGCCACCCAAATGCATTCACATATGATTTTTATCTATCCTACCTTGAGAGTATAATCTGTGACCACACTAGCTTGTTGAGATTTGGTTGCAGCAGCCTGCATAACAACAAAACAATAACTAATAACTTAAATTTTGACCATTAAGGATCCATAGCAGTCTTTTTTATATGTTAGGTGTGTTAGCCGAGTTTATTATCTAAGTTATTATTATTTAAATTATCAGTTATCTTTAAGCTTACTAGTTGGTCATTATTTTGTCTATAGTTGAAATATGATGTTTATTGGCATTTTATCATTATTTTTAGTTGGTTAGTTATCATTAGAATTGGTTAACTGTATTATTATTATTATGCTTTTTCATTATAACCTCTTTAGATAAGGAGATATGATATACATATATATATGATAATACATAAAAAAAATATTATTCATCAATACAGTTGTTTCAGTTATTTTGAATTCTTTTAAGATGATTTCTTACCTTCATGAATATATCAATATCAGGATCAGGTTTTATGTTGGCATCTCTTTCTCTTCTTAACAACTCTGCTAGCATATCTGCAAATATTTTAATATGAATTATGTTACACACAAGCCTATACCTCTAAAAATATAACTAATGAAATACAAATAATTAAAAGCGAACCGTATCGCGATCCAACTCCTTGACATCTTGCAGAGAAAGCCAATGTTTCTCTTACGGTCATTTCTCCAATATGGGTATCATTTTGACTTATATAAGCAGAAGTTCTTTCGGGTACAAATTCATGTAGTTCATGACCATTGTATGTTACCTTACCCGTACACTACATTTACGAAAATAAACTATTTAAAATTCTAGAAATGTATACACTTTCGATGGCATGCTTATATAGTATCTTGAATTCTGCACTTCCTTTTACTTGTAGATGCAAAAGTACATGTTTCTCAAAAACCATGAAAAATTAAACATGTGTGCACATGGCATTTTTAATAGTGTGACAAAAGTATGAATTCATTTTTGGGTATTTATGTTCTATATGGATATGACTGTATTTAGTATATATATTTATATATTTACTTTTATAATTATCGGCTGGAGCAGATTTATAGCGTCACCAGGTAAAGCACATAAGACAATCACTGTAAAAGTAAAATCCGAGATCAAGTTTAACTTTTTATTTATTTATTTTGACTAATTGACAAATTTTGTTTCAAAGTATGTCCTTTGGCTCAACATATATGTTTATACCAAATTCCAATATTGTTTATAGCATTTTATTTCTATAATTGATTGCTTATATTAAACCAGATTGTTTATATTAAAGAATTTGATTATGTTAATTTTTATTACTTGTTCATTATAAACTTTTGTTTATTTTTTTATTTTTATCCAACGGTTTATTATTATGGCATTTTCTTTTTACCCAATCCGTTTACGATCGACCCGTATTGCTCCCGTACCAAAGTTTTATGTATTCATCACTCGCAATGTCCCTATATATATAAAGAGATTCTTATGAGCGATTCAATACACAAAAACTATCATTCATCAATGTTGTTTCAATCTCTTTCTTTGAATTCTATCGGTTACCTTAAGCTCTTTTGCGAGTGTGCCAGCTAAAGCCAACAAGAGTGTTGTCTTCCCTGAACTCGGGGGACCCAAAAGTAGTGTCATTCTACAAACGTTTATACAGGAAAATCATTACAAGTAATCGAAAAAACTGGCAAAGAATGGTATTTAAATACTCATGTGGCTAATTGAATAAAAAGGTTACCATTTAGGTGTAAAACTATCAAACTTAACTGGTTTTCAAATGTTCAACTTCCAGCTGTCAAATGGTAAGCTTACCTTAAATAAAAACTTTATGAAAGTTGGTTAGTTTTTAACTTTTTATACAATTAGCCTGTGATTTTATTTTCTTTCTTCTCACCTTCTAGGCTTAAAGACACCACCGACATCATCAAGGATGGTTATATGCTTTTTCAAATTTGGGAGTAAATGGAATAAACTCAATAGCCCCTATAAATATGAACAAAATGTAGGAAAATTTAATTCTCATAAACATCAATAATAATGTAAAATGCACTCCTGATATGCCAGGAACGGCCCATTAGCAACCAACTCTCGTAGTAGATAAACATAAGAGCATAATATAGAGAATGACAGTAAAGAATGATGAATGAGAGGAGTCATTGAGTATTTTTTACAAAATACAAGGATACACTCAAAAGTAACTAAAAAACATTAGTTATGTATGTGAAGAGTCACCACATAATGGATATTGTTCATAACACTCTGCCTTGACTATCCACATGATAAAAGATTATTCTTTAATATATCTCGAAACGGTGATCCAAACAACGAAATAGTGTTTCAATTCGGGTGTTTGAATTTCCAATTAACAAAAATCAAGCATTTAAATCGCCGTTTTGAGATAAGTTTTACATCAGTCGACTTGTATCATTTATCCGATCAAAAGCCCTAAAACATCGGTTTAAAACTTGAAAAACACAACTTAACGACGTCAATGTTTTTTAACGGAGGTCTATTGTGAAAAAAATAGTTGAAAGGTTGGACCGTTGGTAATGAGTATGACTTTTAAATATGGAATTATTATCGACCAATACACAAAATGTGAAATTATTTATTTTCAATTTTTTAATTTTAAAAGTACATAATTAAATAGTTGTAGTTTTTGAAAAAAAAAACTAATAAATTTTTTTTAAGTTTTTTCAAAATTAAATAACTAATAGTTCTAAAGAATAAAGAATTAAAAAAAGTTGTAGTTTTTGATATAGAAAAACTATTTAAAAATCAGAAAGTTACTTTCCGAAAAAGAAAAGATAAATCACCTTCAATGCATCACGTGCACACATACACGATCCATATAACATGTTACATGACAATGGTGAACGGGCTATGGTGTATTGTGTGTATTGATTTACCCTTTTGGCTTCTTTCTCTTACCTCAGATAAATCAATGTGAAAGTTTACAAAACTCGGCAAGGCTCTACTTCCACTTTTAACATCAGTCTCCACTGTCACATGCTCAAATTTGACTTCAGTTGTTGGTAAATGAATCCCAACCCTTTAAACATTTCAAAATTTAAATCATACCCGTTTATTCATCCCATGATCAGGATTTAAACACACACATAAAACTGGAAAAAAAAAAGTAACATATAGAAAAAATGGAATTCTTTTGGTACCTATCAAGCCTGTTTCTAAGCTTCAACAAGAACCTCTCATTATCTTCATCAGTTACTTTCACAAGTCTATCAAGCAAATGCTTTCTATCTTCTGGTCCAAGATTATCAATATCAACTTCGTTAGACAGTCCGGTTGACCCGAAAAGCAACCCTTTTCGCAACCTATCGAATGTGGGTAGCTTTTCAAGAGAAGCCCATTTTAGAGCTTCTTCATCATCTTCTGCACGTGAAGATTTTGAGAAAACATCTCTACTAGAATTCCTCCGTACATAAGTACTTTCAGAAGTACTTAAACGCCCTAATGTTACACTATTTGCAGCTTTGTATATGTCACTTCCATCCATTGTTGCAAAACACTAATCAAAGCTCACAAGATTTTGATCAAGAATCAAAAATCTTAGTGTGTGTTGTTCTTTGGTTCAAGAAAACCTTGAATTTGCCCCCAAAAGATCAAACTTTGTTGACGGTTTTGTTTTTTAAAAGGTTGAAAGTTGAACAATTAATGTGTATGAAAATGGATGTAAAATAATTATAATTCTTATATAGGGCATAATAGTATTTGTATAAAAATATTGACCACTTTAGCGTGATATTCTGTGCAAACTAATTATCAAACAAAAAAGTTCGAAAGTACTTTGTATAAATTTTTGTGTAGACTTACGCGTTCACATTGGGAGTTTTTCTCGAAATGAATTTGATGGAATAATTATTTATCAAAATAGATGTTTTCAAAATTATTTATCAAAATAGTTGATTTTTTATAATAATTCTTTCCTTCCTCACTCCTAAGGCCTTATGTTAAAATCGGATAAGATTAATTTCAAATAAGATTGAGTGATTGACCAATACATAAATTGAAAAATAATAAATTTCCTGTCGTTTTAGTTTGCATGTTTGACGAGTCCTGTTTTCAATATTTTAAGCTTTTAATAGTTTAAAGGTTTTGTATTTTAAAAAACTTGTTCTTGTTTAAGAGGAAAGTTATTTGAAATTAGTTTGCATTACAACATGAACAATAGATCTGTGAGGAGGACGTACTGATGGAGGAGCCACCTAGTTGCATTACAGTCGTCTTCCGCCGACGAGAAAAATCGAAGATGGCCCAACCAAACACGATTACATGGTGACCAACGAAGAGACGGTCAGGTTCATCAAACTATTGAACGGAGGTGATCATAAGCCTTTACACACAGAACTGTATGTAGCACATGGATAAAGGCTCTAAAAACAAACATAAGAGAGTGAGTGGGGGTACAATACCTAAGCAATGATTACAATCACATTAACACACTTTTAGACGAAATTGTATATTTATAAATTTGGCACATTTTCATGCAAGCTTGGTTCAGTTAGTACTTTTAAGTTTTAATAAATCCATCTCGAGTAAAATTAAAAATACATATTAAGTGTTTATTTGATATGTTAAATATATATTTGCATAGTAGTAGTTATTATGCATTAAATTATATGATAAATTAAGATAAAATAAAATAAATTTATTTAGAAGTTATATATAAAATATATATACAAACTTAATTACAAATACCAATAAATTAATTAATAAATAATAAGATATTAGGTTTTGAGTATTTGAAATAGAGCTTAAAAGGAGATGAGCTCAAACACAAACTCGCTTTAAGTTAAATGGGCTCAAACACGTACTTGACTTGACTTATTTACACTCTTAATTGTATGATATATAAAATCTAAATTTAAGCATTTTGTTTTATTGTTCGAACTATCTTCTAAATTATTCATTTAACTATCTTCTCAATCTCTTTATCACAATTCATTAACAATAATAGGCTTTGACAATCTATCATCAAACTTTAAACTATAAAGTTAAAGAAAAAAATAGTTGGGGAAAAAAAGGCTCATCAAACATGCAAACGAAAATGAAAGTAAAATTTTTTTTTAGTTTATTTTTTGCTCTATCTTTTTTTAAAATAGAAATCAACTTATCCGATAACATTATGAGTGAAAAAAAACACAAGATTCTTAAAATCACCCTTGTAAATAGCTTTAAAAACACTCGTTTTGGTAATAATTTTCCCCTAAATCTATTTAGGAAAAAGAGCCTCAATTATCAATATCCATATATGGGTCAAGTTATTCTATAAAAGGAGACAAAAATGAGAATGATGAGACGGATTTATAGGCACACAAAAAAAAACCTTTCAAAAAAAATTAAAAATAAATAAATAAAAAATCATAACTCAAAATTTAATAAAAAAACAAAAAAAGTAAAAACACAAAAATGTTTCCACCGTCTTCGTTGTTCTAAAAAAAACTCTAAAAAGATACAATGTTGGGTGAAAATGTCATTGTGTCCTTTTGTTTATCATTGTGTTTTGTGTTTATTTTCGTCATTGATTGTGTCTTTTTTCATTGATATTGTATCTTTTTTTTCTTGATATTGTGTTATATTACTCAACATTGTGTTATATTTTGTTCGGCATTGTGTTATATTTTGCGATTTATTGTGTCTTTTTTTAGTTATAATTGTGTCTTTTGTTCATTTTCGTCATTGTGTCTTTTGTCTCTGCATTGTGTCTTTTCAGATTTTTTTTTTTTAAACGAGGGAAACATTTTTGATTTTTAAACTTTTACGTTTTTTATTTATATTTTGAGTTATGATTTTTCTATTAATTTTTTGGAATTTTTTTAGGGGTTTTTTGTGTGGCCACAAATCCTTCTCACACTTCTCATTTTTGTCTCCCTTTGTATTTTAACTTTTCCCATCCATATATAATAATAATAATAATGTAGAGAAAAAAGTTAAGAAAACAACAAAAACATCATTAGTTGAATACTCTATAATAAAGAATAATTTATAGAAAAATAATCTCTATATTTGAAGGATCATAGTCAATATTCTATACTTTGTTGTTAGTGTATAAAAGAAGAGAGGAAAATTAATAAGGTAAAAGTTTGTGAGTAAGATAAATATAGTGATAGAGGGTTGGATGTGAGAGGGTTTTGAAAAAATAAACAAAATTGAGAGAATACCATGTTTTTTAGGTAAATTGTGTAAATAGAGATGGAAGTTGTAATGCGAATGCTCTTGTTAACAGCAAAAACCACATATATTTTTGCATTTGTAATTGTCTGTGGAGTCACGAGAAGACATGCGATTGATTAGATAGCACTTGTGTCAAACGCAAAGTGCCAGAAACATTGAGGAACACTAAACTGAGCAAGGAAAGTGAGACATATTACAAAGACATGTCGGTGGCTATGAACATGAACATGTTGTTCATTTCATGTTTGGTTGATAAAAACATGTCGATTTGTGTAACAAGCTCGTGAATTGTTGGTTATCAACACAAAACATACACGGTGTTGATAGCACGTTAAAATCCACTGCCTATTTTAGCTGTACTCGGACTAGTAGCCGCATGCTAAAGGAAAACTGTAAGACTAAAACAAAAATTACTTGTATTCAGAAAACAACTAAACAAGGATCTTAAATCATATATCGAATACAAAATTCACAAGTTTGTTACACAAATCGACATGTTTTTATCTACCAAACACGAAAAACAAAGTTTATCTCTTCTGGAAATTGAAGGATCGAATGCAGTAAGCAAAGATGAACGCAAAGAACAAAACCAACCCAATGTGTACACCAGCAACGGCCCCAAGAAAATCATGCTTGAAACCAAAGTACCGGTCCAAGTAACCTTTAATGGTTTCACCGTTGGCGAGTACATCTTCATAGTCTCCGAACTGTGAGGCAACCATCCCGTAAAGAGTCCAAGCCATCGGGTTTCCCCAGTAGTACCATCTCCACCACACAGGGATACTCTGTGTTTCCAAAATAACAAGATTTAGAACTTGAAAATATAGACTTGTTTAAACAGGTTGACTAAGTGATAATCAAGTCGCAAATGTGTTGGGTTGGTAAATTTTAAAAGAATAGGTTAAACGGTTAATTAAACAGGTCAACCTGTTTTTAAAAGGGTTAGATATGTCAACCCAAAACCCGACTATTTTTGAGACGTGTTAAGGTTGTTTATACGCCTACTTTATAAATAGAGTTTTCACTAAGAGAAACTTACGGGCCGTGGAATAATGAATCCCGAGAACAGATTGAAGATCCCATAGAACGAGGCGGCAATAATGGCCGCGATATTGGCATTCGGGGTAATGGCGACGGTCATCATACCATAATAAGTCATGTAGAGGAAACAACATAATTGGAAAAACAAATACCAAAAGAATTTAGCAGCAGTCCACTCGAACCCAATCATGGCGTACACAATAACACCATACACCCCGGTCTGCGCCAGCACATACGGGATCTCAACCAAAACCTGAGCAAAAGCATACGGCAATGCAGAATACATCCCAGCGGCTCGTTCTCGATAAAACACGGTTCGTTCGACATCCACAACGGGTTGAACCGTGGATGCATTTTGGATTCCTAAGAAAATAACCGCAGTGTACATAGAGCCCATTGCATTCATTAGATCTTGTTGGGTTGCCCTGAAATAAATACATCACCCATTCATAAATAAATAAATAACTAAATGGTTCCAAGTTCACAGCATTATGTTAATAAAAAGATTGAGTTGATGATGCTTACTTTTTACCGCCAAGATCCCAAAACATTGTACCGAAGATGAGGCCGATAAATGTGGTGAAGACGAAACGTACAGCCGTGTAGGGTGGGTTCCTCCAGTACGACCACCGTTGTTTCCACAGACAGGCTAAACATTGAACGATGAACGTCTGCGAGTATTGAGTCGGGAAGAATAAGTCTTTAGTGCCGGGACGTGGTACGCCCAATTCTGCGATCAAGGCTTTGTTTCTCCTGCAAATTTTTACCAGAAAAGTTAACAAAATGATAACTTTTAAACGAAAGATTGTCACATAAGCGGTTTTTTTGTCATGCACTCACTTGTACAGCTCGGAGTTCCTATAGATTTCTGTGAAGTCAACTCCAAGAGCGAGTTCTTGTGCGGAAGTACTCACTTCTAACATCCATGTTGCGGGGTTATATCCGTTAATTATCTTCGCTATACCTTCGATAGCCTATTAACAGAAAAAATATATTTAAGCGTTTATGCATCATAGCTTACAAGTACACTCTTGATTTGCTTGACCCGTAGAGCAACCCAAATAGACCCGTGTATGACTAAACGGGCCAAAAATGTTGACTTTCTGTTAATGTCAAATCAAGTGTGATAGGACCATTTAAAACATGTATGGTGCCAGAAAAGTTGATTAATACAGTTTGGCATTTGAACTACTTCTGGCCCGTTTAACAAGCATCTGTTTTTGATGAAACGTTACTCGAATAGACAATTATCAAGCAAATGAGCAGAATTGTAACCTCTTTCATATTCGTAGTTTCGTACCTCGAAGTATTTGATTAATTCACATGAATGGCGACCTATGGGCCCGACGTATAGCTCCTGTCCACCTCTTTTCATCAAGAACAACTACAAAACCACAAGGTATTAAATGCATCACACTTTTTTTGTATAGATACTCGAATCGATGTTAATAAAGTGCATTTTTGTCTTTATACCTCATCAAAAGCTTCAAATATGTCAATGCTTGGTTGATGGATGGTGCAAACAACTGTTCTTCCGGTATCCACAGTGTTCCTAACCGTTCTCATCACAATGGCTGCAGCCCTGGCATCTAACCCAGAGGTTGGCTCATCCATAAATATTATAGACGGGTTAGCCACGAGCTCAACTGCTATGGTTAGCCTTTTTCTTTGTTCTGTTGATAGCCCATTGACGCTAGGTAACCCGACTAATGCATCCTTTATCGTGTTGAGTTCCACAAGGTCCATCACCTCATCAACAAACATCTGTAGATGTGTAAAACATTATTCAAATTCTTGAAAACCGTAAAATGGGATTGTTAAGCACGGGTATATAACTAACCTTTCTCTTGTGTTCATCAACATCTGATGGTAACCTAAGCCATGCGGAGTATAGTAAAGACTCGTAAACTGTTACATGAGGTGAATGGATGTCGTTTTGCTCACAGTAACCAGAAATTCGAGCAAATGTTTCTTGTTTTTTGGGGTAACCGGAAATCTTGACATCGCCTTCAATATACCCGCCTGTTTTTCGACCTGCTAACACGTCCATGAGAGTAGTTTTACCAGCACCACTTACACCCATTAGAGCTGTGAGTATACCGGGCCTGAAAGCCCCACTAACGCCTTTTAGTAGCAGCAATCGGTCTTCGCCCACTCCTTGATCTTTCATTTCCTATAACCATTATCATAGACCGATCAATAAAAATCACATATTTTTAATGCCAAACTAAATGTTGACTAAATTTGTGTGTGGGTCAACAACATTACCTGTGGCATATCAACAGAGTATTTAATATCATCAAAGGTGATTGAGTGTGGTTCAAATGGAAGGATCATTCCTTTCTTCTTACTATGGCTTCCTTCATCTTCCTTTTTCATGGATGATAACTCAGTCGCCAAAGCACTTTCATCATCTGTTGAGACACTGGCTTGAGCTTTTTCAAAAGCTGTAAACCAAGAAAACAAAGGTTACAAAATGACAATACAGGATTTACAGGTCGCCACTATATAAACACCACTGACGTGCCATACAACACGCGTGGTCATATTGACCATATGGTAGGGCAAAAGGTGGTCACAAATAACTGACGTGACCACTGACAAATCCATGCAGGCCCGTATGACCTTTTACACCCTATCATACGGCCCATATGACATCATACTGCCGTGTTATAAGGTGAAAAAGGTCATATGGCATGCATGACGTGACATGCAAGCTGGTATATACTTTCAGAGGTCATATGGCCCAATTTATAACAAGATTGTCATATCACAAACATAGAAAACTCACGATTTAGGAAGGCGAGAGACAAAGCGAAGCAGAGATTGAAGACTAAAATAAACCCAAGTAAGGCCCCAACTGCAATCCAATACCAATAAGCTTCTGCAAAGAACCCTCTTGATTTGATAATCCGTTTCCCAAGCGTTGTACCGTTCAAAGGCTATATATAACACCAAAAACATTCATTTCAAAATGTGAACTTAAAACTAAAGATGCTATTTTTGAGCCATTTACTTATGAATGGGTCAAATAGGTCAAAACGCGTTGAAAGTTATCCAAAGTCTGCTTTTGATGCATACAACGTCCCAAATCGGTTTGTTCAAAGATTCATATTATTAATGTAATAATATTGTGTTTTATTGATAATTAGCACATTTACTCAAATACTTAAGGAAAATTCAAAATGGCAAAAGAATGTGCGGTTCATCTCAACCGGCCCGATTGACCTGTTATATAACTCCCCAGTCTTCCCACCTCTAAAAAAACAAAGCTTTGTGTGACTTACTGTTTTCCAACTGTGACCAAGAAACTCATTTACTGCTATTCCATTCATTGCATACATCATGGGAGATGTCCAATATCCCCATATCCACCAACCCTTGATATCATCTTCAGAATGAAAAGCCCATATGTTAGTTGAAAAAAAGAAGCAAAAAATGGGATATATATTTCAAAACTAGTTCACATAATACCTCGTACAAGGACAAAACCACCCATTACAAACACTAAGAGAAGTGCAAATGAACCAAACGTGTTTGCAACAATCATGTTCCTACCCAAAGCTCCAATGAACCGAAACAATGCAGAAGCCATTTGGTTAACAAGCAACAACATCAAGTATTGTTTGAAGAACCTGCAAGATATTGGAAAAGTTAGTATAAAAGATACATATTACAGTCATTTCAGAGGTGCTTGGATGTGAGTTTCGTAAGTGATAATTGTTATAATCTGATGATCAGTTCCAAAACACAATTCCAGACGACGTTAGAGACTAATTTACCTTGATATATTAGGATCAAATCCAATGACATAGTAAGTGAGAATAGTCCAAACCGCAGCTTCCATAAATGCAACAGGAATCTTGATGATCCATGAAGGAATAGCATACGCCCACGAGGGGTAGAAAAGGAAGTTCCTTTGCTTGTAGAAAACAGGAAGCTTTGCTATAGTCATTGATATCTCAGACATTCCATTAAACATTAGCATGACAACACCAAAAAATACAGCACCCGTATACAATCCTCCATCTTCTAGATCATCTTTATGCATCTCAGTGCGCAAGAACACCGTTAAAGCAATGAGAGCCATGACAGTTAGCTGAAAACAACCAATGCAGAATGATACAATTTACAATTTTAGCCAACAGTTTGTTTAAAAAAGAAAGAAAGAAAGAGCATGAAAGATCAAAAACTTTGAGATTAACACCACACTTACTTGGAATAATTTGAAGATATAGACAAATGAGTTTCTTTTCATGAGCAGTATTTCTCTATCTGTGCAAGCTTTCAAGATATCTTTACTATCTAAACCATATTTCTCGGTTGTGAGGGCAGCTGGGTGGCTTTTACTTTTGTCAAATGGTGTTGCAACATCGTGTGCTAGTTTTCTTCCAACGTGAAATGATTGGAATGCTTCTGCAAATTCTTTGGACGTCACGAATCTATAAGGCTCGTCTCTCCTCTTCCAGTATTGTTCTTGATCTTTCTTGGATGTGACCTGTAACAAGATTGTTACATCATGAGGGCTAATATGGTCATTTAGTCACTTAGGATATCAGACAGTCATTCGACACGCACAAGTCAGTTATTGACAAAATGCACAAAATAGAAGTGAACTTTACACTTATTCCTGATTTGGCGACCAACTTTAAATTAGATGTAATTAGTTAAAAATGATGTTTGGTGTTTAATATTGGTTTTAATTGCTACTAATCTTTAACTTGAAGAAAATTGCCTGATATAATACTTACTTCTTGCAAGAAATCAGCAACACCTTTCCTTTCGGGGCATTTGAATCCCATTGATTCAAAAAACTCGAGCACATTTTCACGCGGGCCTTGATAAACAATCTTGCCATCGGTCAGTAGTATGATGTCGTCAAACAAATCGTACGTTTCTGGTGCAGGTTGCAGGAGTGAAATGACAGCAGTACCCTCAAGAATGTGATTAAATTGTTTAAGTGAATTCACAATCTGATAAGTTGTAGAACTGTCCAACCCTGTTGAGATCTCATCCATAAGAAGAACCTTTGATGGGCCCACTATCATTTCACCCGTTGTCACACGTTTCTTTTGTCCACCAGATATTCCCCTTATCATTTGGTCTCCAACCATGGTATCTGCACAAATGTCCAGCCCCAATAGCTGCACAAGAAACCATTTTATTTTTAGTTCAAGTGGCGAATTTGATCGACAAACTAATTATAAATGGGTTGATTAAGTTGTCAAATGGAATAAATATATTCAGAAATAATATAACCAGCTAAAACATTCCATTAAAAGAAAACAGGTCAAACAAGTCGAGAGACATTATATTCAAAAGAAAACAGGTCAACTGTGTTAAGTGAGGTGAACGTCGCCCAAAAAGTGTATTACTAATGCTAAATCATTTTATTTCAGAAATGAGGCTACTGCAGAATAATGTTATCCTTGTAATCATATAACTTGCCTCGCCCATAAAAAAAATTTACCCACCTGAAAAATATATATTGAATAGTATAACCTGCTAAAATTATATTCAAAAGACAGCTAATCAAATCAGTCAAACAGGTCAAAAGTTGTTCTGTTCTAAAAAAACGATTCGTCGATTCAAAAGGGTCATAAGTCACCCAAAAATGTATTTTTGATGTAGAAAACTTGATAAAATTTCAGTTCAAAATATTAGATAATTACTGAAAAAATCTAATTCTTGTAACCATATTTGACACACAAATAACTTACAGAAAAGAGTTCAGAAAATGGACAATAAGTGTTTAGGACCAACCCAACCCATTTTTGCCACATCTAATTAACTTCTATCATACCTTGAGAGTATAATCTGTGACCACACTAGCTTCCTGGCCTTTGGTTGCAGCAGCCTGCATAACAACAAAACAATTATTAACATTTTACATGTTGATCATGAACGATTCAGAATGGTTTTTTATGTTGGATGATTTCTTACCTTCATGAAAACATCAACATCAGGATCAGGCTTTATGTTGGCATCTCTTTCTCTTCTTGACAACTCTGCTAACATATCTGCAAAAAAAAAAAAAAAAAAAAAAAAAATCAGTTGTGTTACAAAAAACTTATAACTTTTAAAAACATAACTAATGAAATATAAATAACTAACCGTAGCGTGATCCAACGCCTTGACATCTTGCTGAGAAAGCCAATGTTTCTCTAACAGTCATTTCTCCAATATGAATATCATTTTGACTGATATAAGCAGCAGTTCTTTCGGGTACGAATTCATTTAAGTCATGGCCATTATATGTTACCCTACCCGAACACTGCATTTATGAAAACAAACTGTTTAAAATTCTAGAAACAATAGATAACAAACTTAGCTCAATGTATACACTTTTGATGACTTCTTTGACTTGAGATACAAATTTGTGAAAAAGTTGACAAAAGGTTGCATGTCACAAAACCATAAAAATAGGTATGTACACATGACAATTATTAGTAGTGTGACAAAAGTATGAAGTCATTTTAGGGTCTTTATGTTACTATTAGAGACATATTTAGATATGATTGTATTATTATAATTTATATATTTACTTTCATAGTTATCTGGTTGTTACTATATTATTTACCTTCAGCTCCTTTGCAAGTGTGCCAGCCAAAGCCAACAAGAGTGTTGTCTTCCCTGAACTCGGGGGACCCAAAAGTAGTGTCATTCTACAAACATTCATACGCGATTATCAGTATAATTAATCGGAAAAACAGGCGAAGAATAATGTATTAATGTAGCTAATTTAATAAAAAAGTTAATGATATTTTTGGTGTGAAGCTATCAAAGTTTCAAAGAATTTGGATTTTAATACAAGAAAGTTTGTGACAGTTATCTAAGGTAACCAGTTTTCAAATGTTCAAGTTAATGTTAAAAGGTAAGCTTACATTAAAAAACTTGTATTAAAAAAATGGTTAGTTTTTATACAATTAGCCTGTGGTTTATGTTCTTTCTTCTCACCTCTTAGGCTTAATGACACCGCTGACATCATCAAGGATAGTTATATGCTTTTTCGAATCTGGGAGTAAACGGAATAAACTCAATAGCCCCTGTAAATATGAACAAAAGGTAAGAAATTTTAATTCTCACAAAAATCAATAGCAATGTAAAATTCACTGTTCTGGTAACTGGACTAAATAACATTTAGCCGGTTTTTTTAAGTACTTTTAAACCGTCTCCAGTTGAACTATCAGTAACGAGTTGGACCAATTCAACTAACGACAAATCACTGTCAAAGTTGTCGTTTTTGAGGGGGAAAAAACTAATTATAAAAATTTTATGTATTTTTCAAATAAGTAATTAACAATTCTGTAGGTTTAGATAAAAATGTTTAAAAAAAAGTAATTGGAGAAAGATAAAATTTTAAAACAAATAATTAAAATTTTATAGTTTTAAAATTTTATGATTAAAAAGTTTAACAGTATTTTAAATTAAAAGAATAAAAGGTACAAAAAGTTAATTAAAAACAATTTTTTAAGAAATAAACACAACCGACAGTCTTAAACGATCCACACCAAACCCGTTCAACATGTGAGAGCACTCACAGTGGTTGGTCTGGTATGAGGTTTGCTCATTCAAACTTGACATGGTACACGAACCAACTGCTGTCTGGAGTTTGTTTATGCGGACGAGCATGTGGCCCCCACTCTCACATACACACAAATATATCATCTACATAAATACAATTTTAATATTTTTTTTTACAGAGTTTGTGTGAAGAAAACAATATGTTTTTGAAAAAAGTATGTGAATCAGATGTGACGGTTTATGAAGTTATGTTGTTGCGGCTGCTAGTCCGGTGATGCGAAGTCAAGTATGTATAGATCTGACTTATAGATCTGACTTTTTTTTCCTTTTTCTTACCTCAAAAAATTCAATATGAAAATTTATAAAACTTGGTAAAGCTCTGCTTCCGGTATTAACATCAGCCTCCACTGTCACATGCTCATATTTAACTTCAATTGTTGGCATATCAATCCCAACCCTATAAACATTTCATATTTCAAATCAATCCCACTTATACATCATAAGATCATAACTCAAAAAAAAAAACAATAATAATAATAATAATAATAATAAAAGATCATAAGTTAAAACTTTTGTACCTATCAAGTCTATCTCTGAGCTTCAACAAGAACCTCTCATTATCTTCATCAGCAACTTTGACAAGTCTATCAAGCAAATGTTTTCTATCCTCCGGTCCAAGATTATCAATATCAACTTCATTAGACGGTCCGGTTGACCCGAAAAGCAACCCTTTTCGCAGCCTATCGAATGTGGGTAGCTTTTCAAGAGAAGCCCATTTAAGAGCTTCTTCATCATCTTCTTCACGTGAAGATTTTGAGAAAACATCCATACCAGAGTTCCTCCATACAGAAGTACTTCCAGATCTTAAGCTTGGGGCTCTTGTACTAGGGGCTGCTCTTAAACTCCCTAACCTTATACTATTTACAGCTTTGTATATGTCACTTCCATCCATTGGTGCAAACACCTATCAGAACACACAAAGGCTTGATCAAGAACCAACGATCTTTGTGGGTTTTGTTCTTTAGGCCAAGAAACCTTGAATTTGCCTAAAAAGATGTGATTTTGTTTGTGGGTTTTGTTTTTGAGAGGTTGAAAGTTGAAGCAAAGGTGTATGAAGAATATAGTTCTTATATAGGAAAGACATGAGTTTTTAGTATGAAAAGGTTGACCAATTTTATTGGTAATTTGTAAAGTTGTTGAGGGGTGATGCTCTAACCTGGCGGCCAATCTGTTTTTTTTTTTTTTTTAGTATTTTATGGATCATCTGTTTTCAAGAAGCATGTGATAATGATATACAATAAATAGAGTGGGTTGCATGACCAGTCCCTTGACAACTACTTATTTTCGATGTTTTTGTAAATTTATGTTTCCTGTAATTGTTTCAAATATCGAAACATGAAAACAATAGAAGGATAGAGAACGTGGACTCACTTGTGTCATGTTTTTTAAGTACTTGTTATGTACTATTTTATTGTTAAATTAATGGACTTGCATCATCGGTAAGTTTTGTTGCTAAGTTGTCAATAAAATTCTTTTGAGAAATTCGATCATGGGTAATATTGACGGATAACTATAGTTGCTTCACTTACATGCTATCATTAACCTTTACATATTAATTTTGTCTTTACTTTTAGTGGTATTCTTTATTAGCAATCGCCGTCAACTTAAAAATTTTCTTTTTTTCTCTTTTGGATCTTTTGTTTTATCCATCAGTGAATTTCTTATGAGTAAAAATCTGTTTTTCACTATTGTTGCTATGCACACTCATTTACAAACTTTTATTTAAGACGAGTTTATTAAAAATAAAAACAAAAGTTCTTTTTCAAACACTATATGACAATGAGCTAAAACTTTGTTTGGAACCAATGATGTAATACAAAAAACAACTAAAAATTGTGTAACAAACATTAATTTAAACAAATAATATATGAGAACTTACTTGAGAAACACAGAAAGTTTAAAATTTAGAGAATCAAACCATGTTCTTAGATAAAATAAATATAGATGATCGTAACTTTTAAACAGTCGTATTTAAATATAGTGCGTTACAATTCACATGTGAACATACTTATGCCATGTGCTTGTGTTTGTCAACATGTGATTTATAACTTTGGGAGTATTCAATCATGATCCTTCATTTATTTCTCCTTTTGGTATAAAAGTCAAGATTGGTTTCTTGATACTCATGTTTTTTGTATTGTTTAAATAAACTTTCTCATATGAGTATAGAACAAATGGATAACTTGTGTCAAAAAGTTTGTAAAATTGACAAATTATAATGCCTAAATTTTAATTTTGATTTTGTATAACAAAAGAAGAAAAATGTATCCATTTAAAGAATTGTTGACCCT
Source organism: Bidens hawaiensis (assembly GCF_021521415.1). NCBI lineage: Eukaryota > Viridiplantae > Streptophyta > Magnoliopsida > Asterales > Asteraceae > Bidens > Bidens hawaiensis. The sequence goes on from NW_027492158.1 coordinate 281,835, forward strand.
CACAATTCTCATGTGTATTGACCGGTTTGCGGGGATCAAGAAGAAACCATGGAGCATACTCTTATTTCGTGTTGTTTCGCATGGATGTTTGGCAAGTAATCTCGATGTGGTGTGGATCACCTTCGATATACACTTTTTGTGTACGAGATTTGTTGGATTTATATGCATACTCGGGCTTTCCGAGGATTAAAAAAAAGTTATTCCATGCGATTTGTCTCATAACGGTTTGGAGCATTTGGAAAGGTTGAAACGAGTTGGTTTGCAGCTATTAACTGTGGTGGGGGAAATAAAGACATTTCGTTTATTTTGGGGTAAAGAATCGGTCAAGGAGGTCTAGCTTATCTTGGGAGTGTTTGCGCGATTTATTTTTGTAATCAGCTAAAAAACTCTTAGGTGATTTAAATTTGTAATCAAGTAAAAAACTCTTAGTTGGTCATTAAAAAAAATCGACTGGTTGACGTTATCAAAAGAAGTGAAGCTAAATCAGGATTAGAAAAAAGTATAGGGTTAACATCAGCATACTAGATATAGTTGAGGGGGAAGTATTGTGATCAAATAAAAAATGTTTTATCTTCTGGATGGCATGTGATCAAATAATTTATTCCAAGTCAATTGGCTCAGAGGGTCAAGTCTCCTGATCTTTGAAGGCGTGCGGCCTCTCATATTAGTAAGTTTATTAAAAAGAAAAAAGAAATGTATTCTGGTTGTTCGTTTTAAGTTGCACGAAATTACTTTTGTGATGACTTACAAATAATACTTTTGGACTTTCAGACAAGAAATTTTAAGCAAGAACATATACAAATATTTTTAACAAAAGGATACATCCTTTAATAAAGGCAGAAAATACATTTGAGACATATGATTGTTTTTGAGACTAATATTTTTATTTAAGCTCTACCATATTTTCAAATATTTGTGTTAGCCAAATCAAATTAGAACATCGGTACTTCAGCCTAAGTCATGGGCAGGCTCGTCATCCGTGTGTCATATGGTGCCTTTGAATTTTTGAGCATCATTAATTTTGTTCAGCTTAAGATCATAGATCACTGATTTCATTGGTAAGTGACTAATTAAGGGTAATGGTAATAGGGTTTGCCCGCAATTCTTGAATGGTGGGTTACTTACAGAGTGCAAGTACTTCTTGCACATGCGTTTATTTAATGTTTGAGTCACTTTTATAGGATATGAAGATAGGATTAGGAACACACGGGATTAAACACAACTTCGAGTAAATGCAAGCGTTGAACTTTTGGCTCGTGTGGTGCACTTGCCTGTTGGATATATATGTCTAAAACACACACACGTATATATATAGCAATCTAGCCATATATTGGCATATGATGTTATGAGGGTCACACACGAAACAATTATATTGAATATATGTTTAATGTGATTAAAAGGTAAATCGTGTCAAGACTAGTTGTAGTTTCTATTCAGTGAAAAATAATAGACAATTTAAATTAATACTAGTTATTTTTATTTATATTTATGATGAATAAATGCATACTAATTTATTAACTTTTCTAAGTAATCATGTAATTGAACATTTATGCATTAACCTAGTTAGGTAACTAACAAACTTTGTTTGAAGGGTCAATTAGGATTACTACGGGCCACTGACTCGCCCAATCATCTTTATTCCATTCTTAAGAGGAAACTCATCTATATGTGAGAAAACTTTCTTGCCCAATTTGAGCCCCTTGTATTTTTGTCTCAAGTAGGACTTGAACCTAAATATCTCTCCCTTATTAAATTGAAGTATTTAGGTGTCCCACCTTAACCAGTTAAATTAGATATCATAGGCATTTAACTAGTAACTAATCTAGCTTAACTAAATCTAAATATTTTTAATTTGGATATGACTAAATAGTTTTAAAAAGTACATAATAAAATGCAAGGCGTCTTCATCCTATTTAAACAACTCAATTTTTTATTTGATCATCACCTGTAATTATGAATTATTTTCTCCTATAATTATGTTTTATACTCTCATGAAAGTGATTATATTCGGGAAAAAGAATATTACTCGATTATTTGGAATTGTTTTATTATATTCGTTTTCAGAATTAGTTAGTTATTTTATTACTTTTTTGTGACAGCAAAATTTTTCCAATGATTTATACACTTACAGTATTTACAATAATTGGACAATTGGACATATTGATTATTGAAGTCATCAATAAACAAGCCGCCATTAAAGACCAATGTCTTTTTATTATAATTTAATATCATGCCTTTTGTATGTATTGGCATAAATATGAATCGAGTGGAGAGCGGAAACACCATGATCTTATTCGCATAAACGTAAATGTTCAATCATGCTATACATTTCTAGATATATATTTTTATGCCCATGCTCTATGGTCTCTTTCAACTTTCTTAGAGCATCTCATTGGCAGAGAAATCATTGGTTTTTGGTGATATGACATGGGACAAACGAAAAGTGGCGGGTGAAGACAAACGTTTGTGTTAGGTTTCATTTGCATTCTCAAACGTTTGGGAGGTGAGTTTGTAGTGGCCCCACCACAACCACTACACACAAATCATATATATATATATACACACACACACACTAGTTTGAGACCCGCGTATTACACGGGGAAGTAATAAAAATTATAATATTTAAATATTAAGCAAAATACAATCAATAACACATATATATTATTAATACAATTACATTTTACATTAAAATTACATGAATTACAAAACAAGCATTACGCAATATTTTATAAATAAGAAAAATCTTGAGTAAAAAATCTTCATTTTAAAGTATTTGTTTGTCACATGTGGGACTTGAGTAAAAAATCTTCATTTTAAAATAAAGTATTTGTGTGTCTCATGTCTATTCTTTTTAAAATAAAGTATTTGTGTACTTACATAATTATAGGGCATGAGCTAAGAATACTAGGGCCATTTGGTTTATGGAATCCATTGAAATTACAACTTGAATTGAAAACATTTCATCTAAAATTGTGTTTGGTTGTTGAATAAGAGGATTCACTGTCTATTTTCTATTCATATTCATATAATTACACTAAAAAGTAATACATTTTTCTCTATTCTTTTCAACTTTTTTAACGGCAAATTTCTTTAAACTTGTTGTCTGTGATACTTGAACACAAGACCTTCCATCCCAAACTCAGGTGTTTAAACTTTAAACTCCCATTTGAGCCAAAAAGTGATGAAATGGAATAAAATAAGGGAACACAATTCAAATAAAGGCAAAAAAAAAATATATCAATTCTAACATGAAAGTGATGAAATGGAAATAAAGTCGAATCCAGAAACAAATTCAAAAAACAAAGTCGATTCCCATCATACTTTTTCATATATAACCAAATCAAAAGTTCAAAACCATGTCGTTCATCTAGAACAACACCTAAAAAATTGGCATGAAATTTGAAACGTGGAAATAAAAAAAGTAGAACATGATGACAAATTTGAAGTCCAAATTAGAATAAAAAATCGATGAAAAATAAATATATGAAACCAAAATTTATTTAAGTTTAATTAAGGTAGCATGAAAGTAAAACCTCTAAACATCTGGGTTTGGGAGAAGAAGATCTTGAATTCAAGTATTACATAGTCACAAACAAGGCTTAAAAGAAATTTGTCAACATAATGGTATGCAAGGGACTAAGGGAGAAGCAGCTACAGAAAGTGGTAAAGGGTATGTTGGTCCATTTAATATTTTGGCATTACAAGTCCATTTATAAATATACCAAACGACCCATTAAAGTCAAAAATAAATCATTGATCCAAACTCTCTACTGCATGTGATCTTAACACAACACATGTATAATAAACTATAAAAACAATAGAAACAAAAAGAGTATAATCAATAATACAACAATGCAAACAGATATTTGATGGATCAAATATCTTTAGACTTGAATAAAATAATTCGTTTTGAGCCAAACTCTCCTGTGGCATGTTATCTAAACAAACACCATGCATAATAAAAACAAAAGGAGTATTATCAATCAATAACCACCACCAAAAGTTCTGCCTTTATGCTTTAGTAGGTAATGGAAACATTGAACAATACAACAATGCCAAAACTATGATTCTTCTTTAGTCAGATCACGGATCCGGGCCCGCAATGCTTCCTCTCGAGCCCGCTTTGCCGCAAGAGCTTCCTCATCAAGCACCTGGATGGGCAACCATTCGGGCCACTTGAACCCGCCCTTTTTCTTGTCATCACCAGTAATTACTACCGACTCATACATGTTCTTGAAAACAGGTTTTAATTTGATAGCAGCAAAGTCGACCCCAGTTCCGACAATGGCGACCCCAATGGAGTAACGTATCGCACCAGGAACACCACCTGATATCAATATTTGATGACAGTTTATGTTTCATTGGCTAACAAACTTAATGAAGTTTAAGTGAGTTACAAAAATTGTTTATTGGCAAACATATATACTTTATCAACCTCATGGAATGTAGCCATATCAATCATATAAAGAAATAATTTCCATTCATCTGATTCACACGCTTTCTGTCTTGAGTTTTTTAACTTTTCAATAAATATTGTGTGTCAAATATGATTAAAAAGGAATATTGGTTTTAAATAATCCCAACTATGGCCTATTGCTAAATATCAGTCCCAACTTTACACTTGCCTGCTGACCGTCCCAACTTTACACTTGCCTGCTGACCGTCCCAACTATTGATGTACTTGTTTTTAACGGGCCGCGACTAACGGATGTTAACTCCGTTAGTGATTTGATGACGTGGACCTTCTTCTCCGGCCGGAAACCTGCAACTTGCCTCCATTCTCTCTAATATCGTCACACCGTCTCCCTCCCTCTTCAAAAGACATCGGAAATTATAAATGAAGTAGATTTCATCTTCTTTCATGGCCAATCCCTATATACCAAACCCGATTTTATTTTCAAAAATTTGAAATCAATGTTACACAATTTACAAAATAAGCATAGGGCTTTTGTTAAGAGGATAAAAACGAGTCGAATGATGTGTCAATTACCTCAAATGGTGCACGATTGACGAGGGTGGACTTCGCCGGAGACAACAACGGCGGCACGTCAGTTAGGTTTCGAATGAGGGGAAAGATAGAGAGAGATGGTGTAACGATATTAGGGAGAATGGAGGCGAGTTGCAGGTTTTCGGCAAGTTTCCAGCCGGAGAAGAAGGTCCACGTCAGCAAATAACTAACGGAGTTAACATCCGTTAGTCGCAGCCCGTTAAAAACACATACATCAATAGTTGGGACGGTCAACAGGCAAGTGTAAAGTTGGGACTGATATTTACCAATAGGCCATAGTTGGGATTATTTAAAACCAATATTCCTTAAAAAAATGCCATTATTTCTATATCATACTATGAATTCATCATAAAAGATTATATGAATCCTGGTAACAACCATAGATGCAAGCAATTGCTATTGTTTGTGTGATTACGCAACTTAACAAATTATTTGTTCTAATCACGTGACAATTGGCAAACTCTACAACTAGTAACGGAAATGAAGTCAAGATTTCAGTTAGGAAATTTTATCATATGCGCTAAATATTAAGATTCAAATAATGAAATAACTGCATTTAACACGTAGTTGGTATATCCTTATTCCATTCTTAATCTTGCAAATTATGAAACTTTTGAACTTAATAAACAAAATAATAGCAAGCAGACAGAAGAAAAAGTATTATACTATTATGTTTTGCTTTAATAAACAGAATATTAGCCTAAACAACCAACATTCTGAAGAAAAAGAATCTTAAAGTGACCAACAGATTGTTGATGATGTTTTGCTTTAGGTTTTCTTAGGTATGGGTTGTATGGCGATCTTTGCCCAAACACTTAAGTTGTCTTATTTTGGAACTAAAAAGTTCAAGTGGCTATAAACTGGGTTGAATTTGTCATGTATGTTGGGCGTTCTTGTTGCAAATTCGATCTATTTTTAATTGGGATATGTTTGATTTTGTGTGTGATTTGGTTAGTTTTAATTATCTGTAGTAATTCCCTTTTGATTCAATAATATGTTGGGACATTTGTGAGAAGATTGCTATGAAGGATCCAAGATGCAGCTGCTTATAAAACATCAAGCTGTGAATATAAAAGTTTGTCAACAAATAAAGTTCCAATATGTCTTGTGTCATAGTTTTATTTGACGTTTGCATTCTGAATGTTGAAATTGAGAAAGATGATTAACACATGAGCGTTGATGCATCAAAAATACCTCTTGTTGGACCCTTTTCGGTTCAATTTCATATAAAAAAAACGTCTTCTACTAGGCCAGTAGAATCAGGGCAACTAAATGAACACAAGGTGAAAAAAACCGGTGCAGTTTTCTCACAGGGTCAACAACAGCAAAGGTTGACACCAAGTCATCTGGCACCAAGTCAGAACAAAGTTATGTGAAGGACATACTTTCCAATATTGAGTCAATGTTTGAGAACTTAACCTCAAACAGGACCAGCATGATTGTGAACCATCTCTTTAATCAATTGAAGCACAAACCCAGTTTTTAATGATAAACATGAGCTTAAATTAAGGCATAAGCTTGTGGTTAACCGTGCATGTGAATGTTTTGACTCGAGATGTGGAATTTGGTTAAAAGGGCTAGCAGCTGTGAGACGAAAAGTGAGAAAAGCTGTTTATGTTATTACATCTCTTTTAGTTCAGGAGATAAATCATATTTTACAACGATTGATTGGAGATCCTATACGATATATGGCATACAAGATAGAATATATCTTTTGTTTTTCTTAAATTGACCATTTTTTTCTAAAACAGCCCTTTTGACCCGTACGCATTTTTGACAACACCTTGAACCGAACCAATATGACCATTTTTAAAACAACCCATCCTAACAAAAACTCATTCTAATCTAGCCCGTTATCATGCCCGAACTGCCCTGCCCATTTTGCCATGTATAGTTGTTTTCATGTGGTTCTTATATGTTTAATATTACTAAATTTAGATATTTCAGAAAATAGGGACCAATGGGTCCTTGATATCTAGCATTGTTGCAGTCAAAATTCAAGCCAAATATGAGCGATCGCAAATAACCAATCACTGAGATTTACAATGTTCACCTAATAGTTGCCTTAACAAATGAATATTCACTACTTATATAAGAAAACAGTATTATATATACTGAAGATTAATTGATGCTCGTAAACCACTAGTAACTAACCTTGCAATCTGCCTAGAATAGCACCAGTACCAAATCCCGCAATTGCAGAGTCAAACAGATTATCAGACTCAGAATGCCTGCTAACTCTTACAAACTCTCGAGCACCTGTCATCAAAGAAAACACACGAAACTCAATAGGCTGCATATTATTACACCATTCACTTTCACAAAGTAAACCCAATAATCCAACATCACATTTAACTTATTCATAGTAAACTATGAATCTGAAAGCTATAAGTTTTCTTACAACAACTGATACAATAAACCAAAAGGAGAGAATGATAGTTTACCACAATAGCAACCGGTGACAATGGCGAGATTGGTGGCGTAAGTAGACATTAACGCACGGTCGTAAACCTTCCATCCGATTCCGCCTCCCACGATTCCTAATCCATAAACAATCAAAACATAGTCACGCATCATAAACACATGTCATGTTATAGAGCAGTTTTTTTATTCCAATTCAAACAAATTTTACAAGCTAGAAGCTAAAAGACTAAATGTTAACTACTGCTACTACTTGATATTCTATTCTACTACAAATTGAGTGCAAAAGCAATATTGAAAGTGATAAGTTTGGGTAAAACCTCCGAGGAGAGTAGGATAGAGAACTCGAGTTCTCCAATTGATCCCGTCGTCTTCTAGGGTTTTTATTTTTATTTCATCGCCGGCTTCCATTTCCGAGCATAAAATTTTTGATCCAGGTACTTCCTGACATACGAGCCGGCCGGTTTAGTAATCGTAGGGGCTGAGGTGACAAGAAAAAAAAATGAACCCTGAACAGGACCGCAAAAACAACTCGGAGCCCATTCCCTGCACTGCTATGTATTTTAGTATTAAAACCCTACCCATATAGCGGGACCTAATTTGTACATTGTAATACCTGAAAACCGAAACCAGGTTTTTCAAATACCCGAGATATACCCAAAATTACATGAAAAATACCCCAACAGCGTGCAGCCCCTTAAAAAACAATCTACACCCGAGAAAAACCTGAAAATAGGTTTTTTTTAATACCCTAAAATAAGGTATTTAAATACGTAGTTTTAATTTATAAAACAATGGCCCAAAGTATAGTTGGTTACTTGGACCTTGGTTATGGACTTTTTGGGCCTAGTCATGACCCAACCCAAAAGCGATCATTATACAATGTTAAGGGTATGTTTGGTTTGAAGTAATGGAATGAAGGAGGAATGGAATAGAAGAAGGAATGGAATGGACAATGGAATGAAATTGATCATTCCATTCATTTGTCTTGTTTGGTTAACCTATGAGAATAAAATAAATTATTACTTTATGTTGTTTGGTATCCTAAAAAATTGTATGATTGAAATAGAAATAATAAAAACACTCCTATCTCAAAATCATTTTTTTTACAAAGAAAAAATCGCAATGGCGATGGTGGTGGTGTTAGCTCCGGCGACGAAAATGGTGGTGGCAGTGGCGACGGTGGAAGTGGGGTGGCGGTGGTCAAGCGGTGGTAGTATTGGTAGTGATGGCGATGATGGTCAGACGACGGCGGTGACAATGTTTTCGGTGGCTACAGCGACGATGGCGGCAACGGCGGTGGCGGTGGTTGCGCTGGTGGTAAGGTGGTGGTGGTGGTGGCAGTGATGGTGCCGGTGATGGTGATGGTGATGGTAGTGGTAGTTGTTGTTAGGTGGTGATGGTGTTGTTGAGAAAGTAGGGTGAAGGAGGAATGAAATGAAAAAAAAGAAGGGGTAGGAAGGAATGGTTTTGATGGAATAAGATTCCATGTGTAACGGATGATTCCATTCAATTGAGCAACCAAACACCATTTTTTTCATTCCTACGTAATGAATCATTCCATTCCCCCTATCATTCAGGCATACCAAACGCTACCTAAGTGTTAACTCCTAAACAGTTATTATAATTTGGGACGTGTATTTTTATTTTTAGTCTCGTATTTGATTCGAAAGCTGTCAATCATATTCATACACCTTGTGTTGCCTATTAGGTGTGCTCATCGGTTCATCAGTATACCGAAAATCACATGTTGAAATTCTAAGCTTACACTCTTAACTAGTTTAACTTTTATGCAATTTATATGAGAAAGGAAACTAAAATTAAAAAGGTAAAAAAGCGACTTAATGTTTGCTCTATTACACAAGGCGAAGCATATAAAAATAGATTGTTTACAAACATTTTTCAAGTAACAGATATCTATATCTATATTACATTATAATAGAGATAATCGTCCTTTCATCTCCTAAATTATCTATCTATAAGACGCCGTTATATTAATTAACCTTCACCGGTGACCATCAATTGATTGCTGATAACCGATATTGATATTGAATGCCATCTCCCCTAAGCGATTGAATGCATCACTAGCGTTTTGGGTAAGTCGCATAGAGTCAATAGTAATTAGTGATAACATACCAATTGAATTGAATCAATTGTAATTATATTGCTGATTGTTGATTGTTTTAATTGTAAATTGTAGCTTTGTACTTTGATTGCGGGCGATGATTTTGCCTCTTCATAAATTTCAGGTTCGTAATCCTCTTTGATTGCAACTTATTATTTTCTGATTAGGTCTAATTTTGGTTATAATGTATCAGATTGGAATCGGGTAAGGTCTCTTAATAATATGTAGTATGCATGCCTAATTTTTTGTGTCCAGTTATTCATAGCGAGTATTTTAATTTCATATTTATATGTCATGTTCGGGTTCACCAGCATTTAATATTAGGGATAGCAAATGAAAAAAGAACGGATGCGGAGTTGAGCAACTCAGATTTTGAAAAATTTAAGTAGTCAGATATCTTTTTTAATGACAAAGTCACCCATGCTACTCCTAAATTTATAAACATTGAACCCATTTCTTAGCTATTTACTCATCGCCGTCATCAGAACCACAATCTACCTCCCTAAGCTTCAACAACAAAAACAACACAACCCCGCACACAAACCCCAAAGCCGCACTTGACCCAGTGAGTGAAACCGCTGCACAGACCAACATCACAAACGACTCTTCTTTCGTATTCATATCCCTCGAAGCCATCGCCAACTCTACCCCCGCAAACAAAAGCAACGCCCCCAAAATCCCGACCGGAAACCGATTCAATATCCTCACAAACGAGTTCCCAAACAAGAGCCCCAACACCAATTTCCCCACTCCCAACAGTAAAACCGAAGCCCCGGTTCTCCCACCAAACCGGTACTGACCCGCTAACCCACCCGCCCCGTGACACACCGGCATTGCCCCAAGCCAACACCCCACCAAATTCATTATTCCCACGCTAACCGACACCGCAGTCACCGACGCCTCATGGTCCGGAAACAAGTCGTCGGATAACTTACAAACCGCGATAACTGAATTCAATATCGAAAGCGGGATTTGCGGGACGGATCCCCGGAGAAACCCGGTTTTGAAATCGTCCCATGTGATCTTCAAAACATGAAACTTGGAAGGACCTAACTGTAAACTGCTAAAAATCGAAGGATCAATAATAAACATAATATTATACCTATCAGAAACACAATTAAGGCACCGGGAATTGACGACAGTATCTGCAGTCTCCGGCGAACGTTACGTTTTCCGTTACCGGCAAACCGTTGATTATTCTCATAAGTTTCACCAGACCCAGTTGTAATTATCAAAAACACAATCGCTGAGATAGCAACAATCAACCCATCAAGTCCAATCCACGGCCGTACACCACCCTGTTTATTCGCGGCAAAGTCCTGTTCATACCGGACGTATTTAATCGCAGTGAAAGCAAACGAAAGCCCTTGAGAAAGCTGAACGCCACGGACAACCGGAAGCGGGATGAAGCGGTACAGGAACGACATGAGTCCGGTGGCGCCGAGGAAGAGGAGGACGGCGGCGGTGCCGATTCCGGCGGCGGCGATTTCTGAGAGAGTGAGGAGGGGTTGTTCGGAAATGGCGACGGAGGCGATGGATTTCATGGGTTGGACGGGCATGGGGATGCCGAAGAGGAGTCCGGTGGCGATGTTGTATAAGGCGGTGAAGATTAAGGTGGTGCCGAGGTCGAGTTTGGAGACTAGGGTTAAGGCTAGGACAATCGGGATGTAGGTGCCGAGGTCGCCGACTAAGCCGCCGAGTTCGGACCATAAGGTGGTTTTGTGGAGTTGGAGGGAGGTTATGGCGTTGGATGGGATTTGGCGCCACCAGTGACGGCGGTTGTGGAGGAGTGGTGTGGTTGATGATTCTTCATCCATGGTGGTTGCTGGTGGCTGTTTGTTACGATGCTGGATTAGTGGGGATATATATTAATATTATTAATGGAATTGATCCTTGGAATATTCTTTTATTTGTTTTAGTCCCTTTAGTTTTGAAATCACAATTGTAACCCGTGACTTCTATTTTTAGTTACCGCATTTTAAGATCATTCTCGTTACAGGAAGGCGGATTTCTGTAACCGTCCTTTGGCGTGAGGAACAGTATTGGATATCTGGTGTTAGTTTATACACACGTTAAACCAAAAGACCACTTGGTTACTTCTGGTTCAAGACATTTACGCTGTGTTCCAGAGTTTAATTTAACGAGAGGAGAGAAAAGATTTGGAGAGAAATAAACAAAATTGGTGTTCCAAAGTTTTTTTAATGAAAAGAAGAGAAAAGAAGAGAAATGAAGAGAAGAGGTTTTTAGTGTATTTATATTTCTTTCCAAATTGGAAAGATATGGAGAGGAGAGAAGAGATAACCCACAAAATTGGTAAAACTGTAACTTTCTTTTCTATTCCTCTCTGCTCGGGAACACATAAAATGATTAATATTCTTTCCTTTTCTCTTCTTTTCATTAAACTCGGGAACACGATATCATTTTCTTTTCTTTCCTTTCTTTTCTATCTTAATTTCCCCTCTTTTCTCTTCTCTCATTAATTTAAACTTGGGAACACAACGTTACTTAATAAACAGATAAATCTGATTTGTTTCTTTTAACAAAGTTAAAATGCATGTTCGGTGTTCTAGTATAAAACCTTCAAAATTCTAAGTTGTATCCTATTAGAGTTTGTATAGATTGATAACTATTTTATTGTTTTATTGTTATTTTGTTAATATAGTATTTAATAAAGTTAAAATGATTATTGAAATAATTTATAAACTGGTGAGGTGTGTTTTATACGGAATCGTTTTATAATAAATCATCATTTGTGACTCAACCTATATTTTATTATCCATTTGATGTGTTTGGGTCTTTGTTTTGCTTTGGTATAAAGATGAAGGGGTGGAATAGAAATTAAATGTAGAAAAGAGATGCACATAAACACAGCTTTTGGATTGCATCAAGAGACGTATTGCTGTTGGGATAAGGGGATTTATGAGAGCATGGGACTCGGGTAGCCGTGTGTTTGGTTGCCTCAGGGGTCACGATATTGGAATTGAGTTGTTAACCAAGCTAAGTCCATAACTTAGGATGTGACATTCCATCTGATCTTTATATTTTGTGGCAATATTTTCATAACGTGTAACAAATCACTACGTAATTTAAATTAATATTCTGATGTTTACTAGATAACATTAATAAAGGCGAGAATATTTGAAAAAAATCTTTGTTTCCCTTTGGGATGGTCGGGAGAACCAACACAATGGTCTCTCAAGAGGAATGGGCAGGCTAGCAAAAGATTAACCTGGATGATGCTAGCCTTTAAATCACATTTTCCTCAATGGGACGAAAGAAATATTTCAATCGGCCAATAAGAATAAAAAGTGTTACTGTTAATGTTATGGTCATTACAAATAATAGGGACAAAAGGAATATTTCACTCTCTCATACTTAGAATATTTTTAATGGATTCCCTAATTATGTGAGGGGGTTCTTCATTTTTTAGATATAGTTAAAAATGGTTGTAAGAGTAGGAGAGAAAAAATGTTACTGTTCATGGTTAAATTTGGAGAAACGCACTGTTCATCTCTATAATTTTTTAAAGTTTTTGAAAGTGGTTGTGAGTGAATGAGATAGAAAAGCTAATGATAAAAGTATAAAAAAGTATAATTTAATTGAAAATGAGAGAGAAAATATACTGTTTTTAGTGTAATTATAGAGATGGAGAATTGAATAGGAATGCTCTTAATACTATTTCCTTCAAAGAAAAAAACTTGGTACTAGAGCTCTTTCCTTCCTGTAATGAGACTCACGGTGTTTTCATTTTACAGGAATTGCTTTATAGATTCTTGGATCATCCTTTGGAAAGGTATATTTGAGTTTTGGAGCTTTGATACTGAATTGTTTGTGTTGGAATTTCCTAAGTCTCGATAAGAAAAGAATTTCCTAACACTATTTAATAAAGTGCTTTTGGGTTGGCATAATTCTTCGAACCAGTTTCTCATATTAACATCTTTTCTCAGCTTAAACAACTGAACCATTTCCAACCATAGTTGAATCATATTAGTTAGCCATACACATAAATTGGTAATGTGACATTTTCAACTCATACTGGCCTTACATCTAGTAGGTCAAATAGATTAAGCTAAACTACAATCAAAATCGGTCAAGCGGGATGAAACAAGTGTGCCAATATTCAAAAATAAAGGAATTAAAAAAGACTGTAGATTATCCCAGCCCATTACTCAACCAATGCCGAGCCACAGACAGTGGCAACCCAAATCGAACTAAAAAAAGAATTATTACATAACGATAGGCAAATTAATGACTTTAGTAGAAACAGAAAGCTAGCAAGTCACGCAGGTCGGGTCGAGTAAAAAGAAAAATGGGTTTAAGCCAAAATAAGTAAAGTTAACTAACCTTACCTTATGCGTCTTGTATCCCCCTTTGTCCCGTTTCATTATAAACTAAAATGCAACCCGAGTTCCCCATCAACCAATTTATTCTCAAATGGTTATCCTAATTTGCTATGTCTACCTGTTTTTCTTTCATATTGGTTTATTATCATGTTCTTGTATGTTAGTTCAAATCTGTTACAGTCCTTGGCTCCCATGCAGTTAACTGAAGTTGAAATAGAATACGCACTACATGTTATCAAGCACATATTTGATAAGCATGTAAGCTTAATTTAGAGGAAGTTGCTTTTTAGGTAAATTGTATAACAAAATAAATTAAAAATCTCTCAACTTAATCAGGGATGGCTGTGTATGTTGCTAAAGTGGCAACTAAGCATTAAAAGCTTTATCATATGATTACACCTGGTCTCCAAAGATTTTCTAAAGTATTGACGGTTATAGTCAAAAACTCAACAAGGTTAACTAGTTTGACCCATTTACTTTTGGATTGAAAGATTCGGGTTAGATGTGTCAAACATGTCCAAAGGGTACTTATAAGATGTAAATATTTCTAAGTCCTCTTTCAACAAGTTAAGGTACCATTGAGATAATTATGTGTCGTAATTATATCAACTCTTTTATGTAAAATTAAAAATAGAGAGCATTCTCATTTCATTCTCTATCTCATCATTATAATTACACTAAAAACACCATATTTTCACTCTCATTTTTAATTAAATAATACTTTTTTTATACTTTTATCATTACCTTTTCTCTCTCATTCACTCACAGCCACTTTCAAAAACATAAAAGAATTATAGAGATGAATAGTGCGTTTCTTCAAATTTAACCATAAACAGTTACATCTTCTCTCTCCTCCTCTCACAATCACTTTTAACCATCTTTAAAAAATGAATAATTCCCTCATATAATTTAGAGAATCCATTAGGAATGATAAAGTATTTCAAGTTAATCCAACCCTAACAGTAAAAAACTGTGAGTTTTGGTTTCAACCCGTTTTTCTTGTTACACAACTTGCCTGGCATGCCAATTATGACTTTCACTAAATTAGCCACAGAAAAAAAATGGTCTTCATATTTTACCAAAACTTAAAAAGTAATTAAAAAAACCGCTTTAAATGTCCATATTGCATGATTAGCTCCTTAAAACTAGTATGAAAAAACAAGATGCAACAATTTTATTAATTAGTTCAATTGGACTGGGGCAACAAGATATAGGTCAAATAAAGTAATTTATAGTTTAGGTCAGTAGGGTGAAATGAAATACTTTGTCCAAGACCTATACTGTTATAGCAAGCCTCAGCATGCATATAACATTTATAAGTGACCGATTTGTCAAATGTAACCCGAATCAACCAATCCAAACTCACCTTACTAGAACACGAGAGTAGTGTTTAACCTCTAACAATAATTTCAACACCTTACTCGTACCGTTTCGGTTCCACCTCAGTAAACTCTTCAGCTTCAAAAGCATCTTCAACAACAGTATCCTAAACAGCCTTCCATGACTAATACCCTAACTAGTTTAAAAAACGATTTATAAATTTACACACCTTTTTAAAATATGGTTGACTATCAAGCAAATCACAGTTCATATACTAAATTAGCGGCCTCTGCATCTGGTTAATGCTTTTAGCCTTTCAAATACAAAAACATCTAGACAACACTTTTGACTTATGCAGTGTTTTATTGATGGTACAAAGTTTCAACTAAAGTTTCATGAATCGAGATCATAAAAACACAGAAACGTCAGAAGATTCGGACAGGCAACAATCTTGATTCATGAAAGAGTTGAAAACACAGAAACGTCAAGGCTCCAGTTTTGGTTTGCCGGAATCTAATATTAGTGGGATGTATATTCTCTTTGGAGCGGCCTTCCAATATCAAATTTCATAATTGGTTCATAGAAAAACATCAAAAGTTAGAAAAATAAATTTTGATTTTATATTTATTTATTCCCACATTTAAATAACATATTTAAGTAAAAAAAAACATATATATATCTTTGCCTCATGGCTTTGGCCTCTTAAATGAATATGAAAAAGCTTTTCGATGATGCTCCTTTTTATTAATTTTTGGTTGCGCTTTTTTTCTTTTAATTTTTAGGACAACAGACTCACGCATTATCTAAGCTACTCTTAAATTTATAGTCTTATGTCAATCTCATGACTTGAACATTCACAATTTGTGAGAAAAAATCTCTACCCAATATGTTGATACCTCTAGGCCTAACGCCCTCTTCTACTCTTTTAACCGTTATATCTTAAAATATTATTTAGAGGAGTTAATACTGTACAGTTTTGTTTTTATTTTCGTATAACAATTTTTTTTATTGTCACAGGTAGTCCTTTTTATTAACTTATAATTGTCTATGCCATTATTCGAATGCATTTTCACCCGGCCCATTTGTACTTTCTCAATTTCAAAAAACAAGTTAAATTTGGATAGGACAAAAATTAATAAATTTCATATTTGTCAAGAAAATACAAGTTTTTTTTATGCCCCAATATTTACTATCATGCTATACATTTTCATTGCATTCTTGAGTTTTTTATTTAAGGGTTTGAAAAAGAAAAGATAAAAAAAATTTCATTTTTTTATTCTTGAGTTTTTTCATTAAAAGAAAAGAAAGATAATGGAAAGAAAAGTTAAAGTTTTTTTTTTTCAAAACTTAACAAAATATGGTATGATTCTGAAAGAAAATTTATAATCATCATATATAATATTACTAATTTACTCTATCTTTTCCTTCCTATCTAACTCAATAATGAGGACATAATTGTAATGTTATAATTTTTTTCCTATCTTTTCCTTTATATCTAACTCAATAATGTAGTTAATACTTTCTTTTCTATTCTTTTATTTTAACTTGAGAATGTCTTTTAAATATATAATTTATTTTCCTTTCTTCCCCTATCCAATCTTATCATTTCTTTTCCTTGTATTTTAAACTCGAGAATGCAGTGATTTGTGTTTTTTAATTAGACCGACTTGAACGTTACTGGACGGTGCTCAAGACAACTATCTTAAAATATGTTTATAGCTTAACTTTTAACAACATTTGAGTGATAGTAATATATTACAAAGGGGAAATGCAAAATTTAAAATATGTGTATAACTTACTACAACCCAACTATTGAATAATCAATGAAAGTATACAAATAGATATTGTAATATTATTGTAATTTATATATAACACAAATGGTAAGACCAAATTTAAGTAACAACATCTAATGACACATCTTAAGATGTTGATTGCCTCCATGGTTTCGGAGTCTTACTTCTCCCTTGTTTCACCTTAACCGGAGTTTGCTTTCCGATACTACCTGAATCATACGCTTTTCCAACTCTCTCACCGGCCACTTCAACGCTCATAGTCCCGAGTGTCGTTGACATTCCAGTTTTCCTCCAACTAAAAAACCCTTTTTTCTTCTCTAGCAACTTGTCAATTTGTGATTGCATCAACTGGCATTGCCTCTCGAGTTTAGTCACATGTTCTTTTAGCCGCTTCATCTCTATTTGTTGAAGAGTCATAATATCTCGTGATGAATGGCATCGTTCGAGTGGGTCCGAACTTCCATTCGGGCTCTTGGGATTGCTGATCGGTCGACTCCAGTTGATATGAGATTGGAGCTTGGCTTGTTCCGAGAAAAGCACTTGGATAACCGATCTGACTGGTAAACGTTCGTTTTGGGCGGCATGAAGAGATGCTTCGATTGATAACTTTTGACTGTCGATTAATTTGCATAGAGTCTTTTTTTCTTCTTTTGTAACGTTCGCATGTGTCTGTATGAATAATATTTGTCGTGAGATTAAATGAATATGTACTATAAATTATATAATAATAATGTGGGACTATGAAAATCCAAGTGCATATGACCAAGTCAGTCACATTCATCACGGGATGCTAAAGAAAAGAACAAGTGGTAATTCCAATGTGCCATCACTTTTATCTTCTTTATTCAAATCATTTGGTTGTGAGAAAATCGGAAAATATCTTAAGAGCATCTCATATGGAGACGTCTCTGTGTGGTCTATGTGATGGAGAGAGTAAAAATAGAGAGAAACTCGTATTTTTATGAACATGTTAGGGATGAGTAGAAAACCAAATTAATTGAACCGAAGCATTAATCGACGGTTAATTTTTTTAGTTTAACTGAAAAACCGAATTTTCGGTTTCAGTTCGGTTTTTAATTAAAAAAAATCGAACCGAACCAAGTAATATTGATGAAGATTATGAAGATGATAAAGACAGAGACTAAACTTTGAAGATGAACAAGATGATGAATGAAGATTAGAATTAAGCTTTTTGGTGTTATTTTGATTAAAAACTTCGTTGAATTTTAAAACTTTATTACTTTAACAACTTTGTATTCGTATGGTTCCATGTAACATGCGTCTATTTTTGTTTTTTGTATTCAATATATTTGTGGTACTCAAATATACTCTTACAAGCTTAAAATTAGCATCTTCATTTTTAATTTTTTTTGGCAGTGTTTACACATAACCGAAAATAATCGACTATAACCGAACCGAAACAAAAAATAACCGAAAACTGAAAAACCGAATAAAACGAAACCAAACGGTTTGTATATTAAAAAACCGATAACTTTGGTTTCGGCTTCACCTAAAAACCGAACCGAACCATACACAACCCTAGCTTACAGGCGAAACTTGAACCCACGTCTTATTGGAAAGGAAATCTTATTGAACTTCTAGATACCACCATTTGTAGTTAATATTAAAAAATATTATATTAGATAAATCAAATAGCGACTTGATAAGGGGCTACGAGAAGCCATCGAAGACATAGTTGTATGTGGAGGCCCGTTCTTTGGTGATCTTCAGTGGCGACTTGCATCTTTACCGATGCGCTTAGGGGGTTTAGGCCTTCTTTCGGCTCATGATGTTGGGGTTTACGCTTTTGTAGCGTCGAGGGCTCAGTCTTGGAAGCTACAGAATCACATCTTAAGGAATAGCGGAGTTGTCAACCTGGACCCAGAATACGTGCAGGCCCTGGAACGCCTAAATGGCGCTCTCCCAGACTTTAACATTGGGGTTTCTCTAATATGGACATCGCCCCACCAAAGCCTCAAAAAACTTTGGCGAATGCCTTTTTTGGAAAAATCGCTCAGAGCCTGGGAGAAGTTTTTGGATTGTCCCCCCGACAGAAGGCGGTTTTTGAATGCTTACAAGGTCCTCATGCCCAAGATTTTCTGACCGTTATCCCGATTGATGGCTTGGGCCAAAGCATGTCTGCGGTCGAGTATAGGGTCATTCTTAAGTACCGTTTGATGGTCCCAATGTACCCAGAAGACGAAACATGTCCGATCTGCCGTAAGGCCTGCCTGGATAAATTCGGAGAGCATACGGTTCATTGCAAGGAGATGCATGGGTTCAAATACCGACATGATTAGGTGCGGGACGTTCTTTGGGACATCTTAAGGCGAGCTGGGATATCAGCTAAAAAGGAAGCCCTCGTAAACTTCCTTACAGACCCCACGGAAGGGAGATCCACTCTACGACCGGCAGATTTGCTCGTCTTTGGTTGGGCCGGGGGAAAACACGCTTGTGTTGACCTCACAGGGGTATCTCCCTTAGCTGGTTTGAGGGATAATGGGTTTGTAGCTGGGCAAGCAATGAAAAGGGCTGAAACGAAGAAGGTGGAGAAACATGCTAAAGCCTGCGAAGAGAACCAACATGTTTTTGTCCCTCTGGCTTTTGATACATTTGGCTCCTTGGCACCGGAAGCTATCCGTTTTCTAACCAGGGTCCAACAGGTTGTGCATAGCAATGTGTCGACTCCAAATGGGCAGGGGTATGTCTTTAGCAGGTTAGGGTTTGCAATTCAGAAAGCGGTGGCGGCGCAGCTTGTTGCCCGCCTACCTGCTATATTGATGTAATATCTATGTTTCTACATATTGGAACCCAATTTTTGACACATCTAAATAAAGAAAATTGATATCAAATAGCTATGCTCTTATGTGTTTATATTTAAAAGAATAGAAAACACGTATTATATTAAACAAAACAAAATGGTAAAGATGTGTTTTTAATGAGATTATTTGATAAACTGTTCAAAATAAGCATCAACATCTTTTTAAATCACTTGGTAAAGACATTAATATAGGTGTGACTGTGTGAGTGTTTAACTTCAAATCTTATAAATTAAAGAAAGAAATACATAAAAGCAAAGAAATTCACTAAAAAAAAAGTTGTGCAATTATTGAATTGGTTCAACTTAACTATCACTCCTCATATAAGAGTCCAATCAGTATCTGTTCGAACCATGTCAACCGCATTGGTTAAGGTTGGGTTTCCCTTTTGACTGATCCATCCGTTAGGTCTAGTTTTAACAATGTTAGTGATCACATATGACAACACAAGTGAAGAGGTAGCTCCCAGCAGAGCCCAGTTGGACCCGCAAGACTCACCTCAAAAGAGGGAAGCCTGCGTAGTTGAACCCGCAAGACTCACATTCAACAGGGACGTCTGCGCAAAGGCTAAACTCGCAGAACTCACCTTGAAGAGGGACGTCTGCGCAGAAACCAACTGGATCCGCAGGACCCACCATGCTCAGAGACGTGACGTCCTTACGCGCAGTACGCAAGCTGTTCCCGCAGGAAAAGCCTCCCAATGGTGAAGTACCCCGCCTGTTCCCGCAGCTGCGAATACAAGCCATCAGGGAAGGCTACCCGCGCAGCAAGGCTACACGCACAAGGCACTTAACTCTTAAATAATTCAGCAATGTCACCTGAAGAAGGAGTGAGCAAGCCGGGAACACTCCCGCACAAAGCCGGGAAAACTCCCGCCCAAATGAGCCAGTCCGTACGATACTGGAGGATCTTTTGTACTGTACCTGACGAGGTATGGACAAAAGATCTGACCAAAGATACGACAGCTCACTGACAACAGTATGCCGAGCAGCACACTCTTGTACTGTATGTCACTAATAGCCGCTGCCTACTCACCAACCTGTCGGAGGACGTGCATAGCCTGCAGTTGGTGGAACAGGAATAGTACACAGCCGGCCTGGTCACTATCAGCCGCTGCCTACCCACCAACCACCAGCATGGCATGTGCGTAGCCCACAGTTGGCAGAACAGGAACACTATTCAGCCGGCTGTACCTGCTTGGAAACCTACCTTCGGCTATAAATACTCCAACACCTTGGAACGGTATCATTATCTTATATCTTATCTCATATCTCATATCTTGATATATTACCTGATATCTGCTCTAGTCATTCTCTTAATATACACTTATATTCAAGAGCAATCTAGTCTGATTCTCATGCCGGAGGATGGTCACAAGGAGGTACCCCCCCTTCTCAGTGACGAGCTCACGGTGTCTGTTTTGCAGGTTATCAGAAGAACCATCTTTGCCGGACCTAACCCTCGTGGGAAACATCTACTTAACCCTCAGATTATCCGTAATCTGCCCGGGGTCACTTAGTGTTTCTTCATTGGCGTCATCCGTGCATAAAAGCTAGAACTTAATTCTTTTTCAGTTTTCTCAAAACTTCTGGAAAGATGGTTAAAGTTACTCCGGTCCCAAAACCAACGAGTGACCAAGAAACCCCGGTAACCAAAACCCCAGCTACTGGGGGGAATACCGGCGACTACACAGTTTTTACTAACACTACCCCGGTTACCCAAGCCGGGGCAAGTGCAGTAAATTTTACGAACACTACCCCAGTTACCCGAGCTGGGGCGAGTGCAGTAAATAATCTTTCACTGGGATTCACCGATGCCCAGTTGGAGAGACAACAGACGAGGCTCCCCCGCCAAACCCTTGAACAAGTTAAAGCGTGGGCGGAAGCACGCCAGAAGGAATTCCAAGCTGAGTTGGACGAACGCTTACGTTCCATCCAATAGGCTGACGAATTTAGAAGCACTCGACAACGGCTCAACATGAGCAGTGAGTGCGAGTACTCGGATGATGATCAGGAAGAATCCGACACCGACGCAAACCCTCGCCATAGGGCGAAAGGGAAACGTAAGGAAACGGACTTCCAACCGAGAAGGAATTTTGGAGAAACTTTCAAACCAAAAAACGCGGGTGGAAACCCACGTGACTTCTCTAAAACCTTCAGACCAACCGCTGCAAATGCGGGAACCTCCAAGTTTGCAAGGGACATTGCGGAAGCAATCGCCCCAAAAAATGCCAAACATATGTCAAACATCGGCACCTATGATGGTATATCTGACCCAGACGATCATTTGAACAGATTCATAGCGGGGGCAACCGTCAGCAACTGGACGGAACCCACGTGGTGTTATATGTTCCAGATGACGCTGGTTGGAGCAGCCAGAGCGTGGTTCGACCGCCTACCGGTCCACCACATCTACGATTGGGCAGACTTCCAACAGAAGTTTAGCCAACACTTCAGCCAACAAAGAAAGTATACCGAAGAGCAATGGACAATCCTCAATTGCATTCGAGAGGAAGATGAATCTTTGCTAGACTTCATCACTCCTTTCAACTCAAAGAAGCTAAGTCTGGGTAATATTAGCGAAGATCTTGTTCGCGCTGCTTTCATCCAGGGCGCAAAAGACCCAGAGCTCATCCGCACCTTAACGGGTAAAGATGGCATGCCATCCACATGGTATGCCATCATGACAGCAGCTAAACTCTTCGCGGAAACAGAAAAGCAACTGGGTAGAGATCTTCCCCAAAGCACAAACCTCTACACCCGGAAAACAAGAGAAAACAATGTCCTTACCGCCCGACTAAACAAAAAGAGGAAGCTAGGCATTTGCCAGTCAAGGGTAAACTTTGACACCTCATCCGGCTCGCACCCTCGGTTAGGCGGAAAGGATAACATGCCGTCGTCAAACCGGAACTCCAGATGGACGCCACTCACCAAAAGCGTCACCGAGATATTCGACACCGAGAGACTCCCATGGCCAAAGGCTCCAATAATCCGAGAGCGTCACAACGCTGATCAGAGCAAATTCTGTGATTTCCACAGGACAAAAGGCCACAACACCGAGGAATGCGTAGACTTGAAGGACATCGTCGAAGCATTTGTCAGAGATGGGACGCTCACGCACCTCGTGGCGTAATGGACGCTTAGCAGACTAATGCGTGTAGAACCCCAGTTGGGGAAAACGAGTAAAACTGCAGCTTCAATGTCGGAGACTACATACTGCGTAAACAACGAGATTCCGAACCAAGTGCATATCGGCTCGAAAGGCTCGATGACACTCCCAAGAACATGGAAGGGAGCTCAATTACACAGTCTGCATGTAGATCAATTCCAAACTTGTAAAAGAAAAGGCCCAGAGCCACTTCTAATGGAAATGATTCTCCTTATCACATTGACGCTGATGGTCTTACATTTATACTTATGAACTTGCTACACTGATATGCCGGTCTTCACCGCATACATAAGTGGGGAAGTAAGTTGTTGCGTGTGGAAGGCGGCAAAACCCACATAAACACAAAAAACGGCAAACCTTCACGCAGGTCAGTCATAGGTAAAGTTTGGTCATCCCACTAAATGAAAGTGACGGTCTTACCCGCACAAATCATGATAGAGGAAACCGAATTAACCTATTAACAACCGCGCGTCGAACGGTTAATTTATTCAAAACGCTGATGCCGGTTTTCACCGCATGTGTAAAGAAGTCGTTGCGTGTGGAAGGCGGCAAAACCCGCATAAACACAAAAAACGGCAAACCTTCACGCAGGTCAGTCATAGGTTAAGTTTGGTCATCCCACTAAATGAAAGTGACGGTCTTACCCGCACAAACCATGATAGAGGAAACCGAACTTATTGACAACCGCGCGTCGAACGGTTAATTTATTCAAAACGCTGATGCCGGTTTTCACCGCATGTGTAAAGAAATCGTTGCGTGTGGACAGCGGCAAAAACCCTCGTAAGCACAAAAAACAGATGAAGACAACCTTCACGCAGGTCAGTTAAAGGTAAAGTTTGGTGATCCCACTAAATGAAAGTGCCGGTCCTAACCGCACAAATCATGATAGAGGAAACCGAACTAACCTTTTGACAACCGCGCGTCGAACGGTTAACTTATAAAACACTTAGAAAATTCTACAGGCGTCCGAAGGGTTGTTCCTCGGCGGATGTTCCATCGGGGAACATACACTTCATTGGAATCCGACACTGCAAAAGCGAAAAGCAGTTAGGAAAATATGATAAAAAATATATATATAAAATAAAATAATAAAAAGGCCAAAATAACCCTACGCACCTGTAGGGTCGACAACAGGCCGATAACCACCAAACCCATCACCTGAACCTAAGGGATATCCATCCAAAAGGTCAAGGAGACGGGAAGGAGGCAAGGATTGGCTAGACGCCCCAACCCCAAACGTACCTGAAGGACTGGCCATTGTCGCAGGCGCCGGAGGAGGCATGGTGGAGGTTGCCGCAGTGGAAACCAACGGAGGTGAACTCACCGGAGGTGAACTCACAACCGTGGTCGCGGCTGCGGAAGAGCCCGCAAGAGAAATCACCGCCGGCTCAGTGATGGATTATGTGAAAATCCACTGACAACCGGCGATGTCGTCACAGTTGGAACAGTTGCCTCAACTGAGTGAGCAACTGAACCAACTGAAGCAGGCGTAGCCGCCTGGGTCATCGCCTCGGGTAGGTTGACCAAACCTACCTTCATGGGTCCAGATCTGCTCCCTCCCGCTCCACTCTGGAATGCCGTAGCATTCACGCCTGCATAAAGACAAGATATATTAGTATAATGGCGGAAAGATATGAAGTTAAAAGTAAAGGAAGTTTGTACTTGCAAGTCCTCTTGAGCTTGAAGGTACGAACAGGCGGGGACGAACCCGATGGAACCGGCCTCTTTACGCCGGTCACCGTCGCGGTACTGGTCTGCCCGGAGGTGACAGCTGTCTCAACCTCCGGAGCAATGGTCTCATCACCACCAGGGTTCCCCGCCACCTCCTCGCTTTCGGTTTCCGAGTCAGACCGATTCACCGGATCGGCAGTGGAGGCAACCTTCGCCTTCCCCTTCCCGCCGGCAGCCTTCTTCCTCGCCAATAAAGGACCATCTGCGGATTCCTAATCAGAAGATGACAAAATTAGAGGAATTCCCGCAGAGGTTTGAGCATTGAGAGGGCGAGGGTCAAAAAGTTCTTTACCTGGCCGCCTGGCGCTCAGGATCTCGTGGCCTGGCGGGTAGACCTCCACGAACCGATCCGCCGTTTGCTCAAGGATGGGCAACTCGTTCTCATCTAGAGCACGAGTACCCATCCGAGCGGGACCATCACTCTCCCGCGGCTGCAGGAGAGACTGCAAGTCGTTTCCCTCTGTAATCAAAAAGAAAAAACGGTTAGAACAAAAACCTTAAATTAACGGATAATATGAAGCATACCGTAAGGGACAGAGTTCTAACCGTATTCAAGGACGATGAGAATCTGTGACGCCTCCTTCCACACCCGGCTCATCCCGAGCATCACCATCCCGGACTCCGCAAAGCGGTAAACCGGAGACTGGATCCGGGAAACCTTGAACCATTCCGCCTCCTGGTAGTTGGAGGCGTGAAGGGCGGGGAGTGCTCTCCCATTCTCAAAACAAAATGGTAAAGATGTGTTTTTAATGAGATTATTTAATAAACTGTTCAAAATAAGCATCAACATCTTTTTAAATCACTTGGTAAAGACATTAATATATGTGTGACTGTGTGAGTGTTTAAGTTCAAATCTTATAAATTAAAGAAAGAAATACATAAAAGCAAAGAAATTCACTAAAAAAAAGTTGTGCAATTATTGAATTGGTTCAACTTAACTATCACTCCTCATATAAGAGTCCAATCAGTATCTGTTCGAACCATGTCAACCGCATTGGTTAAGGTTGGGTTCCCCTTTTGACTGATATATCCGATAGGTCTAGTTTTAACAATATTAGTGATCACATATGACAACACAAGCATATTTAATTCTCTTTGAATATCTCAAAACATCTTTATAACAGAATTACAAAGTAATACTTCATGACTTGAAATTCATCAGTAATATATATGTTTAAGCCAAAAGTAGATTTGGTTGAAACGTTTATCAAAAGACTTTCGCTTTAAAGTATTTTAGTAATTTTACTAAAGTCATTAATTTTTTTTTTCATCTAAAGCCACTTAATTTTTACTAGATTTTCAATGTTTAATTTTCTAAGACATGTAATTTACGTTATTAAGTGGCATAAGCGAAACATATTTGAATGTTGGTTACGATTAACTAATTACATTAACTATTACCACCTATATTAAGCAAATATGAAAAAAAAATCAATAAATAGTATACATAAATCATGCTAACACTTTTAAAGAATGTAAATCGAGTGAACCATGAGGTGAATGACTCACAATAATTATTTGTTTTGCCAAAAATATAAGCTGCTAATTATACTATTTGTTTATTTTTTTAGAACGGCGACTTTCTTATATTTAGTCTACCGCACCCTCTAAATTTGGAGAGCCCCGATGCCTCACTCTGGCCAAACTATTTTTGTTGTTTTAACAGGACCCAAGCTGACTTCAAAGTTTAGCTTGGGTGTTTCCCCAGGAAACCATACCGCTGACTACCACTTGACAGTCGTTATGCCACCGCAAGAGTAGAATTCTCTGGCGTAACACACGGTGAGAGGAAAAGCCGGGTGGGCTCAGGATTCGAACTAGAGGTGCACAAACCGGTTTTTTTAAAAAAACCGGCTCGGTTATTAACCGGACTGTTTTTTTTGGCCCGGAAAAAAACCGCTTCGGTTAATAACCGGTTTTTTGCTGTCAAAACCCTAACCGGTCTAACCGGTTAGGACCGGTTTAGAAACCGGTTAGAACCGGTTAATAAACCGGTTTTTTTATTAACCGGTTTTTTTAAACCGGTTTTTTTTATTAACCGTTTTTTTTTTTTTTTTTTTTTTTTAAATTTCGCGGTTTCAAATACGAATATTTGTTTTTTATATTTTGTACTTAATGAAGACCATTATTTTTTCACAATATAAACAAACCGGTAACTACAAGGCAAAACGGTAACTACAAGGCAAAACGGACTGACCGAAGCCATTATTTGCTTTCGTTGTTAGGGTTCTTTGCTTGAAAGATGAGTATGAGTGTGTGTTGGTGAATGTGTTTTCAACAAACCAAAGATTAAAAACACATAACTTTCATTTATAGTTTTTACATTAAAAATACAAACATTAAATCGTTATCGCATATTCGTAACTCAAAAATACAAACATTAAATCATTAACACTGAAGAAATCTCTGCCAAGAACTGTTGTTCATGATTTAACACAAAAATACAAACATTAAATCGTGAACTAGCAGATGCTCCTGTTGTTTCCAATCGCAGTTTGTTCATGATTTGCCTCCATGTTTGCTGTTTCTTTAACTAAATTAGAAAAATCCAAATCAACAAGTAAATAAGAGCACATATTAGGAAAAAGAATGCTTAGACACGATTACATGAACAACTTGCTGTTTCTTACTCATGATTTGCCTCCATGTTTGCTGTTTCTGTAACATTCTTTTAAAATTGTTTCTTTGCGTTTCGATCACGTTTAACCCATCTTGCACGGCCAAGTTGATAATATGTGCAATGCATCGGCTATGAAAAAACGCTCCATCACAAATAGGTTTATACTTTAATTTTAAATGGCCAACCGCGGCCGTATTGTTGGACGCGTTATCAAACGAAATTGAAAAGATTTTATGTGCAATCTTGTATTGTCGAATGACTTTATCCAAGATTTGAAAAATATTTCTACCCGTGTGCGGGTAATCAAACAATTGAAACGCAACGGTTCGTTTCATCATTTGCCACGACTCGGGGTCAACCCAATGAGCCGTCACACAAATGTATGAGTCGGGCGAACCATGAGGTACCGACCACACATCCGTTGTTAAGTTTACACCAGTTTGTAAGTTTGAAAAGTATGAAATTAGTTCGGATTTAGCGTTTTTCCATGCTTTAAGACAATCTATTCTAAGGGTCGAACGACTTACGTGTTGGTAGCGTGGTTGAACATAGTTTTGCATCATCTCCGTGAATTGAGGGTTGTCGAAGTGGTTGAAAGGAAGTGTTTGTTGAATCACAAAGTTTGAAAACTGTTGACGTACCGCTTCAACGTCGTACGTAAATACCGCTCCTTGATTCGTCATCTCCGGCTGCGAACTACTTCCCGATTCGTCCTTCAAGGCCTTGCAAAAGGGCCTTTGTACATGCGCTTTTAAAGTGGAGTTTGCATCTTTGCCATAAAACTTCAAACAATGTTTGCATCGAGCTTTTTGGCTACCGTTAGACATTTCGCATAGGTCGAAATGTTGCCAAACATCATGGTTTCGTTTCGTGGGGATGACCCGAACGACCGTTTTTCCCGTGTTCGAGGCACCCATGTTGACGGATGAAGCAGCACTTTGGGAGGCCATGATAATCGACTACGAAATAAGAGTGGTATACTCGAGTATGAAATAAACGACTACGAAATAAGAGCGTATGGAGTGGTAATGCGGTATAATTGAGCGTGAGATAACAAAATAATCGCGTATGAAATAAACGTTTAGAGCGTTTGGAGTTGTATAATCGAGTGTGATCTAACCAATACCCAACCTAAACTATATATAGATGTTTGTGGGGGTAAAATGGTAAAAAAAAAAACGGTCAAAAAAAAAAACGGCCATATAGCCGTTATACAACGTTCAAAAACCGGTTTTTAACCGGTTAACCGGTTATGGAGAAACCGGTTAACCGGTTTTTCCACAACGGTCAAAAACCGGTTTTTTTATAAACCGGTTAACCGGTTTTTCCATTAACCGGTTCGTTAACCGGTTTTGGATCTAGAACTTGTAACCGAAAGACGAACCGACGGTTTGTAAACCGGTCAAACCGGTTTTTAAAAAACCGGTTTTTGTAAAAACCGGTTTCCGGTTTAAATCGGTTCCCCAACCGGTTTTTTTGGCCATCTCTAATTCGAACTGACAATCTTTACAAAAGGCCTAGCTCAAATCCATCATTGCAAATATCCACCTAAATATGACATAAGTAGGATTCAAACTTGAATATTCACGAAAGAACCCAAATCTCTTACCACCAGATCACAAATGGGGGAATATATTATTTGTTTATGGTCTCTTACCTCAGTATCATCACGCATTTATCCTCACCAAAATGTTTTGGGTTGTGTGTTTTTGACGTTTAAAAAATAAAATAT
The DNA here is from genome assembly GCF_021521415.1 of Bidens hawaiensis. Taxonomy (NCBI): domain Eukaryota; kingdom Viridiplantae; phylum Streptophyta; class Magnoliopsida; order Asterales; family Asteraceae; genus Bidens; species Bidens hawaiensis. The sequence goes on from NW_027492158.1 coordinate 310,915, forward strand.
CTTATTTTGAAAGATATCTATTAGACTATTATACTATACTATTTAATAATGTAATTAAATGCTGAAAAATCTTACTTTTAAATAAGTATCAATGGCACGGTACAACCCATCGTCCGTTGCACGGGCCTGAGCTGGCAACTCCAGCTCAGCATCCACAGCAGCTTCTGCCAGATAAGCATCCACAAGCTTAGCAACCTTAAACAATCCGGCCCCACTTCTCAAACCATCAAGGTTCATTTCCACAAACCTCTTCACCAACCGGACCATCAGTTCCACGTCAAACAACGTGCCTTTCACGTGACTAAAACACGGTATCATAAGCTCCGCCATTGTCGCTTGGTCCAACCGCCATGCCACCCTTTTCTCAATCTCCTCGCGGTAATTAGAACCGACACCGACCAAATTCGCGTTTTTTAGCAGCCGAAGAAGAAAGCTGCACGGGACAGTTTCTTTTTCGGGTGGGAGAACCGAGACGATTGTCTCGATAAAAAATCTTTTTTTAAGCCAGGAAACAGTAGCGCTTCCTGACGAAAAGTGGTGGTCGGTATCAACAGTACTGTTGATACCGGATGGTGGGTCGCCCAAGAGTTCGGGGATCCATTTACACGCGTAATGCATGATAATGGACCCGATAAGGTCGGGTCGGACGCCTTTGGTTTTGATGCCCGAAAGGGTTTTGACGAAATAGTCGATTTCGGCAATGCAGGCTTCGTCGAGCCATGATTTGGCGGCGACGGGTGGCGGTCGGCCGGAGGAGGAGTCGGGCAACGGTAGGTGGTCCATGATTCTAGTGGTGGTGGTGTTGGAGTTGGAGTTGGAGTAACTTGATGACCATGTTATACTGTTATCATGTTATGTCCTTTTTACAATATAGTTACATGTCACATGTGGATATATAAACGAACATGGGCCACATATTTCGTATCAAAGGAAAAAACCTTTTTGTGAATATGTATGATAAATTCATATTCAAGAATGTTGAATTTTCAATTTTATTTACTTTTTGTTTGTATTAATAGGGGTGTACGAGGGGTCCACTATCAGGCCCTCAAGATCAATTTGGTAAAAAATTAACATGTATTCGAGCTTAAAATTAAGTTTGTTTAGTAAACGAACGGATCCCTTATGTCACTTACCAAGTTACGATCAAATTGTGTAAATTAGTTATTAAAGTATGTAAATTATTAATAAACCAATGGCAAATTGAATTTAATAATTCAATGTTTCAACGATAACTTGTTGTCTAGTAATAATCGATGTTGTAATTTGACCAATGACCTTTATAATTTTCACTTTCGTTAATAAGAAAAATCGCACTTTGACGAAAAAATAAGTGCTTTTGCTCTAACTTCCAATTGTGTCATTTCAAACAATTTAATTGAGATAAAAAATAGGTAAAATTTTTTACAAACATGAAGTTACTTTTCAATCAAACAGGTATTTTATTGGCGGCAAAAATAAAAGCTAGGTCTGTGACGTCTGTCACTATCGAGCTCTCGTAAGTTAAACAAGCTAATTTTCAACTCAACATAACTCGTAATTAAGTTACATCCCTATTTTATATCCCCTCCTTTAGGCAAAGTAGTATACAAGTAGTTCACTAATGGCATTTGGCCTGGTAGTATTAAATTGTTGGATAATATTTGATCTTTTTATGTTGTAGGTTGCGAGGGTTCAAATCCCGTATTTTAATTTAAGCTATTAGAAAATAAAAGGTATACACGTAGTTGAAGCATCCTCCCACGGTCCCACATCAAAATGATACAAAAAGAGAGAACAAAGAAATAATCAATTAAATCAACGGCCCCAGTTTTCTTTTGAAACCGATTTGGCCATTGTATGCAAGACCTTGGATGAACGTTACAAAATTGGGTAAGGGCCAGTTGAACAAGGAGAAAGCCTACAAGGTTGCAAGTAAATAACGAGGAGATTCCTATCGCCGTCGTCATCACATTCAGAGGAATGATTGCACATTGGTCTCTTTCTCAATCCACCACACATCTTTTTGTACTCTCCTCATTGCTTTTTAACCTATACCATCCCTATCTTTTGTCTTATTCATTAACTATTTTAATATTCATCTTCTTTGATTTTTTAAATCAAAATATCCTATCAAAAAGAAAAAGAGAGTACAAATTGCATTTTAGAATGACGATTTGCTATTTGTGTGTTTATTTTGCTTCTTAAGGCAGTATGCTTATTTTAACACAAATGAGTTTCAATGCCTAGGAGAATGATTTCACAAGTAGCAAACTATAAGTCTTGTTATCGTAAACATGGATGCCTCACTAGGAGCAAGTCCCATGCGAGGACAAGTATTTGTATATGATATTAACAATAACGAAGATAGCATAACTGATTTTAGTGGAGAAGATGTGTGATTATACTCGCCTTTGGTTTGGACTTTTGTACCACATGACATGGCACACTTGACCGGATTTAGGGATGACAATAACCTAGAGCTTCTGGTCTTGAATCGTGTGCGATGCACTACTATATCTTGTCAAGACTTAGGGGTGAGATGTGTTGAGTCATATCATGTAAAATCACTACCTGTATGCATGTTGTCATATCGTGTCGTATTTCCGATGATGTTTTGTTTAGAAACCCGAGTTCCATTGGTGTCTACATCTAGAGCAGGAGCTCATGTCACGATCATGAATTTTCAGGTTAGAGCCTTATGGACTATTACAAGTCCTCATTCGAAGATGGTTATAAGGTTTCATATATGGTTGCAGGGTTCCAAAGTCTTAGCTCCGAAGGTGGTTGTGGTCTTTGTGGGCTTGTTGCCAATTGCATGTTTATATAGGTATGACCAAAGTCACGGGAATATAGTGTTCTTTCGATGCCATATAGAGTTGTATTTACAGTTTTTTCAAGTGACTCATTTTTTAAAATGATCAATTATCATTAAACACTTGTAAGTAACATGTCATTAAGCCCAATTCCCATTAAACAATTACGAGTAATAAATCTAATCTTCATTAAACACTTATAACTTATAAGCTCAGTAGTAATACATACCCAATTGACTAACTCCCAAACCTATTATCGTATTAAAAAATAAAATAAAATACGAAACCTAGGAAGACCATAAGTTTTTAAATTGAACCACAGGGACTACAAAACTTGACCAGGTCATCATCAGACAGTGATTGAACATTCAACACAAGGGGTATGGTTTGATTGTTTGAATTTTAAGAAATCAGATCGAGGTTCTTAATCATCTCGGGTATTCAGTTGCCAATCTTTAACGAATCATTAATTTTATTGTGAATTGTCAATTGTGTTTAAAGTTATTATATATAGGGTTATGATAAAATAAAAACCTAATTGAGTTGAAGAAATCCTAGAAACTCATTTTCAAGCACAGGTTTTTAGTTAAAGTTCAGAATCTTGTGATTCATAAATAAAGTTTATAAAAAATGTAAAGGTAAAGTTACATTTTTTCTCTTCTGAAAAATGTGTTTAAAAGTTAAAAATTAAAAAAAATTGAAAAAACATTGCGAAATATAATTTTTTTTAATTTTTCAATATTTTGTATTAAATGTAACATATATTGCGTATGTTTAAAAATGATGTTATATGGGGTTTTCACATGTTTTCTCAACTCAAAATGGTTTCAATTTATACATCTCCAAGGTTATGATAAAATATAAAATAAAAACCTATTGGAATTGAAGAAACTCTATAAACTCATTCTCAATAAAATATAAATATTGTTATGTCATATGTGATTTATTTAGGATTTTTTAAGTCTAGGAATTAGGATTATTAGTTGAGTATTGTTTGTTTGTTTGATTCCTATTTTTATGGATAATCAGTATCAAGGTTTAGGACTTTTTAGGAGAAACTTGAATTCCAGAATCTATAAATATAAAATTTTTAGGCGGTTTCTCCAAGTTGACATGAACCGAATCATCAGAAATTTTGATGTTCGGCTTTACAATAGAATTTAAAAATAGTGACTCTATTGGAAACGAAACTTGGATCTGCCAATAGTTATTGCTAGATGTATTTTATTGTAGGTCCCACTTGGGTGTTACCACTTCAACTTGTTGTGGATCTTCATTACTCTGTTCAACATACGTAACTCAAAAAATCATTTTTGGCTTTTCCACCTCATAGAGTTTTACTTGAATTTGGTTGATTTAAACTAAAGATAGATAGATAGTGATCAACATGAGAGAGAGGGAGAGAGAATTGTTGGGGGGGGGGGGGTGTAGAAAGAGAGAGAGAGAGAGAGATAGAGAGGGTCTATATATAGAAAGAATGTATGGAGATGGGTCGTCAATCTCATGAGTTAGATGACAGGTTATGTACTAAGGTGGCGGTGGATAGGCAGCCGACAACTACAAAGGAAGGAGCGTGTTAGAGCTTTTTTCATTTTTTGTGACACGCATGTTTATTTTTTTAAAGCTTTTCTCATCTTATGTGAAACTTATGTTTATGATTCTAAAGATTTTTCATCTTTTGTGAAATATATGTTTATGAAACATTTTTTTTAACAACCAAATAAAATTTGATTAACCGCCAAACGGCATAGCAAGTAGCCAACCAACCCGAAAACAAACCATCAAGAAAAAGGAGACAAAACAAAACTTATGTTTTTAAACCTTTTTTATTTTTTATTACGAAAGACAACTTTGCATATTTAACATCGCAATAGCCAAAGATAAAAAAAACATTCTAAAAAAAATATACAACTTACAAGCTCACATAAAGTTTTTAGAAACCTAAGAATTACGTACCTCGCCTTTGCCAAATAATAACGAAATCCTTTACTCTACTTTCCATCCATAAATAAACCAATGCTTTTGTATCTTCGATAATTGTGTGTATAGTTGTGTCCTTGTTATTCGGATATTTCATATGCTCCAACGCGCCACCCTTGTATTGCTTTCTATGAGTTTCTTTTTTTTTTCCAGCCCGAGATAGAGTTGTGAAGATTAATAATATCATTTAACAAACCATATTTGCAATCTCACTAGAAACAGAAGATGATTAGCCATCTCTCTCTCTCTCTTGAAGTATAATGTATTGATTAGGATAGAGCCCGTTTGATACACGGATAGTTAAAAAATAAAACAAAAATGTTAAATTTAATAATATACATAATAACATATCTTATAGATTCATAAGTTATTTTTCATAAAACACATAGATTAGTAAAATTAATTTGTATATTAAAAGAATCAAAATAGAAGGTTGTGAATCTATACCAATCAAGAAAAAGAGAATGCTAACATTTATTCATCTTAGTTGAGTTGGTAAACCATAAACATTTTAAAATCAAGGTTTAAAGTTTGATTCCCACCAACAACATATTTTTTATTTTATTATTCATAAAGGGGAAATTGTAAAAATAGAAACTTGTACACTTAGGCAACCTATGTGGAGGGTAATGACATGTGAAAAAATATTAAAATAGTATTGCTTTAATAATATAGGTAGATGCTCATACTATCAGGCTGTTCACGGCCTTCAGACCGAACTGGAAACCGGGTTACATGGTCGGTCCGTTCATAATTTGGTTTGGGCCAGTCTAGTTATCCAAGTGGGTTGCGTCTATCTGGGCTGCAATATGCTAATGTTTTTATGTCGGAATGCTTCGGCTGGGCAGATAGGCAATACATAAGTGTTTTACTGTTTAGGTTTGCAATGTATACATGTGTTTGGATGGGTTTGTATAGTTATATTGGTTACATAACTGACAAAGTGACAAGTAGGCTTATATTACAAGCAACAAATATTGAAGAAATTATCACACAAATCTAACCAAAATTGATAAATAGGTAAAGTGAAGATTGTAAAATTGATAAATAGCCTTTTTTTTGTTTTCATAAAATTCGTTATTCCAAAAAAATATAACCAGATGTCAGTTGGAAGTTCTAATTGTTAAGATAAGTACACAGAGCTTTTTAAAACATATTATGCACTAAGAGTAGGGGGACCACTCTACCAAATAATATTGTGCCCCGTGTTCACAACAACCCATTTCCCGTACTCGCTCAACTTTTTGCCTCGTCCACCCTTCTCGTTGGAGGAACTTCTCCTTGAACCACGACAACCCATTCCCATACTCGTTTGCCTCCACACCCTCACAGTATTTCTTTCAAGCAGTAGAGCTCGCAAATCTTACACACGGGGCAGTGTGCTAGGAAGCTCGCTAAACTTGCATTGGGGGAGGGGGAGTAGACGCACCGCCACCCTCACTCCCTTTCGAGCACTACAACCCATAAACAAAGCTCGCATTCACCACTCTAACAAGAGGGGTGATGTGCTAGAAAACTCGCTTGAATTTGGATGGGGACGTGTTGAGTGACCCGTTCACCCTAATCAGCAAAACTCCTTTATACCGGTGTTTTCCTATCAAAAGGGCATCTTGCCGAATATTCCACAACCTTAGGGGTGAAAACAAAAACATTAAGAAACACGAGGGACCACCATCAAGAAGACATACATCAACCTAATAAAATAAAGAAAACGCATCAATGGCTTCCTTGCGCTTAGCCCTGCACGCAGTAGTCCATAACAATAACAATAACAATAACAATAATATTATCTTACTTTTAGTTTTATTATTATTTTTTGATTTCTAGTTCATCTGTTCTTCGCATATATCATATCTTGGGTTGATTGCCGCCATTCTCCTCATTACACATACAATCTATTGGATCGATTGCCAATTTCGAATTATTAGGGTTTTTGTGTGATTATGGATAAGAAGAAGGTGACTGTTCCTCTCGTGTGCCAGCCGGTGGTGGATTTGTTCTACAGTCCGATCACTCCAGACGGATATTTTCTAATCAGTGCCAGCAAAGGTTGGTTCCAATTAGGGATTTTGACTTTCCCTCCGTTGACTTTTCATTATTTTATATTATTCAATTATGAATGTGCTGTTAATAAAAGAGATTTAAGTGATGATATTATTATCATGAAGTGTTACTTATAGCTATAGATTTATGATTTAGATTCAACTCCTATGCTCCGGAATGGAGAAACTGGAGATTGGATAGGAACCTTTGAGGGGCATAAAGGTGCAGTTTGGAGTTGCTGTCTAGATGCGAATGCTCTGCGTGCTGCATCAGCGTCTGCTGATTTTACAGCGTATGTGGTCGATATTATTATTTGTTCTTATTTAGAAGCCCTTATATCATCTTAGGTTAATTATACCAACCTGTAATATAGTTCCCACTTTTTACTTTCAAAATTTCACACAAGGAAAGTTCTATAAATCGATGGTGTGACGTGCCACATCACCATTTTACTTACATATGGTGGTTAAAGATTGATAGCATGTTACATAAAATGTGACCTTGTTTTCTACATATAATGACAAAAATGAATTTCTTTGCTTTGTTAGTATTATCTTGACTTAATTACACCAAAATGCAACACTCTTTTACCTTTCTGTCATGGTATCTTGGAAAAAAATTGTAATTTTTTCATAGTATGTAATATCATTCCAACTTTGCACCATTGTATGCAACTCTTTTGGTGTAACAAACACATTATCTTTTATGTTTATAGAATCTCATTTTTTTTCTGTATGTGTTGAATTTTCAGTAAACTGTGGGATGCATTAACTGGTGATGTGCTACACTCATTTGACCACAAACATATTGTCCGAGCATGCTCCTTTTCTGAGGTGGCTTCTCTTTCTTTATATTATTGTCAGCTTTGGTAATAAATGATGGATGTGTTTTTATGACGTAATATATTTATTTTGTAATAATGAGTTCCAAAGTGATGAACTTGTTAATTTTTACATTATTCTACAGGATACACATTTTCTGTTGACTGGTGGTTTTGAGAAAATACTTCGCGTATTTGATCTAAATCGACCTGATGCATCTCCAAGAGAAATTGAGCATTCTCCAGGTTCTATCAGGACCGTTTTATGGCTCCATAGTGACCAAACAATATTAAGTTCTTGCTCGGATTCTGGAGGAGTAAGGTATGTATGTGTATATATATATATATATATATATATATTTATATATGTAAACAACTATATAACTGTGTAACAGTGTGCTTTGACAAATGTGCAAAATTATGGGAGTTTCTTTAAAAACATAAAACGATTCAAAATTGTTGTAATAACTGTTTTTTATTACTGATTTGCTGTTTAGTATGTTTTTTCTATCATTTGGCACTCGAATTTGTTTGGGAACAAAAGAGAAGAGAGAGCATATAATCTAGGGTAGTTTAAGGGCGAGATTTGAAATTTGCTATATAGGACTGAATGTGTAATTTACTTTATTATTATTATTATTATTATTATTATTATTCTATTGGCAGGCTATGGGACGTGAGAAGCGGGAAAATGGTTCATACCCTTGAAACTAAATCACCAGTGACTAGTGCCGAGGTCAGCAAGGATGGTCGTTATATAACCACTGCAGATGGATCGTCTGTTAAATTCTGGGATGCAAATCAGTATGCTTTTAACTGTTATTATCCACTTTATAAGTTTATGCTGCATATATTCTAATCTCTTTTATTTATTTTTATGTTTTATAGTTTTGGATTGGTGAAAAGTTATGATATGCCCTGCAATGTGGAATCAGCATCATTGGAACCGAAATTTGGTGATAAGTTTATTGCTGGAGGGGAAGATATGTGGATTCGCTTATTTGATTTCAACACTGGTGAAGAAATTGGTATGGATTTTGCAAATAATAATAATAATAATAATGATAAGATAAAATTGAACAATATAGTCTTTCATGTAGGTTAATGTCATTTTATTTGAAACCCTAATAAAATTGAAGGTTCGGTTTAAAAAGTGAAGGTGATGAAGTCTGACATTAGTAGTTCCGGAGTTGAAAGAATATTTTATTTGGGTTTCAAATTTAGAAAAACACAACTTCACAGGCACATGCCATCACTTTATTGTTAGAAAAAACTAACTGGGGTTAAAGTTGGGGAGCAAATGTGCAACCCTCTCACAAGTGTTTGGACTAAGTTTGCAATTTATAAAATATGGAAACCAGACTTGCAAAATGGACAAACCACAAGGACCATGTGTTCAATCTTATCTGATAATAATAATAAAGTGGATATTGCTGTAGGGTGCAACAAGGGTCACCACGGTCCGGTCCATTGTGTGCGGTTTTCACCTGGAGGTGAATCATATGCATCAGGGTCGGAAGACGGAACCATAAGAATATGGCAAACAGGGTCTTTGAATCCAATGGAGAAAGAAAGCTCTGTTCCAAATGGGCCTGTGGCAAGTGACGAAATTGGCACAAAAGTGGAAGATTTGAAAGTTTAATTAGGGGTTGGTTGTTAACTAGAAACATACATGCATACATATGTGTTTGTTCTACCTAATTTTGAAGTCTAATGTTGTCACCATATCCTTTAAAATAAATAGATGCTACTTGTGTTGCTTGTTAGATCTTTTCTTTTTTACATTCATTTGTTACCCTTTTTTAACCACTTGAAGTGATGAAAATGCATCAGTAAGTTATCAAACCATCTTATAATCACATACATAAAGTAGGAGATAAAATTTATTGTTTTCATATACGGCTAGAACAAATATTTCTAGTAATTTTATTTCTAGTTTTGGATTAATTAAGATTTATTCAATTGTTTTATGATATAAGTTACTAGAAATAATCTTCTTGGATTAAACATGTATTTTTAGTTGAAATTATTAGCATTTGTAACTTGGACCATTGATGGTCGAATACTTGGTGACAGAGACAACAAACATGTTGTTGCTTCTGCAATACCATACATTGTTTAGGTTTTAAGATCGTTTTTGAGAAGAAAGCACGATGTTTTCTCCAAACAAAATCACAGTTTGACAAGAATGTGACTATAAGAGCAGCAAACACAACGATGGCAATCCAGTTTCCACATCACATCATACTCTATTTGTATCTTATGACAAAAATGCATACTCCATTCTCACAAAAAAACCTTGGATCCTGAAAGTTAGTGTCAGTGGCCGTGCCATGTTCATCCTCTTCAAAGCCAAGTTCCTACGCAGAAACTTTAATCTAGTGCAAGAGAAAACCACTCATAGATGCTATTAAATAGAGAACCTCTGATTTAATAACCATTACACAATGGTCATTATTATTATTATTATTATTATTATTATTATTATTTTCTAATTTTCAAACATGTAAAAGGAATGGTAGAGTGTTAGGCTTGTTTATTGGTTCGTTCGCTTTTGAGCCTTTTTGGCCTAACTGAAAACCAAACTGATCAAACTAGAAATATGTATAACCAAAACGAGTACAACCAGTTTATTTGGTTTGCTTATCCGATTAACCCAATTATTATTCAGTTCGTGTGATTGAATGTGGTCCGGATATCCAAATAAGCTAGATCTGTGAAAATCAAAAATCAAATTCATAATTTACTTAGGCTATTTCTAGTTACGAATAAATTCAGGTTCAGATTTTATTCAGTTTTCCTAGAAAACAAATGGAGAGGGAATACACATAGGCCATAGCACATTTGTTTTTCTTACAGTTACACGAACACTTATTTTTTAGGCAGGTTTTCTAGTAATATATAAACTTAACATGAATGTATTAAGTGAAAAATAGAAGCCTAAGGGTACAGTACCTTAAGACGGCCGTAATTCTGGTTTTTACCTTTTCTTTTTTAAGCGCGTGGCGCCACGTAGACATCCTTATCCACACAAGTCATCCATATATATATTCGCTCATTGTTTTCACTTCATCATCTACCTTTTGGCATCAACATCATCATTGATCAATGGCGACTTCACTCTCTCCTTATTTCCACCCAATCACCATCTCATTCCACCAACCGTATCAAGCCACCGGCAGCCACTTCCAATTCCAAGTGGTGGACCCCACTCTTCGGCCTGTCACCAGATCCGGACTACATTCACAATCCGGCAACCGGAAACCTGGATCCGGATACCGGCAAACCGCGATTCGCTCCAGGATGCTTCACGGAGGAGAAAGCGAAACAGCTGCGGATGAAGACCGTTGAAACGGCTAACTTCCATGACGTCATGTACCACTCCGCCATCGCGTCACGCCTTGCGTCCGATATCTCCGGCGGTTATGATCGTTGACGGTTACTGCTGCCTGGATCTACTAGTTACACGTTTGATTTTAGTCTCTAAATTGTTGAATAAATCTGTTTTAGTGAGTTGATTTGCAATAGTGAAGCTTTGCACGATGATTTATATTATGTTCAGTGCAATAGTTCATCATAGATCTAATTTTAACAGATCTCGTAATGCTATTGTTATTATCGATAAATGTTACAGTATGCTGATGGTTTATATTTAGATCCAGGAGTTTGAAGCAACTCATAATATTATTATACTACTAATAAAATTGGAGATCATGTCGATAAATTATCCGGCCAAAATTTATTTGTAATAGGACATCGGAGCGTTTGTTTTATTATTATTGTATTCGGTTTGATGCTCAAGCACACAGCTTTTGAATCTTGTGTGGGCATACCGTTGGAAACTTAGATCTGCTTTGACCGGATCTACCCGGTTTGATCTTTAGACAAGATTACAAATATGTCAATTCTTTGGTTTTTGTACGTTTTGATTATGTGTCATTAATCTAATCGTAGTTGATTAACATTATGATTTTGTACAAATAACATTTACATTTCTAAGCACTCTTACTTTACAAATTAAAGAGCTATTGGTTAACCGAATTAACTTGAATCTAGCAATGCTAAAAGCTAATGGTTAACGGAATTAACTGACGTTGAGGTAACAAAATTGTTTGTATTACAAACAGATCAATTATAAAAATCTAAAAACGGAAACGCTATATATTTTTCCTTTTAACTTCATAAGATCAACTTCAAATGTTAAAATATGATCCAGATGTAATATTACTAGAAGCATTCAAGTTCGATTCACTGTTAAGAGGAGAGTGATAGCACCAGTACAAACGAGGTTAAATGTCCAATTTGGGCCATGCTTCAGTAGATACGTTATACGAGATAGATCTTACAAAGAATACGGTTTTTCGAATAAGCCAATTCCTTTGGTATGTGAAATTCCGAATTTTCAGTCTTAACCCTATAGGTAATAGGAGGGAAACAAATGCTTAATTAAGTAAGCTGAATTCCTACTCGAACTCATAGATACATATAGAATTATGCAGAAATACATAATCTATGAAAGTCGTGTGTAGGGGGTGCTGCGCGCTACCACTTTCAAGTCACCCATTCAAGGGAATAATCAATGGATTACATATATGAGATCATTATGCTTCAACCGGGTAATTTAATCCATATTTTCAAAAAAAAAAAAAAGATCATATGTCAATATGTCATAATACTTGATAGCAATGACGATACATATAATTTGTAACTTGCTACCTAACAGACAAATATTTGTCTGAGCGATAAAGATGATTCGTTCGGTTCAACATGAGAGTCCAACCAAGTCATTATTTTTAAATAACAGGTATACTACTATATACACAAGAAGTCTACCCACATATAGTTTCCATTTCCGTATGCCATTTTAACAAACATGTAGCCAACTTTAACATATGTAACAACCAAATAGAGCATTTGACCATTACAAAGTTGATTTGACATTTACCTCCCTCTGATATAGTGATATGCATACACAAAAGTCAACATGTAGATCAGTTGACCACATCAAGCACAAGCTTACGAGACTAGAAAATCGACCATTTCAAGCGTCTATAGTAACCAACTTGTAAAAGTGCAAGTGACAATACAAATATCCATTTGAATCCCATCTACAATCACCAAACAACCATAACCTTTAACTGTAAGATGGTTTTTATGATCATAAGTAGTATATTAATTATTTATGTCACACCCCGACTAGCACGATGCGGAAGCGTAAAACGGGAATGTAACAGACACCTCTGGTATCAACACATTGTGTATAAAGAAACATTACAAACTAATTTACAATATATTACTTTCTTTGTTCTATCATTGTTTTACAATCTAGGCGTTACAAACAAAACTGGTTCGTTAACTATACGTTCTTACTACTAACATCCTTGCCTCTATTCACATAGCATCAACCGCACACCTTGTACAAATAACAGATCACCAAATCATTCCGATTTAGGTATACCTGAAAAGCAGTTTAAAACGGTCAACTACTAGAGTTGGTGAGTTTCACGAGTTTCAAGAGATCAGTAATGAGTATTCACAAGTCAACACTTGTAATCATGAAATAAGTATGTATGTATGTAAATGATGTATGTGATGTAATTATGCTAAGCTACAGTGAAGCCTGGACTGTTCGTGCTGCGTGCCTCCATTTCCCACGCTCAATCAACCACTGTGGTCCCTTTCAGCCCACAACATGCCCCGGTAGCTATGTCTAACACTACATAGCTGGTTCATAAAATTTATGGACATGTGCAAACGGGATAATGTCTCAGCAACCGTGCTGGCCCCGCTTGGGTTTGTCAAACCAATAGTACTATTCACAAGCCACCGGCTCGAAGTTAATCACTGTGATCGTGGGGACTTTTCGTGTGTTAGCACTTAGATAATTCACATCAGTACATGTTTTAGGTATGTATATAGATATAAGCAAACATGCTTTTCACCCCCAAAAGTTCGTAAAACAGTTTAAAAGTGGGGTCATGAAACTCACGGTTTAGTAGATATTCAGTACTGTATCCGCTCGTGGTTTGTTCAGTCCGCTTATCAGTAGTTCCAATAATCAATATTATAATAATATTAATATTTTAATATTATTATAATCTCAATACTAAACTGGGCTGTATAACTAATCTGGGTGTAGCTGGAACGCCCAGAAAGTGACAATAGGCTTAGGTTGTGATGTTCAATGTCTAATACTTAAAACTGAACTTGGCTCAGATTCCCGTTTTCCCAGCTGGGCCAAGTTGTTCGTTTACGCGTTCAGAAAATAGTTATGGGAAAATAAGCTTGGGTAAATGTATTGATTAATAAAATGATTAAGTTATAAAGAATGATCACCTATTAGGGTCCCGGATTAGCCACGGGGCCCGTTTCCGTTTATTTAGTTTGATTTAAGAAGAAACGCGCACAATCCACCCGGATTGTCCAGGTTTCTCATAGAAAAGTTCATTTTCACTTAATTAGTCCAAAAATATGATTTTTGATCACTCTTGGTGTTTTGATATTCCCGCAGGTTCGTTAGTCGCAAACTTGCCGGTTTTTATAAAAATTGAATTTGTCTAATATTCAGATTAGCATAATTAATTAACCGTTAATCATTAAATTATGAAAATTTAACCACTTATCAATTAAAATATGTATATTTTTATAAAAATATTTCTGGAATTTATTTACTGATTTATTAATTTATAAAAATTCATTTTATCAGCTATATTTCGCCTGAAAATCGTTCGTTTACCCCAAACAATTTCCAAAAACTCCACAAAAATTCCTGAATGCTCAAATCATGTCCCAAATCAACCTGTATCAATTTCAAAATGTAAAAAGTTCGTGCGATATTCTTTTCGGCCCAAATTCGGCTATAAAAATTCACACGAACGCAAATAAAAAAAAACACCTTTAAACTTCTCCAAATGATCCCAAAATTCATATGTGATCAAAATACATCAAATCTGAGTTCCCAGAAAATTTTCATAATTTTTGAAGTATTTTAGCTATTTTTCCCAAATAAACGTCCCAATTCGGTAATAAATTCGCCAAATATTCTCGGATGGTCGAAAAATTACCAAATTTGAACAGGGACTCATTGACATGGTCCCTGATGTCCCTGAAAAATTTCAAGGCCTAACAATATGCACATCACAACTTTAACCTAAATAGCCCGTAAGCGAGTGTTTCGGCATTACCTTAGCGGGTTTGACTTGTTTCCGACTTTTTAATCAAGTTTTCAGGTTCTTGTGCTTCTAAGCAAGCTAGGTATACAAGTCCTATATCACAAACCAAGAAATTTTTCATCAACATAACAGCCCTTAACTTAGGGTTTCGGCTAGTGTACAAAAACGAACTTTTGAACCGTAAAAACGTCGTTTCAACCCTTTAATACGTGTTTATGGCCAAAAAAACTATCAAAACAAGTTCCTTACCGTGTTTATGATCAAAACATGTTTATGGACCATTTTTAGGATTTTTACACGGTTAAGAATGATTTTTGGCAATTAAACTATGTTTATATGATATTAACTATGATTAATAACTTGAAAAACATGATTAAAATCAAACTTTACCTAGTGTTTTGAAAGGAATTAGTAGAACTGGGTTTTCTGCTGCTTGGAAGCTGGAGGTGTGTGAAAATGACATATATAAATTGCTTATTCAAGAAGTTATACCAAATTTGAGGTGGGCACGCCCTTTTAGCGACCGGACCATTTTCTTGGGCCCATTTTGGGCCCATTTTGGCTCAATTTTCGGAATTTACAGCCCAAACATGAAAACCCAAGTCCAAATTTATTTCGGGTTCGGTTTTTGGCGCGAAAAACTTATCGGGTGCGTTAAACAGCGCGAAAACGAGTGTTTTTCGGCTAGTTTTGTGTAAAATTATAAAAACATACTATATGTTTGTAAAAATCAAAAATATTTTCACGGATCGCTTAAAACATTTCAAGTAAGTGTTTGGTAAGTCTTTTTCGGCTTAACGGATGATACAATGCTTGGTTTGTAACTATCTTTCGCGTTTAAATCTATAGCGGGTAGTTAAACGAGCATATTTTCGTTTAACTTGTTTGCTATCAAACTAAGACCATATTTCTAATATTTTAGCTTGTATAGATCGTATATCACTTATAGATGGCCCCCCGAGATATCTGGGTCATAACCCGACCCGTTCGGTTAATCGTTCGCTTGTTACGCAAAAGGCGTTTATTTGCTTAATCGGTAAATACGTACTAAGGTGTACCTTGTTTTGGCTCAAATGTCAGAATTTATAACTTATATCATAACGAAAAGAACAAAACCAAAAAAAAGGTATTCGGATCAAATCAATGGTTTAATATTTGGATTAGAAGTGATGAGATGCAGAAGTTACCAATTTTCTTTCTTCCATTTCGGGCTCAGCGGCCCATGCCAAAAAGCTCACAACGTCTTTTCCCATCTGAGCCATTAGTAATTGCATCAGGAAACTATGTGTTAAAAGAGGGTTCTTTACTTGTGCCTCTGTTGCAGGTGTTCCATCTTCATATTCAACAGCTCCATCATTAAGCATTTTTGGCATAGCAATTGCTTCACCAGGAAAGCAAGGATTATAATGCAGTCCCTCTCTTATCTAACACAAATAAGAAAAATATTATTAAAAAGCAAGGTGAGAAATTAATTTTTTTATTAATTTGGTAGAAATAGGTCCAAAGAAATTACTGTAACACCAGCAGGAGGGTCACGATAGCCGGTAACAAGGGCAAATACATAGTTTTGACCATTATGACGGGCCTAAAAGAATACAAATAATGCTGATAGGAATAAAAAAAGCAAGTCGTAAAATGACAAAAGCACCCTTGAATCCACGTATATTTTAAGAAAAATCCGCCAAAAGAAAACTTCCCACAAAACTGTTAACGATAAAATGCCCTTCAATGAAAAACTTGCACACCCTAAGTTTTAAAATGACAAAAATACCCTTTATTCCACTTGTATACTTGATTAAGATACATGGGAATATTTGTATTATTTTAATACTAAAAGCGAGAAAAGCGTTTTTGAAATCAACAAAAACGAACGAAAATGATACTTGAATGATCTCTAAACTTGTTTTAATAGTTGAACGAGCTTAATCAGAACTTTTGAATATCCTGGTGGCCAATGTGTACATTATTAACGAGGTTCTTGGTTTCGCAGTTTAGATTTGAAGGTAAAATAGTAACTTACTTTAGTAATGAGACTAAGATCGGGTGGGGAGGCCCCGCCATTAGCAAGCCTAGCCGCTTGTTCATTTTCATATGGTTGAGGAAAGCGATCACTTAGCTTACCGGGCCTTGTAAACATCTCACCCTCATCATTAGGCCCATCAACTACTTCGATTTCTGCAGCCATAGCTTTCGTTTCTTCCTCAGTGTATGCAACACCAACAAGATCTCCATAAGATATTAGAGACATTGAGTGACATGATGCACAAACTTGTTGGTACACCTGGTGCCCTCTTCGGATCCTGCACACAAACGTTCACATTAGGCCATTGTTGGCTATTTTTATTCAATTATTTACTTGTTATTTACTTACGAGGCATGATCGTATGAACTGAGAATGCCTTGGTGGGGCCAAGGGTAGCTAGCACACTCTAAGCCGTGCTCTGCCTCGTCAGCAGCGTACGTTACTGTTGAAAATCCTAAAAATCCCGAAATTCCTGCACCCAAAAGGGCAAACATTCTTAATGCACCGGATCCGGATCCATCTTGACCTTGTTTGGAAACAAAGTATGTAGACGGCTGATGATCCTGTATGTCAAAGAAAAAGAATTATTAAGCAAAATTACTGATATAAAATTATAAATAAATAACGCGTCAAGAAACAACAAAGATAAAATAAGCATATATTAGAAATATATTTGGTCCATTTGGATATGATTGCATTACTATTATGTTTCTACATTTACTTTCATAACTATTTGGTTGTAAAGAAAATATCATTCATCAATTTCTCTATTATTAGTCTTTCAAAACATGATCCTCAAGTTCAGATCATTAGAGCTAGAAAAAAGCATGCATAATTACAAGAATTACCTGTCTGCATATTAATTAATATACTAATTAATAATAAAACTTTTAACATTCAAACCTGCTTAATACTAGGGCCAAATGTCTTTCCATATTGGTTGAAACACAAAATTCAATACACACATGCATCTCAAATGAAATCAACAAAAGGATTTTAAGCTACCAGCTAAAATGTTCATATACAGTTTTTGTCTATAAAGCAATCATGATGATAGAAATAGATGAAAATGACCTCTGGCGGAGCATTCGGAACTCGTCTCTGACGAGTGAATCCAGATACAAAACGTCTAAAACCTGATCAGTAATTACAAGGAAAACACAGGTGAGTCGGCTACAACGGAGACGATAATTGATATGTGAATTCATTACCGTCAATCCCTACGTTAACCTTCTTCCCCAAACCAGTAAAATCAAACACCAAAACAGTGGAATTTAAGTTAAAATTATGCTACATAACAATCATTCGGAAGTGAAAGTACTTGACGTAATAATTCATATGTAATTGATTACAAGTCATGATTATGGACCGGTAAGCTGCTAGGAGTTACACGACCAGTGACATGGAGTTGGAAGAGGCTGATAATATTATTGAACCATCCTTGTGATGGGGTCATTTTTTATTTTATTGGGCCACTTGTGAGTCAAATATAGATTGGTTTACATTTTTTTTTGGATTTTACGGAAGCAGACCACCAACGTGGCGTCGTTTATAACCTCTTCCTTCTTTCCGTCATATCAAATATCTCTCCATTTAACGAGAGAGATTGAAGAAACACGTGTCCGAACTGGATAGTCCGAACTTGAGTTTACCCCAGATGTGAGTCTACTGAGCAACAATGACGTCAGATCCAATCTTCCAGCCTGCAAAACAGACCACCGTGAGTCTCGTTACGGAAAGGACAAGATGGGGGTTCTTCCCGTAACCACTATCCGGCGTGAGAATAAGTACAGTCCTTATCGGAATAATCAAAGAGAGTACAAGTGTATTGCGTAAGGCTTGAGAGTGTGTAAGTGAATGAATACCTATAAGCGGTGTATTGGTATTTATAGCCGGAGGTGGGGGAAGGTGATTGGTGAAGTTGTCACTATCGGAATATTCCTTTCTCAACTGAATGGACACGTGTCGAGCCACTATTGGATGGACAGCATGGATCTGTCCACTATCTGAGCATGATATGGGACGTCCACTACGTGTCCAGATGTCATCTTTCCATTGGTCGATGTCGATATCAAGTTGTTATGGAGGAATCTTCTAGAAATAGTTTGTTGCAACTGCTCTTCCATATCACGTGGGGATCACGTGTGTGGTGAGTCCCTTGCGTTGCTTGCTGGTTCCTTCTACGGATGCTCATTGGTAATCCGCGGGTTGTGATGGATACCCGCGAAGCATGTTTCTGGAACTATGGATCCTTGACTAGTCTCATATTGACTGCAAGTACTTGTCCATGCGCTCCCTTCGCGTATGTTTATTGACGATCTGCGGGTTAAGTGGGGATCCGCGAAATGGATTATGGATCCGTGGGTAGCTTTCACTACCCTACCTCTATAGAGATTTTTAAAATAGTCTATTTGATAAATGATATTCTAAAAATAGTCATGCTTTTTTGTAGATTCAAAAACGTCCACTCAAAACCATTGACGGAGACAATTTTTAAACCAAATCCATCTTAGCCGACGAATTTTGAACCAAATGTGTCTTCAAACAACTTTTAAACCATACCCATCCACTCAGATAACTTTTTGATCAAATCCACATGCTTCAATAATTTTGAAACAAATACATGGTTTTTGAAAAACGTGTTTTCTTGAAATTCGACAACCTTGAAAATTTGTTTTTCTTTTAATATTTTATAATTATAATTAATTTTACTCATATTTATTTTTCTTTTATAACTTTTAAAACATAAAGTTTTATAAAATTTTGAATACACCGTTGAGAGGAGCTTGTTTTTATCTACGTGCAGATATAAATTTTACTTAAAACCGAGTCGAGTCAAATTTATGTCGAAACATTCAATAAAAAATTGACCCGACTCGGTTTTGAATAAAATTTATGTTGGTACATAGATAAAAATAAGTACATCTCAATGGTATATTCAAAATTTTATAAAACTTTATTTTTTAAAAGTTGTAAAAGAAACACAAAATATGAGCAAAATTAATTATAATAATAAAATATTAAAAACACAAATAAGTTAGTTTGTAGAAGTTTCATTGACAACCCCAAATTTTGGTTCAAAATGGTTTGGGACCCCATTATTAAATTTAGTTGGCATATTTTCATTGGTTGTTGAAATATGTCACCTCGTTTACAAAGGCTTCGCTTTAGACGTATTTCGCATGAACTTTTTGGGACTATTCAACAAATGAGGATTATAAAGGAACTATTTTGAGAATCCCTCTCATTAAATGAATTATTTTGGAAATTATCTCTGTTTTAGGTCACCCTCGTTGAAAGATAGACCACGTAATAATAACTAGTTATTTACCCGCACCTTGCGCGGTTAATTCAGTCAGTCAAACTCGGGCATTGCAGTGGCGAGTTGTCGCAAATTTGGTCGGTATTCGTTACGTTTGTTACGGGCACCGACCATAAACCTGAAAATAAATATACTAATAATAAAAAAATAAACAACAAAGTATACGTCATGATGTTTATTCGGTCGGTAAAGCCCGCACATTGGCAAAACCTGAGCGTCGAAACTCAGGTGTTGGTAAAACCTTTGCATTGGTAAAACATAAGCAGTACGACGACGAGTCGACACAAATTCGGTCAGTATCGGTAATGTTTGTTACGTTATCAGAACTAAAACAAAAAATATATAAAAATTGAGGTAGGCCAACGGAGTGGTGTCGGTCAGTAAAAGTCGGGTATTGGTAAAGCCCGAGCATTGAGGCACTGACCTCACGCGAAATCGGTCGGTCTCCGCTACATTTGATATGATACTAGAATAAATTAAAACAACAAAAACACATTGAAAGGCAAAATATCAATGGAAGCAGGGGATTCAAACCTGCATTGGAGGACTTGGAAGCTTAACAAAAGCACACCAACCAACTCACCACCATGCCTTTATGTATGCATTTATCAAAAAAAAAGTTCCAAAATAGAAATCCAACAAAAACCAAGTTGTAACACCAAGTTTCACTTTTACTATATATAGATAAAGATGCTAATAACAATAATAATAATAATAATAATAATACATATCAACCATTTTTTTAACAGGCCTAGTAATACTGGTTGTTCAGTGTTTTGCCTCCCAAATTCATCCGGGTGGTCAGGGTTTTGCCTCCCAGATTCGAATTCAACAAGTGTATGTTTTTAAAAGGGGGAGAACCCCCAACTATTACAAGGATTAAGCTTGAGTAAGGAAAGACAGGTATGTGTTATGACTATTTGGGAGAGGCACCAGTCCAGGTAACAGCTGGTTATAGGCATGTTCAAAACGGTTTGGGACTAGGAACCGGAACCGGTTCCTAACCGGTTCCTATATTCAAAACCCCCTTTTAAACCGGTTCCAGGCTCGAACCGGTTAGGGAACCGAACCGATTCTCCCACCCTCGGACCCCTAACCTATCTAACCGGTTCCTAACCCGGTTCCTGTACCGTAACCGGTTCCAACCGGTTACAGTGTAAAATTTATTTTTTTTTTCGTTTTTCGTTTGCGATTTGGATTCTAAACTACGATTCGTATTTGTATAACATGAAAAATAAATCCCACAAAACTTGCACCGAGCCTTCAATGAATGGTCATCACTCAATTCAACCAAATCCCAATTGCACCAAATCTCTTGATTACGATTATGAGGTACAATACGAACGAAACTTGGTTCGGCGTTGGAACCTTGACCAACTGATGATTGTGAGGCAGCCATAACAACAAATATGAATATAGAAGAAGAGAAAACAAGAGATTAGAGAACTCAAAACGTTGTAATAGCGTTTTTTTGTATTTTTTTGCGTTCGGGTTTGCGTTTTGAGTGTTGTGATGAACCCATGACACCAAATACCTATTTATACTAGTAGTGGGGTGCTTGGGGGAGCCAAAAACGGCTATTTTTGACCCCAACGGTCAAAAAACGGCAAAAAAAAACGATTTCCAACGGCTATATTCGATCCAACGGCTAGAACCGGTTAGGAACCGGTTCCGGATGGTTCGGTTCCAGAACCGGTTCCGGTTCGGTTCTGGTTCCTACCCGCCCCCACTCAGAAATGCAAGAACCGGTCACGGATCATCGGGTTGAATCAGATAGGGTCCGGTTCCTACAAAAAACGGGTAGGAACCGGTTCGGGTCCACCGGTTCGGTTCCAGGAACCGGTTTCGTTGAACATCTCTAGCTGGTTACAGACTTACAACTAATAAATGAAAAAAGTGTGTGTTGATTGAGATTTCCTGTCTTGTGCCTCTCCTCGACCTCGGTAACTCAGCTGTAGAGCAGCCTCTTTTATAATTCAACAGGCCATCAAGTTAATGGCTAATGCATTTGAAAAGGAAACTAGTATTCGTACCCGTGCGTTGCGGCGGGGCACGTTAAATGCATTACATTTATTACCAACGAAAAGTAAGTCGTAATCCGACCGTTACCAATAGAATATTAGTTGCAAGTTGGAATCCGAGCTGCTAGCAATAGAATACAATACAAAATCGAGATTCTTTACACCGAATGAAATGGGGAAAAAAGAAACTAACGTCCAAAACATTTGAAACTTTATATATGAAATGAAACCGTATCAAAAACACCCTCCTAATGTAAATTCCTAAGATAAAATTTTGACACAACCGAATGAAATTTTCTACGTGCTTGCAACTTGCAGTCCTTTCAACCCGTATGCTCGTTGTTCCATAAGAATAATTGAACCCAAAATCAAATCCGATCCCTTCTAAAACACCAAACCTACAACCAAGTGTTTGGTACATCCATATCAGCAAATCAAACTTAAACTGCAGGCTTTGACTAACTGTAAGCCAAATTGTGAATATGCACTTTTAAATCAGACCAAGCATTTCGATCACCATACCTACATCAAATTTTGCTTGCACAGATAGTGTTGTATCAACTTTATTCAAAAAGGCTATTTCTTTGATCAAGTTGAACTGCAAAATTGTCTCTTTTGTTGATAAATCAAAACTTTTAGAAAAACATTTCTAGAATTAGAAAAGTTTGAAAAATCCTTCAAAACTGTTATGTTATATCAATATTAATTTAACTATCATCTATTGCTCTTGCCACAATGCTAGCTCTAAGACTCTTCAAAACAAATGCCTACCTAAAAATATACACGGGTAATTAAACATTTGTTTTTTTATATCAATACAACCAAACAACAACGCAAAGCCGGTAAATGATCATTGCAACCCAAGGGCTAAAGTACCAAATATGAGAAAAAGAAGAATTAACGTACTCAGCGATGTAAATCCTCAAAAAATAGCAAAACCAAGTACAACGTGTTCAAGAATCCCCGGTTCCCTTAATTTTTATAGCTTACAACATCCAAATAACACCTGACGGAGAGCTGTTGTTTTGACTAATGTAAGAATATGCTTTATTCACTTACTCATATCCAAAATAACATTTGTTTTAAAAAATGAAATGGCTAAATTCATTGAAACATTTTAGCAAACACCTAGGCTGCATTCCAGAACGGGTCAATTTACTCACCTGACAGCGGCGTCTTCTTTGAGTGGAGTGAATTGATCAACAAAGGAATTTAAGATTAATGATGTTAATACGTTCTGTTGAAATTGGGGTGATTAGTTCAGAAACAACTCCAAAACCCTGAATTGAAAAGCAAGTCGATTTTATGACTGATTCAATATTTCAGTTCTACGCACGCAAACAAATTGAAAACATGCCATAATATCAGAAAAGTTAAACCTAAGTAACTTGCATTTAAGTTTGAAGTGTCAAATAAAAAAAGTTAAGATTCAAATTTGATAGGCAATGACTCGATTATGGAGAAATTTCAGTGAACTGTTATAACTTACAACTAAAAGTATCCATATGGACTCAATAACAACAACACTTAAACTGCAGGAATGTATAAAATCATAGCAATAGTTGTTATATCAATTTTTCATAAAAGTATGCACACCCAGAAACCTCATGGACACTGCAATCAAAGAAATTCACCAACTAAATAAGGTAAAAGTAGGTGTTAATTTCTATCTGTTTACAGATGGAGATAACTGAATAGCTTAGCTTAGGCGGTAGTTTCATTTGTTAGTGGATTTGAAATTCAAAGACAAAGGATGTGATACCTGCTTTAACTCCGTCGTTTCACACAACCACAGCCACCAAACGTATCACGGCGGTGGCAGTAAAAGAATCAGATCTAGGGTTTCGTTTGTTCAGGCGGTGGTAACTGGCGGCGTCTAAGTTAGCGACCGTGATAATCTTGGGGTGGAGCGAGAGGGAGATGGTGAAGTAGAGAGGACTTGTGGTTGTTCACAGGAACTCCAAAATGATGGCACGTACTGTTAATTTGGTCAAATTGAATCGTAATCTGATTGGATTTTCTGTTGAATAGTTGTTTGTTGTGAGTAAAGTACCATCTATAAATAAATATATATATATATATATAATGGTATTTGGGAGGGCTGAATGTAGGTCGGGCCTTATAATTCTGGTTCAGGGTGAATTTCAACTTGAAATGGACTCAAAATTTTTGGACTAGTGGCCTAGTGGGCTTGCATACAAAACTGCATGTAGAGGTAAAAAACCCGAATCCACAACCGGGCTTTTTTAAACCCAGGTTTTTTATACCCGAACCCGTACCCAACCTACCAGTAGGGTACGAATACGATATGCATTTTAGTATTAAAACTCGTACCCGATTTGTACCTTATGATACCCGAAAACCTAAACCGGTCTACCCAACCCTACCAGTAGGATACGGATATGGTATGCATTTTAGTTCCAAAACCAAACCCGATTTGTACCTTATGATACCCGAAAACCTGAACCGGTTTCCTACCCACCCGGGACCGGGCTTTCCAATACCCAAAACCGCATTCTCCAACACCCGAAACCAGGTATTTCAAATACCCGATCTTAAAAAGTGCAACCCCTTAAAAACCCAACCTATACCCAAAAAATACCCCGAGAAAAGCTAAAAAAAACCGAAAATAGAGTTTTTTTTAATACCCGAAAATATGGTATTCAAATAAAAATTCGAAAATAGGTTTATTTAAATACCCGAAAATAGGGTATTCAAATACCCAGTTTTAGAATACCCGATTCTCTACCCGACCCGAACCCGATGCATAGGATATAGTTTTTATAGACAGTACCCGGAACAGAACCTGATCCGGGTATTTTCAATACCCGATTTTCTAATATCCGCTCATACTCGAACCCGATTCCGTGCCTGAAACCGGGTATTAGAAAACCAGATTTATGCACCTCTAACCGGATGTACACAGTACACACTTTTTTTCACAGGTAAGTGCTACCGGATCCATTGGGCCAACGGCCCATAGGGCCGTCTACCCCTGGTTGCCTAAAAACATCTCGGTATATAGTAACAGACAGTAAGACTAAAACATTATTAGTAAAACAAAACAAAAATGATAATTGATTAAAGAAAGAAGACAACACATGCAAATGCCATCATTTATGTACTTTTATGGCGGTGAATCTTATAGTGAAGTAAATGGTTATTATGACTTGGTTTTTTTTTTGTCGAACTTTTAACTTGTTTGGTGATATCGGATCATGCTAAACTATACCTAACTTTATGGTTTTCTTTTGGACATCATTGCGTTTGTTAATTAAAAGAAAATTTTGTATAAACATTTTTCAAATCAGGTGCTTGCTAATTTGGTATTTTGTTTGTAGGATTACATTTTATTCGGCCTTTAGGTTTCAACTTTGATTTCTATTTCAAAGTATGGCTGTGCCTTTTAAAAGGATTTTTTTTTTTACATATAACTGCCATTAATAATGTGATCATCTGGTCATTTCAATCTTTTCGAAAAAGAGGATGAACATGATGTTGTTTGGTTCTAAAGGTGCACCGCATGAGTGCCCAGTGTGCTCACAACATTTTGTAGTTAATGTACCTAATCTTTTCTGTTAAATCATGCATTTCTAAAACTTTGTGTTTTATGTGGCTATATTTTATCTAGTTCAACTGCCTAATTTTCATTCCACCATCATAGGAGGGTTGGATGATATGGGTAATGGGAGGGTTGGATAATGGTTAAATTGGGTAGTTTAGGACTTTAGATATTGGGTCAAAATGGGTCGGTCGGGTTGATCTGAAAATTTTGGTCAACGAGTTTTAAACGATACGAAAAACATGGGAAACAAAATAAAATCTGAAAAATGCTGGTGAATGGTAGCTGCATCAGCTTCCGGCTTATGCTCTATCTTTCGTTTTGTACAGGTTAGCAAAACAAAGGAAAAATCATGATAACAATCTCGTTGACCAAAAAATTGAGAAAATAGCTATCAACTTCTCATTAATAAAATTATCCAATTTTAAAATCTATTTTTAAAATTTATTTGAATGAAAACCGATGATAGCTAGACACGTGTCTAACTCTCATTGGTTTGCACTCTATTGCGTAAAAGTTTTGATGATCCACGCTGAAGACTAAAGGTGATGACATGACAAGTTTTCACTTTTCATAGGATTAGATGGCTTCAGGATTTGTCTAGATTTTGGAGGTCGTGTTCGACAATAAAAAGACCCTTAATATAGAAATATACATATATAAACAAAATTCATTAGTACGATGATAATTGTCTCAAACATGATACAATTCGATTATAATTGGACCGCGTGTCAAGTTTTCATTAGATGGAATCGTTAAAAAAATAATTTCAAAGGCTATTTTTCTAAATGTTTTCGTGATTTCCCGATAATAAAGTACTAACACCATAGGCAAAGGTTCCATGTTGATAATATGAGCAGGTGATAGTGTCACGTTGATGTATTTGCACAATTGCACTGTTGGGAGTGGTGGGCCTAGGTGGACCTCAATATGGCCATGGTGATGAAGGTGAACATCATCATTAACTACAGAATAAGAATCTGGTGACATTACATGACACGTACAGTATATTCTGCAGCCTCAGGATTCAATAGGTTTTGTCGTGTTTTGTTTTGGTTACCCCACAAGCATTTTGGCCCTATTAATTTGAAGCATATCTTGTCAACTTCAAGCATGTGAATTATCATCGCTAAGATTTCAAACTTGATCTTAAAATCGTATCATTTTGATTAGCGAAAATAAATCGACCTTGAATAGGATCGTATGATCCCATGTAGAATTGTAATATCTAGAGCAACCCTAATTTTGCTTGAGTTGAATTAGTGAATTATAGACAATGGTACATGCACCAATTGACTGGGGTCTTGATGGTTGAGTGTTACGTGCCTTATGTCCATGGTTTGATGCAAAGTCACTATCGAGCCGGGGGTCTCATTGGAAGCAGCCTCTCTATTCCTATGAAGTAGAGGTAATGTTGTCTACATCTTACCCTCCTCAGACTCTACCATAGCTTTGCTATTGGTGGGATTTACTGAGTACGATGATGATGATGATGTGTACAAGTATGATAAGTTGCGTTATAACATTGTTAGTCTAAGGATTAATTTTGATATGATGTATACGTTGTATGAAAGGGACTATGATTGTATGACATGTTAACGTATCTCCTCATCTCCATCCAATCATACTATTTCATAAATTAAAAGAATATATTCCACCTAAGAATTTTATTTGAGTTCCTTGATTTTTCTTTTATAAGCGTGAGAACCTAATGCCAGAAAAATCATGAGACCCTGAAAATACTCGGTTGGCTGAGATAAGATGCCTTCAAAAGGGTTAATACAGAAAAATAGTGGAGGCTAAATTTAAATTTAAACACGTATCAGACGACAACATTCTAGCTCCTCGTATTACTTCTCTCAGTAAATACCATTAATTCTCACCGTATCCATTTCATTAGGAATTGATGATCTTCTAATAATACCTTCTAAGAGATCTGTTGGCTCACATCCTTGATTTGCCATGCATATTCTAAGCATATCAACTTAATTGATGTGAGTTTAGATCATTCAAATTCTGGAACAAATTCACAACTTTTGTCATATCTTTCTTAGGTGCTAAACACACGAAAACACGAGCATGCAGCCATAATCACACACGCCGTCGCAAATACGTAAACGCGCGCAAAATATTCTTGATAGTTACAGTAGCATGGTGCATATATAGTTTGGACATATTGCCAACCAAAACTTATTCCATGAAGAAAGAATATGACCCTTCTTTTCAAAACTAAGCACACCTGTATTCAAGTTGCAAGTGGCATCGCATTCATGTCTTCAATTTTTCTTGGCATTATTGTCTCTTAATATATAACACTACCATAGCTTTCAATAAGTGACTCCAACATGTCTCCTTTAGAGCTCGTACATTGCGGGTCGGATGTACAGTCATGATCGAACACTACATTAGTAAACCACGAGTGGAAGGTCCGCTGGCATTGTATTGTCAAGCTACGCGGTGGATGTTTGTGGGTCAAGTCCCTGATCGATAATCAAACACCAAGTAAACGAATAACTCTCGTTTATAATAATCAGAAACTCTCACTCAAAAAACTGATTACAAACTCTCAAACACTAACTTGGTTTAACTCTTGATGAACCCTAACTCGGTTACACCAACTTCTCTTTTCTAATGTCTAACCATAACTCGGCTTATATAAACTAACTAAACTTGCTAGCCAAGACATTACCAAATATATAAAACCCTAATAACTCTTGGGCTGGGCTTTACACTTGGGCCAAACAACAATTGTGCCAACAATCCCCTCCCCCCCCCCCTTCCAATTGTTGTATCCGACTCACCCAACTCACCCCCTAATTTTCGACTTGAACTAGACGGGTCTTCAACTTCACGCTTGTCATCATTCTCTTGATTCTCTCAAGGTTTTTCTTGATCTCTTGCAATGTTCTTTGGGCTCAACTTAGCTTGAAGTAACACTTGCCTCGTTTGATCATTAGACACCTTCCTTTGGTCTTGAATCAATTAAGACCGATCCTTTTCCCCGAATATCAATACAAGATTCATCTCCGAACTTTACCGTTCCCGTTTCTTGCTCATTCAATTCATAAAAGTACGCTTTATTACCCGTCATGTGATTCGATACTCTGTTGTCAAGATACCAAACATCTTTCTCCATCGGCTCGGTTTCGAAACGCTTTGGAATCACACCGTCTTCATTCAGTAAAACTGTCTTTTGATCACCTTTAATCATAAATAAAGATAGATCAAAATCATCAACTTTGTTCAAATTAGATTCTTCCTTTTTCTTCATACGTTCCGGGCACATAGTCGCAAAGTGACCAAACTCATCACAACGGTAACACTGAACATGTGATCTATCCTTTCTTCCCCTTTGACAATCATTGGTTCTTCATTGTCCCTTATGACTTGACCCACCATCTTGACCACCTCGGTTTTCGCAACCATCTTGGTCCTCATCATCTCTGTCTTGACCTCCGGTTTCACGGCCTTTTCCACGCCCCTGTGAACTCGGCCAACCCTTATGTGACATCTGCCCCGATCCGACCCGACCCAGGTACCCGTTTCTCTGACCCGATCTCTTTCTGTTATGACTTTATATTTATTTATATATAATTTACTTAATAATAATAAATTTTCCTTCCCGCCGTCCCGTCCCTCTTCCTTCTTCCTCTTTTCTTTCCGCCTTCCTTTTCTCTTGTCGCCGTCCCGCCCTCCTGTTTAACCCCTCAGCCTTGTTTCCCTCTTTTTCTCCTAACTCTTTGCTTGTCCTTTGGTTCTTCCCGCCTAAGGATGTCTGCGCAACCCCACGCGCCAGACTCCTTGCGTGGAAGCCTGCGTGAAGATTGACTGTTCCTGCGTTACGCGCTAGGGACTGTAGTTCTTCCCGCGGCGCGCTAAGAATTTGTAGTTCTTCCCGCGGCGCGCGCTAAGGTTATCCTGTCTGCCTTCGCCCTCGCGCGCTCAACCTTCCCGAGTGCGCAGCCTCTCGCGCGCGCAGCTTTCTCGCGCTAGCCTTATATCTTTCTCCTGTTTTATCCTGCCGTTTACCTTTTTGCGATATCTTATCTTTTGAGCCGTTGACCTAATCTGCTTTATGTCTGAAGAGTTACTTTCGGCGCAGCATGCGCACCCACCCCATTGGTTGGCAGAAAAAGTGACTGACATTATCTTTTGAGATCTGCTTTTCGGTACCTTTATCTGACCCTCCCATACTTTACTCTGTTACCTGTCAGCTTTCCTTTGTCCCCTGCATCTGCCATATCTTTTGATATCTTTTGCTTTTGGAATCTTTTACTTTTTGGAGATCTTTTCCTCTTTTCTAGGGATTGTGTTCCCTAGGGTTTCTCTATAAGTAATAATGTTATTTTTCCTAACACATCACACACAAACACTTAATTTAACCTCCTCCTTGCTCTCTCTGCCGTCTTCCTCTCTGCCTCCGTCTTCCTCCCTGTTCTGCCCTGCTTTTCCGGTAATATATATTATATATAATAATTTACTTACTAATTATGCTAACTTGTAATCAAGACTAAAAACCAATCATTAAAACGATAATCTTTAAATATAGGTTAACCTTGCTTGCTAAGAGTTTGGTTCTTGCTTTGTCTTTCTTCACACCGATTATCAAGTGAGTAATCTCGTACCTAATTCCTTTTTGCTTTTAATGTTTTGGGATGTTCATGTGTTCATACAAACTTAGAGTCATAACTGTTTATGAGCTTTAGTCGCGCAGTATCCCATGTGTTGAGGACGTAGACTTGGCTGTTTATTTGTATGTGTGGATCATTAACCGTCTTGTCGGTCTATTCCGCAGTTCTCATGGTACCATTAGATGAACACGGGAGAACTATCGTTTATGATTTTCTCTTTTGTTTACACTTGCACAGTCTTTCTTGTTTGTGAGCTCAATTGTGAGCACTGGCAGTCTATGAGTATGAATCTTAGAGTTGGTCCCGATCGGATTACACCCTTGTTGAAAACCAGACATACACATGTTGCGCGCAGATTTATTGTTATCTATGTATTGTATTAAACTTGATTTCTCACCAACACGCAAGTGTTTGACGTTTATTTTAACACATGTTCAGGTTTGCAGTAGCTGTTTTGGAGCTTGAGGACACGTAGGAAGTTCTTTATTTCGGACCTAGATTAAAATGTATCAAGACAAGTTATTGCTGTTCGAATATTATGATTATAATATATTGATTTATGATGATTTATGTTATCTTGTGTTTACTTTGCGCGTGCGCGAATGAATATATTTATTAAATATTGACACCCAATAGTGTCACGAGTAATGAAACAATATGTGGCGTGTAACATCTGCCCGAATCCGACCCGACCCAGATACCCGTTTTCTGATCCGATTCTTTTTATGATTTAAAAATTAATTATAATCTTTATAAATCTAACCTTTAATAAATCTTTATGTATATATATATTTAAAATGTTTCTTCCGCCTCTCCTTCCTCTTCTTCTCTTTTCTTTCCGCCGTCCCGCCTCCTTTTCTCTTGCCTTCCCCCCCCCTTTTTTTGTTTAACCCTTGAGCCATGAACCCCTTTTTCTCTTAACTCCTTGCTTGTCTTTTGGCTCTTCCCGCCTAAGGATGTCTGCGCAGCTCCACGCGCTAAAAGGAAGCCTGCGTGAAGATTGACTGTTCCGGCGCTACGCGCTAGGAACTATAGTTCTTCCCGCGGCGCGCTAAGAATGATACTTCTCCGCGCGACGCGCTAGGAATTGTAGATCCTCCCGCGACACGCTGTAAATTTGTAGTTCTCGCAGCGCGCTAAGAATTGTAATTCTTCCCGCGACACGCTGTAAATTTGTAGTTCTCGCAGCGCGCTAAGAATTGTAATTCTTCCCGCGACGCGCTAAGGATTTATGTTCTTCCCGCGACGCGCTAAGGATTTCAGTTCGTTCCGCGACGCGCTAAGGATTTGTGGTTCTTCCCGCAGCACGCTAAGGTTTGTCTGTGACAGCCTTCTGTGTGTGCCTTCGCGCTCACGCACTCAGCTTTCTCGCGCTAAGTCTTGTGTCTTATCTTGATTTATCCAGCCGTTTACCTTTGGTGATATCGTATCTTTTGTGCTGTTGACCTAACTTGCTTTGTCTGAAAAGTTGCTTTCGGCGCAGCATGCGCATCAATCCTATTGGTTGACAGAAAAAGGTGACTGACAATATCTTTTGAGATCTTCTTTTCCTTACCTTGAACAGTGTTTGCCTGACATATCCCATGTGCTGTGAACAGTAACCTGACAGCTTTTTCCCCCTTTTTCCTGCTGCCATATCTTTTGCTTAGATTTGGTGTGATATTTTTCCCCTTTTTCCAGGATTGTGTTCCCTAGGGTTTGCCTATTTATACCCAGCCTTTTCTTTAACATTTCACATACAGACACTTAATCTCTTCTCCTTCTCCCTGCTGAAGACCTTCGCAGCGTAGCCGTCAACATAACTCCAGCTCTCCTTGCCTCTGTTTTTCTTTCTTTTCTTTTCTGCCCAGATCTCGGTTAGTAAATGTTTATAATTTGTTTAAGTAACTCGATGCATATTACCTATGGTTAGTTATAATCTAGACACTAAAACCAATCGTTAAACCGATAATCTTTACTTATAGGTTAACTTGCTTGTTTGGTTCTTGCTTTATTTATCTTCATCGCACCGTTTATCAAGTGAGTTATCTCGTATCTAATCCCTTTTTATTTTTAATGTTTTGGGATGTTCATGTGTTTATACATACTTAGAGTCTTAAACTGTTTATGAACTTTAGTCGCGCAGTGTCCCATGTGTTGAGGATGTTTACTTGGCTGTTATTTGTATGTGTGTATCATTAACCGCTTTGTTCGGCCTATTCCGAAGTTTTCATGGATCCATTGGATGAACACGGGAGACCTATCGTTTACGGTTTTCTTTGTTTACACTTGCACTGTATGTTTTCTCGTTTTTGTGCTCAATTGGGAGCACGGATTGAACTATGAGCTATGATCTATCTTAGGCTTGATCACAATCTGATTACACCCTTGTTAAACTCTAGACATACACGTGTTGCGCGCAGATTTACTGTATTGCATTAAACTTGATTTCTCACCAACACGCAAGTGTTTGACGTTTATTTTAACACATGTTCAGGTTTGCAGTAGCTGTTTTGGAGCTTGTGGACACGTAGGAAGTTTTCTTTTATTTTGGACCTAGATTAAAATGTATCAAGACAAGTTTATGTTGATCGAATACTTTGCTTTATAATATAATGATTTATGTTCTTTGTTTTCCTCGCTGCGCGTGCGCGATAAAATGTGTATTAATAAATATTGACACCAATAGTGTCACGGGTAATGAAACAATATGTGACGCCCCGATGTATAATCCGCCTTTGGTCGGGGTGTGACAGATTGGTATCAGAGCCAGGTTGACTTTAGGATAGGTGGTTAGACGTAACGACCTAGAAAACTTAAGTCCCCTCTCGCGCATGAGAGAAATCTCGTGTTTGCGCGCTTATTGTTAATTACTCGTTATTTATAAATATGCTCGCGCCTGCGCAGTATATGATTTTATGTTTTATTCCGCGATCTTTCGATTTTTGTTTATGTTCGTTTGTTGGAATTGAAAATCCGAGAAGTCATGGTGATACATGAATAGTTGACTTTCAATTCCCATTTACTTTATATTTTTAAGTTGAAGATTGAAAGGTCATGGTGATACATGAATTGTCAATCTCCAATGCTTATTTACTTATATTTTATATTGAGGATTGAAAAGTCATGGTGATACATGAATCGTCAATCTCCAATACCCGTTTGCTCGTATATTTTGTTTAAATTGAGAATTCGGAAGGTCATGGTGATACATGAATGGTCGATTCTCGATTCGAATTTATTACCTTTATTAAGTCTGCATATAAAGTCATTTACTTTACCTTAACTTTTGTTAGCAACTAGCTTCGCGAAACAAGCTTTAACAAGGTTATACTTTGCGCTAAAACGGTTTCTCAACATGATAAACTAAAACTAGAACTTTTATAGAATGCCTCCACTATCAGCTCGTCATCAGAGGAGAGAAGCCGCGCGCAGACGTAGGCAGCAACGTTCCCAGGAAATGGCCGCCGCGATAGCACAAGCCTTAAACCAAAACAATATCAACCGCTCTGGTTACAATATTAAATCCTTTCATGCGGGTAAACCTCCAAAGTTCACAGGACTTGAAGGAGCCACCATAATGCTCCAGTGGCTCGAGAAAATTGAAAACACTTTTCTCCATACCCATTGCCCTCCAAACCAGCGAACCTTATACGCCTCAAGTGTCCTGGAATCTAGAGCGCTTACTTGGTGGAACGGAGTAGCTCATGCGCGTGGCGCAGAGGTTGCTTCTAGCATGCTCTGGGAGGAATTCAAGGAACTTCTGACGCGAGAATTCTGCCCTCCCAACGAAGTCAAGCGCCTCGAAGAGGAATTCTGGAACTTGAAGCAGTACAGTGGCGAAGCGCGCGAGTACGCGACGCGCTTCCACGAACTAAGTTTGCTTGTCCCTCACCTTGTTACCCCTTCCCGCCGAGCCATCGAAAAATTTCTTGGGGGTCTTCCCATGGAAATTCAAGATTCGGTATGGGCGAGAAACCCAGTAACCCTCTCTGACGCCATCGAGTTGGCCGCTGTGCTCAGCGACAACCATGTCAGAGCAGGAACCCTGTTCCTGCGGGGAACTGAAGAGACCAAACCCACCAAGACTGACCCAGAACCAACAGAAACCAAGCCAGAACCCTCAAACCATAAACGAAGGCGCAAAACCAATCATCAAGCTTACGCGCTTGCTAACCCACTCGTCCAGCAACCCCTTTACCAACCTCCAGTTTATGCGCCTAACCCACTGTCTACCTACCCAACTCCCCCTGTAGTCCATAACTATGCCCTAACTAATCCTGCACTCCCTACCCCGCCAACTAAGAAACCTTACACAGGAAATCAGCCCTTCTGCCCAACCTGTAAATTTCATCACCCAACTCAAGCCCCGTGTAGGCAATGTAACCAATGTGGCCGCGCTGGTCACTCTGCTGAGTACTGTAGAGTCCCTCCCGCCAACCCAATTGTGCAAACACCACCAACCTACCCGCAGAACCCACAACCAACATACCAGAATCCCCAACCAAGATCGTGCTTTAACTGCGGTGATCCCAGTCATTTCCGGAACGCGTGCCCGAGGCTACAAGTCCAGATTACTCAAGCGAATCCGGTGAACCAAATTTTGAACCAAGTGACGCGCTAACAAACTTATAACCGCGCACCGAGCGCAAGCGATTTATTGACGTAGTTAATGGTACATTTTTTTTTTTTTTTTTTTTTATGCATCTATACTTTTTGTTACTGGTGCCGATAGTTTTATTTCTCGCGCGTTTGAGCAGAAGCTCGCGCGACCGCGCACTTTGCTTAAGGAAAACTTGTTGAATTGGCTAATGGCGAAACTATTTTAATAAACTTTATAATCATGAACTGCACGCTTAATCTTAATGAAAACGATTTTGATCGACCTTATCCCCGTACCTTTTCTTTGCGCATCCTACTTAGAGATAAATTTCGGGACGAAATTTCTTAAAGTAGGGGAGACTGTAACATCTGCCCGAATCCGACCCGACCCAGATACCCGTTTTCTGATCCGATTCTTTTTATGATTTAAAAATTAATTATAATCTTTATAAATCTAACCTTTAATAAATCTTTATGTATATATATATTTAAAATGTTTCTTCCGCCTCTCCTTCCTCTTCTTCTCTTTTCTTTCCGCCGTCCCGCCTCCTTTTCTCTTGCCTTCCCCCCCCCCTTTTTTTGTTTAACCCTTGAGCCATGAACCCCTTTTTCTCTTAACTCCTTGCTTGTCTTTTGGCTCTTCCCGCCTAAGGATGTCTGCGCAGCTCCACGCGCTAAAAGGAAGCCTGCGTGAAGATTGACTGTTCCGGCGCTACGCGCTAGGAACTATAGTTCTTCCCGCGGCGCGCTAAGAATGATACTTCTCCGCGCGACGCGCTAGGAATTGTAGATCCTCCCGCGACACGCTGTAAATTTGTAGTTCTCGCAGCGCGCTAAGAATTGTAATTCTTCCCGCGACACGCTGTAAATTTGTAGTTCTCGCAGCGCGCTAAGAATTGTAATTCTTCCCGCGACGCGCTAAGGATTTATGTTCTTCCCGCGACGCGCTAAGGATTTCAGTTCGTTCCGCGACGCGCTAAGGATTTGTGGTTCTTCCCGCAGCACGCTAAGGTTTGTCTGTGACAGCCTTCTGTGTGTGCCTTCGCGCTCACGCACTCAGCTTTCTCGCGCTAAGTCTTGTGTCTTATCTTGATTTATCCAGCCGTTTACCTTTGGTGATATCGTATCTTTTGTGCTGTTGACCTAACTTGCTTTGTCTGAAAAGTTGCTTTCGGCGCAGCATGCGCATCAATCCTATTGGTTGACAGAAAAAGGTGACTGACAATATCTTTTGAGATCTTCTTTTCCTTACCTTGAACAGTGTTTGCCTGACATATCCCATGTGCTGTGAACAGTAACCTGACAGCTTTTTCCCCCTT
Source organism: Bidens hawaiensis (assembly GCF_021521415.1). Taxonomy (NCBI): domain Eukaryota; kingdom Viridiplantae; phylum Streptophyta; class Magnoliopsida; order Asterales; family Asteraceae; genus Bidens; species Bidens hawaiensis. The sequence continues at coordinate 347,184 of NW_027492158.1, forward strand.
TTTCCTGCTGCCATATCTTTTGCTTAGATTTGGTGTGATATTTTTCCCCTTTTTCCAGGATTGTGTTCCCTAGGGTTTGCCTATTTATACCCAGCCTTTTCTTTAACATTTCACATACAGACACTTAATCTCTTCTCCTTCTCCCTGCTGAAGACCTTCGCAGCGTAGCCGTCAACATAACTCCAGCTCTCCTTGCCTCTGTTTTTCTTTCTTTTCTTTTCTGCCCAGATCTCGGTTAGTAAATGTTTATAATTTGTTTAAGTAACTCGATGCATATTACCTATGGTTAGTTATAATCTAGACACTAAAACCAATCGTTAAACCGATAATCTTTACTTATAGGTTAACTTGCTTGTTTGGTTCTTGCTTTATTTATCTTCATCGCACCGTTTATCAAGTGAGTTATCTCGTATCTAATCCCTTTTTATTTTTAATGTTTTGGGATGTTCATGTGTTTATACATACTTAGAGTCTTAAACTGTTTATGAACTTTAGTCGCGCAGTGTCCCATGTGTTGAGGATGTTTACTTGGCTGTTATTTGTATGTGTGTATCATTAACCGCTTTGTTCGGCCTATTCCGAAGTTTTCATGGATCCATTGGATGAACACGGGAGACCTATCGTTTACGGTTTTCTTTGTTTACACTTGCACTGTATGTTTTCTCGTTTTTGTGCTCAATTGGGAGCACGGATTGAACTATGAGCTATGATCTATCTTAGGCTTGATCACAATCTGATTACACCCTTGTTAAACTCTAGACATACACGTGTTGCGCGCAGATTTACTGTATTGCATTAAACTTGATTTCTCACCAACACGCAAGTGTTTGACGTTTATTTTAACACATGTTCAGGTTTGCAGTAGCTGTTTTGGAGCTTGTGGACACGTAGGAAGTTTTCTTTTATTTTGGACCTAGATTAAAATGTATCAAGACAAGTTTATGTTGATCGAATACTTTGCTTTATAATATAATGATTTATGTTCTTTGTTTTCCTCGCTGCGCGTGCGCGATAAAATGTGTATTAATAAATATTGACACCAATAGTGTCACGGGTAATGAAACAATATGTGACGCCCCGATGTATAATCCGCCTTTGGTCGGGGTGTGACATGGCGCCCCGATGTATAATCCGCCTTTGGTCGGGGTGTTACACCTTACCTCGGCTACCGGACTGATCATTTGACTTGCCTTTGTAACTAATTTCGATCGATTGAAAAGTAACTGACCTTGCGAATTTGAAGCACGCTCTCTCCCTCGTAGATGTTCCTCAAACGCCTTAAGTCTTCCAATAGCGTCTTCAAACATCAAACTATCAAGATCAACACTTTGCTCGATTGAGGCTACGAGTTGAAAGTACTTATCTGGAACCGCATCCAGCAACTTCTTCACCAAGACATCTTGCTCGAACACGTGACCTAGACTCGCTGCCTTTGAAACCATACTCGTCATTTTTCCCGCAAATTCGTCAACAGTCTCGTTTTCCGCCATCTTGAGTTTCTCAAATTCACTTTTCAACGTTAGCAGTCGAGCCTTTTGAACTCGCTCGGCCCCAACATACCGTTCCTTCAAAACCGTCCATATATCTCGGGCATTCTCGTATTGAGAAATCTGAAGAAAAATATCACCATCCACTACTTGAAACAAAAACGATCTTGCCGTTTTATTCTTCTTCGCATCAATAATCGCATCCTCTTCAGGTTGAACAACATCCCATAACTCTTGTTTTATTCAACTTTGTAACCTGTAACGAAATCCCCCCACTTGCTTTGGGTTGGATTACCGGTCTTTCTTCATCACCTGCCATTGACGTAGAACCCTTTTTCTCCACTTCATTGAAACAAATACAAACAGCTCAGTCCTGAACAACTTTTCGAAACCAAGCCAACTTGCTCGTATCAAATCCTGGTTAAAACCTAACTCGTTTAACCCAATAAATACGAACTCTGAATTAAACCGTCTTATTCAACCCAAATAAAACTAACAATAATGGTTGAAAACCAAATTATTCCAACAATAAAAAAAACTCAGCCTTGTTTGAATCAGGAAAAACAAAAAGATTTGAAACACCTTGTTTATTCCTTCTTTTTTTTTTCTTCGTCCCCTATGCAGTAGAAATATCTAACACCTTTGACTTTTGTAACCAAACCACGAGAAGTCCTTTTCTCCGGTGCGCACACAAAAACCACAAACAATTTTCGGAACCGCCCAAATTACCAACAACTATATTACGACCGAACCAAGCTCCTTGTTCAATCGACTGATGACGAGAACCTCGGTGATGCTGACTTTATGAAGTTGATTATCGGTCACGGTGGCTTAGTCTCGACGGCGGCGGCGGAGTCGATTATCGATTTCTTGAACTTGACTCTGATACCAATTCAAGTCCCAGATCGATAATCAAACACCAAGTAAACGAATAACTCTCGTTTATAATAATCAGAAACTCTCACTCAAAAAACTGATTACAAACTCTCAAACCCTAACTTGGTTTAACTCTTGATGAACCCTAACTCGGTTACACCAACTTCCCTTTTCTAATGTCTAACCATAACTCGACTTATATAGACTAACCAAACTTGCTAGCCAAAACATTACAAAATATATAAAACCCTAATAACCCTTGGACTAGGATTTATACTTGGGCCAAACAATAATTGTGCCAACAGTGGGGACGATGGGACGGACCCACGTATGGAAATGCGTGGCTCCTTTTGTTTTTCTTATAATTATAATTATGTTTAAACTTTTAAAAAATTTGTAAATTTTATGTACTTGTAAAAGTTTGTGAACTTTTAAATGTTTACTAAAGTTTTAAGATTTTGTAAAGTATAAGCAATTTGCATATAATACTTAAAACATATTTTATTGTATGTCTTTTTTATGTAATATTTAAACCTCTGAAAAACAAAATAGTCTTATTAATAAATAATTTTGTAAATACATTTAGAAGGTGAAAGGCTAAATGATAATAAGAATAGTCTGAAAGAAAAATTCTTAGGTGAAGGATGAGAGGTCAAGAATGTTGCTTATGTGTTGAAATGACACATTCTTAGGTGAATAAAACATCATGTAGATGGTCTAATTATATGCTAACAAAACCCGTAAAATGATACATAAAACATAATAACATTTTTACATGAATCAGACGACATGTAAGATATGGCTTGCCAAGGCGACATTCTCATAAACTTTTTATTTAAGATAAATAATAAAGTTATCGATCATATGTATTTTATATTATACAGATTAGGGTATAATATAATATTACACGTTATGTTACTGATGTTGCATGTCAATAATCCCCTGTTCCGCGTATAAAAAGACCGTCACTTTTTTTTAAACGACCGATAATTTTATTCAAAAGGGAGACTAGCAAGTAACTAGTTCCCACATAGTTGCATACACCAAATTTAACAAAATGAAAAACTACACCAGTTTACCTATTCGAGACCCTCAGTTTCTTCACCTATAAGTACGAGAATCTCTTGATGTCTCTTTTAGTCTGACACTCGTGTTTTGTTGAACAAATTATCATCTCTCATCTTTCACAAATACCAACAAGCCATGAAAATAATTGATTGAATTGTTTTCTTTTCCCATCTTGGCCCGTACATTTGTATGAACCTTTAGAAGATCTCCAATCGTAAAGGCATAGACTGGAGGTATACCACACCAGCTGCTTGCGAATCGCCTGGTAACCGAGGCTACGTAGCATGATATCAAAAATGTGTTGCACCGACTCCGTTGCATCTTCACATAAAGGGCATATGTTGATTCCCTATATGACTCCTCTTTTATGTAGCTCCATAAAAATTTACCGATTTCTACTTCCACCCGAAAAAATTCACCTTGAGTGGCACCTATACATTCGGATCCATAACAAAAGTTGAGCTCATAATTTTGTCACATGCCCGAGTTTTTGCAAATGTAGTTTTTAAAACATTGGGTTCTGTAATTCAAAATGGGGTAGCGGCGCAGCTTGTTTCCCGCTTCATTTAATACTTTGTAACTCATTGTTAATTAATTTATATTTATTTCAACAACTAATTAATGTGTATTTAAATGAGTATTATAGTACGAAAATGGCGAATAAGAAAAAGTTAAAAATAATCTTTTTAAAGTAAAGCTAAACTCCCATTTTATATTATTTTTATTAGGTTATTGGAAGAAAGTAGCGTACAAATTGATATTATTACGTCTCGATCGTTGGCCATTTATTTTTTCTTTTTTCAAACATTAAATTTCGAATTTATATCGAATATATGTTTTTTTTAATTCTAGAAAATAACACGAGTAGATGAATATTTATTAGTGTAAAATAAGGCGCGAATGCTACAATTTAGCACAGCTTACTCTAGAATTGTTTGTTACACTGTTCATCGATAATAGGGTTTGCATGTTCGGCCGGAAACTGATCTAAATTTATTGAGTCTAAGCATAAACCCGTGAAATTCGCGCACTATAATAAATTCACACGGGTACACATATTTCTACATTTTTTTAATGACAAACAGACAATCTTAAATTCTACTCTTAAAATCCCCCTAGTATAAGACTTAAACCTACATGGCTACATGACATTGGTGGTGGTAAAAACACCAACGCCGCTAGGGCAAGAGACCATTTGAAATTCTACAACCGATGTGTTCCTAGGCATGACCATATATAACATAAAAATCGCACTTGAAAAGCTAGATCGCTATTGCTAAGACAGGGCTTGATCCTATGACCAGGTTATGAGCCTTCCAAGTTACTAAACGGTTTTACCATGCGCCGAGAGAAGAATCGGAAACTATTTTACTAGGTTGTTCTTACATGAGATAACTAAGTTACATTTGCCGTTCCAAGAAAAAAACTAAGTTACATTTCTCATCCCTTAGCATATTGACATGAACAAAATAGCCCATAATTTTCACTTGCTACAACAAAGATGCTATATTTGGGGCTTTTTTTAGTATGGAAACTAATTACTATAATTGTAGTTGATAAAGTTAGTGGCAACAGCATATGTTGTCTTTTGTTTAAAAAAGAATAAACCTAACAACGAACATTTAAAGGCTCTAATCTTTACTTTCAAATAAAGTCCACCCCAAATGAGGGAAAAGTAGCACCGTCAAAAATTTTATTTTATTACAAACTAAATACATAAATACATATAAATAATAAGGAATATTAAATTAAATAACAATTAAAAAAAAAAAGAAAAAGCCAAGCTTTTGTTTTGATACAAACTGAATTCTCTACATGCTCATTAACTTCATAGAAATTTCATATATGATAAGAAATTAATAAATAATCGGGTTTTAAAATGGGGTGTAATCGGGTTTAGTTCACAAACATATTAAGTGGGTCATATTTGAAATTTGAGGAGGGTTAAGAAATAAACGTTATAAATATACTTTATAAGTTTATCAAAATACAACTCATTAACATGTTGATTGCAATCCGTTTGACTCGTTGTTTAGATAAACAAATTATACAAGATGTGTTTAAGGTAGCTAGTTTAAGCTAGTGGATTAAAGTTAACATCACTAACATGAATAACATATTTAAGTTCATCAATTTAACACGTCAAACATGTTAACCCGCCAACATACACCCTAACTCACACTATAGTTCTTTTCTGACTACGGGTTTAGAAAAACTAATATTTTGAAAACGGTATTTAAATTTAGTTAGTTTATCAAGTGTAAAAAGTAACTATAATTTATGCATAATGGAACAAGCATTAACATTGATAATAGTTGTTTATTGAAAGTAAAATCCGCAAATGATTCTATGAAGTCAAAACAATACCATTGGTTGATTTTACATAAATTAACAAAAATATTATTTATTAGTCAAATAATATTTATAATATTAATGAAAAATGATTTAGATGTTAAGTTAATGTGGATTAGTTAAAATTAAGTGAGAAACACTAATTTAAAAAAAAACTTGTGACGCAGCTTGTTGCTGATAATAGTTGTTTATTGAAAGTAAAATCCGCAAATGATTCTATGAAGTCAAAACAATACCATTGGTTGACATAAATTAACAAAAAATATTATTTATTAGTCAATTAATATTTATAATATTAATGAAAAATGATTTAGATGTTAAGTTAATGTGGATTAGTTAAAATTAAGTGAGAAACACTAATTAAAAAAAAAATTTGTGACGCAGCTTGTTGCCTATTTGTCTTATGTTTGATGCACACACTATTTTTTATGGCTAATATATCTAAATAAATAAAAATATATAACTATTACAATTCAAAATTAATACTTTTAAACTGAAATTAATTTCCTAGTGAGAACTAAACATAAATATATCAATATGGTGGCATTTAATACATAACCGTTTCCAAGTTAAAAATATGATAATCACATGATGCGTTGTAGTCTCTAGGTAGTGATTGATATATATAATGAAAGTTAGAAAAAGAGTGAATTAAGTGATGACGTAACCATCTTACGTATCACAATTACAAACAGCTATATGCTTAAAAAACAGCTTTCGTATATATTCATATTCCAATAGAAAATCCAGGAAAATGGTTTTAAAGAGTATTGGATTTAAAAAATGCTAAATGTAATAGCCCAATAGAAGTTGAACACAAAAGATGGTTTGTGACGCTCGAAGTGAACCGTATAACTTTAATTTATTTTGGAAAAACAGGACACATTCTGAACTCATAAAAGCATCCCTCAACCCATCATTTCTAAATCAGAAGTATAACACGTAAAGTGATATCATAAACTAATAATTACATGCTCTTGTTAAAATACAAGAGAATTATGATTTGTAGTAAATCGTATATGTGATTCTAGTTATAAAACTCATTCTACATTAGTAGATATGAGCCATAACAAATCGATACTACTAACTTGCTTCTAAATGCGTATATCATTCGATTTTGGATTAGAAACTCCTGAAATTCTAATTGAACTGAATTCGAATAACGAGTTTAAATTAAAATTTGGGTTATTTGAACTGAGTTCCTATCCAAACCGAATTCAAATTCAGGAATCTTGAATAGACACACCGAACTCATAAACACCCTACTTCTTTCCAAACCTTCCTTCCATTAATATAGATGTCTTCATGGCTCTTGAGCAACGGTGGACCTCTCCCTCCCACTAAATGTGAACATGCATATCATAAAATCTTCATTGTAATATCATATAATGCTAAAATATTAAAAAGGTACAAATTTATCATTACTAATATGATAAAGTCAAAACATTATCTAACCAAAAACATGAATCCACTACTAATCCGAGGTAATCTACAAAGATTATCAACTAATTATCATGCAACCTTAGAAAGATTAACCGTGTTTCAAATCAAAGGTCCACTTTTTCATCCATAGCCCAAAACTTTGACTTTGAGCTCGGTTTACTTTATTTATTTTCTTCTTTTAATAGGTAATAAAACTTTTGTCGACTTCTTTGATATACCCGTGTATTATACATTTTCTCATTAATGAATTAAACTAACGTAAAACGTAACAACATATTGGTTATTGATTTAATTATCCATGTACATATCGCTTATATAGATTAAAACATTTACTATTTTTTATTACTTACATATCAAAGGCAAAACTACATAAACGTCTTTTACGTTTAAAAGAACTTTCAGATTTCTTTCTCAATGTTCAAAAAGCACGCTGACCATCCTTTTATCTTTAATTTTTGTAATAGATGCTGTCCTTTAGACTATTGACTGCTAGCTTTTAGCGTTAACTCAAGTTATTTCATTGCCTTGTTTGGTTAGCTTATGTTAATGAAATGAATAACTAATTTGTATTGTTTGGTTTGTAAAAAAGACGAAGAAATGAAATACAAATGACGAAAATACCGCTGCCTCATAACAAAGAAAATTTACCAATATAGAGGAATGACAATGGTGGATTGGTGGCGGTGGTGGCGATGGCCAATTAATGTTTAATAACATGTGACTATGAGTGATGGTTAACACTTCAGATCTTATAGTTTCAAGTTCGAAATCTGAATCAAGAGAGTTTTACCATAATGATGGTTTCCTCCTTGATGGTGTTCCTGAATGAGTCGGGCCAAAAACGCCAAAATAAGTGTGAACGGTTGATATTCTGTCTCAGAAAGATGCATTCGGAAAAAATACCTTAGGGGTTTAAATGAATAAGAAGAAATACCTTATTAAAAGTATTAATTAAAACTAAATAAAAGGAAAATATAATGACTCATTTTGGAGTAGGTCCAAAACATGGGCACGGGGAATGTACCCGAAAACAGGCAGAAAGGATATGACAGTCGTGCAGTGCAGTAATAATAATATCAACGAGATTCTGAAATTTAAAACTTAAAAAGCTAAACAAACAGGTTGAAGATGTCTCATTTTATTTTATTATGTCTCTGTTTTACCCTGAATTTGAGGCGCTTAATGAAACATAAACCTTTTTAAGTCACAGATGGTAATCATGATAAATCAGACGCTAATGTGTGTCCATCAATCATCTATCAAACCGTGTATAAACAAATGATTGATGAATTGAAAGAAATAAACCAACCCAATTGGATTATTATTATTATTATTATTATTATTATTATTATTATTATTATTATTATTATATGTCCACTGCTCCATCAAGCATAAATTCCCTCCATCTCAGATGTTTTTGAGCCCTTAATCTCATTCCTGAAAAAGATTTATTGCTTTTAGATGCAATGTGCAGCTGGTTCACATAGTCTCTGAATATTCACTTCTTTTATTCTATTCCCTCATTTCCTTTATAAATTCACACCTCCACAAAACACCTGTTTCCTCATATTCATATTGCCACTCATACAAACAAATATAAATATTTCACATGTCTAAGATGAGTTATCCAAGTGCTTCAATGAGCTCTGGTAGCAGAACCGCTAGGCGAACCGTTGAATTCGGGAGGACATATGTTGTGAGGCCTAAAGCTAAGCACCAAGCCACCATAGTCTGGTTGCATGGTCTAGGCGATAACGGTTCAAGGTAACGGATAATATTATAAGTTGTTACATTGTTTATTTTATTTATTTTATTATAACCTTTTTACTATTGCAGCTGGTCACAAGTTCTGGACAACCTTCCTCTTCCAAATGTAAGCATATTTCTTTTGGTTATTCAGTTTTCATTAAAATTACATAATGGCATTTAATGACACATTAACATGTTACATGTTACATGTTGCAGGTTAAATGGATATGCCCCACTGCTCCTACACGCCCCGTGACCGCGCTAGGCGGATTCCCTTGTACTGCATGTAATAATATATGATACATTAAAAAGCTTAAAATATTCTTTAATTCTAATAAAGTTATGATAAATAATTAGTAACATTTTCGGGTTTGTTATAGGGTTTGATGAAGGCGAGCTTTCAGAAGACGGTCCAAATGATGTTGAAGGTTTAGATGCCTCGGTAGCTCACATAGCAAACTTGTTATCAACCGAGCCCTCTGATGGTATTTGACGTTTTTTTATATTAACTTACTTAGTTATTTATTTATTTGTTATAAAACATGCAAATTTGTTTCTATAAACAGTACAACTTGGTATTGGTGGCTTCAGTATGGGTGCTGCATGTGCACTATACTCTGCAGCTTGTTTTGCTCAAGGAAAATATGGAAATGGAAACCCGTACCCGATTAACCTGAAAGCTGTAGTCGGATTAAGCGGATGGCTTCCGGGTGCACGGTAAATTTCACTAATAAAAATTTTTATTTCTCAAATTTTTTATTAGGAATAATAGTTTGATGTGGTTGAATTCACATACAGGAATTTAAGGAACAAAATAGGATCAAATGATGCTGCAAGACGCGCTGCTTCATTGCCCATTTTGTTATGTCATGGACAGTGTAAGTATTTCAAATATGACGCAGATTCCTATATTACCAGTAAAATAGTAACTGATTATACTGATAAGAGGTAAAAAACGGTTGGGTCAAAATGGATTCGGGTAAAAATAGGTTGGTCAGAATTGGGTTGACCCGAAAATTTTTTGTTACATTTTTTTTACTGTAAGTAGTTAGTGTCAAGTATCAACCTGCAAAGGCTAATGTTTTTGTAATAGTTCTTACATTATTTACTTGGATTTTATTTCTACATGATTAAATCCTTGACTTTTTATGCTGAATAAAGGTCCTTTTGTAAACTTTAATGACTAGATTAAAATATAAGGGCCTTTTTGTATAGTTGTTAAAAGTTAAAAGATTCAGTTGTTCAACAAACTTCTCTTTTAATAAAAATCAAGGCCTAGGGACTTCATTGTTAAGTTCTAAAATTTAAAAGGAATTAATGATGAAAAAGTAAAGCCCAGGGATTTAGTTGTAGATTAAATGAAAGTCTAGGGTCTTTATTGCCCCCCCCCCCCCCCCCCCCTTCACTTGTGTAATACTGACTAAACAGAAGAAGAAAAAAAACTATTAATATGAATTTAGCGGGTGGTATATGTTTAGCCAACCCCTCTAAGTATACACTTCGGGAGTCTTTATACCCGTTTTTAACTAATTTTTTTTTTGGTGCCTATGTGACATACTAGAAATAAAGTTACAATTGTCACATCTAATACTGATTCTTGTAACCGATGCATGCCATACGTTACAGGTGACGAAGTAGTACCATATAAATATGGAGAGAGGTCTTCTCAGATGATGAGTTCAGCTGGTTTTCGTTATGTTACATTCAAAGGCTATCAAGGGTATGAAATCAATATCATAACTTCATTTGGATCAAAACCGGCCCTAAAAGAAATTAAATATAATCAAGATTCTTGTTGTGATCTTTCATCTTTCAGGCTTGGTCATTACACGGTTCCTCAAGAGATGGAAGAAGTATGTCAATGGCTAAACACAAGGCTTGGAGCTTGACAAATTAATGGCTTAATTAAATTAACTCGTGTTTGGGTAAAAAAAAATAAGAATGAGAGGAAACTTACACGGATTATAGAGGCATTTTGGTGGAGATCGGATGGTATACATATATAAATGTTGTTTTATATGTTTGTTTGTTATAAAATAAGGATTTTCGGGTGTCGGGAGCATTGATTCATAGATGACAATTTGTTGTTTGACTATTTGAGTATTGGGAATTTGGGATATTATTGTTGTAATGTTATGGAGTTATGAAATTACCTTTTGTTGTTTATAAAGGAGCATATAATGATGCAATATTTATGAATGAAGCTACACAAAGAAAACTTGCAACCCATAAAGATAGAAGAAGCATACAAGTGTCACTAAACTGAAACAAATATATTTAGTATATTAGTACTAATAAAACATAAAACAAACAAACATTGTAATAACTAGAAGTTAAAATCCCCTGGGGGGACATCGTGGTCATAAAGTGGTAGGCAGGTGTGGTGATTTCAGGAGCGTAGAGTAGAGAGCGTGTGTGCTTGCCGGTAAAAAAATAGCTAGAAGTTAAAACAAATATGTTTAAATGTATATCCTAGGTTTACGAATGAGCACATGTTAACTACTATTAACTTGCGCTTGAGCCAATAATGATACGAGCTAAGCCGGCTCAAGTCAACATATCTCGTGTTCAACTGCAGTTAGCTATTTTTTTTTGTGAGTTGTCTCTTTTTTCTTTTAAGGTTTGAAGATTTTCGATGTTATTATCATCTCAAACAACAAACTAGTAACAATATATAATTATACAACTATCAAATACACAATATTAAACTGCCAATCTATTGTTAGAAATATAATAGAATATAAAATAGTCTTGTCCAGAGCTGGGTCACAAATGCTTGTTGTTAATAATATTAAAAACCAGGATTTGTGACCCAACTCGGGACAAGACTCTTTTATATTAAGATCAAAACCACACCAAAATAATGGCCCTAAACCATCTTTTTATACTTAAACTCCATCAATTATCTATTCTCTTTTTATCATCAACTTTTAGTCTTTAGCTCTCTTCTTTCTCGGTTTAATCATTTAGCCTTTTCACCTGTTAACCATTAGGATTAACCATACATATATATATAAGAAATATATAAGAAATGAAAATAACAAATCTAAGAAATTGCTTGTAAATTTATATTAGCAAATGAACGACCCCTTTATGTTGTATTATCCAAGTGAGTTACATTTACGCTTTAATTAATTAATAATAAGTTACTAAAATAGGTTTATTTGTAATTTGAAGAACAAGTAACGAGTGGCTAATCTCATGAAATGTCACCCACGTGTAAACGAAGCCATATTTTTTGGCTTCCGAATTCGCAACTCTAGCAACAATATTTTCTTCATAAATTTATATAAATTTATTTTCTTTCCGTAACGAACCCTTCAAGAGAAAGCAAACCAACGAGAAAGATAAACATGGCGACCCAAAATAATACTGGTGTTGTAAATCAGGTATTGTAATTTATCAGAGATTCAATGTTGTGATCTTAATTATGTTTGCAAACGGATATGTATGTATATCTCCATGCATAATTTCTTAAATGCGTATATTTATCGGGATCTTAATCTCAACAATCAAATTGAGTATTGGCTTATAGCCTCCAAGTCTTTTCAAAATCAGTCTAAGATTCAATGTTGTGAATTGTGTTCTAAATTGTATTCGGAAACATATGTGTATGCCGGTATACATGTAAATGTAAATGCCGAATTTCTTCATATTTTTATGTTTATGGCAATTTTAATCGCAACAATAATGTGCCGGTTTTGTTATTCGTGATAACTGAAATATCTCTGAAAAGAAAATCGTGTGTGAACACTTTCAGATTGAATAATTACGTTGGCACTCGCGAATATTCAATGGATAATTGTAAGAGATAAATCACGAACGAATATGAAATCTCATCTTACCCAAATCTGACCAAATAAATTTCTAATTTTATGGGGTGAACGAATGGAATTAATCATTGCAATCCTTCTTAAAAAGGCATGAAAGTTAGCGGTTATGACTGCCATAACTGTATAATGTTAGTAGTTACATGAGTAGTAATTCCATCAGCAGAAACAGAGTTCCTAACGACCTATAGACCGTCAACAATGGTAAAAAAGTTACTATTGAAGTCAAATTACTACTAATGCACCAATTACTACCGAACATCAAAGTTTATATTGGCCTTCATTTTAACTACCGAATGCCAATTTTACTACTTCAGTTACTACCGAAGATCAATTTTATGCAACCTTTATCTTCAAAAGCAACTTTTCATATATAACAAAACAAGGGGTTGATACCCCATGGACCCCGCTATCGGGACGCTATCTAGGACCCCTGTTGTTCTGTGGGTTCATCCCCTTAAACTACCAAGGTGTCTTAAAGTGTTTGAAGTCATAATATTCTCAAACAAGTGTGCACTCAACTACACACGAATAGCTAGATGACACTTTAATCACCAACAGAACAAATTGTTACGAGTTGCTTCAAAACCAATCATCGATTTGGAAGTTTTTAATAATGAAAAGTAGTAGATTGAATATTTGGTGTTTGCAGGTGACACAGGGTGCGGCGAACATAGCTAGCGGGGCGGCAAATGGTGTGGCGAGTGTAGCACAAGGTGCGGCATCGGGTGTGGCCAACGTAGCTGAAGGTGTAGCTGGAGCCGTTAAGAGCACGGCACAAGGAGCGGCATCAGGCATAGGCAGCGTAGCCGAAGGTGCGACTGGCGCCGTGAAGAACGTTACTGGGAGTAACTAAAACTCATAGAATAGTAACTCAAGTTGCTTGATTTGATACGAAAGCTTGACGCACCTTCCAAAATATATATGTTACGAAGTTGTTATCTAAATTATATTTTATTTTTAATTATAAGCTAACAAGAATAAGTAAAACATTTTAATATTATATGAAAATATCATTACTTGATTGTATGAAAAATATAATGTTATGTCAAAGGTTGTATATTTATGTTTTCCTACACATTTGAATCTCTTGATAAGCTATTGACATGAGATTATTTTATAGAGATTTCAGTGTATGTATGTGCATTTGATTGAGCATTTAAATAAGTTTAGTTAAAGCCTTAAAGGTGTTGTTGAAGCATGCTGGTGTTCAGGGTGTGAGGGGCTCTTATTTTGTGGCACTTCAACTCAATCGCAAGATCTCCGCCGAACCAAACACTTAACGAACTCATGATCAGCCTCGTCACATGAGAGATGTTTCTGACAAGCTCAGACGTGAGAATAAGTATGTGTTTATGATTAGAATGTCTGAAGAGAAGATATCGGTTTAGTCATAGTAGTTGAATGTCCCTTCAGACCTTGTTTACAATGTAAATGTTGTATTTATAGAACTATAGTGGCTTAAGGAATGGCACTTTAGAAAATCCCCAAAGACCTTTAAAGTTTACTGCTCAATAAACCTTTCCATATAATACTTGAGCTCGTGCTCAATAACTAAACAATCTTCATTTGAGGCTCAAGCCATTATAGTCTAAATTAATAAACACAACATTCCTAAGGTTGCAATGTAAACAAGACGGCTCTTGATGTCACCCAACACTCCTATGGTTGTGTTTCTTTATTCTTTTAAAACAAACAGTATTGAGAGTCACCTTATAAGACGTGTAAGGTGTCTATTAATTCTAACGGGGAAAATTCTCAAAGTGTCTTATTAATGGAAAGATATTCATTTTTGTTCTCTTAAATATTTTTTTCCATAAATGTCCCCTGTAAACATATCTTTGACGACATGTTTGGTCTCAACGCGTCTTTCACGATGTATTTGACCTATTTTGTTTTTATTTTTTTTAATATTACATTATTATAACAAATTTTACTCACATTTGGTTTTTCTTTTATAACTTTTAATATAAAGCTATATATAATAATTTCAAATATGATGTTGATTCGTGTTTATTTTTATCTACATGTCAAAAATTATGCTCAAAACCGAGCCGCGCCAAATTTATATCGAAATGTTCAATAAATGATTAACAAAATTTGACCAAGCTTAGTTTTAAGTAAAGTTTATGCCAACACGTAGATAAAAATAAACAATTCTCAACTATATATTTGGAACTTTATAAAACTTTATACATTAAAAATTATTTAAAAAAAATACTAGTAAAATTAATTATAATAATACAATATTAAAAACACAAGAAAAACAATCAAAAGGCCAAACATATTGTGAAAGATACGTTGGTGGCTAGCAGGTCGTGAAAAAGATGTTTGGTGGCTAAACAAGTCGTGCAAGACGCGTTGAGATTAAACATGTTGTGAAATATGCATTCTTTTATTTAGTTGAAAAAATTTAAAATCTCACAAGGACATTTTGGTAATTTTCCCCAACTAAAAGCCGTACACCACGAAATGATAATGGTAATTGGTGCTGCATCAAATAAATTCATAAAAGGCTAAACCTCCCTTCATCATGATCGAAAACGATACTCACAGATAAACCCTAGAAACCAGCATTCATCAAAACCTGATGGAAAACCACTTCCCCAAACGCCCGAGATTATACGAACCCTCACCGAATCGGAGAACTCAACAGAGGAACGAACCATGCTTGAAGTTCCAAAGAGGTAGTTGCGGTTGTTGCTTCGCTCATTCCGCTGTGGAGACACGGCCGCAAGATCTGAAAACTCGGTTTTGCTGGAGGTACATGAACGGGGATGAGTGTCAGTATGGGGACAAGTGTCATTTCATTCATGTGAATATTCACCAAGTTGGTGAGCACCAGCGGAAGCAGCTTCCGTGGAGGAAGAAGCTGTGTATCAGGTGGATAGCCACTGGTGTTTGTAAGTTTGGCCGCAATTGTTGCTATGCTCATGGAGTATCAGGTAAGGATTTAGTGATGGTTATTGAGAATAGGAATTGGATAATTAATTAGGTGCTTAGATTCTGATTTCCCTAAATTCAATTGACGATTAGGTTTAACGCAACTTACTCTACATTTTGTGATTATTTTGAATATAAGAAAAAGGTGTTAAGCGAGCAGTTGTGCGCGCTCGTATAACTTTACTGAAACTGACTGATGTGACAGTGGTATGTTGTGTCAAAAGTTGTACGACTCATGCCACTTATACAACTTGTACGCTTGTATGCAAAGGTTATATAGGCTTGTATGAAAATGAAAAAGAAAAGGTGTTATGTGAGTTGTCATATGGATCCGTGTAACTTTTATTGAAATTAACTTACATGACAGTGGTGTGTTGTTTCAAAAGTTATACGGTATGTGTGATGTGATTGTTGGCTTATACAGGTGCATGATGTGATTTTTGGGTCCGTATAACAAAGAAAATCTGTTAATACGAGCATGTGTAACTTTACTGAAGCTGACTGATGTGACAATGTTGTGTTGTGTCAAAAGTTATACTAATACAGTGCGTATGATGTGACGGATCTATGGTCTGCAAAAATTGAAATGGGTCGTATAAAATCATGCGGCCCATATGATTTGACATGAACAAAATTGTTAAAAAGTAACAATCATATTCGTCAAACACTCAAAACTGATGATCATAAACTGTGATTACTCATAACATGTGATCGACCTTTTCTGGATAATTCCATAATGTAAATCATTTCCATCTGCATATGGAACCCATAACTGTTTCTTCATGTTGATTATTATAGCTTAAGTTTTTAAAGTTTGATTATGTTCTTGATGTATAAAGATGTCTCTGTATTTCCATATGCTGATAACTGTTCTAATGCCCAAATTCTGCCATGAAAATGGCACCAAATCCGTTACTTGGCTTACTAATTCTTGGTTTTGGCATTCACAGAATTGCAAAATCAAGGACTCAATTATGCAGGAGGTGGACTGTGCAAATTGGTTGATAAGAAAATGGAGAGGAAACAGTTGAAAGTCAAGTGGCAAAACAATGAGAAGATTAGTGGAGTTTATGCTGATTGGATTGATGACATGCCACTTGTGTCGCATACCATATAGTTCCACGTAGGCAGTAGTTTAAGTAGAAGAGTTTATCTCTATAATGATGACTTCATGAGTAGTATCAACATTTCTAGTATAAGTAGTACATGAAATGCTAATGCACTAATTTCTCTGTTCTGTTCTGCATGTGATTATTAAGAGCCTCTAATGCCAGATTGAGCAAGTTTGACCATTAACCTAGCTAATGAATCCGATGGGTTGACACATTTTTCAACCAAGGATCATCATGTAATCATGCAAAAAGTGTTCTTACATCATCTGATGTAAGAATGAGTTCAATGCGTCTTTAACACATGTTTTCAACTAGGGTCATAGGGTCCAGCCAGTTGAGTTTGTCGTGAGGCTTACGGTATGGACTCCAAATGAGAGTGTGTACTCAAATATGGGGTCCTATACTGGATGACCTCAGTCCGTGTATACAATATAATGGACTAAGAATAGTTGTGTTCACCGCCCCTAGCCAGACATGAAGGAAAGTTAGTGATTGTTGGCTGGACTCATGGTGGAGATGTGGCGGTCTGGGATCTAGGAGAGGGTGGCAAGTGGACTGAAACAGATTTACAAGGAAAATGGTCTGGGCATGATGCTGTGGAGAAGCGATGAAGATTATGAAAATGAACGGGTATGAGATTTGATTGAAGGTTCTAATCGGGTAAGTAGTTAGAAAGGTCGAAATTACCCGATCAAAGGAGTTTTTTCTTCACTCGTATCTCAAATTAATAATCATTTGTATGAATAAAGGTGACAATGCGAGTTGAGCAATTGTACCGATCAAAACAAATGTCGAGTCAAATACTTAAAATATCATAAGATAATTTTACCGAAATATATTTTGATTTTGATAATAATGTAGTTTTTGCATAAAATAATTAGAATGTTTGATAAATTAAAAGGTATAGTACCAGTACCACTTCACACCAGGCTGACAGTTTCTTTTCCAGGGAACTTTTCTTAGTTTAACCGCTAAATGGATCAAAATCAATCTCTAGATAAAATTTGTAGTTAGTTTGAGTATTGACAAGCACGAATTCACTAAAATTTCATGTTAGCTGCCGTATATTTAGATTAACTGTGCCAGAAGGCAACCTTAACCGTGAGTGCTTTTAAAATCTACTAATCCAAATACGACAACTTAATTCATCAATCTAAATGAGTCAAACGGGTGCACTGGGGGCGCAAATGGGTTGTCGGTTGGCATGCTTAATTAAACATGTGATGGGCCAGTATACTTAATTAAGTGGAAGTGGATAATGGATTAAGAGGTCTGCACCCAACATACTTAATTAAACAAGTTAAAAATGTCAACCTAAACATGAAATGTGAACATGTTAAACAGTCAACTTGAACAAAACATGCTTAATATAGAGATAGCTTTCATCATGAAGTCCTGGCATTTGATGCTAATCAATACAAATTTTACAACAAATTCAAACTTAAACATTGCATAATCTATCAGAATACAAAAACAGCACACTTCTATATAACCCAATGGATATCAATAACTTTTAAAAACCGAAAAAAGCAGAAAATGTGAAGTTATTTTATTACCCTTTTTGCCCTCATAGGTATCTTCTTGCAAGGGCTCGGACCTTTGTATCAAAATGTGAAGATGTAACACGAGATCCTGGTAGGTAGAGAGGATTCAGAAGAGTCTGCAAGACGTTAAAAGTGACTAAATTAAAGAATATCGTTAACTTATATGTTTATTAAAAGTTTATAACCAAAATGTAACTATGTTTCACTTTTTTGCCATTCTAAGAAAAATTTGTGTTGCTATTGCATTCGGTGATACAGGTAGCCTTCTGTAGCAAGTAAAATGGGGATACGGGAGTCGGGGCACTGCCATGTCATCAAATTTAATCCAAATTTAAACTAATAAAATCTTTGAACACTTGATAAGGTAAACTTGCCTTTATATAAAGCTCATGGACCTCTTGAAAGAAGCTCTTAATTCCATCATCATTACGGGAGTCATGAAGCAGCATCAATCGCGTATGTAAAGCTCGAGTCAAGAAAAATATTTACATAGAAAAAAAATCACAACTAATACTTTCGAAAAACAAAACAAAAAAAATTAAATAAGCAAGAAGGATATGGCCAGCTGTCACGTAAACCGACACCACCAAATCATTGAACCTGTCAATCGATTTTAAAAACCTGGAAACACAATAAGTTGAAATAAATATTTTATTATCATTATGATTGTTAGAACGAGATAATTATGAGTGTTACATAGCACTTGTTGTCCATGCAAGATCCTGTACAACATCCAAAGCTGCATGAAGGATAAACTGATGCTGGTGTGCAGCTTCTTCTTTCTGCAATGTCATTGCAATATATTTTAAATAATAAGGGTACTTAAAAAATCTTTATATCTGTTATTTTAGCAAAACATGTGAATTTACAAGTTCAAAACTTCAAACATGGTTGAATAGGTTAAGATTTATGAAAAAAGAAAACTAGTTTTATATAATCTAACATATAGTAACTGACTGGTAAAATTGACAAGTGAGTTAATAAAAGAAAACCATAGTCATACTTTAGGAGCAGTCCCAACTTCGGCCTCATATATAGGAATATCATTTCTGCTAACGATCATAAAGCATGCTGTGCTAGCCATTTTGGTCCACTAAACAAGTGAGTGATTTTATGCATATCTGCAACAAGATGATAAGATGGCGGACCAAGTGTTACATATATACATTCAATTCAAATATTCAATAGAGAACCAATTTTGGGGAGATATTTGCCTATGATGAAAGACATTTTGAAATCAAAGCAATCATATTCATTCATTCAGGAAGTTATCTAGATTTTATCTCTCAAATCAAATGCAAACTTCAGCACCTAATAATTAAATCAAAGCTTAACAAAGTGAAATGACAAAATCTAGTGTTACAGTCTAATCTAAGGTCCAGGGATACCTTACCTACATCTTAATTTCATAAATAAATAAAAAAACCTAACTAATACCAACGAGGCAAAGAAGAAGAGCATCGATCAGATCATTAGAGGATAACAAAACAAACTAGAACGTGTGCCCTAATAATAATAATAATGATGATGATGATTTTAGGTGCAATAATCAAGGTTATATACAGGTAACGGCAGAGACACGTACACTGTATGTAATTTGACCGGAGAGATCTACAGACCGACCGGAATGAGAATCAGGTAGGTATAAACATTAAACTTACGTCTCAGCCCCTCTACTTTAACCTACTTGCTTTAACTTATTGTTTTTTCCACATCAGCAAAAACATGTCACGCACGCAAAAACAAAACTAAAAACTAACGGAGAAATTTTGAAACCCCATTCATTAGGTTAGGGACAACATCATAATAAACTTGAATAATTGTGCACCCGGCATCTCTTAACCTATTTAGCGTATATTATAATTTACATTGGTCCAAGTCAATCAAATTACATTAAAATATCTAACATAGCGCATCCAAAAATATTACTACATTAAATGCACCCATCATTCCAACTTATCAAACACATTTTCACCAAGTTTACATACAGCTAAATCAAAGAGCAGCATTTTCAATTAGAACTTGTAGACCATTTTAAGAGTGTGTGCCTTGAATTACTTTCATACCAATTCCACCATTCCAAAAACCCTCAAACCAAACACACCTTTCATTCAAAATTTCATATCAATGGGTTGCATCACCCATGAGTCATCAATTAACAGACAACCAAAGCCTTAATCAAACGGGTTACAACTCTGATGATCTAATTTTTGGACGACTCTTATTTTCTTTAATATTCAAGCTCTGACATTTGAGGGACCAAAAAATCGTAACTGGTTTGAAATCATCTTTAAACTTTATTGTCACCGAACGCCCTGCTTAGGACACCCATTAGCAAGTGGTAAGTCCACGTTGTCAATGGTTCTAAATGTCCGTTTCACCATCTTATCAACATACAAAGTTCCATCTAAATGATCACACTCGTGCTGTAAAATACGAGCCTGCCACCCACAGGCATCCACCTTTATGGGCTTCCCGTCTCGGCCCAGCCCGTTAACCTCAACCTCTAGGGACCTTT
Source organism: Bidens hawaiensis (assembly GCF_021521415.1). Lineage (NCBI taxonomy): Eukaryota > Viridiplantae > Streptophyta > Magnoliopsida > Asterales > Asteraceae > Bidens > Bidens hawaiensis. Next base: position 368,106 of record NW_027492158.1, read on the forward strand.
CCACCAATGCTCTATATCCATCAACACTGCAGAAATCACACCAACAAAGAATCATTAGACCATTACCGTCTCAATCCATGTGTGAAAACAATGTTAAGACGATATTGTTGTGACTAAAGTACATGTAATCAATATTCGATAAATACATAATTGGCAAGTCAATAACTATCTCAACAATTATCAAAATCCAATTCCCGTTTTACCCTTAAATCCAAAGTAACTTATGTACTAGGGGTGGAAATAATAACCCATCCCTCAAGCAATAGGTTGATTTGCATATGGTTTCATTCGGGTCAACCCAAACTATACAACGGGTCAAAGCAGGTCAGGCTTACATAACTTCCTCACTTAAAATTGATCTAAATTGGTACTAAATGAGCCAATGAAGTAGAAATAACGTACTATACGAATACAAAAACTATATTACAACAATAATAAATTAATAATTTAAATCTTGAATTAAAAGATTTTGAAAACTGCATGGATCATAACTTAAACATACACTTTCGGCGCACTTAACGTTTAAAGCGTTTGACCTATAGCACAACCCTATTCCTTCTCATTCCTTAGTAAATGGGCTGAAATTGTCACAACGAGTTAACTCAATTCTCAAATCTTTACTTTCTCGACCCATTTGAGTTTTCCTCAATAAATGGAGCGCGTAATCAAACATTCAGACTATATACAAGTTGCAGACTTGCAGTCAAAATATATTATCAATATGTTTAAATTTATTAATTAGACTGAAGGCCGGTGAACACACCTTAAGCAGCCTTCGAAAAAGAATGCTGATTTATTGCCCTTCTTTTTGAGTTTCGGGTTCAAAATAACCTGCAATTTCAAGAATCCAATTAGAAAGCTTCAAAATCACAAACTGACATCAATAATTTTGCATACCAAAAGATCAAAAGGTCTTCTGTCTTGTTCTTTATTCTCTTCCTCTGGTGCATGTGATATATATTCTTTAGTATCCTCCAACACAATAATCTGCAACTCAATAACACAATGACCCAATTAAATCAATAATCTTCATTAATTTGTGATTAATTAAAAAATTAAAAAACTTTACTTTTAAAGGAATTCCAATTTGGGGAGCAGCCAATCCGACACCGGGTCGTCGTCTCATAACCTGCACCATATCATCAATAATCTTCTGGATCCGATCCGACCCGATTTCTTGAACCGGGACTTCCTTAGCGGGTTCGTGAAGAACCGGGTCACCGGCTTGCACAATACTCGGCAAATGCATTATCTTCTTCTTTTTACCCAACCCGGATAACCAGCTCGCCGGAGTTGGAGCGGTAGAAGAACTGAAGCCTTTATTAATAATAATGGCGGGAATGAATAGAGGGGTTAAGATGGGTTTATGTTGGGATCGGGTAATTAGGGTTTTGGATTGAAGAAATGGAAGCTTGACGGCGAGTGGCATTGAAGACAAACGGTGCGATAGCCGCCGGATTACCTCCATTAATTTACAGTTGATTGATCAGCTGTGGGAAATCAAATGGTTCGGACATTTAGGAATTAGGCCTAAACGGGCTGATGTTATTGGGCTTAATATGTTGTTAATCTCTTTTCTGTGGAATAACTAGTATTATTACCCGTGCTTTGCGGCGGGTATTCATAGAACAGTACTAATGCTCATTGAGCTAGATCAAATTTAACACAGTACAGTTTAAATGGTTAGACAGTTTTACATGGCATAGTAATGTTTTAAAAACCGGTATTTTATGCGTACCGGATTTGACTAAAAAATGATACAACCGATTGAACCGGGTTGTACCGGAAGGTTCAACCGGGTTGTATAGTTTACCCTATAATTTTATATAAATGCAACTTTAACTCAAATATAACCCAAAAATATACGATTTCATTATAAAAATATAATCCAAGAATTAATCCATATTCTAAAATAATACAAAAATACTTGTTTTTGAAACAAAGTTCTTTTAAAATAAAGGTACGCAATAGATTTATGGCATCAAAATGTTGTATGCATATATGTTAAATAACTCAAAATACTTAGACTCTAAATGATGTTTTTTCCATCTAGAAGAGTAGCATCATCACAAGAGCATCATATGTTCATAATAAATCATGAATAAACCATTAATAAATATCTTTATTGAGCATGAGTATCTTAATTATAGACTATTAATAAATCAGTTTTTCTTGTTATTGATCAACGATCAAGCATACAAAATTATTATAATGGAAATGATGGAATCTCAATTGTAATGCTCTATAATTGATCGATCAAGCATACAAATATAATTATTAAACAAGGATTTAGAATTTTACCTTGGATTTTGCTCTATCAGTTGATTGTAATGGGAGATGGAATCGTTGTTTACTTTTCTGACTATAATCCTTATGTTGGCTAGGTTAACAGTTAAAAAAAAAATGGGCCGCAAGCCCGCAACACAGCAGCTAAAAAATATTGGGCTAAAACCGGTTTGATGGTTCAAACCGGTATTTTGGAAAAAACCGGCGGTTCAAAGATCTAGTAAACCGCCCAATAAAACCGGGCATAAAATACCGGGCATCCATACAAAATCCGGTAATACCAGTTGAACTGGCCGGTTCATACCGATTTTTAAAACACTGTGGCATAGTTATCCATAAAGACACCGTAAATCCATTAACAAAGATGAAGTCCAGAATATTGCTAACGAATGTGTATATCTTCACACCTACAAAAAACGTTTTTGATGCCATAAGTACCTATTTGTCGGTATAATCAGAAACAAATGGGCTTAAGGCCAACCTAACTATTTATAAAATTTTAAATTTAACAATGGGTCATTAATCCCTGCCTATATAAATAGGTCGACAGGTTTCAAATTTCGCTTTCGATATTTACTTAAAATATGACGTAGAAATTAGCACATCTAACAGAAACACAACGGGTTAAAAAGGTCTTGTTTAGGTGAACTCGCAAATATGCGGGTTGTGTTCGGGTCCACGTGTCTCAAGTCTCAACTGTCTTCATCTTTCTTCCAAAATGAGGTTATAACAAACTGAACGCTTGGTGAATCGTTCGACGGGAAGTTCGTTTATGTTTGTTTATTTAATAAAATGAACGAACATGAACAAAAAAATTGTGTTCATTTAATTAAACGACCGAACACGAACACATGTTTCGTTCATTAATTTATGTTCGTAAACATTCGTTTATGTTTGTTTCTTCATGTTACTTTATGTTCGTGCATATTAATAGTAAATATTTATATATTATCTTGAAGAGTCATCTAACGGCACCATCGATCACCCTCGAGATAGCCATCTGTTGGTCTACCGAAAACCGAATATTGGAGACACAAAAAACAGGGTTTCTGTGGTGAGGAGTTGGTAAATTGCTAGCCAATATTAATGGAAGATAGCAGGCCAACACATGTAAACGTAGGCGTTAGGTTAGTTATGTTGCTGCTACGTGGCAACAAATTAGACCACAAAGGACTTGTACTAACAGCAAAAAGATATGTACCATTTATCTACAGCTGAAATGTGAGACAACGGCCGGTTGCATTTTAGTAGTTATATAATATGTGTTCTTTCTTTTCATACTAGACGGGTGCCCGCGCGATGCAGCGGAAACGAACCTTGGTAATAACATTATAGATTTATGGATGCTTCTTGTTTCGTTTGTAACCGTAAAACTATTTATTGGGATAAGTAGATTCACAGTTCTTATTTTAAACACAATTTAATATCGAAGTAAAAACGAAAACAGAACCTAACCATTGTTAATGGTTTGGTTTGTTGGGTTTCAATTTTCAAAGATCTAGTTTCAGTTTTCGGTGACCAAAAACTGTTATTAATGGTTTAGCTCGTGATTTAATTTAAAACCATCAAAACCGGACGGCAAACGCCTATACGTAAAATTTTATTTTTTTAACTGAAAAAAACTATGACAATATCATACTCAAATTAAAGATAATTAAATGCTCGTTTGTATGGTTCATTTTTTTAAAAAATATATTAACGTACGAAAAGGTTATGTTCGTTTAAAAATTGTGGGGTATTTGGGTTAAAATGAAATTATAAAGAATAAACGATGAAAAGATGAATGACCAAAATTATAATTATTCTTTAAATTTAAAAAAGTTGGTTAAAGTTGAGGGGGAAAGTTTGTAATTATTTTAAAGAAAAATGAAAACACGAATAACCCCTTTACCCTTATTTTAAGTTGTACAATATGTTTAAACACTTGTAAATCCTTTAAAATTCATTGTCTTAATTTGCCCATGACTCCTATATTATATATAGCATAGATAGTTATGTTTTTAGAGAGGTCAAATGGGTCAAACTTGTCGTTCCTTGATTTAAGTTTCGTCATTTCTGAAAACCAAAAGATGGGATAGGTTTTTGTGTCTCAAGAAGATGATCACTCAAATGAAGATGCCACCATCGATGTAACATCGATTTTGCGTTTTAAGAAAGTAGTTTTAAGTTCAAAAGTAGCTAAATGTAATCAAACACCCTGCTTAGGACATCCATTAACAAACGGCAAGCACATGTTCTCAATAGTCCTACATGTCCGTTTCACCATCTTGTCAGCATACAAAGTTCCTTATAAATGATCACATTCGTGTTGTAAAATACGAGCCGACCACCCACACGGCAGTGGCACACCCATCAACCTTTATGGGCTTCCCATCTAGGCCCAGCCCATTAACCTCATCCTCTAGGAACCTTTCCACCATCACTCCATAACTATCAACACTACAAAAATCACACCCCAAAGAATATCATTAGACAGGGTGCGCATGATATTAAAAAAAAAAGATAAAAAATCTTAAACCGAAAAAATCAAAATAACTGATCGAACCGAAACAAAAACTAGCAGTTTTTTTTTGTTTTCATAGAACCTGAACTTTCGTTTGGTTATGATTTTTTTTAAACAAACCGAACTTTTAAAGGAATGCCAGTTTATGGAGCAGCTAAGCCGATCCCAAAGCGTCTCCTCATGAACCTGCACCACATCATCAATTATCCTATGCATACGATTGGTTTGCAACTCACCGACCGCTCACTTTAAGATTTATCCTAGTTAATAGTTGGCTTTTAATACAAGTGGTGCAGTGATAGACTGGTCAGGCACGAGGGTGAGATCTGTGGGCAATGGGGAGCTGCTGGCCAAAATTAATGAGTTGCGGGAGCTGCTGGTACAGTGTCAAGGGGTTCGGTTATATGCAAAACAGGACCGGTTCGTGTGGGGGGTTGGACGAAGGGTCAGAATTTTAGCATAATATGGAAGGTTGGTCGGAATTTGAATGGAATAGCTTTGTGTCAAAGAAGGTGGGTATTTTAACATGGCGAGCAAAAATGGAACGGATCCCCTAAATGTTTTCATTGGCTATGTGGAATATTCTGGTTGCCTAGAATCGTGTGTCTGATATGCGAGGAGGAATTGGAAATGGTGGAGCATCTGCTAGTGTAGTGTCAATTCGCCCAATGGTATGGAGTATCTGTTGCGGTAAGGCTCCAACAATATATGCAGTATTCATGTTTGTCGACTCGGAAAGCAAAGGTCTTTCACGCAGTTTGTCGCAATGATTTAGTGCCTTTGGAATGTGAGAGATTATTTGGTGTTTGAAAGAAAGCCGACACACTCGAATAACGTAATAAGTGAGATCAAAGCGTGATGCATTAATGGTGGTTGTGTTTTGGTGTTTGCTTGCATCATGCTACTTTGGTGTTTGCATATATCATAATAAAATGTTTTTTGTTGATCGTTAAAAAAAGATGATTATGAAAGTTTTTGTTGACTGTCGAACAACAAACAAACGTATACAATAAACAAAGTTAATTACTCGGACGTTTCCAATAGTTTTGCACGAATTACATGTACGCTCCATACGTGCAATTAGAAAAAGAGAAGCGTAAGGACCAACTAATTTCACATTATATATCAAGTTCTTTTCATACACATTTTCTATCTTATCTGATTATTAATTTAGTATACTCACAAAATAATTTATTTCGTTTATTTCGTGTACTTACAAAATACTTCTTATATGAATTTGAATTATTACACGATAGGTTCTATCGAAAGAATTACAAACCCCGAAACCTAAAACCTTAGAACCTAATGTTGATCTACTTAGATGTTTGTCACATTTAGAATCTCCACAGCTTATGTAAAGTCGTCCTCTACACAGATGAGCACTTAAAAAATCAAAACACTTATCTAAATGATTTCTAAAAGGATAGAAATGGCATCAACCCAATTAGATTGTCACCATATTTAATTTATTTAAGAACCCTATAACAGTACATAAATTAATCACATAGAGCAAATCACTCCATAACCAGAAAGCAACATCTCATAATAATAATAATAATAATAATAATAATAATAATAATTAATAATAATCATATAAAACATACACCAGGGTTCACTGGCTTTACATCTGCACAAATGTTTGTATTTGTTTCTGAGAAGATATGATATCCAAATTCAATCGCGAACATGACCGGACCATCTCCCCGGCTATCGGGACCACCGGAAGGTTATCACAGTTGCATATCTCGATCATGAACCCATCTGGATCATGGAAGAACAGCTGGTCCACGTAGATTCCACCTTCTTCCACCCTCTGTCTCTTGTAGGTTATCTCCATCTCCTTCAGCTTCTTCTCCACTGCTCCCATGCTCTCACACTGTCATCAAAATTCATATCAAATTATTAAATATTTGACTTAGGGGTGTTTGGGATTCCTTATTTTACCTCCTTATAACTTTTTATAACTTTTTATTAAATTAATAAGTTACAAAAGTGTAACTTAATAACTTTTTCCTTTCACATCAAAAGTAATCCCAAACACCTTACTCTTTTCCTAAAAGTTAATGAGTTATAAGTTAGTGAGAATAAGCAATCCCGGACACCACTTTAAAACAATATATTTATTAACATTATCAATCAAAATTCAACTTATTATCCGTTTGAATTCTGTCTTAAAAGTAAAGACTATATTTTATTAATATATTTTATTCAAATTATCAAAATTCAACAAGCTTGCAATCTCGTTTCCTTTCTCTTGATGTAAAGACTATATTCTATTAGAATATTTTATTAAAATTATCAAAATTCAACAAGCTTGCCACCCAGCTTGTTGCACGTTTAACTTCTGTATTGATGTAAACATATATTTTATTAAAAATTTATTATTGTTAAATAAAATTATTAAAATTATCAAAATCATTTAATAACATGTTACCAATTTTGTAAACTAATTTTACCTGGAAGGAAATATGATTATCTTTGGGATTAATTTCGCTCTTTTTGGGCATATTATTCGGGTTTTCCGATTGCAAGAGATGAATTCCAATTGCATAGTTAAATAGCCTGCAAATCATCAATTAACAAAGTAAGTCATAGTATCGATTTCAGCTATCAATTATCAATGATCTTAATCTCGATTCAAACACCAATAGCTTTGATACTTTCAGGGTGTTTGGCTAAGCTTTTGGAAACTGCTTATTTGTTTTTTTAGCAAATAAGCTATTTTCAAAAGCTTCAAAACGAAGCTTTTCCAAATGGTTTATTTGCTTATTTAAAAAAAAAAGAAATAATCAAATAAGCAATTTCCAAAAGCGATGTGTATATAAATTAATAATAATATACCATGCACCGTCGAAATCAAAGGATCCCGGCCTTCGGATGGGGAAGAAACCAAGAACGTTGGTGTAGAAATCGATCGACTCTTCAACCGATCGGCAGACGAGCGAGATGTGATTCAACGACTTGAGATGCAGGGGATTTCCGGCGGTTTCCTTCATCTTCCGACGTGATCAATTACAATCACAATAGGAAACAACGAAGAAGACGATTACAGGATTCCAAAATATTATATAGTATGTGAGGATTAATAGGAATAATAATCGGAAATATGAAAAAATTAATTTAATTTAGTGATCGGTAGATATATATTTATTTATTTATTATTATTATTATTATTTAAATTAAATTTCAAACACAAACACGGCACGGATGGATGAAGTGGAGGATGAGGAGAACGGGGGTGGTGGGAGGTTATTTATAGATGGAAGATTTAACAAGCTTTTCCACGTGTCAAGATTATCTCACATGTGACACGTAGGTTCCACATTGATGTAGAGTTGGCAATTTTGGCGTATCTCGTCTCAATTTGTTTTTAGCTTAATCTTATGACACACAGCTGTAAATATTAGGTACAGTGGGATTTATCTCTACTTTTTTTTTCTTTTTTTAATAAATAAGCGTGCTCAAGCTACTATGGCGATATGTCAAAAACATGTAACTTTGTATGTTTAAAATTATGTAGCTTCAACACGATCAATTTGCATTGTTTATCTGTTAACTAGGTAGTGATCAAAGTGTAAACATGTGAATGCCTTTTCTAGCATGTAATAAATGGTTAAATGAGTCATGAACAGATTAAATAATAGTTAACCAGGACGTGATACATTAATTATACATGCCACCTAAATACAACATGTTTCTTATACATTGTTGATATGAAAATTAATAACATGACTTTTTTTATATGTTGTGTAAGAAATTACCATCCTGTAGTCTTGGTTGGTTAGACCGGTCTGATGGAAATTCTGGATAGCACCACCTGTAGTTTCGGAGAAAGACAAATCAAACTGTTTGAGTTAGAGTTTTTAGCCTAGTTTTTTAAACATTAACTTGTACTAGAAGTTCATACGACAAACAGTATTCATGATTATATTTGTAAAATACATGTACATCATCACATATTTCAAAAACAAACAATATATACAAATAGTAAAAGCTAAAAGATTAAGTTAGTTAACTCGAATGATTCTAAGTTCCTAACCGGATTAATCCTGTAAACTAACAAACCGTTTGAATCTTAAACCGACTAACATGCTCGCTTTGAATGTCAATGTTTTCGATTATTTTTAAAACACCCATAAAAAAACTGTGCCGTACTAATTTAATCAATCATTCCAATAAGATAAATGTGTAGAAATTTATCTTTGATTCTTTTATAGTTTGAAAATTACACGTTTTGTATTAAGAATATCTTAATGGTTATTGCTGAATTGAATTTGATGATTACTAAATGTCAATAACTCTTATTTAATTTGTCACGTAGAAGTTTTGTTGTTGATTAAAGCATCCCATGAACCAATAGTTTTTGTTTATATTTGCGAAGTTTTGACAAATTACCTAAACAGAATACTAAACACCACACTTTCAAATGAAGTGGCTTTATTCTTTTTCTAGAAGTTTTGACAAATTACCTAAACAGAATACTAAACACCACACTTTCAAATGAAGTGGCTTTATAAGTGGGGTATCTATAATAAATTTAATAAGTTAGTATGACTGTGAAAAGTTGATAAGGACATTATGCCATCCAAATCACCCACTGATTATTGATTGGTTCACTGTTAAGATTGCATAATTACTCTCTTTCTCACCCACTATATTTCTAAGTCATTATGTATAAGTGTTTATATACTATTTGGTCTCTCACACCAACCAATATTGGTTCCTTTGCTCACGAGGAATTCATCGATTCATTTTTTTGTTAGTCGAGTGAAAATTTAATAGGAAATCACTAGTTATTAATTACCCTCATCCGAGCACGTTTAATTATTTAGTTCTCTCATGTACTACCATTGCGCCCAATATTTGTCGGTGATATATGAAGGGGGACCGTTTTTTTAATGGTCTCGTTATATAACCGGATGGGCAGTGTCGGAGTAGGTGGGGTGAAGATGTATTGTTGACAATCATGTGTTGGTGGTCGTTATCATCAAAGGGAAAACGTGCGTGATGTTGTGAGTATTGTAGATTTTGGCGTTTGTTAGGTGGATGGTTCAAATTAAATAGGAGTTGTGACCAAGACTACAATTGGAAAACAACAATAATAACTTCAATAAAAACGTTAGAAAAACAGTAAAGCCACTTCATTTGAAAGTGTGGTGTTTAGGTAACTTGTCAAAACTCCACAAATGTAGACAAAAACTGACTATTGGGCTGCTATTGGATGGTTTAATCAAGTATTTCATCTGGTAGGTGTGAGAGAACAAATAGTACACAAGACTGAAAGGTGTGGGTGTTGTTTTGTCGCCCCAACTGCCTCGCTGGCCATCCGCACCGCCGGCAAACACCACACCCATCGTTCAAAGTGTTGCCAGCAGTGAAAAGCCAACTATTTCACCGCTCAAATCCTCCCCTCTCCCTTTCAATCAAAATTAACACCATAAACCCAGATAGTGATCAACAAACTCAACAGCAATTGCCTGATTCCTACAGTTTTGAAGCAAGCCAGCAACGATCTTCGTTTTGGTACCCGGGTTTGACGGTTTTGAAGCAAGCCCGGTTGCAATCTTCATTTCGATACACTGGTTTGAGAGCTCGATCAGGGTTGCAGTTTTGTGATTTGGGATATTTTGCAACTTGGATCATGAGTACAATTTCATATTTTGGATTGAAATGATAGTGTGCAGCTTGGATTAGAAACGATGGTATGCAATTTATGCAGCTTTGATTGGAAATGAGTAATTTGATCGACTCAGGTTTTAATTGGATAAGTATTGGTATAATTTAATTATAGTTATTATTTTAATTGAAAAGAGAGGGAAGCAAATTGTGGAAAAGAGTGGGGTTGAGAGGGGTATGGTAGTGACGTGGAAGTGTAATATAAAAAGTAAAGAAGCATCTATACCTAAGAGCATTCTCATCCCACCCTTTATTTTATGCGAGAGGTGTTTTTATAATTTAGAGAGCGATTTAGGGTGTTGTGAGTGAAGAGTTTTTATATTTTAGAGAAAGTAGTGATTTTTCTGTATATTTGAAAAGTTACTGTTCATCCCTTATAATTTTTTAATATATTTTGAGAGTAGTTGTGAGTGAAGGAAAGAAAAAAGGTAATGATAAAAGGTATAAAAAGTATTATTTAATTGAAATAGAGAGAGAAAATGTAGTGAATTTTAGTGTAATTTTTGGTTTAGAGATAGAGGATGGGATGAGAATGCTCTAATACTCTAAACACTTATACATAAGTGGAGTGGGGGTGGTCCGTTATAGGGCCCGAGCATGCGTGATGGCATCACGAACACCACCACCGGTCCTCCCATCACGCGTGATGGAGGGCCGGCTGTCACACCCCGACCAAAGGCGGCGGAACATGCCGAGGTGTAACGATTGTCCATAAGCACATGACACTAATTAAAGTGACAGTATTTAATAAACTCATTTCATTTCACAACATCAAAAATGTCATATAACAATTATCCATAAAATAACCATAAACAAGATATCACAAAATATGGCAAATTGATATTGTTCATTTTTACTAATATCCTAAGGTCTTTGATGTCGTTTTCTTCACAATCATAAATCAACCAAGATGCAAACCTGCAACATTTCATAAAATAAAGTTTGTCAACACAAAGGTCGATGAGCAATTCATAAGTTTAATCATATTAGTATATAATAAAGATAGCCACAAAACTTGCAGACGAAACGATAAATAAAAGTGGTAATTTGGATAAATAGATATCGCTAAACACATTAGCGACACCTAGCTATAAGGGGATGCCAAATAGTCTAGGATTTTATAGTATCGTTAATTGCATTACGTTAACGACACCTTGCTATAAGGGGATGTCAAATAGTCTAGGATTTTATAGTTCCACCAACCAAAAGCGATAAACACATAGGCATATAAGCATAGAAAACCAAATCGAGCAATTATTTAGGTAAAGATGATAATTTGGAGATTTGTCGGAACGACGAGTTTAACGCACAATGCCTAAAAAAGAAAGAAGTCTTGAATTTAGAAAGGTTGTCTTGAATGTCTTTAAACAAAATAAATGGTGAGAAATGTAAATAATTAAAGTTCAAGGTTTAAAATGTGACTATTTAAGAATTTATAATAATAACCATTTAAAAATGTAAGTTTGCTCGAAACCGGGTTAAAGTATCTAACCTTAATATTTACTCAACCTATGTTAAGTAATAAGGTGGGTAAAATGAAACAATGCAAATCCCTTTAGAGTAAAGATGAACCCAACACAACCCAACCATTCCAACAACAACCTTTTCAACCACAACCGTTCCAAAACCAACCATTTCAATCTCAAACATTTAATTCACCGTTTTCATCGACACCTTATCAAAACCAACCGTTTATTCCACCTTTTTCTAGCCAAATATTTCAAAATAATCCTTTTGAAACGTTTCAATCTCAACCGTCACAAACGTTCGTCGATCCTTTAGAGGATAACAATGTTATACATCAATTTGCACATGCTTTTCGTGATGAAGACGACGATGTGGATGAAGATGAACCCGCGGAGGAGGATGCCATCGTCCGTAGATCTTGGTCGTCCGCGGAGGAGGTCGCCTTGACCAAGGCTTATTTACACGCCTCCGAAACAAAAAAACACGGAAACCAACAAAAACGAGATATGTTATGGAGACGTGTTATTGCACATTTCGAAAAACTTCCTGGTGCAACCGATCAAAACATGGATAAAATGACTTCCAAGTGAGGAGATTTGAATAGAAAAATGTCAAAATTTAATGCTTGCTACATCCAATTGGTAATTATTTTTTTAAATTTATTAGTTAAATTTTTTTTTATAATTTATTACTTTATTTTTACAATTTTGATATATATATATTTTTCGAAATGTTTTGTAGAGCCGAGATCCACAAAGCGGAGCAAGCGAGGCAACTATCATAAAGAACGCCTTGAGCAATTATATCAAGATTTTCCAATATAAATCTTTTCCCCACTTAGATGCGTGGGAGATTGCGAGACACCACCCGAAGTGGGAACCGGTTCCCGTGGTCGACATGGACGGACCGACGGCTCCAAGGAAAAAAAGGATCTTCTTCAAAAAGATCAAAAACTTCTGATTCCGGGAACTACACAACATCTACCGACAGCTTGTCAAGCAACACGCCGAACATGAACTTGAACGGTCAACCCGGAGACGATCCCGGCGAAGACACACCCACACCCACACGGCCGCATCGCAAGAAAAGTGGGGAATCGTCAAGATTAGGAAAGGAAACGGTGGCCGAGGACTTCAACGAATACAAGTCGCTAAGTTGGCGGAAATGGTCGAGACGAATGAGCGAAAGCAACTAGCTCTTGCTTCAAAATTAAAACGCGACGAGGCGTATATCAACCATTTGAATGAAAAACAAAAAAACGCCGATTTAACATTCATCGTACAACCGCACGAACATCTTAACGAACCCTTTAGATCGATCCTACTTCAACGCAAACGCGAGCTATGCGAGAAGTGGGGTTGGGAAGCGCCGTAGGTTTTTTTTTTGTCGGTTTTTTTAATTTATTTATCTTTGTAATATTTATTTAATCTTGTTTTATTTTTTATTTAATTTAACCTTGTTTTAGTATTTATTGTAAAAAAAATTAAAAAATTAAAAAAAAATTCCATCACACCACCACCCCCACCAAAATTCCATCACTAGTGATGGAAAGTGGTGGGGTGAGGTAACACACCGTGATTGATGGGAGCAAGTGATGGTTTTTAAACCACCCCCACCCCCTTAATGACTTAGAAATATAACGGTGAACCAATAATCTAATATATGTGGGAGTATGTAATTCATTAAAAGGACTTGTCTTGTTTAATATCTATTTATTATTTAAGTATTTTTCTATTTTATATATATACGTCTTGGTTTATTTCAGAAGTGTTTCTTAGTGCGAGAAGATATTAGAACCAATCAGGATTTTTCTATTTATTTTATCTTTAATTAATTAGATGGGTATAATAGTAAAATTTTCATGTTTTATTTTTGGTAACTAATAAATGTTTTAGAAAGTTTCAAAATTCTTTTTCTTCTTTTAATTTTTAATTCTTCATCATCCAAAATATGCGCACAATTTCATGAAATATTTTATTTTAACGTTACCAAAAGATTTTTTTTATGGCTAATAAAACTAAGTAAGATCAATACATATCAAATATCATTATATCATATTACATAATATAACACATTCATATACGTGCACATACGATCAGCAAAGCCTAGATTACACATATGACTTAAAATCTTGAATTACTCTACGAACTGCCTTATTACCTAGATATTACACATGATAAAATTTAAACATACACAATTCGAAATACCACCTACACGGTACATATGTGACCTACGCTATTAATAAATGTTCCTACATATGAAAAAATTTAAACATACACAATTCAAAATACCACCAACACAGTACATAGATGAACCTACACATGATAAAATTTACACATACGCAATTCAAAATACCACATACACAGTTATATATGAACCTACACACGATATAATTTACACATAGATAATTTAAAATACCACATACACAGTACATGTATGAATTTACACACCCTACACAGTAAAAATTTATTCCTGCATACCCTACATAGTAAACAAAATTATCCTGCACACCCAACATATAAGTATTTATCCTAAACACTCTACATAATAAGCATAATTATTCTACACATGTAATATTAGTTACTTGTTGGTGAAAATCAAATGAACTAAAAATACCTAAACATCGAACTGATCCCTACATGGTATAATATATGTACCTACACAATACACAATTCGAAATACCACCCTACACTGTAAATAATAATTCCTACATATCACACAATGCACTACTATATAAACATTTATTCCGCCCACACATACAAATTTAATTCAAAAGGTAGCCACACTTTCACAAAACCCCCTACACAAAACTGTATGTTTTTAATTTTGTATGTAGGTACTATATGAAAAATCCATAATATACATAATGTTGAAAAAATTACGTGCTTTATAAATAAATCTTAAAAACAAATAAACCGATTACACAACCATATATATATATATATATATTTATATATATATATATACTTTATTTGCAAAATGAGAAAGGCCCCGAACCCGGTAGCCTTACTTTAGCGTCGGATTTACTCATAAACACAGTTCTTACAAATCAGAGTTCATTAAAACTTTTCGCGGAATATAAAACATCAATCATTTGTTACAAAACATTAAATCTTTTCTTTGATACCATAACACAAAACTTTATGTTTAAAACATCTTTTCTTTTTTTCTTCAGATGCCAGCCGTTCAATCCATGTCATGTGCCATCCTCATGCTAACTCTATAATCAGCTCACCTGCGTGCATACTAAAAGTCAGCTACGCTGAGTGAGTTCTAGTTAATCAAGCAACTCATCATACAACCACTACATACAATATATATACGTATCCGAAGACACATAGTCCACTGTCTAACATGCCACTGTTTAACCACTTAATTACCCCTATAGCTTAGCCTCTTAATTACCCCTACAGCTTAGCCACTTATGCCACTTTATGCCACTTGATGCCACCTTAATAACGAAGTCACGTATAGGCTTACCCTACCACGTACTATCGTCATGCCACTAACACTCTTCCTAGACTCTGCCACTTCTATCACACTCTACCTCTACTTGTCTACAGCACTCTTTATACCAATACAATATTTACATAATAAGCAAGTCGCATCATAGAATACATACACACTAACAACCACTTGACAATCACTCTCCTTGACGATACGTGCAATATCCGAAGATCGTTCACGTACCGACAAGCATTACATAATAGCTACTTGTATAACTTCTATACACTTACCACTTAAGGTAAGTGTATTCACACTTTCGCATCTAACCTGCTTAACTTACCACTTAGCCTCTTATTTACACCTGCCACCTTGCCACTTTGCCACTTTAATAACGTATAACGTTATGCCACTTTGCCACTTAATAACGTAAAACGTTATGCCACTTTGCCACTTTAATAACGTAAAACGTTATGCCACTTTGCCACTTTAATAACGTATAACGTTATGCCACTTTGCCACTTTAATAACGTAAAACGTTATGCCACTTTGCCACTTTAATAACGTATAACGTTATGCCACTTTGCCACTTTAATAACGTAAAACGTTATGCCACTTTGCCACTTTAATAACGTAAAACGTTATGCCACTTTGCCACTTTAATAACGAAGGCACGTATAGGCTTACCCTACCACGTACTATCGTTATGCCACTAACACTCTTAATAGACTCTTGCCACTTCTAACACGTTCTACCTCTACTTGTCTACAACACGCTTCATATCATTTACATAATAAGCATGTCACATCCACAATCATACACACATAATAACGATGGCACGTACAGGCTTTCCCTATCACGCGCTCACGTTATGCCACTAACACCCTTGCTAGACTCTTGCCACTTTTAACACACTCTACCTCTACCTGCCTATATCACACTTCATATCAGTTCGGTATTTACGTAATAAACCAGTCACATCATAACATTCGTACACACTATCAACCACTTGGAATTTACTATCCTTGGCGATACGTGCAATATCCGAAGATCGTTCACGTACCGACAAGCATTATAAAATATATACCTCGTATAACATCTATAGCATACACTTACCACTTAAGGTAAGTGTATTCACACTTCACATCGAGTATGCACACAGCCCCGAAAACATAACAAAGAATGGGGCTAGAAACTCACATGAACTCTGCTTCTTCCTCTGGTAGTTGTGAATCCCTTCTTTAACTGAGCTCGGCTGACTGTATAAGTTACACGTATCAATACTCGCCTGATCTAATCTGGTGGCCTAGTATTAGCTTACTTTTACTTATCGCTTTTAACTTATTTTCTCATCGAACTCGGCTTTAGGCGAAGTTAACCTTAGGCGAACTTAGCTTTAGGCGAAGTTGTCATCAGGCGAACTTAGCCGCAAGCGAAGTTATCAATTAAGCGAACTTGGCCTCAGGCGAAGTTGTCATCAGGCGAACTTAGCCGTAAGCGAAGTTATCCATTAAGCGAACTTGGCCTCAGGCGAAGTTATCCATTAAGCGAACTTGGCCTCAGGCGAAGTTATCGCTTTGAAGGCGAAGTTATCGCTTAGAAGGCGAAGTTGCCCAGTTGCAGGCGAAGTTGCCCAGATCAGCCGCTGTTTGGTTTCTGTCCAGCATTTTGGGCGATTTTAACACCCTTGTTATGGTTCAACATCACCCACTACGTTCCCCAACCGTTTTCGGTCGTTTATACACTATGAAGCTTGGATCTTTAAACTTCAAAGATCAAGAATCATACCTTTTTGAGCTTGTTTGGATCTTGTTTAACTTGTTATCACAACTAATCGCTCTCTCTCTCTCGGATCTGGCTCGGTTCTTCCCTCGGCCGGCGGCGGTGTTGGTGTGTGGTGTGTGTGTTTTGGAGTGTTAGAGGATAAGATGGAATGGATAGTGGTTTGGGGTTTTGAGGGATATTTATACCCCTTAAATCCCATGGACCTAAGGCCCATTCTCATTTAACCCATCTCAATTAATCCAAGTCCATGATCCGCTCCTTACTCGATATTAATTAATTAATATCATTTTGGAAATTTCGGGATGTTACAAGTCTTCCCTCCTTAAAGAGGTTTCGTCCCCGAAACCAAACTTATTCCCTATAAAAGGAAAACTTCTTATATTTACACACTTTATTGAATCGCCTTTGCTTTCTGAGTTATCCTTCTTACTCCTGACTTGTAGTCATTGAGCGGTGATCATGTGTTTTAGCTATTAAGGTAGCTTGTCCATGAGGCCCTCAATGTGCCAAGTCTCATCTCACCTTCCCGAGGAACCTTGTTTTATATAACAACGCTAACTCCTAAGGCGACGCTTTGCCCTCACACAACTATTTATCATAACCAACACGCATTCAAGATAAATTCATAGGTCGTTCATACAAAATCACAGGAAGTCACAAGTACTTTATAACATAAAAGGAAATCATTCAAGCTTGCTAAACAAACATAGGTTCAACTGTAACATAAAACACTTTTTAACTACTAAACATAAAACAACTGTGACATGCCACTTATTCTCCTGCAACCCCCTCAGCAGCTAATAGACCATCATTTCACGCGTCTCCTCTTCCTTCCCCCACTGCCACGGCTTCTCCACACTCCCTAGTTATGTGACCTGACTTACCACACTTGTAACACTTCTGGTCCTCGGTGCATTCACGGGAGATGTGCCCCTTCCTCCCACATCGGTAGCACTGATTTGGACCAGCCTTGCATTCCCCCAAGTGCATCTTCCCGCACACCTTACTTGCTTCCCTTCCTGCCATCTTCTGTGTCTTTCTCCCTGCACGCTCCACGACATCCCTAGCTCTTTTAGTTCCTTTCCCTTCTTCCTCATCTTCCACTCCCACATCATCCGCCGCCAGATCAACATAGACCATCTCCGCCAACTCGACCGCAGACTCAAAGGTGACAGGTTTGTTGGCCCTGACTAACATGCGGACTTTTTGTGGCAATCCCCTCACATAACATTCGATTCTCTTGACCTCAGTGTCAACCATATCAGGCACCAACCTAGATAGTCGGTTGAATTCAGTAGTATACTCACGATATGTCATCACACCGGCCTTTAAATTCAGGAACTTCATCTCCGTCCTTTCAACCTCGGCATCTGCACAGAACTTCTTCATCACCAACTCTTTCAGATCGTCCCATCTCAACGCCTTGATCTCATCCCTAGTCTTTCTCTGCTCCACACTTTCCCACCAATACATAGCTTCTTCCTCAAATGACTGAGTAGCATAACCCACAGCTTGTTCGGGACGGCATTCGCTAATGCGGATAATCTTGTCCATAGCGGTTATCCATTGGAGAGTAGCGATTGCGTCTCCCAACCCAGTCAGCTTTGGCGGGTCGCATCATTTGAAGGACTTATAGTTGCACCCATCTTGGCCTCTTTTCCTGTCATCGACCTTCACAGACTTATCCTCACTCGAGGCCTCTCTTTCTCCTTCCCCATCCTTCCTACCATCACCACCCGCCCCTTCAGCAGTTCGTTCACGACTTCCAGCAGATCCTTCGGGATTCAGGTTCTTCACAGCAGCAACTACAGCTTGAACGATGGCTGCTTGAACTGCAGGGCTAAGTTGAACCTCTTCGTTGTTGCTCGAGTTTCCTCCAGCTGCGCCTCCCTCGTCTCCGGTGTTGGAAGCTTCTTCTACCGAGGGTTGCCGGACAGGACGAGGCCTGCCACGACGTCCAGTGCGACCCCCAGTTCCAACAATTTCTCCAGCTCCAGCCATTAGTATTCTAAAAGGGAAAACACAAACATCATCACTCAAGGAACTATTTAGTACAAGGATAGCAAGGCTAGCAGGTAATAACAGTGGCCAGCTGTGACTAGCGGATCACGTTGCTTTCCGTGTCCTATACACTTCCCCTTTATGAGTCTATTTGTGCTGATTCTACTTAAGCAATTAGTCAAATCAAGCAATCAATTATTCCTATCCTGTCGTTCACATATCTTTCCTTTCTCATTAACATATATCATTTAATCATACACTTTACCTTTACTGATCTTGCTTGAGCGACACATGGCATTCTTGAACTGGCAACTTCTTTCCTTTCTTACTTAAATCCCACTCTCTGTTCGAGTCTAAGCATGTAGGATGCTTAAATCTCTCGAACTTTGCTCTGATACCAACTTGTAAGGCCCCGAACCCGGTAGCCTTACTTTAGCGTCGGATTTACTCATAAACACAGTTCTTACAAATCAGAGTTCATTAAAACTTTTCGCGGAATATAAAACATCAATCATTTGTTACAAAACATTAAATCTTTTCTTTGATACCATAACACAAAACTTTATGTTTAAAACATCTTTTCTTTTTTTCTTCAGATGTCAGCCGTTCAATCCATGCCATGTGCCATCCTCATGCTAACTCTATAATCAGCTCACCTGCGTGCATACTAAAAGTCAGCTACGTTGAGTGAGTTCTAGTTAATCAAGCAACTCATCATACAACCACTACATACAATATATATACGTATCCGAAGACACATAGTCCACTGTCTAACATGCCACTGTTTAACCACTTAATTACCCCTATAGCTTAGCCTCTTAATTACCCCTACAGCTTAGCCACTTATGCCACTTTATGCCACTTGATGCCACCTTAATAACGAAGTCACGTATAGGCTTACCCTACCACGTACTATCGTCATGCCACTAACACTCTTCCTAGACTCTGCCACTTCTATCACACTCTACCTCTACTTGTCTACAGCACTCTTTATACCAATACAATATTTACATAATAAGCAAGTCGCATCATAGAATACATACACACTAACAACCACTTGACAATCACTCTCCTTGACGATACGTGCAATATCCGAAGATCGTTCACGTACCGACAAGCATTACATAATAGCTACTTGTATAACTTCTATACACTTACCACTTAAGGTAAGTGTATTCACACTTTCGCATCTAACCTGCTTAACTTACCACTTAGCCTCTTATTTACACCTGCCACCTTGCCACTTTGCCACTTTAATAACGTATAACGTTATGCCACTTTGCCACTTAATAACGTAAAACGTTATGCCACTTTGCCACTTTAATAACGTAAAACGTTATGCCACTTTGCCACTTTAATAACGTATAACGTTATGCCACTTTGCCACTTTAATAACGTAAAACGTTATGCCACTTTGCCACTTTAATAACGTATAACGTTATGCCACTTTGCCACTTTAATAACGTAAAACGTTATGCCACTTTGCCACTTTAATAACGTAAAACGTTATGCCACTTTGCCACTTTAATAACGAAGGCACGTATAGGCTTACCCTACCACGTACTATCGTTATGCCACTAACACTCTTACTAGACTCTTGCCACTTCTAACACGTTCTACCTCTACTTGTCTACAACACGCTTCATATCATTTACATAATAAGCATGTCACATCCACAATCATACACACATAATAACGATGCACGTACAGGCTTTCCCTATCACGCGCTCACGTTATGCCACTAACACCCTTGCTAGACTCTTGCCACTTTTAACACACTCTACCTCTACCTGCCTATATCACACTTCATATCAGTTCGGTATTTACGTAATAAACCAGTCACATCATAACATTCGTACACACTATCAACCACTTGGAATTTACTATCCTTGGCGATACGTGCAATATCCGAAGATCGTTCACGTACCGACAAGCATTATAAAATATATACCTCGTATAACATCTATAGCATACACTTACCACTTATGGTAAGTGTATTCACACTTCACATCGAGTATGCACACAGCCCCGAAAACATAACAAAGAATGGGGCTAGAAACTCACCTGAACTCTGCTTCTTCCTCTGGTAGTTGTGAATCCCTTCTTTAACTGAGCTCGGCTGACTGTATAAGTTACACGTATCAATACTCGCCTGATCTAATCTGGTGGCCTAGTATTAGCTTACTTTTACTTATCGCTTTTAACTTATTTTCTCATCGAACTCGGCTTTAGGCGAAATTAACCTTAGGCGAACTTAGCTTTTTGCGAAGTTGTCATCAGGCGAACTTAGCCGCAAGCGAAGTTATCAATTAGGCGAACTTGGCCTCAGGCGAAGTTGTCATCAGGCGAACTTAGCCGTAAGCGAAGTTATCCATTAAGCGAACTTGGCCTCAGGCGAAGTTATCCATTAAGCGAACTTGGCCTCAAGCGAAGTTATCGCTTTGAAGGCGAAGTTATCGCTTTGAAGGCGAAGTTGCCCAGTTGCAGGCGAAGTTGCCCAGATCAGCCGCTGTTTGGTTTCTGTCCAGCATTTTGGGCGATTTTAACACCCTTGTTATGGTTCAACATCACCCACTACGTTCCCCAACCGTTTTCGGTCGTTTATACACTATGAAGCTTGGATCTTTAAACTTCAAAGATCAAGAATCATACCTTTTTGAGCTTGTTTGGATCTTGTTTAACTTGTTATCACAACTAATCGCTCTCTCTCTCGGATCTGGCTCGGTTCTTCCCTCGGCCGGCGGCGGTGTTGGTGTGTGGTGTGTGTGTTTTGGAGTGTTAGAGGATAAGATGGAATGGATGGTGGTTTGGGGTTTTGGGGGATATTTATACCCCTTAAATCCCATGGACCTAAGGCCCATTCTCATTTAACCCGTCTCAATTAATCCAAGTCCATGATCCGCTCCTTACTCGATATTAATTAATTAATATCATTTTGGAAATTTCGGGATGTTACATAATTTCTCGCATTTCTCGTTATAATATCACTTCTCGCATGATCCATCCTATATATATATATTGATTTAATAATATTATTAGCATTGATTGAGCATAAGAAAAAAGTAACCGTTTAATACATTAATACATGATTAATGAGTCCTACACCACAAAAGACATGTCTACCCTTTTTTATTAAAAATATGTCATAAATATGTGTTTTTATTTACGATAATGTCATTTATATTATAGACCCTTGATTAAACACAATCAATTGTTCAGATTCATTTTTCGCACTTCTCACTGTAATATCATTTCTCGCATGATCCATCACACACACACACACACACACACACACATATATATATAATTATTTAAATCAATATTTAAAAAATTAAATAAAAAATATATAAATAATAGATTTGATTAGGTTCGTGATTTTAAAAGAGCTCCAAAAGAAGCTCAAATCTGATTCAACTTTGTTTAAACTCAGCTTGATTCGAGTTTTTATGTAGTCGGTCTCTAGTAATTTACAAACAACTTGACTTGTTTACCCTTAAAACAATGGTATCATGATGGGGGGATTGTGATATGTTGCTATTTAGAAAAATAAAGTTTGTCTAGAAAATTAAAATGTTTTAAACTATTAATGCAGTATCTAGTTAAGCCTAAGACAATTATAATCAGTTTATATTAACTATTATTAATTGCGTAGTATGTAATTCATTAAATAATGGAACAAGCCAACTTATACTAATTAGGTATCATGTCGTAGAAAACACATTTTTATATAGGATTACTATAAGCGGCTACTTGGTTGCTGACACCGTTCATTGTATTTATATATTAGTTAATTAGTTAATCAAACAATACACGCAATATGTCATTAAGCTAAAAAGATTTCCCAATGACATAATTATTGATGTAACATGAAAACTCTGCCTTTATGTACATAAAATATGATTAAGACACCGTGGCCACGACAAGTTTCCACCAAAAATATATATTTATATGACTAGTTTGATTTATTTTACTTTGTATGTTTTCTTGGTCATAAATGAGTCAAGAGGATGTTAGCTACTACATATTGGTTTGCTAAAATTTGAATCAAGTCGAGTTTAAATAAGATCAAGTCCGAGTTTGAGGCTAAACTCATTTTAAAAACGAGCTTGTGGAGTTTGAAACGATTGATGCATGTAGAGTTTGAAACGAGTCAAGCTAACTAACCTTAGCTTGTTTATATCGTTAGTCAAGTTACAACTTGTTATTGTTGAGCTTGTGATTTATATTTAGTGAAATTGATCTATTTTTTGAGTTGGTGATATTATTTATTATACCATAAACTGTAGTAGCTAGGTATAAAATACAAATAGTTGTTAAATATTTTAAAAAAATGCTACTCTCTAGTCAACTTGTATAATGCATATTATAATGGAACTTAAACCTACTTTATTCGTTTTGTCTTAGTTTTTGTTACGTGAAATTATTACTTATGTTAATTATGATTTTACTTAATTGTTGTACCTATTTGAATATATTAATGATGGTTAATGTAAGGTAATATAATTTTATTCAATTTTTTAGAATTAAGAGATTTAAACTCTTATCATTCGAAAAGAAATAACCTTTATTAAAACGAATAGAAAATAAAGCATTGTGTTAAGATTGATAGTACTCGGCCTCCTCACTAATAATTAAAGAAACAAATAATACAAGAAGCTCTTTGATAAAAGAAAATCATGTAAGATCATTTCTCTCATACTAGAATAGTCCAGGAAGAACATGGGAGTATATAATCATGCAAGTGACAAGATATGTGGGTGCGGACTCAATATCTATAAATATTATGAGACGAAAACACGTAAATTTCAACTACTGAGAAAAAACGGTATCTTTTTAAAGCTTCACCCTTGCTTAGTCACTCACTCAGTTGTGAAGATCATAACACACTACTAATTATCGGTGGATATAAAATATACATGACAACAAAAATGTATTTTATGTATGATTCACTAGTTATAAAATATGTCGATGATTTTAGTTAGACTTAATGTATATTCTTAAACTTAAATATGGCATCAATTGTGGTCAACTAAGTGTATGCAAAATAAACAAGTAAAAGACGTAACCCCATCACCACCAACTCATTGAAATTGAAGAAAAGGATCAACCAAAAACAAATAAATATAATTTTCTACGTGATCTTAGTGGTCACAAATGGACCCTAATTCTTTTTCTTTTTTTAAAGATATTTTTTTTTGTCTATTTCTCATTATTTGAGAGGACTCTATCTTATCAAACATCTTGATATTGCTGGGCTACAAACACTATGATGACCGTAATTCTTTTAACCGCTTCACCTTTCGGTTTTCAGACGTTTATAAACCATTGAAGAACCCTTTACAAGGTCGGATCGTGTCATCAAGATTCCAATTATTACTTTCATAGTTTCATGATCAAGAAATGTATACAACGCTAATCCATAAACAATGTAGCGTTTTATTAGTTAATACAATATTTAAAACAAATTCAAAATCCAATAAGTACTGTCATTTTCAAATAATATATTGGGTTCACGTAGTTTTTGTTCATCTAGCTAATTGGTTTCAAAAGCACGTGAATTGTATGTTTAAAATTCTCTGGATATTTTATCATAAAAATATCGAATATAAGCATGCAAATTTCACTATCTAAAACCTGTCATGGAACAAATTGGGCCAATCAAATAAAGGACCTAAGTATTTTATCATAAAAATATCTAATATAAGCATGCAAATTTCACTATCTAAAACTTGTCATGGAACAAATTGGGCCAATCAAATAAAGGACCTAAGCTAGTAAACACTAGATTAACCTTTAGCCTAATCACTTAGTCCTTAGGTTAACACTTAGTCTTTCCCACGAGGGTGGAGTATAATCCGGTAGATCCAAGCAGTTTCACCTATAAAACAGAACACAGTGAACTTGTTACGATAGAGAGGGGGTGGGGGTGTCTTCTCGTAACTACCCTCCGGCGTGAGAATCAGGACAGAAGAATAACTAAATAATGAATACAAGCTATCACGGAACATTAGTGAGTATTCTCGTGTAAAAGTTTCGATCCCTTTACCGTTGGAGGTTGAGTGGTATTTACAGCCGAATGGGAGGAGAGAAGATTTGGGTCACCTGCCATGTCAAGAATTCCACCAATCAGAGGCCTTGCACGTGCTCTAGGGTAGTTGGTGGATAAAGTGGTTGACTGATGGTAACATTTATACTATGTAATACTATTGTTAATGTGTTGTCAATCAATCATTGGTTGAGCATCCTTTCAACAAGATACTTCCTTTTTGCACCATATCTAGAAAGATCTACGGCATCACTCTTCCCAAAGCGTTAGGGAATGCTTAGCGCCTTGTAGAATGCTTATCGGTGCTTTGTACTTTGTACCTGGTGCTAGACTGTTTCACCTGTGGAAGCCCATGCTGCTAATTAGGTAGGTTTAAGACCCTACCTCTTCAGCATTATTTGAGTCAAGACACCGAAAACCTTACAAAGCTAATATGACACAGTACCTTTATTTGACACGAGCTACAAATATGCTAAATAGGAGGCCAAGAAGAACGATTGGCTAGGAAGGAGCCGATTGCGTTTCTGCTAGAATACAGTTGTGAGGGCTCTGATTCGGCTCTGTCCTAACCAACTCAAGCCACCAACGTAGCCACAAACCAACCCGGCTGGCTAATTACGCTACTTCTGCCAAAAAGCTTTTCTTCGCAAGCACTTAAGAGAGACGGTATGTATGAACCCATTGGGGTTTCGGGATTGTTCTTTTCCCGACCACAAGTCGTCTTAAGAAATTACTGATGGCCTGCACCACGAGCATGGTACCAATGTTTCACCGACTATGCAACCACATTGACTTACGCCATAGCTCTTGTGATCACTTGCGTTTCATTTACCGCCATGGCCAGGATACGCCATATCTCCTCTTGCAAACGAGATCTGCTCGTTACAAGCCCGAGCCCGAGTTTGTGCCTTAAAATGAGCTCATTTATTAAATAAGCCCGGGCTGACGTTTCAAGGGCAGGCAATTCTTTCACTTTTCATATGAATGAACACTGAATCAGTCACAGGATTATTCTAATTAAAACATATGACTGCTAACTAAAGCCTTTTAAAGTCATGAACAAGTTTCTCAATCCCCCAGGCTTTAAACGCCACCGAAACGTTAGTTCTTTTTCTAACTTAACCCAGTAAACTGGGCCAGCTATAACGAAACGTTGAAACTAACAAGACTGCAATTTTGATATCATTAATGTTAAGGCTTAATCTGTTCATAAATACTACTCAACTGGGAAGAAATATGTAAGATGACTTTTGAGAACTTTGGATGCATGATTATCAATCTTTTGATGTAATTGCAAGTAAACCCAAAGCGCCAATAAGAGCATACTGTAAATTGGCAAAAAAAGGAAATAAATAAATGGAAAGCATCAATTGCTTTAACATGAAACAAGACATTTAGACATACCTTTATGATGGGATTTTCGGTCATGATGATTGTAACATAGCCAACATAAGGTAAAAATCTGTAAATGAACAAAGGTTTTTAGCTCTTGAAAGTCGGCACTAATAAACATTATATATTTCAGAATAGATAATTTCACATGTTAAAAAGTTGCACAAAAAAAAAGTCAAATACTAGATGCACACGATCTCTCGATTCGTCTGCATCCATGGTTTTAGCATTTTAGATGTATTACTTACAGTTGGAAATTTAGACCCATTTAAGGGTAAATTGGTTGATTTAGGTTACACTTTTCCCATAACGGGTCAATTGGAAATATGGCCTACCAAAATGTAATTAAAATGTATAAAACCTCCTGAATCATTTTACTTTGAAAACTACGATTACAACTTTATTGTATAGTTTTCTTTATATATGTAAAATTCGAGAAAAAGGCCAAGAGAAAAAGACTTTGCAGGTTGGCCCTACCAGTTTTCGCATTCTAATAAAAACTTGAAACCAAAAAAGATAAAAGAATTCTTTAAGTAAAATATTTTTAAATACGCGTCTTAGTCTTACCCGACGGCTCTACCCATGATATGCTGGCGTTGAAGCCACTGCTGACCTGGTGCATATAGAACTCGGTCATCCTGATCATTATTATCCCCTGAGATAAAAAAATATAAAATTATTATCCCTTGATAGAGTAAAAGAAACCTTGATAGATAAAATTATTATCTTCTAACTCTCTAATAATAATACCTTTTGTAAGGACATCAATATCTGCTGTATCATTCCGTTCATGAACCTGTAAAAGATAACAATAAGACACACCGTTTAAATTAACAAAATGAATAAACAATAGTCCCTCTCTCCAAAGGTAAATGTGGTGTTTGACTATTGGTCAAATATCCAAAATGTAAAACAGGATAAGGAAATATGAAGCAAATCAATCACATTAATTACCCAGCCAGAAAAAATCATCATATTTTAAACAATGACAGTATCTAGCGGGTATAATAGCATTCTTCTTAAATAAAAGTTCAGTATTCAGTGAACTGTTCGTGAATTGTTCGGTAAGTTGGTTTATTTTACAAACGAACGAGCACAAACAGCATTTTCTGTTCATTTAGTTAAACGAACAAACATGAACAAAAGTCTCGTTCGTTCATTTATGTTTGTGAGCGTCTGTGCTCGCTTGTCTAGGTTAATTAATGATCCTTAATTTACATGTATTAAAGTCCATTCATGCATATATTCATATAAATCTTTTAGGTCCATTACAATTTAGTTTAATTTTATGACATAAAATATTACCCACTACAATTTAGTCCACTTTTATTAAATTTCTACACTCAATAGATTGATGTTCATGCTTACTTTTAATTAGTGCCGGCTCAATTATATTTGTTATTTCTGTTGATCTATGTTAAATAATGCCAATGTGGGGCTAGCTCACTCGATAGAGGCTTTTGCCTCTTCATGGAAGTCTTGGGTTCTAACCCAGGCAATGAATGTATATATAGGGGTTTTAACTTTTGAGAGTGTATTAGGAGTATTGTAACATTGGCGTTCAAAACAAAATCTATGTTTTTGTTTAATAATATTTGTTCTTATGTTCATGAACCGTCCATTTATACTGTTAGGAAAACGAACATGAACACATTCATTTTCTTAACGAACGAACAAGAAAACTCTGTTCGTTTAATCGTTCATGTTCGATTGTTTGTTTGGTTAAAGTTAAACGAACTTGAGCATGCCTCATTCGTATTCGTTCGGTTCATTTACATGCCTATGTAACATCATGTTACTTGGTCAAAACACAAGGACAAACATGTAATCCAAGAAAAACGCAATACCTTAATTACACGATGGACGATAGGAATCTCGCGGCGCTGAATGAAATAAAAAAGAAAACAAAAAAACCTTAAGATATAACTCACAAAGGTAATATAAGTTTCAATGAGCATACACAAAGTAACCAAAATATTAAACTTAAAAGAGGAATTAGAATTCTTACATCAATGTTGAACACCACAATTTCACCAGCCCGAATAGGGTCTTCACCCATTCTTAAGAACAAAATATCTCCCTGGTAATGTAAACAAGGCATCAACTTAAAAATATATATATATATATCTTTATAAACACTCTACCATTGGGATTATCTCATGTTATAATCTTTAAATAAAATAAAGGCCAAAAGACCTACAAAAATACAAGCTTTTGATCTCTACAAACTTAGTCTTACCCTCTGGAATGCAGGTTCCATGCTTTCAGAAAGAACTACAACCACCGGCGACTCGCTACCAGTAAGACACATCAGAAGCTTCCATATAATCAGTGCAGATGAAACAATCATACCTAAAGGCAAACAAAAAACAACACTTTTTCAATAATCTGATAAAAAAAATAGTAAATTTTTAATCATAAATTATTTTTTGTCATCCTTGTTTATTTCAGTCATACCTTCATTTACAATTAATCTAAATTCATAAAAATACAAAGGCACCAGGTTGTGCAATTACAGTGAGCTGAAACAATTAAGTTAATTCAAATTTAGGGTTTCTCAATTAAGGCTTGATATTAGCGTAAAAATAAAATCCTAAATCAGAAGCTAATTGCAGCATTGGATCAGCAAGCAAATTAAGATCGAATAGAGATACGTTAAGATCGAGAAAACAGATTGAACATACCGAGAGTGATGACCTGCTCAAAGGCCTGTCTGACTTTTAACGACTTCAACGAGTCGATTGTGTCTCCGATGAATCCCATCGTCCCAAGCTTGACTCGATCTTCTGATGGATGTGAGTTTTACTTTTGACTCTGGTTTCTTCTTGTCTTTGGCTTTGGTTTTCTTCGTCAAATTGTAATCAACAAAACCTTTTTTAACAGTTTTTGACCTTTTCTCATTAATGAAATGGTGTCTTTAATTTACTTTAATGCTGTGTTTCAAATAAATATTATTAGGTTATAACGAACTAATATTTTTTATTGACGGCATTCTGTATGGAGTGGCTCAATGGCAAAATATCATCGCCAGCTGACCCAACCAAGTTGTACGGTGCCTTAAGCATCTCCAAGTTATCTTCATTCCTAAGGAAAACCTGCCCACCCGAAGATCCACTAGTGATAAAATCCAAACAACCCTAGAATCGAACTGGAGATTACAAAAATCCTTATAGTCTTCATTCATTGAGTGATCCATGTCTCTCAAAGTGTTATCAGATTGAACCTGAGTCTCTATTTGGAAACTCATATTTTCTGCCACTACACCAACTTGAGTCCCTATTAAAAAACATAAACTTACTGCCACTACACCATATTAGAAAGACAAGACAATTAAAATTTGATTAAAACCAAACTATTATTTATTATTTTTTTTAACAGCCAATTTTATTGATCACTACCCAAGAGCTAGACACAACATACACACCAGTTACAAAATTATGTTAAATATTTAAATAAATAGCACCATGCTTCCCGATCTAACGCAATTAATAAACTGTTATTTAATATATGGAAAAAGTGAATACAATGTTGTTATGCAACCAAGCATACACGCAAAACCATCAAAATTGTGTAATTTTAAATAAATCTAATAAAAAATCAATCTTTTAAGTTACGTATTTTGTCTCCACTAACTCTGAATCCTTGATTAAGTCCCTACTATTGATAATCGTTCATCATAATGGATTAATCATAATTTTTTTATTGAAATGCTTAAGTATTATTCATTTATCAGAAATCAAATTTGCAATCCAATTAAGCCTAATTTTATTCTATTTCATTGTTAATCTACATAAATTTAACATCTAATTCTTAATTCTCCAAATCAAAATACAGAAAGAAAGAAAAAATTGAAATTCCCCAAATCTATATATATATAACGAAAAAGAAAATGCATTACGTGTGAATTCTCAAATTCAACATTTTAATTATATGATAATTCAAGTTTTAGCTTTTTTTTTCATTTGAAATACTTACATGACGGCTGATTGTTTGATGTAGCTAAAACATAGAATAAAACATAATAAAAGTTAATTAAAATTTTAATTGTTTTTAACTAAAAACTACATAGTTTTGATAGTTTTGCGTTTAAGCTTAGGTGCATAACAGCATTGCATTCACTTTCCTCTTAATATATTGTGCAAATAAGGCAAAAGTATAAATACGTGTTTTAAAACATTGATCGCATAGCATTAAATAATTTAATTTAAAAGATTACATAATCCTTATACTTTTTGGTATATCAATCCAAAACATCACACGTTTAAAATCATGGAATCAAACGAGGCTTTAACACGTTTGTCTATGGACGGCTTGAAAGCAAGTTACACACCATCCACAACCTAAAACAAACCAAAACTTCCTTACAGAATAGTAGGCCTAGTAAAATACAGTACTTTTATAGATTGCAATAGGATTGTGTTTTACATACATATATATCTTTATATACAAAGTTTAACATGACAGCCAACTTTAGCATTCATAAGTCATGCAAGCATAGAACCCTCCACTCATATGTGCTAAAACAAGCTGCCGTCATTAAAGAGGTGCAAATCAATTTTAATATAGCTTTTTTAAACAGTAACAAACATCGAGACGAAAATTTATGAATAAAAAAATTGTATTTTAAGGTTTACATAATCAAGAATTAAAATCTTAACATGTGTTAATAGTTAATACTTTCTTTTCTAAAACCACATTTATTCTTGGTTTTAGAAGTCTCAGCGTTTTACTTACTTTTGTGAAGGGTTTTTTCTAAAAATGCAGCTTTAACATTTGAATTTTTTTTGTGAACATCCTACTTAGCGCATTTAAGTTATAGCCAACTACTAATAGCAAAACTTCAAACAGATCAAAATCCAAAGCTCAAAACACCATCAAAACAGTCTGGGTGGGTCTAGATCCACAGCCTGCTCAAATGTATACCATAAATACTAAGAAATACACTGGTGTCGTTTTCTTCTTTTCTAACACTTTTTGCAAAGAAGATTGAAAACCATTACAATCCATCCCCAACCTCCTCTTTATGCCGGCACTGCAGAAAACAAGGTTCAGACACAGTGTTGTTATAAACATATTCACCAAAATTAAAAAAATTTAAAGCGAGTGACTTGTTACAACTATAGCTTTTATCAAATTTATAACATAAGTACTACAACGAATGCCAGACCCATTGGTGCCCTGTTTTGAACCAAAGACTAGAAACTAAAATGCTTGTAAAAACACTAGTCAAAACTCAAGAGTCAACTAAGGTGCAATTAATGCATAAAACCTTGGACTCAAGTTATACAAAATAT
The DNA here is from genome assembly GCF_021521415.1 of Bidens hawaiensis. Classification (NCBI taxonomy): domain Eukaryota; kingdom Viridiplantae; phylum Streptophyta; class Magnoliopsida; order Asterales; family Asteraceae; genus Bidens; species Bidens hawaiensis. The sequence goes on from NW_027492158.1 coordinate 400,000, forward strand.
TGGGTTGTTATTGAATGATGTAATTGCTGCAAGCACAATTGACATCCTAAAATTTATTATATTTTTCAAGCTCTGAACAATTAATTTGAGTAGACCCTTGCATCCTGCTAGTTTCAACCAGCACAAAAAGTACATGTTCCTGAATCATTTTTTACCCAGCCCGCCCAGTCAATCTACAATTTTGAATATATTATAATGGCATAAGAGTTCAGATGATTATTAATATTTTGAAACATACAATTTTTGTAATTTAAATGGAAAAAAAATTCTAAGAAAAAAGGTGTTTTGGGTACTATTAAAAGTAGAGCGTGAATATTAGAAAAAAGCCATACTGTAGGTCGAAGTATCGATCTGCTCTGGAAGCTCCTTTATATCAACCTCAAACCTTTCCTGCACCTGCAACATAAAAAAGATATAAAATACTAAACTATGATAAGCATCAGATATTTGACATCAACCACCATCCAAAACATTAAAAAACAATCACCTGATTGAGAACATCGGAGTCTGAAGCAGATGCTACAAAAGTGATTGCAAGACCCTTAGTGCCAAACCTGCCAGCTCTACCAACCTACCAAAATATTAAATAAAGCAAATAAACATGAGAAATCAGTTGTGCATCCTAAAAAGCAGTTAGAAGAGTAACGCATCAGTTTAATATTATTAAAACTTAAACCAACCCTGTGCAGATAAGTATCAGCAGAATCTGGCATGTCATAATTTATGACAATATTAACTCGCTCAATGTCAATGCCCCTTCCAACTAAATCAGTTGCAACAAGGATTCTTTTTAACCCCTCTTTGAAACCCTTGTAGCGCGTCAACCTAACAAAACAATTTCAAAAGTCAAACTTGTATATGCAATGTAACATGTTTGTAGATGCCACCCATGTGTATATATTTGGCTTTATTCACATACTAATTCCAACAAAAACATGCCAGGTGACAAATATGCCCTTGAAATTTCTCAAAATACAACAAATTTATGAATCTATAAACATGTCACCTCACCAAAGGTATCTTTTTTCAACTTTTAGGGGCATCTTTGTCAACTGACACACTTTTAGATGCCTATATGGATGAGTTTTCATATACACAAAATGCATTTTATAATTCAACTAGATTTTCTATCCAGCGCGTTGCGCCGGGGCAGTTGGCAAAACCCCAGTATTGAAACCCGGGCGTTGGTAAAAACCCGAGCATTACGACGAGTTGACACGAATTTAGTCAATACCAACTTAAGATATCGGAATTAAAACAAAAGGGTCGGTAAAACCTGAGCGTTGCGGTGGTGAGTCGGTAAAACCTGAGCGTTGTTGGTCTCGGAATTTGTGGTGGTAAATCGACACAAATTTAATTTGTTTCAATTATGCTCGTTACGATACTGAAACTACGAAACAAAATAAAAATACAAAAAAAAAAAACTTTGTCTAATATCGGACCGCCACTTGGACTAATAAGATGCTAGCGTCGCCAAACTTTCAAATTATATATATTAGATAATATATCAGTTGTGAAGACAGAGGAGTCCGACATGTAACCATTTGAAATGCCTCTAAATGATTTTTTATTTTGTTTTGACAAAGTTGAAAACTTACCTTCATCACCTTGTCTTCAAAATTTGTAAGTTAAAGAAGCCGACTCTAGTTTTAATCAAGCGGGTATAATTGCATTCGACTTGTTTAGATCTTAAGTCAACACAACCATACAATACAATACAATTTTTTCTAGACATTCTTTAAAAAGACAAAAAAACAAAACAAAAACAAAAAACGTGACAATGTGTACTATAAAAGCACTATAATCATACGACGTATATAACAAAGTAGTACATAACTACATACACAAAATACATTATTTCATAAATCGTCTTAATCACTGTTGTGTATATTTGATATCTATATAACCACATATTACATGTATAAAATATATCATTTCATAAATCTTCTTAACCACGTAATATAATTATCCAAAATTTCCGTTCATATTTGGAAATTAGGAACTTATACGAATATAAGTTTATTACGAGTAACACTAATTAGGTGGTTTTACATAACTGTGTAGCGTACATATGGTTATGCAAATGAAGTTTATGATCCTATTTTTCCATGGTACGAACTACTAGATTCTACGTGCGGTGTACACAAGAAGTTGTACACAGTCTGCCACAAGTTCGTCAAGTGAGTTGGCAATGAAGACCATATTTTGATCATCTTCTTGCATAAATGACAAGTTAAACGATTCTCCGGTTTTTTTCCTGTGTTTCTTGATAATCTTCATAAATCCTCCTTTTCGGTTTATTCTTAGTACGGCTTATAAAAATAATCATGTATTATAATGACATTGAGTGTATAGTAGATGTATGGTTATCATACCGTCACAGTTGAGTGTATAGTAAAGAAGGAGCAGATTCAAATTGTTATGAAATCTCAGTAAATCAATCATAACTCGTCTTGCATCTTCTCTGCTATGTATATCATCTACTTTGTCTCTCAACACCTGTAAGTTTAGTTGTTTACTAACAAATTTAGAACATACAAAATGACTTCCTAATCAAAAACACATTAATATAATATATAAACCTCACGGGTTTCAAGGTTGCGTTTAACCCATTTGTCTGTTTACACTTTTCTTTTCTTTTTTTTTGAATGAGTATTATGTCATAATATAAAAACTAGGTTAGGACCCGTGTTTACACGGGTGAAAAATATAATAAAAATAAAAATTTGTTATATATAATACATTAACTATAAGTGAATCTAACTACTTAGAAGTTAAGAAATTTAACACAATAACTACTTAAGTGGGGCTAGTAAGCATCATTGTATCACACAATAATTTATTTTTCAAAATTTTACAAAATGTTATCTTCATATGAAGATGGTTGTTTTGAAGAGAAACCAGGTCATGGGTTATAAAATAACTAAACGGGTTCATGCTCCATATTGTGTTTGGAAGAAGAGATGAAAAAATAAGAAACTGCTCACTTGACATCTATGTGGCATCATATGTGAAGGCTCCAAAATAATATCATATGGAAAAATCATGTTGCTTTAATATATAGTTAGATCAGATGAATGCATAGTTTATGACAAACATCAAAAATTGAAGCAGAAAGTCAACTTGTATAGTTTCAAAATGCAATTGTTCTATGAACATTTGTATTATTATTTTTTTTGTAAAATTGTAAATTAGATTATTAATATGCAAAAAAACAAGTTAAACAAGTCGTGCTAATGTCAACCACATATACTCGTGTCATTTTTGGGGTTGTGTCAGATTTAACCTGCCAACCCACGAACACAACCTGTTTAACACCCTTTAGAATTTTGATACAAGTACCTCGAATCTATTAGTATATTCTTCTTCCTTCCCCGAGAAAAAATCTTTCATCTTCACAAGCTCGTTAGTGAGTAATCGCGTGAAGCCCTCGTCACGGCTTTCACGATCCCATAACTTTAATTGCTTTTTTAAACCTTTATATGACATACAATCACCCTCCCACTCGGGCATAGTGATGGATATGTAAATGCAAAATCTTTTTCCAAACTTTATATCTTTATTTTTCTATTTTTGGTATTGCACCAAAGGTTTGTAGTGTGGCCCTTTATGGACCCAATCCCAAGCATCTTTGAAGCATATTCAATATATTCCCAGGTATATACCTCTTAGTTTTTAGTCTTTGGGTATAAAAATTGTCTCATTATTTGGCCATCTTATGATATAGCTACCACTATTCGTTTGTCAACATGTGCATAACTAAATGAGTTAGGCTTGTGCTCGATTATACCTAAGATGTATTCCAAATCAATTTCAACAAGGTTGCATCCATGATTTAATCTAATAAGCAAAGCGGATTTAGCTTTTCTTACAAAATTGCATCACTGGCTCATGTTGTAGACGTTTTCTTAAGTATTTATGTTAAGACGGTTATATAAAATTTTGTTAATTTATCAAATGAGATAGAGGTATGATTGTACCGTGTATGGTTGTTGATCGATAACATCAAAAACTATGAATTGAATTTGGGAGTGATGATGTTGAAAGTTGATAAGAAAGAGATGTTTTGGGTTGAATAAATTTATTTTTGTACTAATTGCAAGTTGTGTGAATTGACTAGGTGCTTCAAGGATACAAGTTGAATTCAAATATATCCATCAAAACCATGGGCCAGTACAATTTTCAAAATTAATAGATTTTTATCCTCTTTATTTTTTATTTCAATTCACTTTCTCTTTAACCTTTTTTTAAACTCTCCATATATTTAGTTCGGACTTGTTATGAACCAAACCCTTTATGGTGAACGGATTGAACCAAAAATGGGATCTAATATCGTTCGGTACTGACAGAAACACCACCCTGTGCTGTGATTGTCAGTACCGAACAAAAACGCACCTCCTCGGCTTCACTGCCCCGCTATCTCAGAAGAACAAAGAAGAAACGGAAGCCGCGGGAAGAATTTCTGGGCAGGATGGAGGTGAATACCATTCTAACTTGTGTGGTACCAAGAATGAATTTCGGGATGGGAAAACCCACTCCATCCACCCTTATGACACACAAATTATAGTCGCGATTTGACATCTAACAAAGGTAGTGACATGGTGCTTCTCACGCTTTAAATAGGAAATTTTTAATATTTCAAAAGTGGCTTTAAACACAACATAGAATAGATTGCTTTAGGTTTTAGGCACTTTTCATAAATGTAACATCCTAAAATTTATAATGTTAAATAAAGAAAGTTACGTTTAGTGATTTCGCGTTATTAATTAATGTCGAGTAAAGAACGAATCATGGACTTAGATTAATTAAGATGGGTTAAATGAGAATGGGCCTTAGGTCCATGGGCTTTAAGGGATATAAATATCCCCTAAACCAACCTAAAACCCTAAACCCTCATTTCATTTCCATCTTATTCTCTAACACACTCCAAAACACACACACACCACACACCGCCATATACGGCCGGCGGCCGAGGGAGAGAAACGAGCAAGATCCGAGAGAGAGTAAACGATTAGTTGTGATTAAACAAGTTAAACGAGATCCAAACGAGCACAAAAGGTATGTTCTTGACCTTTAAAGTTTACGTAGTATTGAACGTTTTTACTTAAAGATCCAAGCTTTATAGTATATACGGGATATATATACGACCGAAAATGGTTAGGGAACGTTAGTGGGTGATGTCGAACCATAACAAGGGTATTAAAATCGCCAAAATGCTTGATAAAAACCAAACCCGTAGCTGAACTGGGCAACTTCGCCTGCGAACTGGGCAACTTTGCCTGCAAAAGCTTAACTTCGCCTTCAAAGCTTAACTTCGCCTACGGCCAAGTTCGCCTAACTGGTAACTTCGCCTAAGGCCAAGTTCGCCTAATTGATAACTTCGCCTAAGGCCAAGTTCGCCTAATTGATAACTTCGCCTACGGCCAAGTTCGCCTAACTGGTAACTTCGCCTAAGGCCAAGTTCGCCTAATTGATAACTTCGCTTACGGCCAAGTTCGCCTAACTGATAACTTCGCCTAAAGCTAAGTTCGCTTAAGGTTTAACTTCGTCTAAAGTTAAGTTCGCCTAAGGTTTAACTTCGCCTAAAGCTAAGTTCGCCTAAGGTTTAACTTCGCCTAAAGTCAAGTTCGATTAGAAAATAAATTAAAAACCTAATGAAAATGTGTTAAGACAGTTAATGGAAATAAAATTTTTCCAAGCTGACCTGGCAGCTCGACCCCAGCCAGGGGCTCTGCCCCTTGGAATGCTAGGGGCTGCCGCCCCTAGACCCCGCTGCCAGGGGCGCTGCCCCCGGACCCCCGTTCGTTGTGGGTAGTAGTTAAGACTAGAAAGATGATATGAGTAGTAATAGTTAATTGATACGTATACTTGTTATACAGTCAGCCGTGCACAACTGAAGAAAGGGATTACGATTAACGGTGAACGTAACCGTGTTCAGGTGAGTTTCTAGCCCCATTTATGTGTTATGTTTTCGGGGCTGTGTGCATACTCAATATGTTTGTTAATACGCTTATCCTAAGAGATAAGTGTATGCCTTATGTGGATAATGTGAAATGTATGAATGATGGCTTGACGGTACGTGAACGATCTTCGGATATTGCACGTACTGTCAGGTTGTAACGCTAAGTATAAGGTAAGTATGATATGTATGCTTATGTGTATGAATGTGATAAAGTTAATAAAAGCAGGAAAGGATGGATGTACGGTAACGAGGAGGGAATCGAACCCTACTAATATTCGAGAACTAGGGAACCGAACCCTACTAATATTCGAGGAAAGAGGGAACCGAGCCCTAATAATACTCGAGAAAAGAGGGTACCGAGCCCTAATAATACTCGAGGAAGGAGGGTACCGAGCCCTAATAATACTCGAGGAAGGAGGGTACCGAGCCCTAATAATACTCGAGGAATGTAGGGCATAATGCTCTTTATAACGTAAGATATGAAAGTAAGTTAATACAAAAGAAAGTATGAATGAAAGAATATAAATTTATGTGTATTGTATAGTGTATGATTAACTAGAACTCATTCAGCGTAGCTGACTTTTAGTATGCACGCAGGTGAGTAGGATGAGGCAGCTCGCTTGAGGAGACACGTGGCACTGAATAAGAGGCTGGCATCGGAAGACTCAAGACGTTTAAGTTTAATGTTTCGTTTATTTTGAAAGACAAAATGATGTTTTAAGACAAGGCGTGTTTTATTATGAAATGTTTTATGAAAGCTTTTATATTCCGCGAATGTTTTAATTAACTCTGATATTTAGAACTGCGATTATGAGCAAATCCAACACGAAAGTAGGGCTACCGGTAACGGGGCCTTACAATAAATAAAACATGACTATTGATCCACAAAAATCAGAAAGCGAAAGACCAGCACTCCACAATTGACCCTCTCACCAGTCATCCCAACCACCATTGCCAATTGGCTTTTAATGTATTGGTATACACAGAGTTGCAAAAAAAACCCGAATCTGAAACCAGATTTAAGAAAAAAACGAAACCAGTTATTTTTACACCCGGGTTTTTAATACCCAAACCCGTACCCGAATTTACGGGTAGAGTATGCATTTCAGTACCAAAACCCATACCCGAATCGGACCCAATTTGTACCCGCTAATACCCGAAAACCGGAACCGGTTTCATACCCGGAACCGGGTTTTTCCAATACCCGAAACTGGGTTTTTCAAATACTCGATCTATACCTGAAAAATATCCGATAAATACTCCTAAAAAGTGCAACTCTCTTATAAAATCCAATCTGTACCCAGAAAAAACCCGAAAATAGGTTTTTTCAATACCCGGAAATAGGGTATTCAAATACCCGGTTCTATACCCGAACCAAACTCGATACATAGGGTATGGTTTTTAGAGACAAAACTCGGATCCGAACCCGACCCGAGTATTGCAAATACCCGATTTCCAATACCCAATCATACCCGAACCTAATTCCATACCCGAACCCAGGTATTTGAAAAACCCGATTTGTGCACCTCTAGGTCCACATTTCATGGTTTACACACAAGTCACAAACCATCCTTCCTTCACATTTCCGATCCCACCATAATACCCCACACACCACTCCTATTGGTTTATATTTGCGTATAAATCAAATTCCGGTTAACTCGTTTAATAAACATGTCATGATTGAATTGATCGGTATAGTTAAGAAAGCAATGTTTGAGTTATGCAAGTGTTAAATAGTTTAACTTGTCAACTCGTCTAAAGATAGAATAAAAGAAAAAACAAAAATTATAATATACAAGTTTAACCAATAAAACTAATAAGTAATAACCCCACCACACCAACCATCTAACCTTACACGATTATCACACCTATCAATATTGAATTCAAGTATTATAATCGCTAGAAGGATTTTCTTATCACTAAAACTTACTAGAACTCTTACATGGTGATGGTCTAATTGCATGCATTCTAGAGACGTATATAAAAAACATATAAACATAATCTAACCTGCTAGAGGTATCAGGAATCCAGGATCAATTACAAACTGTTATTAACGTAAGAAACATACAAATAAGAGTAATTATTGTTACTTTAATTATTTATACGTTAATACGCCCATAGTGACTAGGATGAATATCTCGTATTGGAAAAGTAGTAGTTCGCCCAGTCAATCCCCCAGGCCCAAATAACTCAATTTTCTCCCATGAACCATTTGTGTCAATGGATTAGTTCGATCCAAAACTTGAGATAATGGGTGTAAAGTGTAAACGGAAAAAAATTTATAAGTATCTGTTAATGGAGTTGAATTTACCAGGTTCTGAGGAGTTAGTGTCCAGTTATGCTTAAGTGCCGCATATATGTTTCCTCGAGCCATATTGATTAATTTTTTCTGTACCAAATCCCACCACTGCTAAAATACTATTTTTTTAAACCGACCCCACACGAAAGTAGTGTGTTTCTACGAAATATAATACACCTTTGTCCCAAGAGGCCACCACCAAAAGCAGTATTAAACTGGCACCACATTCATCAACTCTCTCCAAACTCATAACCACTCATTCCAACTCAAGCAATCAACAACTTCAAAACATGTCACCTGTTTGGAGCTCCCACACCGCGGTTTTCGCAACCGCGATGGCGGTTTCGGGCACCATGATCTTCCTCTCCTTACTCCGGACCACCTCCAATTCCTCTACTGGAGATCAAGATTCAAGTTCAGCAGAAACACCATCACCATCACCACCACCAGCATCATCATCGCGGCCACCGCGTTCTTGTTTGTCATCAGTGAAGAAAGATGGAAGGATGAAGAAGAAAGTGAGGTTTGCAGATGATGTAAATATGGACAGGAAAACATGGAGTGAAGAATATGTTTCTAATTGTGGAATCAAAACTACGGATTTTAGTGAGGCTCGAAATCTACTTGTAGAGTTTTCACGATGAATATCTTATATTCATGTTTTTAATCAAAATATTTATTTATTTGTTGTTTCTTCAGTTTGAACATTTATTTATGTTTTTCTTTGTCCAAAGTTTTTGTAACATGGTTAACAACTGGTCATCTTAGAGCACCAAGCACCCACAAAGCATCCGGAACTTGTGGTCCGGATCTATGCGACATGGGGATGGACCTTAGACAAACAAACTTTACTATTGTGGGGGTGAAGTCCATGGCAAAACTGAAAAGTTTGCAGAGGACGGAGTGGCGGGGCCCTATGCCATTCCCTCACACACATATAAACAAATTTAATATTTTTATAGGAGTTTTGTGTTTTGTGAATGTTTATTGCTACGAAAGAAAGCAGAGGTTTTTAAAAATAGTTTGGAATTTAAAGTGACGTTGATGTGACGACTTGTGAAGGTCTAACGTTGCTATATGTTATCATGTTCAACATACACCTCAAGCAGGTTATAACATCATTTTTTTAATATCAAAAATAAGTTCCTTTCAAGTTTTATAAAACGGGGTTAGAGGGTTTTTGTTTTTTTTTAATATTATCAACATAACCTAATTCTTTCATTATTGATCCATTTGAAGAAAAAGTTAAACCCTATCAAATTACAACATCTCTAAAGAGAATAATCGTTACAAAATTCAAAATAAAAATACAAAATCTAAATCTTTATTGCTATTATAATTTTAAGAGTCATATACATAAGAAAAACTACCTTGTTATGAACCAAGGCCCAACTAACCAGCTTGGTCCAGTGGCCGAACAAGTTAAATGGTGCGGTGATAGCTCGAGCTAGATATAAACAAGGAAACGAAGAACAATGGGCAATGAATATTGTTAATCTGCACTTACTGATTATCACATCTCCTTTCTGAATTGCTTCTAACTATCATATTGTAATTCTTCGGAATTTTATAAAAATAAAACCGATTTATTATCATGCCTATGTTGAGTTGTGAATTATCGAATTACAACACTTGTGAAATTTTTAAACATGTATTCTATGAAACCAACTCTCGTGGCTATAGAGTTGTATAAGAGCGACCTGAGTCCACTTGACATGAACTTAGACTCTAGCTTGTAACAATATAGGTTAAGTTGGCTCGACTCCTAATCTTCAATTTTAGCTGAAAGTTGAGCTCGAATGAATCCGACTCATTTTTAACTTGAGTCAGCGTGTCAATGGCAGATCTTCTAAGGCTGTGAGGTATGGGTCATGCAAGACCCTCCAAGGGTCCTACGTGGCATCATTCCTCCTTCAAACACTGCACGCCCCCATAAATGGTCACACGTGAAATGTGGGGAATGAGGGTGGTCATGCGGGTCATTTTCCACTCTCTCCAATTAGTTTTTTTTTGTTTTCTTTTATTTTTAATGTCTTTATATTATTAAATAATATACTGACAGAGAATGATAGAGAATGATGAGAATGAACTGTAACAGAGGTTGAGTGACGATGTTGAATGATGGAGAAACGACCGACTTGGCACTAAGGCGGTGAAGACGTGACGAATGGAGGAGAGTGATGAAAATGGTCTAAGATGGTATGGAGTCATAGGAATACAATGGGTCTTCGCGATTTAGAGATGTATGTATGAATTTTCGAGCGACACCGATGTATTTATTGGACAGTGACTCCATTAGTAGAATAAGCCCGAATTAATTATTTAAATGATCACAATTCCCACAAAATACTCAATACTTGTAAAACTTACAAAAATAAAATAAATATTGAGGATGAGTGGCCGCTGGGGTACGATAACATAAGGCAAAGTCAAGGGTAGGAGAAGACAAAAAAGATCGGAGCGATTTTTTTCAAATAAACTGAAACACATGGGCGATTACTTCAAACTCAAAGGTTTGTTTATTGTTTGTTGTTGCTTGTATGATTGTTAATTTTACTAATAGTTAGTTTTATAGTTTAAGCGAAACTTGAATTTTAGGTATTGATTGATTGTTGAATAACTAGTAGCTCACCCGACGCGTTGCGACGGGACAGGTCGGTAAAACCTGGTCGATGGTAAAACCCAAGCGTTGTTAGTCACGGATGTAAAGACGGTAAGTCAACGCGAATTTGGTTGATTTTAGTTACGTGCGTTATGTATTGGAACTAAAACCAAAAAAAAAAATTTGAGGTGGCCCAATAGGGTTTGTCGGTCAGTAAAAGTTGAGCGTTGGTAAAACCTGAGCGTTGTCAATCCCGGGTGTTGAGACGGTGAGTTGATGCAAATTCGGTTGATCTCTGTCATGTTTGCTATGTATCAGAAATAAAACAAAAACAAATTTCGCATTTGATCGGTTTTCGTTACGTTCGTTACGATACTGAAACTAAAACATAATGTAGTGAGCTTATGCAAATTCAGTTGGTTTCCGTCACGTTCGGTACGGCACGAGAACTAAAACAAAAAAGGTAAAACAAATTTGTCATTCGGTCGGTTTACGCTATGTTCGTCACGGTACTGAAACTAAAAAACACAAAAAGAAAAACAAAAAAAATAAAACTAAAAATTCATCGACCACTAAGGTGCAACCAAGTGGTCCAATGAGGTTATTGCAGCACCAAAGTTGTCATTTATTATATATAATAATAATAATGACTATTGTGTCTTGTATATGGATTAGTAGTCTACGAATTCGGATTATTGCTTAGTTATTTGTTGAACCATCAAACCTTGAATCATTTTAAGTAACAAATCCTCGAGTTTAAGTATTAGGTATTCTATTTTTATTATGTGAACAACCCAAGTTGCCAAACCAACCGGGAAATTTGGTTATGACAATGAAGATAAAACTAAGCATTATTCGGGAGGTCGCTAGATTGAATCCAAGCCACACCCGGGGGGGGGGGGGGGGGGGTTATCCTGCCCGCGTTACGCCAGAGGTTTTCTACTCTTGTGGCTGCGGAACTGGCGTCAAATGACATAAGGGGAGAATGTTCCTCCGAGGACACAAAAAAGACCTCATAAACCAGAGGTTACGCCCTTCGGAAGAAACTCAATAGGATTCCAAACCGGGTCAATCATAAGCTAATTTCCAACCATCCAAATTAAAAAACAAATTTGAAAGTTTGAAACATACAACCTTAGCCACCAAAGTTAAAAAAGAATGTTAAAAAACTTTTAAAATATTTTTTTTGAACGACCAACAAAATTTTATTTGAAACACTAGCAAGATACTAGCGAACACCGAAACCATCCAACAAAAATAAATTACAATTACATACCCCCCAAGTTTCGCCCGATTACACCCGTAATTGAGATTATACATTAAACGCACACCACCTATCCCACGTTAAATCCGGCCACTTAGACCGATTTTTTACCCACAAATAGCTTAAAGCCTTGATCTCAGCGACCGCACTCCTTAAGTTAGGCGGTTTTCTCTCGAAAACCCAACGATTTCTTGTACACCAAAGGCTCCAAATTGTTGTTAAACACACCGCATGAAAAGTCTTTGCCTTTCTACTCGACAATAACGCATATTTATGCAATTCCAACAAATCTCGAGTCGAAAACGCAAAGATTGCCGGCACCTTACACCAATTAGTAATAATACTCCAAATTGATTGAGCAAATTGGCACGATACAAGCAGGTGTTCAGCCGACTCCAAATCTTCTTCACAAACCGGACAAACGATCGACTCTACCGCAACGCCTCTTTTAGCCAAAGAAAACAAAACTGGTATATGTTCCATTTCCGCCCTCCATGCTAAGATTTCACCTAAATAATTATTCCATTTAAACTTTAAATTTGACCATCAAAGTTATTTGTTCTTCAAACTTTAGCCACCTAAATTTCACGTCTTTACACATTTGGTACAATAATTTTCAACTTTGACCACGACATTTTTTATGGTATTGTAACGAAACAAGATGATATTGACCAAGTTATTGCCGCGTCCTAGCCGCAACGCGCCAATTCAAATCACTAAAGAGAAAGGGTTTGGATCCTTTCAGGTTCCTGGCAACCTAACCGACATAGGCGTTAGGATTCCTTCGCGATTCAAGTTTAAGCCACCGCAGCGCGCATGGTCTTTAACTTGTTAAAATGTAAGAAAAAAACAAGAATAAATATAAATAAAATAATTAATAAATAATAACCAAGTGAAGTCCGAGCCAAGCTTGAGTTTTAAAAGCTGGACTTTGAAAAACTACTTATGAGTCGAAATTGAGCCCGAAATACCTTCGGGAGCCGAGCTCGAGCCTACCGATAACCATGGCGTCTGGCTCTGGGCCCATGGTGCATGGCCCAAACGCCGTACGCGTACTGAGTACTAACATGGCATGGCGTCAATGGAAGGTCATATCATATCATAAAGACTTTTAATTAACGGGGCCGACATTTCCATGTGAGATATCTGATCAGTTCCTTTTGGCAATAGTGTGCATAAAGCAGCATTGTAGGATCAATATTCACCATTCATATTTCTAGGGTTCTGAAACTGATGAACAGTTAAATTCTTCTTGATGATGAATTGGTTTTGCTTTTGGGTACGAATCACTGTATGTATGTGAGCTTTAATGGAAAACTGTGAGTATTGCCAAGAAAGGTAAAACCAAATCCATAGATAAGACTGTGCACGCCAACCGTTTGATGAAATGACGCTTTGAATTTTTTGGTCATGTGGCCCGGTGCACATAAACATCATTTCTGACGTTAAGCCTAACCCATGTAACATCTCTGACTTACATTTATTCAAGTTTTCTTATACCCTCCAGCTGTAAATATTTTACTACGAAACAATTTATTGTTAACGTGGAACGGGTCCAAATGCATTACAACCATTCATGATTATTTTTGTTGCCACCACCTCGTAGTCGTCCCCTCCACCACTTACACCTCCGTCGCCTAAAATATAATACCTTTTCTAAAAGACAAAAATGATTCATTTCAGATCAGCTCATTTTGGTCGAAAACCGTTTTGAACATAACCAAATTGATACTTTTAAAAAGAAAATCTCATTTTCACCTCATTTCATTTTGCACTAAAACCGTATTAACCCGTTTTGAACACACCACCTTCGCCTAAAATATTGTACGTTTTCTAAAATGACTCAGTTCGACCCATTTTGGCCGAGACCTACTTTGAATAGAACCAAAATTGATACTTTTAATGAAAAAAAATATCCTGCTTTCACCTGATTTCATTTTGCACTAAAAGCGTATCAACCCAAAGCCACTCTTCGCTCATCACCTAAATCAGCCCAATTTGTTGGGCTTACACTTAATTTGTCTATCAGTGTCAAAGTTTCGATTTTGGTCTAGATGTTTCGTAATTCTGAATGGATGGTGAAGAGGTAGGTCCCAGCAGAGCCCAGTTGGACCCGCAAGACTCACCTTAAACAGGGACGTCTGCGCAGAGACCAACTGGATCCGCAGGACCAACCATGCTCAGAGACGTGACGTCCTTACGCGCAGTATGCAAGCTGGTCCCGCAGGAAATGCCTCCCATGGTGAAGGACTCCGCCTGTTCCCGCAGCTTCGGATACAAGCCATGAGGGAAGGCCACCCGCGCAGCATGGCTACACGCACTAGGTACTTAGCTCTCGATCATTCAGTGTCACCTGAAGGAATGAGCAAAGCCGGGAGCAATCCCGCACAGAGGCGGGAGGGGGAATACTCCCGCCCAAATAAGCCAGTCTATACTGAAGGACCTTTCACTGTACCTGACGAGGTATGGGCGAAAGATCTGATCAGGGATACGACAGCTCACTGATACAGTATGGCGAGCAGCATGCTCCTGTACTGTATCACTATTAAGCCGCTGCCTACTCACCAACTACTGTCATACCACGTGCGTAGCCGGCAGTTGGTGGAAAGGGAATAGTATACAGCAGGCCTGGTCGCTATCAGCCGCTGCCTACCCACCAACTACCAGCAGGGCACGTGCGTAGGCTACTGTTGATGAACAGGAACACTGTTGCAGCCGGCCATACCTCCTTGGAAACCTACCTTCGGCTATAAATACCCCAAATGGTATGATCATCTAAACACAACATATCTTACTACATTATCATATTATACCTGATATCTGCTCTAGCAATCTCTTAATATACTTTTATATTTAAAGAGCAATCTAGTCTGATTCTCACGCCGGAGGGTGGTCACAAGGAGGAACCCCCCCCCCTTCTCAGTGACGAGCTCACGGTGTCTGTTTTGCAGGTTATCAGAAGAACCATCTTCCAAGGGTCTAACCCCTCGTGGGAAACATCTCTCCAACCCCCAGGTTACCAGTAATCTGCCCGGGGTCCGGTTAGTGTTTCTTCATTGGCGCCATCCGTGCATAAAGCTAGAACTTTATTTTTCTCACAGTTTTCTCAAACTTCTACAAAGATGGTTAGAGAAATTCCGGTAACCATAACCCCTGCTACTAGGGGGAATACCGGCAACACAGTTTTTACGAACACTACCCCGGCTACCGAAGCCGGGGCAAGCGAAGTAAATTTTACGAACACTACCCCACTTACCAAAGCTGGGGCAAGTGCAGTAAATGAGCGCCTACTGGGATCCACTGATACCCAGGTTGAGAAACGAAGACTCCCCCGCCAGACTCTCGATGAAGTTAAGGCATGGGCGGAGGCACGACAAAAGGAATTCCAGGCTGAGTTGGACGAACGCTTGCGTTCCGTACAACAGGCCGACGAATTCGAATACTGGGAGGATGACTCGGAGGAATCCGACTCTGACGCGAACCCTCGCCATAGGGCAAAAGGGAAGCGTAAGGAAACGGAATCCCAACCGAAAAGGCATTTTGGACAAGCCTTCAAACCAAAAAGCACAGGAGGAAGTCCACGAGACTTCTCTAAAACGTTCAGACCAAACGTTGCAAATGCAGGAACGTCCAAATTTGCAAGGGACATTGCTGAAGCAATCGCCCCAAAGAGTGCCAAACAAATGCCCAACATAGGCACATATGACGGTATATCTGATCCAGACGATCATTTGAACAGGTTCATAGCAGGGGCAACCGTCAGCAATTGGACGGAACCCACGTGGTGTTACATGTTCCAAATGACGCTGGTTGGGGCTGCTAGAGCATGGTTCGATCGTCTACCGGTCAACCACATCTACGACTGGGCAGACTTCCAACAAAAGTTTAGCCAACACTTCAGCCAGCAACGGAAGTATACCGAGGAGCAATGGACAATCCTCAAATGCATACGAGAGGAAGACGAATCTCTGCCAAACTTCATCACTCGCTTCAACTCAAAGAAGTTAAGTTTGGGCAATATCAGTGAAGATCTTGTTCGCGCTGCCTTCATCCAGGGCGCACATGACCCGGAGCTCATCCGCACCCTAACGGGTAAAGATGGCATGCCATCCACATGGGATGGCATCATGACAGCAGCAAAACGCTATGCGGAAACAGAGAAGCAACTGGGTAGAGATCTCCCACAGAGCACAAACCTCTACACCCAGAGGACGAGAGAAGACAACGTCCTCACCGCCCGATTAAATAAAAAACGAAAGCTAGGCATCTGGCAGTCAAGGGTAAACTTTGACACCTCATCCGGCTTGCAAAATCGGTTGGGCGGAAGGGATAATGTACAGTCGCACCGGAACTCCAGATGGACGCCACTCACCAAAAGCGTCACTGAGATATTCGCCACTGAAGGGCTCCCATGGCCAAAACCGCCAATAATCCGACATCGTCACGATGCAGATCGGAGCAAATACTGTGACTTTCACAAGACAAAGGGCCACAACACTGAAGAATGCATAGATGTAAAAGATATGGTCGAAGCATTTGTCAGAGATGGGACGCTCGCGCACCTCGTGGCGTAATAAAGGCTGAGCAGGCGGGTGCGTATAGAACCCCAGCTGGGGAAAACACGAATCAAATCCAGCTTCAAAATCGAGACTACATGCTGCGTAAAGAACGAGATCCCGAACCAGGTGCGTATCGGCTCGATGGCACTCCCATCCCAACAAGGAAGGGAGCTCATTTACACATTTTGCATGTAAATCAATTCCAATTTGTAAAGAAAAGGCCAAGAGCCACTTCTAATGGAAATGATTCTCTTAAGAATATCGAAGCTGATGATTTTACATTTAATACTTTTCAGGACACTAATATGCCGGTTTTCACCGCATAATTACGTGAAGTCATTGCATGGGAAGGCGGTCCTACCCGCACGAACCCAATAACGTGACAAACCTTCACGCAGGTCAGTTGAAGGGGAAAAAGTTCAGCACCCAAAAATGAAAGTGCCGGTCTATCCGCATGAATCATTAACGAAACTGAATAATAACCTATCAACAACCGCGCGTCGAACGGTTAAAACTATCCAACACTGGTGACGGCATTCACATAACGTGAAGTCGTTGCGTGGGAAGGCGGTCTTACCCGCACGAACCCAATAACGTGGCAAACTTTCACGCAGGTCAGTTGAAGGAGTTCAATTATTCCATTAAATGAAAGTGCCGGTCTATCCGCATGAATCATAAAAGGAAAATGAACACTAACCTATCGACAACCGCGCGTCGAACGGTTCAAAACAAAATTCTTATAAAGGTAAGAAAAACCTACACGCAGGTCAGATAAGGGTAAAGTTTTGCCATCCTACTAAGTGCAAGTGACGGTTCTACCCGCACAATCACGAAAGAGGAAGCAAAACTTCACACCTATTATCAACCACGTTCAAAGGTTAACTTATCCTCAAAAGGTAAGAAAAACCTACACGCAGGTCAGATAAGGGTAAAGTTTTGCCATCCTACTAAGTGCAAGTGACGGTTCTACCCGCACAATCACGAAAGAGGAAGCAAAACTTCACACCTATTATCAACCACGTTCAAAGGTTAACTTATCCTCAAAAGGTAAGAAAAACCTACACGCAGGTCAGATAAGGGTAAAGTTTTGCCATCCTACTAAGTGCAAGTGACGGTTCTACCCGCACAATCACGAAAGAGGAAGCAAAACTTCACACCTATTATCAACCACGTTCAAAGGTTAACTTATCCTCAAAAGGTAAGAAAAACCTACACGCAGGTCAGATAAGGGTAAAGTTTTGCCATCCTACTAAGTGCAAGTGACGGTTCTACCCGCACAATCACGAAAGAGGAAGCAAAACTTCACACCTATTATCAACCACGTTCAAAGGTTAACTTATCCTCAAAAGGTAAGAAAAACCTACACGCAGGTCAGATAAGGGTAAAGTTTTGCCATCCTACTAAGTGCAAGTGACGGTTCTACCCGCACAATCACGAAAGAGGAAGCAAAACTTCACAACCTATTATCAACCACGTTCAAAGGTTAACTTATCCTCAAAAGGCAAAGAAAACCTACACGCAGGTCAGATAAGGGTAAAGTTTTGCCATCCTACTAAGTGCAAGTGACGGTTCTTCCCGCACAATCACGAAAGAGGAAGCAAAACTTCACACCTATTATCAACCACGTTCAAAGGTTAACTTATCCTCAAAAAGTAAGAAAAACCAGCACGCAGGTTAGATAAAAGTTAAAGTTTAGCCATCCTACCAAGTGCAAGTGACGGTTCTACCCGCACAATCACGAAGGAGGAAGCGAAACTTTAACCCACTATCAACCACGTTCAAAGGTTCTT
Source organism: Bidens hawaiensis (assembly GCF_021521415.1). Taxonomy (NCBI): domain Eukaryota; kingdom Viridiplantae; phylum Streptophyta; class Magnoliopsida; order Asterales; family Asteraceae; genus Bidens; species Bidens hawaiensis. The sequence goes on from NW_027492158.1 coordinate 418,476, forward strand.
ATTCTAAACACTTGGAAAATTGCTAATTTAAACTAAGTATGCAAGTCATAAGTTTATAAAGCAAGGAACCCAAAGAAGGAAATAACAATCTTATACGCAAAAAGATTAATATTTCAAGAATATATTACAAGAATGGCCGGGTAACTACCCGCCTAAAAGAAAATAAAAAACTATACAAGTCTTAGCAATGGGAAGGGATCTTCAGGATCAAGCCTCAGGGCCGCTACCACTTGGACCCGCTCCGTCAAGACGGGGTGGTTCGAGGAACGCTTTGAGGACAGCTAACCCATCATCAGCAGCAGCTACTTCGTCCACCTTCTCCACCACTGGATGCGGGAAGGCGGCGTATTGGTTCAATGCTTGGTCATAAATGGCTTCAGTATCCACATTGAACAAAGGGAAGTTGGAAGGCGGGACGCCTTTCTCAACAAACCCTAGACCAAGCATGAAGCCGGCCTTTTCCCCATCATCATGAGAAGCGTTGAGGGCTGCGGTCATAGCATCATCGTAAGAGGTCTCTGAAAAGACCCGACGCACAACCTACAAAGAAAACACAAGTATTAGAACCTTTTCTTACAAAAGAAATGCGTGAAGATAAATCTAAACATACCTGAGGCAACGCTTCTCGAAGAAGCCATCGGAGGGCAGCTTGAGCTTCGGTATGGGCGCGTTCGGCTTCGCTCTTGTTAAGGTTGGCAAGTAAAACTTCCTTAGCGGCAGCCTCTTCGACGCCCTTAAGCTTCCGCTGGGTCTGGTCAAGCACCCCCCTTTGGTCCAGGATTTCCTGGAGTTTCTTGGCATCTTCCATTGCCAAGGCATCATGAGCGCGTTGGAGAGCCTCTAATTTGGCCTTGAGCTCCTCATTCTCCACACGCAAAGGCTCAGCAACGGCTTCAGCCTTGGCAGCCCTCTCGGTTGCGTTTCGCGCAGTCTCCCTGGCCAACCGAAGCTGTTCATTCACAGCTTGGGCAGCCTTGGAGCGGGCCTCGAGTCGCGCCTGAACTTCAACCTCGAGGGCCTTGAAGGCCTTCTCCTTGTCGGCGGCAGCTGCCGCCAGCTGTTGGTTCTCCTCCCGAAGAGCACGCGCCTCAGATATGTCCTTGGCGTGAGCTGCTTTCAACTTGTCGTTTTCACGACAAAGCAGCTCGACGCGCGGCTGCATCCGGGCCTGGAGAACCCGAAGCTCATTAGTTAGCCTACCCTCCTGGTAGCTAACCATGGCTTCCCCCAACGCGCCCGGAGGAGCAGCGTGGCGAGCCCAGTCCACGCAATCCACGGGTGTGCGAAGGGTTGTTCCTCGGCGTATGTTCCATCGAGGAACATACACTTCATTGGAATCCGACACTGCAAAAGAAACAAAAGCAGTAAGGAAAAGATGATGAAAAACATTAAGGAAAAAAGAAAGGAACCCTACGCACCTGTAGGGTCAATGACAGGCCGATAGCCGCCAAACCCATCACCTGAACCTAAAGGAAATCCATCCAACAGGTCAGGCAGACGGGAAGGTGGCAAAGATCGGCGTGAAGCCCTGCGCGTACCTGATGGTCCGGCCATTGGTGCCGGTGGCGCGGGCATGGTGGCAGCCGCCGTGGTCGCCGTCGTTGTCTCCGCCGCGGTCGCCGCCTCCTTAAAAGCAGCAGTAACCGCCGGTTCCGTGAAGGATGCTGTAAAAATCGCACTCACGGCCGGCGGTGACGTCATCTCGGCCGGAACAGTTGGCTCGACGGAACGACCAACTGGACCAGCGGATGCAGGCGCAGGCGACTGGGTCGACGCCTCAGGAAGGCTGACCGAGCCTACCATCATTGGCGAGGAAGTACTCCCCTGCGTTTCACCCAGGATTGCGTCAACATCCACGCCTGCACAAAGAAGAAAGTGTTAAAAGAAAATTAAGAAGTGACAAATCTACAAAGGCATTATGATTATACTTACGGGTTTTCTTGACCCTGAACGTACGGACGGGCGGGGAGGAACCCGATGGAGCCGGCCTCTTGGTACCGGTCACCGTCGTCTTCGTTGGTTCTCCGGAGGTAACGGTCGTAGCCTCCGGAGCAGTGGTCTTCTCACCACCGGGCTTCCCCGCCACCTCTTCACTATCTGACTCCGTGTCAGATAGAACCACTGGATCAGCTGTGGCCTTCTCCTTCCCCTTCACGCCGGCAGCAGTCTTCTTCTTCCGCACAAGGGGAGGACCATCTGCGGATTCCTCAGAAGACAGGACGTAAGGATTTTCAGCAACGGGTACAGCATTGAGGGGTTCAGGATAGAATATCTCCTTACCTGGCCGCCGGTGGCTCAGGATCTCTTGGCCCGGCGGATAGACCTCCACAAACCTATCCGCCGTTTGCTCCAGGATGGGCAACTCATTGTCATCCAGAGCACGAGTGCCCACCCGCACAGGACTGTCAGCTTCCCGCGGGAACAGGAGCGACTCCAAATTATTCCCCTCTGAAAGAAAAAGAAACAGTTAGAAAATTAACTAATATCAGCAAGAAAGACAAGACATACCATAAGGAATAGAGTTCAAACCATATTCAAGAAGGATGGGAAACCGGGACGCATCCTTCCATACCCGGCTCATCCCCAGCAGCACCATCCCGGACTCCGCAAACCGGTAAACCGGAGATTGGACCCGGGATATCTTCGCGAACCATTCCGCCTCCTGGTAGCTGGAAGCGTGAAGGCTCGGAAGCGCTTGACCCTTCTTGAACTTCATAGCAATGGGGATGGCGCGGGCAGAGATGTAGAAGAACTCCCGCTTCCACGATCGGAGACTGCGCTCGGTCACGCAGATCTTCAAACCCTTAATACGGGTTGTTAGGGTGTACCACCCCTGGACGCACCTCCAAGTATAGAAGGTCATCAGGCGGTCCACGTAGGGCTCAATACCCAGAATCCGGCACACCCACTCGAAGTGCCGGACCTTGGCAATCGCCATCGGATGCACCTCGGTCAGGTGCACACCGTGCCTCTCCAGGACACGATACATAAACTTTGTCAATGGAAACCTAAGGTTCCCATAAACAAAGAATGCAGCATATACCCCGATCTTGCCACTGGGGGCATCGTACACAGTCTGGTGAGATTCAGGAAACTCAGGCTCGAGAGACTCGAGCATGAACTTCCTGACTATATACTGGTACTGATCGAGAGGTAGAGCACACTGGCACTCGCCAGCAGTACTCCTATCGTCGGCTACAGCTTCAGCATCATGAGAAGACATTTTTGCAGAAAGAAGAGTGATTTCGGGAAAATGCTTGCCTGAAAAAGGGGAGTATTTGCCGGAAATCACTAAGAAGAAGAAGAAGAGAGGTGAAAGTGTGGATTACAAAGGGGCCTCTCCCCCTTTATATACTAATCGCAATTAATGCGGTGAATTTAATGCGGAGGAGAGAGAAATCGAAGGTGCAATGAAACTATGACACGTGGCAAAAAGCAGGCTGGCAACAGCTGTTGACAGGACGCGTGCCAGTAATTTCGCGGCCACGCGCCCGAAAAATCGTGCCCACGCGCCAGGAAAAGCGTCTGGAATGACCATGTTCTGTCACGTCACCATAACTTACTGCACGTCCTGACACAGTCAGAAGAAACCGTCGCACGACGTTTCAGAGGTTTGGACTGTTCTTATCTTTCCACCAACTCTTCGAATTTCAAAATTCAAAATTCGAAAATATTAAAAAGTAAGCGGGAAAATACCCCTTACCCCTTGGCAAACAAGTAACCGTTAGACGGATGCGGGTACAGTGTAAAGGCAAAATCCTTCACATACCTAGCACCCGCAGGGAATTGAAGCCAAGTAAACCTTGGCGAACAAGTAACCGTTAGACGGATGCGGGTACAGTGTAAAGGCAAAATCCTTCACATACCTAGCACCCGCAGGGAATTGAAGCCAAGTAAACCTTGGCGAACAAGTAACCGTTAGACGGATGCGGGTACAGTGTAAAGGCAAAATCCTTCACATACCTAGCACCCGCAGGGAATTGAAGCCAAGTAAACCTTGGCGAACAAGTAACCGTTAGACGGATGCGGGTATAGTGTAAAGGCAAAACCCTTCACATACCTAGCACCTGCAGGGAATTGACGCTAGGAATACCTTGGAAGTAAAGTAACCGTAAGACGAGCGCTGGTACAGTGTTAAGGCAAAACCCTTCACATACCTAGCGCTCCGCTGGGAATTGAAACCAGGAAGGATCTTCTGGGCAATGCTTGCGGAAACGGAAATAACATCCCCGCATAGCGGGAACGTTGAGAACTACGTTGTTTGAAGTTCCAGGATGGAATTGGTGGTTTTAACATAATTGATCACTATGTTCAAAACTACCAAAACCTCATGGAGAATCCACACAACTGGGACTCAATGCTCCTGACTTGCGAGGAGGTTACAGACCTACCCGCATCATACCCAAAGACCAAGCAGGAAACTCGGGCATTTCTGCAAGTGACAAGGACTTCCCATGGAAAACCTTACAAAACCCTTTTCAAAACCCTTTGCTTAAGTCCAAAAGTTCACCTCACTTTATTAAACACGCATGAGAAGAACATTGGACTGGGGGGACTTGAAGAGGTAGGTCCCAGCAGAGCCCAGTTGGACCCGCAAGACTCACCTTAAACAGGGACGTCTGCGCAGAGACCAACTGGATCCGCAGGACCAACCATGCTCAGAGACGTGACGTCCTTACGCGCAGTATGCAAGCTGGTCCCGCAGGAAATGCCTCCCATGGTGAAGGACTCCGCCTGTTCCCGCAGCCTCGGATACAAGCCATGAGGGAAGGCCACCCGCGCAGCATGGCTACACGCACTAGGTACTTAGCTCTCGATCATTCAGTGTCACCTGAAGGAATGAGCAAAGCCGGGAGCAATCCCGCACAGAGGCGGGAGGGGGAATACTCCCGCCCAAATAAGCCAGTCTATACTGAAGGACCTTTCACTGTACCTGACGAGGTATGGGCGAAAGATCTGATCAGGGATACGACAGCTCACTGATACAGTATGGCGAGCAGCATGCTCCTGTACTGTATCACTATTAAGCCGCTGCCTACTCACCAACTACTGTCATACCACGTGCGTAGCCGGCAGTTGGTGGAAAGGGAATAGTATACAGCAGGCCTGGTCGCTATCAGCCGCTGCCTACCCACCAACTACCAGCAGGGCACGTGCGTAGGCTACTGTTGATGAACAGGAACACTGTTGCAGCCGGCCATACCTCCTTGAAAACCTACCTTCGGCTATAAATACCCCAAATGGTATGATCATCTAAACACAACATATCTTACTACATTATCATATTATACCTGATATCTGCTCTAGCAATCTCTTAATATACTTTTATATTTAAAGAGCAATCTAGTCTGATTCTCACGCCGGAGGGTGGTCACAAGGAGGAACCCCCCCCTTCTCAGTGACGAGCTCACGGTGTCTGTTTTGCAGGTTATCAGAAGAACCATCTTCCAAGGGTCTAACCCCTCGTGGGAAACATCTCTCCAACCCCCAGGTTACCAGTAATCTGCCCGGGGTCCGGTTAGTGTTTCTTCAGATGGTATTGTATAACTTAACTTCAAGATTTTGTATGCTTAACACACAAGATAGTTTATTTTTTTTTTGAACAACAGTTTCCAGATTTTCTCGGATAAACACACTATAACACGTAACTTGCTGGATTTGAACCCCAACTTTTTGGTTGTGAGACACACAACTTAACCGTCAACATGTTCCCATGAAACAAGGCAGCAGTTACTTTCAATATTTACTGATGAGAGAACTTATTAATTGCACCATTCCCACTGTAGTTTGACCAACCAACCCCACCAAGAAAATACAGATACAAGTATTAATGGCATTGTTTTCTTGGCATGACCAAATCACAAGGATAATGTTGGTAATTTAAGAATCAATGACTCAAGATTTAAGAAATTAGTCAGATGAAACCATCAAAACCAGTGCATTTCCCCAAAACAGGAAGGAAAAACAGTGAAATTTTCAGTGAAAAAAGGAATTTTGAGTTAAATTCAATTGGTTCCTAAACATTTATTTGACTTGCTGACAAACATGTTCCCTCTTTTATTAACTTTGGCGTTATTAGTTAATTTGAGTAGTGATTGGATATTTGAAACATATCCTTGTGTAAACAATGTAAAATTCATTTTGTATTCAAAAGGTTAACTTGAGTCTGTTTCATGGTCACAAAGAGTAACAACGCTTAATAAAAAACAAAATATTAAATACTTGGGGAATTTTGCATATTATGTATCTATATAAAACCCAAGAAAATGTTCAGCAAAATACTACCAAAACTAGATTTAGTTGAGGATGAAGCTTTGCGGTTGGGTCGGTTGCTTTCTGGTGTCTTGAATCCTTCAGTCTTCATGTGCTTGTTTTCTTCACCTAAAATTGGAGATATGATTTGATTATTGTCTTCAGGTATTAGAATTTAAAACCGCAAGTTTGTGTTAAACTTAGAACTATCTTACAAAGTTTATATAGGCAAGGAAAATTGTATAATTTTGACTAATTCCTTTCCTTAGGCGGTTGTGTTTTAAGCTTTGACCAATTATTCTCGCTAGGTCAACTCGTTGACCCGAGTCGAATTCCTTATACATATCAAAAAGTAAATCTGTATTTTGATTTAGTTAAGAGAAAACTGAGGAGAAGAAAGAAGTAATGTTAAAGTGAAATGTCTGTTTGTTTCATAGGATTGTTGAGGCACCTGAAAGGGATTTGAGTTGTCACAATGATTAATGATATGATCTGTAGCAGATATGGTATAAAACATCAATTGTATGGACCCAAGTCCTGCAGCAGTAGGTGGATACAGACAAAGTCCCTGGTACAAAAGGGCCAGCATTTTCATTAACCCAAATCTTGGCCTGATCTTCATTCATGCCGACACAGCGTAAAGAGTTAAAAACCATCAAACACTTGCCTATAAGCAGAAAACTAATTTGAAGAAAATGCCAAGGATAATTAACTGAGAGGCAAGAGCCAATGGAATTAGGTAGAATGCCACTTACTAGCTAACTAATGGCTTAAAAACCATCAAACATGGGCTTAAGAAAACTTAAATACAAAGTTAACAACCAAACAATTATGTTTACTCATTATGCAAACACAGCTAGCCATTTGGTAAAACGGATAGGTGATTTTCGGGTTGTAATAGCTGTAATAGTACATACAAAATTAGCCATTTGGTAACCCAACCCGAACACATTAACTTAAACCTACAACATATAAACGACAATCATGAGCCACTAACCCGACCCGAGATTTGGTTCTTTGGTAACTTGACCAATATTTTCCTTCACGTCCCCATGATCCATTTTCTTCGCCTTCACCTCAACCTCCAACTTGGCTTTGGTGTCACTTTCTTTAACTTGTTTCAACAACGTTGCTACCTCACTTAACACCTGTTGCCCGGATCCATCCTCATTAACCTTTCCTTCATCTTCTTTACCGCCTTCACTCGCATTTAAATCCGACCCTGTTTCTTTACCATCAATATTCGGATTCGTTTTTTCATCTTTTATGATCTATTCCTCGACATCTGGTTTATTATAGGCCACCTCATCAGCATCAGCATCATCTTGCATCTCGATTTGTACGGATTCGGCATCTTTCATCTCTACCTCTTTCACAACAGTTGTTTCTGTTTGTTTCGTTTCTTCGTTGGTACTATTAACATGATCAGCCACAGCCACTGCCGATTCACGCTTACGTTTGTTAGACGATGGCGGTGTTGAGTTCGACTTCACAGTTTCAACATTTCTCATATCGTCGACGGCCGGAACTTGCTCGTCGCCTTTATTGGGGTTCGCCGGAGTATCACAACTTGCCATCTCTTTGCCGGCAAATTATTAAGTCCTAGAGTGTGACACCTGAGGAGGTTTAAAGTGCAATGCCACGTGAATGATGAAGCAGCTGGGTGATGGTACACGTGTTTATTGGATGACTCACCACCCTACCCAAGTCTTTAGCCGCTAATTTGTTGATTACTTACCTTTTCTGACTTATTATTATTTTAAGGAAAATTGTATTTTAATAATCTAAATTATCAAGTATTGGCCGATAATAATCCCAACTATCAATCTAACTAGTAGCAATCTTAACTTTAAACTTTCTTACTAATAACAATCCCAAACTAACTAGATTTTAACTCCGTTTATTTATAATAATGTGGCATATTAGGTGGCCATTACGTGGCGATTACTTGGATGTAGTCTATCTAAATTTAAAATAAAAGAACACATTAAATCACTATCGTTCCCGTCATCCTCCCCGCCTTAATAAAGTTGTCCGCCAAACCAACCCACCATATCATCCGGCCTCCATTTTTTCTGGCGAGCATCACCGTCCTCAGTCATCATCTCCTCCGGCGAGCACCACCATTTTCAGTGTGTTTCAAGCATCACTTCCTCACTCAAGAATATACCTTGGTACAAACACAACTATCTACTTCATCACACACCATTGAACTCATCAAAGTAATAGCACCTTATTTGTTTTGGCTATCGGTGCTCTGTGCTCTTAATAACCAGCTTTAATACTGGTGATTTTTATAACAGGTGTATTGACACCGATTTATATAGTGTGTATTGTGAGATTGTCGTTATATCTTCCATCTACAGACTACAGGCTGTGTTAAAAATCGTTTGCAACAAGATGATCAGATAACGAATGAATCAGCAAACAAACATACAATACAACAAATATTTTCATAGCTACATCAGCATATAACCGTTTTTATTACACATTCGACCTAGCTTAATCATAATATATACGTACAAGCTAAAATGTTTACCTATTCATTTCCAGAATCTAGGTCCCCTATCAGACCTGCCTTTATTCCTTCCGTCCCATACAGATGACCAAAAGAAGAGAGACATCCAGAAAAATACAGCACAAAAAATCTGGACACGTTCTTGAAATCTAGACAAAGATGCTATTGAACCTGTTCATGAACACAATACCATTGTTATTAATAAACATAAACTGCTGATATCAATCTATCATCCTTTTCTATTATCACTAATTAAAATTTTGTATTTCTTGCCCCAAATCCAATGACTGAATACCTAATTACCGTATCATTAAGTTCTGCACTTTTATTAATATCCGGAATGCTAAAACTTGAATTTACAGTTTTTAGTTTCTTTACTTCTATTTCAATGAGATTCAGCAACTTCAGCTGAATAGTACTGCTAATTATCTGTAGATTAATTGTACGTCTGATCAAGAGAAGTACCACCTGCATCGAGAGGTGCAAATCGTACCAGTTAACCGAACCAAAACCGGCTACTAACCGGCATAGGAGAAGCCGGATACTAAACGATACGAATTTTCACATAGAAACCAGCTAACCAAACATAGGTTAATACGGTTAGTGTTAATAAGGTTATTTTCAATACGGTTCTTTAAATCTAACCTAGACCTGTTAACTCATTTGAGATCCATAAAAAAGATTGGAGGTCAAAACTATCCTATTAGCAATTACAATCAAACTAAAGCACACAAAATAAACCTAAATTATCAATAACTAAAACAATTTCATTGAATTAAATGATTACGTAAGCATAATTTGTTAATACTACGGTACAGAAACAAAACAGCAAGAATCGTTATACCGGAATTCGAACTTTGATCATCACCAGGCGGTGGTTCGGATTCCGGTGGAGACGGCGGATGAGGACTCGCAGCACCGCACCGGCCACGCCGTAATCTGGAAGTCCGTGGCGTAAGTAGAGACCAACGGTGTGATGATATGATTCTACTGGTTGAATAATTGCAAGGCGAGAATAAATGGATAGACGGGACGAAAGGATATGAGACGGTGAGTAACGACGAGTAAGGGTGGTGGTGGTGGTGGTTTACGGTGGCCGGAGAAAGAAGAGTAGGCGCCATTCGGACCACAACTGATATTTTCCGTGGTAATGAATCAGTTATCGTAATATCATTCCGAATTCCAGAAGGTTTACTGGGCCTGAATCTTTGTAAAGTTGGCCCGAATTATAATTTGGGCTGTTTTTTTTTGTAAGACTTGAGTTGTCTAAAATACATGGAGGTAGAGGTGTACAGGCCGATTTTAAACCCCAAACCAAACTGGTTTATAAACCGAACCGGTTTGGTTAACGGCTGGTCAAAACCGGTTTGACTCAAATCGGTACGGTTTATAAACCGGTTTAGAAGTAAGATAGGCCGGCCTGGTCATGTCGATCCGTTCCGGTTTATAAACGGTAACTAGGTATTTAGTCATGAAACTGGCGGTTTGGGTCCGGTTTATAAACGGTAATTAGGTATTCGGCCCGGCACATCTTGAATTTACAGTTTTAACCGGTTTAGAAGTAAAATAGGCCGGCCTAGTCATGTCGGTTCGGTCCAATTTATAAACGATAATTAGGTATTCGGTTCGGTTTACAGGTTCTAACCGGTTTACCTCAAACCGGTTTGGTTTTAAAACCGGTTTGGTAGATCTTAAGGGAAACCGGTTCTGAAACTGGCGGTTTGGGTCGGGTTTGGGAACCGGTTTGGGTGAAACCGGTTTTAAACCCAAACTGGAACGGTTCGGTTTGCCTAAAACCGGTCTCAAACAGTTTTTTTTTTTTTTTTGTACACCTCTCCATACCCCAAATGATGTTACAAAGTATATAGTAATAACTAATGTGTAATTTTTTTTAGATTCACAATCTTTAACAAGGTGATGGTTATGCTATGCATTTGTAAAAGTGAGATATAATAGGGTGGGCATAAGACATGCATTGGTAATTTTAGTATTTTCTCTGTAAGTTGTATTTCATTCCTGGTCTCGTATGAGTTACTCAGTTGGACTTGGGCACATGATTGCTCGTACAAAGTATGCCCACAAGTTTTTTAAAAAAACATCCGTTTGGGAGTACAAAGTTTAATTCAGTTATAATTTTAATATGATTCTATTACCCAATATATTAGACATAAAAACTGAAACGCGAGTGAATTAATAGATTACAATGTCACATGACGAAGAAAATAAAAATAAAAGAAATTATTTATGAGTGGCGTTTGAGTTAAATATGTATGTTTTAGGTATCGGGTAAAAACTAGCCGTCTCATACTTGTGAAAAAAAATTTAAAAGCTAATCTCAGACCGGTCCTATATATGAATATTGTCCTGCATGTTTAGGGTTTTAGATTTACCTGTCATTTAAGGTTCGTTAATCATCCCAATTCTGAAGGAAATTGGCATAACTTTTTCAAATTTGACATAACTTATACAAATTTATGTTTAACACATTAAGCTATTAAGAGTTTTTTATTTTTTTTTTTTGGAAACCTAATCCTAAGTATTTGGAGTGGTCGAAATTGATTTTAAGAAAAAATGTCAATTTCAATCTGATTGGCCCAAAATTGAGTTGCGAACAACTCACTAATCAAAATAGTTAATAAGGGTTTGAGATAGATATATTTATAATCATTCAAGCGACTAAACTAATACCAAACGTGTTTGAAAGAAATTTGATGTGTAAAGCAGTAAACTCATATGAATCGACTACACTAGTCTAATATACCAAGCATAAAAATCTCTTACTATCTTTTTAAGGACCTTGCTAATCTCTTTAGCATCCATCAATGTTGAGGTAGCAAACTCCGGAACACTCGTCCCAAATTTTAAACAAAAAACAAAACACCATATAAACTTTTAAAACAATCCAGTAAACCTAAAGGCCAAAACCTATCGTTAAGGGACATAGTGTGGTGGTAAGTATGTGTTTTAAAGGTGGATGTCTGGATGATTTAGAAGTTCCTTTAAAAAGAAAATTGTCAAAACCCAAACATTTAAGTTAATGAGGCTACGAGGATCATAAAAGTTCCTTTAAAAAAAAAAGGTTATGACCTGGGTTGGAATTTTTTTGAAGACGTACAGACCCTGCTGACAACTTTGATGGGCCTGGGCCTCGACCGTTGATAATTTCAATATAAGTTCTCAACTAAAAACATATAAATAACTGAACATTTATTTGTCCTTTTAATTATTTAAAAATAGTTCAAACTAAATTTTATTAGTGCAAATCAATTGTAATATTGTATTTATCTTGCTTAGTTCCGAGCTTTTGGGCCAGGGAAAATAAGCTAGCAACCGGAAATTCCATTAGGTTAAAATTGATCAATTCGATGGTTAAGGAAAAACCGTAGGTTAAAACTTTTAACCGGAAGTATATATAGGTCGATAAAAGTCTTTGGCGTAAAGTCTATATAATAAATATTACCCTAGGCTTAAAGCGGTATTGATGGTAATACCATTGTTTCAAATTACAAACCTTTCATCCAATTTACCAGAATAAAACGTACCAATTAGTGCATCCAGTTTAACTTGTATCACTGGCCGGTTTAAACTGGTTTTAAAACATTGGCCCTACAAACCTAAACTAAGCCGCTTAAACCCAAAAGAACCAAGGAAACAAAATAATTGACACAAGTTGTAATATAAAAACCTATTGTTAAATTATACAGATGTTCCTTCAAAACACTCAACTAGAACTATCAACATTTAAAACTTGATTGACTATATAGAGGTCAAGATAAAAGAGCCTGATTTTTATACGGGCCACCGACCTCTTTAGTGACCCCAGCATTGTTCATGTATTTTCCAGCAAAGGAATCGAACAGGATGCCTGCACCTACACCGATGGCTAGATCAATGGTGTAGTGTCCCCTTGTACTCAGTAATCGCACCACTTGTAAAAGATTTAGGGTGTCGAATAGAAATGCCAACTCCCACCTACGCATTCTCCTCATATCAAGTGAGGCAATCACTGATCCGGCTACATGACCCGAATAGAACAAGAAGAAGGACACGTCCCCTATTGGAAAGTCCGCTCCTGAACCCAAAAATTCCTAAAATAATACAATAAAAAAAACTAATTGTTAATTCGTTAATAAAAAAACTAATTGTTTTTATTTAGGATTTTTAGCCGGTTTATGTACTTTTGGTCACGCCAAACTAGTGCGTTTTTCAAAAGATGGCCGGTAAGTCACCTTTATCTTCTTAGGGACAATTTTCAAACTCACACCCTTTGAAATGTAAAAACAAAGACAAATATGTGATTAACATAAATTATTTCTTATATCGATATCTTTAAAAATTATATTATTTTTTTTTATTTTAAATGGTTATTTAAGTAACCGACTGACTATTGACCTACCCAATCATCTTCACTTCACTCATAGAAGAAATCCTATATGAGACTTGAACCCAAAAACTCCGCCCTTTTATATTATGTTAAATGCAACTCAGTTTTCAGTTAGATTCATATCAAAATATTAACCAAGAGAACAAGTTAAGACCATATATTAATATTAAAAGTTACATATATCATTAAAAAAATTAGTCTTAAATATTATAAAAAACGAACTTCTTAAATTACAGCGGAGAACACGGGATTATTAACTAGGCTGCACATTTTTTTTAAAAATATATATATTTTTTCAGTGTACTTTTTTTAAAGTACTATAAATTGTAAAAAGACTCCCAAGTCCCAACTATTATTTCTGATCGTCACATGGGTGATGGGGCATCACAAAACGATCCTTTTTTCTTAACCTTTTCTGTATTATATATGTTCTTTTTAAGTAAATGAATATAATGATACTCACCTATACTGTTAAAATATGCCAATTTTAGAATTGAGAATTAATTACTATGAATGGAAAACAAATTCTTTTCAAGAATGGACGGTGATGGAGGTTGACGAAAACGATTTTACCTCCGGCAAAGGAAGTTGCGTTGAATAACCCAAAATCCCTCTGCAAGTAAACATGAATAGCGTCGCGACAGCGGCTCTCGGCCGTCCTTCAATTACCCACGCCCCAAATATGTATATGGTTTGCATCCCCACAAACACCTTCAAACACATAACAAGTATTAAAAATGAGTGTAAAAGATTTTTAAATTTTAATTTAAAAATATATAACAAGATATGCAATAGACATTTTCTATATAAATAGTCGAAATTATGCTAAGCATATAAAGTCACCAAAATGCGGCATGTATTTTAGCCAACATAAATGCAAATATATGATTACACATCAGATTAAATACATACAATAGTTATATAACCACATGCCATATTTATTGTAATCTTGTATCACCTATGCATAATTTCATACCAAAATTTATAAGCTTAAAATATCCATATGTAATTAAATATAAATACCTACCATGTTATATAATCACATAATATGGTATCACACACCACTTAAAATTTTATCAATATTAATTTTGCATTAAAGATAATAAAACTTTGTCTATTTTATAGTATATTATTTTAAAAACAAGACATTAAAAAATTATTTAATTTTCAAAAACTTGTTAACTAACACAAAATAATAATAATAATAATAATAATAATAAATAAAATTCTATTTAATATTTTTAAGGTTACATATGAAAATTGTAAACTCTTATTGTATTTGGAGAGTGCAATAACCTAAAATACAATAATTTAATTCGGGTACAACATTTATGGTCATATAAGAAAACAGCAACAAACTGTTACCGTATTAAGACCGGCAAGTACGGTATTAAGAGTAGGACTTGCAACAAGAACACGGTGCAAATACACGGTAGCGTTGAAACCAATATCAAACGGCGGAGAAGACGACGGTATCATCCGGAGCGTATACTCCACACCCATAAAAAACAACAAACAGCCCGCAAAGAAACACGGGACCGGGTGGTACTTGAACAAACCCACTGCATCCGCCACCCTCCATTGCATAAACGACGCATTGGTTAATGACCAACCGTGAGTCTTCTTCTTCTTTAGATTAATATTATTAATGGAAATGTTGGTGGTGGGTGTTGTGAGGAGGTTGGTGGTTTGTGGCAGGGAGCGGTGGTGGAGTTTATTATTATTTTCGTTCATTATTCAAAGGTGTGTAAATGAAGGTTGAATTAAGTAAAGAAGGGGTGGATGGAAAGTAGGGAGTGAGGATAATGTGGGGTATTTATAGGTAGTGAGCGAGCGAGTGAGGGAGATCTCAATGGCGCGTGCGGTGGAGATGTGAGATTGAAGATAAGTGACAATTGTTTCAGACCTGAACTTGAATGTATACTGTAGTTTGTAGCTATGACTATTAATTGTACTTCATTTACTCTGTTTTTTAAGGTTTTCTCTACAAAAATTAAATATTGGGAGTGGTATTTTTTTTAACCATCAACAAATATAAAATGGCTAGGTATTTTGTAAGGGTTAATTCAATGGAAAAGGCCATCATCAGCTGGTCCAACCTAGCTGTACAGAGTCTTTAAGCACCTTCAATTTATCTCCAGCTTTATGAAAAACCCACCGCTGAAGGCCCACTGGTGGTAAAAACCGGATGCTCTCAGGGTTGAACTGGAAATCACAAAGATATCAATCTTCTTTCATTGAACCACTCATGCCCTGCAAAATGCTGTAAGTAGAAATTGAACTTGGGTCTCCATTGAAAAACCAAACCCTCTACCACTATACCATATTGAAAAGAACAAAAGTGATATCAAACATTTACTTTTATGCATTTATACAAAACACTATTTCTGCTTTATTATAACAAACAAGAAATCGTCATTATTAAAAAAACACTATTTCTACTCTATTTGCCCATAAAATTGTTATCTACTACTAACAACTCACAATAATCAAAACCTTATAATCCATTCGAAGTTACAAAAGATATTCGTTATTATAAACGAAAATAATCCGAGTGTATGTGTGCCAAAATTAAACTCAAATTAGATCATTTAGAAACTTACAAAAGAAGTCAAGATAAGAGGAAATATATAAGGAATCCTACCAACCATCAATTTGAGCAAGAAAGGCTAGCACGGCTAAGTATCCCCGTACACCAGCAACCACACATCCTTCCCTCCAATGCTCCAATATAGCCACATCCTCTCAATTCTCAAAGGCAAAATAACGGTAGCAGATTTTTGATACCCATATCATGATTATCTAAAAATCCGTATCTAACTATCCGGAATTTCGAATCTTCAAATAGTTAAGATAGTGATTTTTAAAGTTTTTAAATATTCGAATCATCCGATATCCAGAAATTCACAAGTGAAATTCTGAAAACTAAAATAAAAATTAATATTTATGGAAGCAATAATTTTCAAAATTAAGCTCAATTTTTAGTGAACCAGCCAAAGGCTCCCTCTTGGATCCCGATTGTTCAAGGGCTTTGACCCTAAGAACCATTTAAGGTTCTAATACGGAAGACCATAATAAAATCATACAAACGTGCACTCTGCATATGCTTATTTGTTTGATGAATACTATTATTCAAATTAGTCAAAATGTCAATACATTTATACTAAAATATCTAACCATATCTTATAGTGTTATTTGAATAAACCATATCTTATTGTTTTAACTAATCGGGTCGTTTGGTGGTCCATGGTAATGGCAAAATCTTTAAACATATGGGTTTGGAAGAGGATGTCTTGGGTTCAAGTTCCACATACAACAAAGTTTTAAAAAAATTCACCGCTAAAAAAATTGTCTTTTAAAGTTACATAAAATGATAACGAGGCAAAATGATAATGTATGTTTTTATCTTACGTCTAATAATAACATATTTTAAAATTTTCTATAAATACTAGGGCTGCAAATGAACCGAACGAATGCGAACAAGACATTGTCCATGTTCATTCGTTAAGGAAATAATTTGTTTACAAACACTTACCGAATGAAATTTTATGTTCGCGTTAATTCATTAAGGAAATGAAAGTGTTCAAGAACGGTTAACGAACACAAATAAAATTGGCAAAACCTAGAGATTGAAGTTGATATATTTATCAAAGTGAATAATGAGGAATGAATACAAAAAACTTTCATGAGCAGCATATACGAACTAATGTTTATGTTCGCTTGTTTAATTAATCGAAGGAAATTTCTTGTTTATGTTCGCTTATTTATTAAATGAACGAACATAAACAAACTTCCTACCAAATGGTTCATGAACTGTTTTCCAAATGTTTGCTTCGTGTACAGCTCTAATAAAGACATGTTACAAATATTATATTCTTGATTATGTTTTAAAATAACATAGCATTACGTTATGTGTATTTCAAATGAAATTTCATAAAATACTAAACCTTTTTAGTTAATAAATGTCGCAAGTTCGAAACCTGATTTAAAAGGGTTTTTTCCAAAGTGGCAGGTTTCTTCCTTAATGTTTCTTTGGTGAGTAAGGCCTAGAACTTCAATATCAATGTGGACGGTTGGCACCCCGTCTTAGGATATCTTACTCGTGTCACACCCAACCTATGACGGAATATGTCGGGACGCAACTAATTACACAATATCTCGCAAGACACTATTAATATTAACGTGACAAAACTAATAATTTAAATTCATATAATCAAAATCCATCACAAAATCCATAACTAGCATTATTCAAATAAATTATTTATTTTTTCAACAACCTAAAGTCCAACTACATATCTTCTCGAACTTCTAATTATTTAACTAGCAATTTTGTAATATGCGTAAAATAGAGTTTGATCAGCATAACGCTGACTGAGAAATACACATTTAGAATATAGTTATATTGTAAAACAAAACAATTCGTATGTAATTATGAAAAATTACAGCGTTAATGATATATAACAATTGCCAAATAAAATAGATGTGGACCCTTTCGGTCTAGTTCAAAGCCAGCTTACCAAGATAATAATGTATACATGCTAGATGAGGATGAGGTGGTCCAACCGTCAAACAATAAGAATAAGCACATAACAATATAGCATGTCATCGATGGGCAACAAATCCAAAAACACATAATATTGAATTGAGATTGATGAGATATAGATATATATAATAAAGTTTGGTGTGTATGGTACGTATATTACCCCCAAAAGTAAAAGATGAAAAAAGGGTGTGGATTACTAACCTTAGAGAATAGGGGTGTTCATTGAATAGAATAACGAATTTTCAAGTCAATAGAATCGAATAATCCGAATAATTTATTTTTTTTGCTAGTATTCAGATTGTTAAATTATTCGGTTCGAATTCGTATTCGTATTATATTCAATATTCGAAATTCAATTCGATTCGTATTTGAAACTCGAATTCGAATTGAATACGAACCGCATTCGGATAAATTCGTTTTGATTCAAGTTCACTTTGTTGAAAATTTCAGAATTCAAAAACCAAAATCATAATTTTAAAACACACAAATATTAGTTTAAAGTAGCCACAATACTATGTATACTATGTGATAATAAGTTTAAAATTAAAACACAAATGTATGGGATAAGAAATAATAATGTATGCTATAGGGTTTAAATATATATTTTGTAATAGATATTTATTATTTATGTATTTGAATTCGTATTCGATTACTATACTCGAATACAAATCGAATTCGAATTCGAATTTTTTTAAAAACGAATTCGAATATTAATAATCGAATTCGAATCAAATCAAATTTTGAATGTTTAGAATTAGAATCAAATTCTGAATCCCGCTATTAGAGAATTGGCGAGTGAAAAAAATTAAATATATAAGAGAAGATTGACTTTAAGCGAGCTGACAACCGAACTCAATGAAAAATCCCTAAAATGAGTTCATAATCATAAATAAATAAGAATAATGATATCTAGATAGAATAATTAATCAAATATGAGTCTTTTATGCGAAAAACAGAAAGTTCGTTTTTAAGCGGGTGTTCGGTTCGTGTCCGACTCGAATGTTGATTTAAGGTCAATTTCGAGTCCAACATGATCAAAACACAAATGCAAACATAAAACATTGAAAAGTCGGAAGCTAATTTGGGTCAATTCATGGTGTAATTAAAAAGCCCCAATTCAGTTCTTAACATAAATCGTGGCTAGAATTAATTTAATTGCACATGAAATCCCCCAAATCCATTGAAATCGAATGAGGAATTTTATTCAAGTATTGATAATTAATAATAAAAACACAAACCTACTTGAAGATTGATGGAAAAACTAGATTATTGAAGCTTAAAATACCAGTTTGACTTTTGAAAGTCAAACCTTGAAAAACACTTGATTGAACTCGAATTTGCGAAAGAGAAGGAGGCTTATGAGTATGTAGCAGAGAAATAATGAGGAGAATGATTTGTTTATAAAGAAATCGAAGTAAAGTTTCATGTTTATCAACAATTTGGAGATAACTCTTTTAAACTTAAAACTAAAGAAGATAAACACCAGAATATGATCAAGTTTGCATCTTTATCATAAATTAGATGATAAAACTCATGGGATTATTATAGAATATAGTTAGGAATGTTTTGGAACTCAAAAATTTGAATTATAACGAGACTAGAATGAAGATTTGAGGTTAAACGAGTCAAAAACGAACTTAAACATAAAATACTGATCAGGTCTGTCGGCCGAGCCACGCGTAGGATTTGGCCCATTCTTACGTGCCACATGAGGAGGGTTTTCTTCAAAAGTTTCATTTTGGCAAAATTGGTTCTTATAGTTTTCAGAAATGCATTTTAAGCTCAAAATAAGTGTTTTTAAGGATGGTTAGCATGTTTAAATATCAATGCATTATGAAAAAAAAAAAAAAAACTTAAGATTTTACTTTTATAATAAAAAATAACTATGATACCTTCACATGCCTTTTGTTGAATACAATACATACTTACCAAGAGAAGTGTAATGTTTTTGTCGAATCATGAAATGAATCTTACCTGATCCATGACGATGTTTCCACGGATTTTGAGATGAACGAACCACGTCTTGATCTTCTTCCTCTGCGGCTGCGCCTGTGATCTCTCCATGTTGAGACCTGCAATGGTTTCGGGGGTGTGGAGGTGACTGCTAAGATATCCTGAGGATTACTTGTTTACAGACACAAAAAGTGGTGGTGGCTCTTATTGAGCATGACGCATGATAAGGAGGTGGAGACCTCCTTATGTAGAGTCTCATTGCCACCATCATGGTACCCTAATGGGCCTAGCCCAGTTAGGGTTACCTCCACAAAACCCCATCGGCCCAATAACATTGTATTAGTCCATGTAATGAAATAAGCCAAACATAATAGATTTAGGGTCGTAGAACCGGGTTTTAGTACCATACCCCTACAAGCCCCCCCAAGTCCAGTGTTGCTCCTAGGCGCGCAAGCGTCTAGGTGGAGCGCTGGACTTTATAAGGTGTGAGGCGGTTTTTTCCCTTTTCTTTGGCCTTGTTTTTATTGTCTGAGTTTTGAGAGGCTTTCTTCATGATGGTGACATGTTGTAATAAAAGCCTGCGCGCGAGGCGACTTACGAGCTATAATAATAATGAAGCTCGCGCGTGAGGCGACTTACGAGCTATAATAATAATGGAGCTGGCGCGAGAAGCGACTCACGAGTTATAATAATAATGAAGCTGGCGCGAGAAGCGAC
Organism: Bidens hawaiensis; assembly: GCF_021521415.1. Lineage (NCBI taxonomy): Eukaryota > Viridiplantae > Streptophyta > Magnoliopsida > Asterales > Asteraceae > Bidens > Bidens hawaiensis. Next base: position 438,843 of record NW_027492158.1, read on the forward strand.
TTACGAGCTAAAATAATAATAATGCCTGCGCGCGAGAGGCGTCTTACGAGCTGTAGCATAATAAAGCCTGCACGTGAGGCGTCTAATGAATAATAAAAGCCTGCGCGCGAGAGGCGTCTTATGAGCTTTGAGAATAATAATTGAGCTGGCGCGTGAGGCGACTTACGAGCTGTGAAAGTAATAAAGCTTGCGCGCGAGAGGCGTCTTATGATCTTTGAAAATAATAATTGAGCTGGCGCGTGAGGCGACTTACGAGCTGTGAAAGTAATAAAGCTTGCGCGCGAGAGGCGTCTTATGAGCTATAAGAATAATAATTGAGCTATAAGAATAACGAGAGCCTGCGCGCATGGCGACTTACGAGCTGTAATAATAAAGAAGCTGGCGCGCGAAACGACTTACGAGCTGTAATAATAAAGAAGCTGGCGCGCTAGGCGACTTACGAGCTTGTAGAATAATGAAGCTGGCGCGTGAGGCGGCTTACGAGCTTGTAGAATAATGAAGCTGGCGCGTGAGGCGGCTTACGAGCTTGTAGAATAATGAAGCTGGCGCGTGAGGCGGCTTACGAGCTTGTAGAATAATGAAGCTGGCGCGCGAGGCGACTTACGAGCTTGTAGAATAATGAAGCTGGCGCGTGAGGCGGCTTACGAGCTTGTAGAATAATGAAGCTGGCGCGCAAGGCGACTTACGAGCTTGTAGAATAATAAAGCCTGTGCGTGAGACGTCTTACGAGCTAAGAATAATAAAAGTCTGCGCGTGAGGCGACTTACGGGCTGTAAGAATAATAACAGCTTGCACGCGAGGCGTCTTATGAGCTGTGAGTAATAAAAGCCTGCGTTTGAGGCGACTTACGGGCTGTAAGAATAGCAACAGCTTGCGCGCGAGACGTCTTATGAGCTGTGTGAATAATAAAAGCCTGCACGTGAGGCGACTTACGGGCTGTAAGAATAATAACAGCTTGCGCGCGAGGCGTCTTATGAGCTGTGAATAATAAAAGCCTGCGAGTGAGGCGACTTACGGGCTGTAAGAATACCAACAGCTTGCGCGCGAGGCGTCTTATGAGCTGTGTGAATAATAAAAGCCTGCGCGTGAGGCGACTTACGGGCTGTAAGAATAATACAGCTTGCGCGCGAGGCGTCTTATGAGCTGTGAATAATAAAAGCCTGCGCGTGAGGCGACTTACGGGCTGTAAGAATACCAACAGCTTGCGCGCGAGGCGTCTTATGAGCTGTGTGAATAATAAAAGCCTGCGCGTGAGGCGACTTACGGGCTGTAAGAATAATAACAGCTCGCGGGCGTCTTATGAGCTGTGAATAATAAAAGCCTGCGCGTGAGGCGACTTACGGGCTACTTTATGTCACGCGCCACGTGCAGATGTTGCATGCGCGTGCGCGTAGACTTTTGTTTTGTGTTATGCGCCACGCGCAGATGTTGCGTGCACGTGCGTATAGACTGTGACATGTGTGAGCATGTGATGTGTAAGCATGTGATGCGTAAGCATGTGTAATATGCGTGAGCATATGGTATGAGGATTCCCAACCCCTAAGTTTGGCGCGTAGCCATATGGGATATTATGAGGATTCCCAACCTTGGCGCGTAGCCATATGGGATATTATGAGGATTCCCAACCTTGAAGTTTAGCGCGTAGCCATATGGGATATTATGAGGATTCCCAACCTTGGCGCGTAGCCATATGGGATATTATGAGGATTCCCAACCTTGAAGTTTGGCGCGTAGCCATATGGGATATTAGGAGGATTCCCAACCTTGGCGCGTAGCCATATGGGATATTATGAGGATTCCCAACCTTGAAGTTTGGCGCGTAGCCATATGGGATATTAGGAGGATTCCCAACCTTGGCGCGTAGCCATATGGGATATTAGGAGGATTCCCAACCTTGCAGTTTGGCGCGTAGCCATATGGGATATTAGGAGGATTCCCAACCTTGGCGCGTAGCCATATGGGATATTAGGAGGATTCCCAACCTTGGCGCGTAGCCATATGGGATATTAGGAGGATTCCCAACCTTGGCGCGTAGCCTGATGCGCGCATGCACGGCGATAGAGTGGTGACTCGCGAGTGCGCGTGCATGGCGGAGGTCTCTTGCGCAAAACCCAGATGGTGGTTTCCGCGGCGGCACATGCACGGCTGCGGAGTGAGAACCCACGGGCGTGCGTACATGGCGGCGGAAGTCTGGTAATTTCTAGATCTGCAATTTAAGAGTTAGATCTGCAACTTTAGACCTAAAATCCAGGTCTGTAATCTAGACCTAGATCTGTAAATCAGATTTGGACAGATCTGAAGCACGGAGCAGATTTAAAACCATCACAGATTCGGAGATCTGATCATTCGAATCACGGATTTTCCTTCTTGTCCAGATCTGGAAATCTCTTTTTAGATCTATGGATCTTTTTGAGCTTTAATATAAGCCTCTTTTTAGATCTTTGAAGCCTTTTTCTGTAAACTTCCAGATCTGTGTTTTTCTTGGGAGAGATCTGACAGCCGAGATGAAGATCGAAGGGCAGTTCGTTGCCGTCCCACGGATGGCGCCAATGTCGAATCATGAAATGAATCTTACCTGATCCATGACGATGTTTCCACGGATTTTGAGATGAACGAACCACGTCTTGATCTTCTTCCTCTGCGGCTGCGCCTGTGATCTCTCCATGTTGAGACCTGCAATGGTTTCGGGGGTGTGGAGGTGACTGCTAAGATATCCTGAGGATTACTTGTTTACAGACACAAAAAGTGGTGGTGGCTCTTATTAAGCATGACGCATGATAAGGAGGTGGAGACCTCCTTATGTAGAGTCTCATGGCCACCATCATGGAACCCTAATGGGCCTAGCCCAGTTAGGGTTACCTCCACAAAACCCCCTCGGCCCAATAACATTGTATTAGTCCATGTAATGAAATAAGCCAAACATAATAGATTTAGGGTCGTAGAACCGGGTTTTAGTACCATACCCCTACAGTTTTTACATGACTTGACTATCATTATCAACTACCTAAGTATGAGAGATGGCGGCACTTGTAGGTAATCAACAAATTAATTTAATTATCGATAGAAAAAATAACTAATCCGTACACACCTTATACAACATACGCTCAAAATTAATCTATTTGCTTCACACAAAATAATGAAAGATCTCGCAAAGACACATGACACAATGTTAAGCCAAAATCTACCAAATGGATGCGTGGCTAAATATTACGAACGTCGTTGAAACATGTTACCAGATGTCAAAAGGTAATTACACGTTACTTATTATAAGATCACTTATATTAAACCATAAAATATTACAAAATTTATCGTAATGAAAGAGAAATTTAGAAATTCATTACATGATAACAACCAACAGATTTGTATACTTTCGTATTTAACTATTCCTGAACTACTATTTTTATCATAAAAAAGTAACTATCACACATCATGAAATTAAACGGAGAAGCAAGTCTCTTATTCCTATGTATTAACTTCGTAAATAATTTAATATAAGGATATGGCTAATAAACAAAAACTTCTATATTTAATTAAACAAAATTCTTATGGATGTTACATTTTCGTATTAAAAGTTAGAGTTCTATATTTTACTTACGATAGTCAACAAAATGAAATTAGTTTTTGACACGAATGACGTTAGGTGAAGTAGAAGGGTGCTTTGATATTAACTTGTAGACAATGATCGGATCAAAAGGTGTAAATACAAGGCTCTTTACCAATTAACACTTTAATTAACAAAGATTATAATTCATTGAATCATTGATCATATATTTAATAAGTGTATTGATATGGATGATTTCTAAACAAGGTTAGTCTTTTCTAATGCTATCATTGCTTTATCTTGGTTAGGTCGATTTTGACGAAAATCTTGACCAAATATTACGGCCGGTTTTCAAAAAAGACAACCGAATTGGCCGGGTCGCTTTGGCGGGTTCATGGTTCGGTTTAAAAATTGAAACCACCCAACAAATCATTGGTTTGGTTTTGTTGTTGTCTTTTAAGTTTGATCGATTGTCATAAAAACTTTCAAACTATACTTAATAGTTTGGTTTACAATTTCAACCAAAAACCAATGATAAAAGCCTGGGTGAACCATGAGAATTAGACAATAGTTCAAACATCATAGCATGAGACAATAAGGACACTAGTTAAAAAGCACAACAAGAAGGCGCTTTACCCACCCGGCACAGGATCAACCATTAACAACAATTTGATTTGATTCGGCATTATGTTTCAACAGTTGAATTTTTGGTTTACAATGATAAAAATTATTATTAACGGTTTTATCTAAAAACTGTCAAAATCTAACCGTAGACACTCCTACGGTTTACTAGCGGTTGGTGTTGAAATATTTTTCTTTTAATATTACTCCTAGCATAGCACACTTAAATTTTTAAATGATAAGCATGATTTATGAAATATATATGCATAAGTAAATATTTTTAAAATGAAAACATAAATAATAGATGTTAAATTGCCACGCCTATTTACACAATATGCTTCAAGTTCCAAATAGTAAACAAAAACTTCTGTTAAACCGGTGTTGTATAAACTTCCAACTAGTCAAACCAACCTGCTTTGATTTGGATTGTTCAATCTATTTCTAACGCTTTATAAACACCCGGTATGAATCATGTTCCTCCTATTTAAAGGACCCATGAACCACGTATTTTTTTACATGAAGTAATGAAAATCCTTTAATTAGCTACAACATAATTTTCTTATAAACTTAAATCAACCATTAGTGAACCCCCTTTAAGGCTCTATTATTTTCTTTTCCTCTCTTTTTACGGTTTGAGGTTTACAAATATACTATACTAAATTTTAAAAAAGATTAATAACTTTAAAAAGTAATGATAATGACTAATGAGTGTTGGATGCAACATCTCCAAACAGAGTTGCAAAACTATAAATGGTTGCCTTAATGAATAGCTGAAATTGTTAGGTTAGAAAAGTTTGACATGAAAGAGTCGTGATAGCATAGGTTTGGTGTCCAATGTTAAAACGTGTTTAATGCTACTATATCATCATCCCCTTGACTCCAACTCAACACTCCTTTCCGACCATGTTATTTAATGATTAGTCTTCTTAATAGCATGATACTAGGGGGTGTTTGGTAGAGGGAATTAAGGGGTGAGAAATGGAATTGGAAATAATTCTCTTGTTTGTTTATGAAAGAAAGAGGTGAGAATTGGAAATAAACCATTTCCATTTCTCTGATTTTGTTTCTCTAAAAAAAGCGGAGAATTGGATTTCTAGGGTTTCATTTCTCAGCCTCACTCTCTCAAGCCTCTCCCTGCTGTTCGATCTACAGCAGCAAACTCATGCCTCTCCCTGCTGTTCGATCGACTTGCAGCCTCTAATCACCCACAAATCATCTCCAATCCAATAATCGAGTTCGTATTCGCGATCCTTGCTTCGATTCCAACGATCCTAGGTATGAAACTTTCATTTTTTTGACTTTCTTATCCTCGACCAGACCTAAACCTCGATCCAAACTCAGCTGCTGATGTCGATTGTTATCGTGGGATGTTTGTATGTTGTTGGTAATCGATTTAGATATGTTAGATTTCAATGGTTTATGTTTAATTCGACTCTTGATGAAATCTTTGATGTCTAGGTTGGGAATTGAACATTATATGGTATGAAATTGATGGGTTTGAATCATGAATTTTATGTTAGAATGATATTTAGATGCTAGGTTGAATGTTGGAACCGATAAATTGAAAGTTTACATGAGTTGCTTGAATGCTGTTGCTGATGAAATCTGTAATGCTGTTTTGTTCAAACAATATTTTGATCATAACAGATGCAAATTGATCGTTTCTTGAGTCTAACATTAAGTTCAAAGAGTCTAGTTTCAAACCCCACTGGTTTCGTAATTTTTAGAGAAGTTTTGATTACCCAAACGTGAAAAATAAAACCGGATGTCAAATCTGTTTTTGACTGACAGATTTTAGGTCCACTTCTAAAGAGCATAACTCTCTTGTTTTTGAAGTTTTAAACTTCATTCCTCTTTCTAATGAACATTTTAAGTGTCTAGAATATTTCCCAATTGGCCTTGTATGCAAATCCTGAGTAGTCAATTTTTGAGAAATTTTGACATTTACAAACTCTAAACAGTAAGTTTTAGATACCTTTGATAATTAGCATTTTAGTTGAAAACCTTATGCATACTTTAAAATTTTGAGAAAAATATATAAACACCTAGAGATGTTGAAGTTTCTGTGAAAATATTTTCATAATTTATTTCAATTGTTTTGTTGATAAATAAATCTATATTTACAAACTCAAATCTGACCAAAAAACTCAGATTTCTACATATCAACAAATCATCACTTTTTACACCATTTTTATCTAGAAATTGACCTGTAACTCACATGGAAACCTTAGGGATCTTGTATTACATTGACTTGTAACTCACATGGAAACTTGGATGTTCAATTTCATCCAAAATAACATATATATTGATGTAAACATTGGCAATTAAACAACATTCAGCAATTCAGTGAATAAAGTTGCCTGTAATCATTTTTCTTGCTTTCATGATTACTTTGTTGCTAATATTTGGATTATATTTTGGAGTTATTTGCTTTTCTTGAATTTTCTTATATTTTTATGTGTAGATGGCAAGATCACCTTCCAGACAAAGAATAGTTGCCATAGGTGCATTTTATGTCATTTATGTTACGATTCGTTGGTGGATGTTGTGTACTTATCATTTGCGTCGGTCGATTGAGTCAATGACTTTACGTACAAAATATTTAATGAGTTACCATAATAGGCGTGAAAACATGGTGAGGATGGTTTATGAAAGTGATGTTACGAGTGTTGTTAACATAAGAATGAATATACATGCATTTACAACACTTTGTGATATGCTAGAAACTAGAGGGGGACTAAAGAATAGTAAAAACATGCTAGTCGATGAGCAAGTTGCTATGTTTTTACATACCCTTGCTCATAATGCAAAGAATAGGATACTAGTCAACAGATTTCATCGGTCCGGGGAAACTGTAAGTCGGTATTTCAAGTTAGTCTTAAATGCTATATGTCGATTACACAAAGAACTCTACAAGTCACCCGTGCCAGTGCCAGATAATGAAACTGATGAAAGATGGAAATGGTTTAAGGTTAGTCAAACACTTTTTTTATTAAAGATATTTTTTGCTAACATAAATTAGTAAGTAATGTTTTCTTTTAACTCAGGGTTGCTTAGGAGCATTAGATGGAACATACATTAAAGTTAAAGTCCCTGCTATTGATAGAAAACCTTATAGGACAAGAAAATGGCAGATTTGTACTAACGTACTCGGAGTATGTACGAGAGACCTTTTATTTACGTATGTCTTAGCGGGATGGGAGGGTTCTGTAGCTGATAGTAGAGTTTTGCGTGATGCAATCAGTAGACCCAATGGTCTTAAAATAACTCCGGGTATGTGATAGACAATTTTCAAAGAATATATATAGATTTAAGTATGATAATTAACATAGAGTTTATGGTTAATTGTAGGAACATACTACCTTTGTGATGCCGGTTATACAAATGGTGAAGGATTTTTAACTCCATATCGAGGTCAACGTTATCATCTTAACGATTGGTCTCGTCCTCCTACGAGTGCTAAGGAGTTCTTTAATATGAGACATTCATCGGCCAGGAATGTTATAGAAAGATGTTTCGGAATGATTAAAGATAGATGGGCTATTTTGCGTGATAACTCATATCATCCCATAGAGTCCATGCCACGTATCATCATTTCTTGTTGTTTATTGCACAATTTCATACGAACAACAATGAGTGAAGACCCTCTTGATAACGAAATCCCAGTAAATCACACACAACCTACAAATGACCATGACAATGTTATTTCTATGATCGAGCCCTCACAAGAATGGACCGATCGTAGAGACCTTCTTGCTAATGAAATGTTTAATAGTTGGACTGCGATGCGTGCGCAGCGTGCCAACAATGTTTCTTAATTATGTTTGACAATTATGTATTTTTTATTTATAGAACCAAGGATGTTTCTTATTAATGTTTATTTATGCACTTTATTTGTTTCTTATTAATGTTTCTTGTTATATTTGTATTTGTAGTTACATGAATTATGATTTTTAATTGTATAATTATGCATTTGTACGTAGACATGGCAGATTCAAATATAGTGAGAGGAGTTACTCGGAACAAGCATACCTGGACAAATGATGAAGATGCAAAGCTAATTGATGCATTAATGGAGATACATGCATCCGGAAAGTATGCTGGTGCTGACAATGGATTTAAACCAGGTTATTTAAATGGTGTTCAACAATTGCTAGATGTAAGTCTTCCTAACTCTGGCCTCAAAGCAGAACCACATATAAAGTCTAGGATGAAGACATGGAAGACACACTTTAGCATTGTATATGATATGGTGCATACAAGTGGGTTTGGTTGGGATGAACAAAAATGTTGTATTATTGTCGATGATAGTGTTTGGAATGAATACGTGAAGGTATATTCTAAAAAATATATTTTTTAGATTTTAAAATTTTAGTCTAATTTATTTATAATTGTCTTGTAGTCTCACAAAGGTGCTGTGAATTTTCGTGACAAGTCATTTCCTTTCTATGACAAATTGTGTACCATATTCGGTAAGGATAGAGCTACTTGTAGTAAAGCAGTTGACATTGGAGAAGAAGATGTTGTTCAAGAGACGCAAAAAAGCTCACCTGTTGATATTGAAGACTTTGATTTTGTTGATGAAGCCGTTCCAAATGTTGACAGATCTGAAGGACAAACAGGAAGTGTAACAAGCAAGCGCAAAAGAGGTAGAAGCACGGATGCAGATGAGATATATCGAGAGTCTTGCAAAGATATCAAGGAAGTTTTGCTTCGATTTGGGGAGATGGTGGGTGAACAACTTAGCAAAGAAGGTATGGAGGCTCGTGAAATCTATGAAAAGGTTAGTGATGAGTTGAAAGCTTTACCAGGTATCACTACGAAAAAACGGTTCAAAGCAGCTCATTTGATTGGTAGAGATGTGGATCTAGGACGTTCTTTTCTTGCGTTGACAATAGAAGAGAAAATTGAGATGGTCGAGTTGTATACCGATGGTTCAATGGGATAGTTGTGTATGGTTGAAGTATGTTTTGTATGTGAATTGGTTTTAACTATGGTTGATGTTTTTTGCTTAAAAACTATGTTTTGTATGTGAATTGGTTTGATCAATGCATATTTTGGTTGGAATTTATGCATCTTTTTATGTGTTTTTTATTTTTTTAATAAATATTTGTTATGAAAAAAATACTTGTGCTAATGATAAAGTTGATATAATTCTCTGTTTGTTTCCTATGTACCAAACAAGAGAAATGATTCTTAGCTATATTTCTCTACTGAAATCTCTGTACTACCAAACAGAACAGTCAATTCTCATTCTCCAGACCAATTCCCTTTCTCTGCAATTCCATTTCTCTATTCCATTTCTCTACAATTCCATTCTCTGTACCAAACACCCCCCTAGTCTTATCATTTTCTATTTTTCAACTTAAAACACATGTTAAGGGTGGTCGGCGTCGTCCTTAGCATCCCTAACTTTATGAATGACCTCTTTCTTCCACATCAACGTCATACTATTTTTTTCATATACCATAAAAGCGGTTATCACTATCTTTCACATCCTTAACATAACTTAATTTTATAAGTTGTAAAATGATATGAAATACTTCTATATAAGTAATATCTATATATATATATACTGGTTTCATCGACAATCATACGGCGCCCATCACCCTTGTCGTCTCGTTCCCACATGCACAACCACTTCTCTAGGCATGTTAAATGCTCAAATATTAGTTTCTAACTTGATGGTGACAATGCATTTTCTTGATTTATTGCCATTATATCTGTTTAGTAAAACTTAACATGGACCGCAATTTTTATTGAACAAGATTTTATGTTTTTTTTAATGGAAATTAAATCCATTATGCTATCATTAGCATGAATAGATACATTTAAAGGCACATATATCAGGGGCATGTAATAATGATGGCGTGGTACTATGGGCACGGGGCTGGTCCCTTGACATGGGGCTACGGCACCATGCCAACTCATCAACTTCCATTGAGGATCACCAAAATACATGATCTCTCTAAAATCACCACGTATCTTCATTTATTTTTATTTTGGTGAGGTGGTAAAGTGATTAAGGTATGAATGAGAAGGTCAAAGGTTCAAACCATGCTTAATGATACATTTATTCGTTAAAAAAAAATCTCCATTGATTTTCTTAGTAAGCCATGACCAGTCCATAATATTTGCTTTATGATATATTTGACCTTAAAGAAAACTTCACATGTTTTAACTTATATTTATATAATAATAAGTTAAAAACCTTGATTAGACGTAAGAACCTAGTCATGCTTGGTAACGATGCCCGGGCTTGACTCAATAAATAAACATCAATTTAGGGTAGATCATAAATTCGAGCTTGTGTAGGCTTAGGCTAGATACATGCTTTTATTAAATTGCTTTTAAATAACTTACATGTAGCTCGACTTGATTATACATAAATCATAATAACAATAACAACAAAAAACTATAGCAAGTAGTAGTGGTAGTAGTAATAATAATAATATATATACCAGATTAAAGTAGACTGTACTTGTTCTTTAGTTAAAACTTTAAACACTCTTGATTTATGAACAAATTTTGTCAAAGTGTACTTGTTCTTTAGTTAAAGTAGACTGTACTTGTTCTTTAATATATATACCACCTTGTTATTATAGGAAGACAGAATTACAAATTTTGTCTTTTAAACATTCTTGATTTATGAATCAGGTCATTTAAAAAGTTTACTTTATTCGTTGTCCTTTAATTGACAAAGTGTCACGCTTTTTGTCCTTTTGACTAACGACCATCCAAAAACTCAGTTAAGTGACAACATGTGATGGGCAAAACGGTCATTACACTTTTACTATTTCTTACACAATAAAATCATATATATAAATATATATATATATATAATAATAATTTAAGTTAAAGAGGGTCCCACGCACCATATCTTCACCCTATCAGACCATGTCGAATTGGCTGCAAAACTCTTTCTCTCACCCCTGTTGCGAAGCCCAAACCTAACCTTACATACATCCATACCCAAATATTCTCCAAAAATGTAGCCTGAGAACTAACGATGAACCACATCTTCCGGCCACCAATGCCAACCTCTTCCGACCGTATAGATTTTGAGGTGAACAAGACGACTGTGGTGGCGAGAAGGAGGTGAATCAGACGTCGGATTTTGAAACGGTGTTGGCAAAAAGTCGTCGGATCTGGAGGTTGGAGGCATCAATCGATCAGTCGGATGCGGATTTTGAGTTGAATCAAATGTTACGGGCGTAGGATGATGGCGGCCATGATGTTATCAGGTGGAGGCGATTGTCGATCTGGTGGTTGTCGGCTGGAACGGATCGGCGGCGATGGGCGGCGGTTAGCCGGAGAAGAAGTTGAATAAGGTTTGTGATGATGTGGACGTTTTACCTGAAGATGAACTCAAAAATTGAAGAAAATGATATTACTTAAAAATCATGTGTTTTTTATTTACTTTTTTAATTATTAAATTAATAGAATAAAATTACCGTTTTACCCATAAAATGCCATGCACAAACTGTCACTTAAATGAGTGTTTGGATGGTCGTTAGTCAAAAGAACAAAAAACAAGACACTTCGTCAATTAAAGGACAACGAATGAAAGCAAACTTTTTAAAGGACCTGATCCATAAACCAAGAATGTTTAAAGGATAAAATTTGTAAGAAATCCTCAAGAAAAGGTTTTGACTGATCGTTTTATGATCAATTTGGTCTTCAAGTCTAGCATATTATCTCTAAACCTCATAATTTTGATTAAAAGAATGGTAAAATATAATATCGTATTGTCGCTTGGACTTTGGAGACGCATTTTGATTGCTATGAAGTTATCATTTATAAGTTTTTTTTAATGACACCATTTATAATTTTTAAAACAGGAATTTCCCAAAACTTTTAATTAATAAAACAAGAAAAAATAAACCAAATTATTGACTGTTGTCAAATAACAGTCTCAACTAATGAAATACTTGCTGGCGGTCCAATATTGTAACCTATTTACTATCAAGGATCTGCAACTAACAAAATTTGAACGCCGTTAATCGCCGGTCACTGAAAAGACGTTTTTGACTGAAAGCTCAACATTTTTCACCAGAAAACTCAACTTTTTCACCACCACCACCACCACCACCAAACACCACCGCTGACACCCACCACCAGAACACCACAACTTGGGCACCACCAACTTACTCCGACAATGGTTCTAGGGTTCCGGTGACCTTAATAACTGGGGATTTTACTAGAAAATGGCTCCTAAAACAAATAGAAAAAACATAAAACTATTCTTATACATGTTGCATAACCCGTCCCAAATGTTTACTCTAGGTTGGTTGTTGTCACACCCCGACCAAAGGCGGCGGAACATGCCGAGGTGTAACGATTGTCCATAAGCACATGACACTAATTAAAGTGACAGTATTTAATAAACTCATTTCATTTCACAACATCGAAAATGTCACATAACAATTATCTATAAAATAACCATAAACAAGATATCACAAAATATGGCAAATTTGATATTGTTCATTTTTACTAATATCCTAAAGTCTTTGATGTCGTTTTCTTCACAATCATAAATCAACCAAGATGCAAACCTGCAACATTTCATAAAATAAAGTTTGTCAACACAAAGGTCGTTGAGCAATTCATAAGTTTAATCATATTAGTATATAATAAAGATAGCCACAAAACTTGCATACGAAACGATAAATAAAAGTGGTAATTTGGATAAATAGATATCGCTAAACACATTAGCGACACCTAGCTATAAGGGGATGCCAAATAGTCTATGATTTTATAGTTATCGTTAATTGCATTACGTTAACGACACCTTGCTATAAGGGGATGCCAAATAGTCTAGGATTTTATAGTTCCACCAACCAAAAGCGATAAACACATAGGCATATAAGCATAGAAAACCAAATCGAGCAATTATTTAGGTAAAGTATACAACTACGTTTGTGGTTTAAGATTCAAATATAAAGCATTTTGTTGAATAAGTATGAAATGTCACCCCCAAAATAAAAGATGGAAAATGGGGTATGAAGTACTCACCTTCAAGTAGTAACTTGAAAGATGAAAATTTGGAGATTTGTCGGAACGACGAGTTTAACGCACAATGCCTAAAAAATAAAGAAGTCTTGAATTTAGAAAGGTTGTCTTGAATGTCTTTAAATAAAATAAATGGTGAGAAATGTAAATAATTAAAGTTCAAGGTTTAAAATGTGACTATTTAAGAATTTATAATAATAACCCTTTAAAAATGTAAGTTTGCTCGAAACCGGGTTAAAGTATCTAACCTTAATATTTACTCAACCTATGTTAAGTAATAAGGTGGGTAAAATGAAAGAATGCAAATCCCTTTGGAATAAAGATACTAAAACGGTTTTTTTTTATCGAGTGTTCGGGTTGTCGGTTCGGGTCTTGATAATTGGTCAAACCCAAAGTCAACTTTCCAAAATATTGAATGTTATGAGATAACTCAATAAAATTTAATAAGACTTAACCAAGTATGTAGTTCCATTGTTTTAGAACTAACAACGCACGTTCAGCAAGTGTTCGGTTTTGTCGGTCCAAACTTTGTTATGAGATCAAGTTGGATCCAACATTTCCAAGTACTTAAAAAAATATTTAAAAATCAATTTGTAACTATTTTTAAAGAAATATACAAGTCTTGATGGCTAAAAAAAACACACTTGCGTGTCTTAAGCGAGCAAGAATCGGTTTGGTTCGGTTTCCATCTCACAACAAGTTCATAGATGGTTTCCACATGTCCAAACACTATAGAACTTGTATAATAATGTACAAATAAAAAATACCAAAAGTTAACAATAAAGTCTTTAAACAAAAGTTCGGTTTTTGGTTTTCACATGTCCAAACACTATAGAACTTGTATAATAATGTACAAATAAAAAATACCAAAAGTTAACAATAAAGTCTTTAAACAAAAGTTCGGTTTTTGGTTCGGATCGTGTTTCGGGTTAAGACCGAGGTAAGATTCTACAAACCCATAACCATAGAATTTGTAAAAATGATTTTAGAAACTTAGATCTAACACTAAGTATGTTTAAACAAACAAAACTAGTAACAAAGTTCGGTTTACGGTTTAGAGCTATTTACGGTTAAACCGAAGCATAGACTCTTAAAAACCCATAACCATGGAACTTGTAAACATGACCAACAAACTAAAATAAGCAAGATTAATATGTATGAACAAGTTATATAGATGTATATATATCAAGGAAACGAAGTCCTCCATTAAGCCTTGCTTTATGGGGTCCGAAACCTCACCGACCGGAATCGGAGAAGTAACTACCAAAGATAAACAATGGGTGTATATTATATATATGTTGCACAACCATAAACAAGTATTAATAAGGCTACATAAACTAATTAAGATGAAAGACCAAAAACCTTCAAGAACACTTAAGAAGATAACCTTGAATCTTTGATGTTTGAGAAAGTTTTTTTTTTTTTTTGTGTTGTAGCAAGGGAAAATGAAGAGGAAAGGCGGTGTATATATAGGGTAATGTTGGTGGTCAAATATGGGTGTGAGACACAAGAGTTTTCATGCAAAATGGATCAAGACAAAAACACAAAACAAAAAATAATAATAATAATAAATAAATAAATAAAAATAGGATGTTTTCAAGACCCAACAAGTGTGAAACAATATTGTAACATAAATCCATCATTTTGATTATAACATAAGCTTCGGTTTACAAATCGGGTCGGTTTACATAATAAACAAATAAAAAAACGAATACAAACAAGACCCGAAATTGACAAATGTCACAGTTGTGCTGGGTTCAAGTTTTTTTTTCTCTTTCATCCATATCCTACTATTCAGTTATGAAAGAGTACGTATGTCTCCAACCAATGAGGCGGTAGTCTATTGGTAAAAATAAATTTTTTAAATACTTGGGTTTGAGAGGAGAAGATTTTGAGTTCCAATCCCACATATGACAATAGCTAAAAAGAATTTGTCGTTAAAAAAAGTGCCTAAATCTCCATTTAATTACAAACGGTGAGAGTTATAGTTACTCTAAATTGGAAAAGACACCGACGCAATATATTGCAAATTTGTGAACATACTATCACCATTTCTTTCATACAGGTAGTCGAGGGTGATCGTTTATTTCTCATATTACTTTTAAGATTAGTTGTTGTAGGCTTAAAAATAACATGAAGGGGTTTTACACTTTACCTTCATTAATATCACGCTTGGGCTCCATGAGAGGGGCAGTATAGAGATGAGCTTCAAAATTTTATCCGGGAGTTAGTGTTAACAAAAGTAACGGTGGGGCCATGACGCTTTTACTCTCTCTCTCTCTCTCTTATATATATATATATAAAGTGGGGGCTTTAAACTACAACGGACTTAGATTAAAACCATTAATACCTATATATATATGATAATTTAACAACTGTTTTAAAACCACTCCACAACACAACTTAATAAATGGACACGATGAATAAAATGTCTGAACTTATATACTTGAGTATCATATATTGAGAACATCAACCATTAAAATTTTGAAATATCTATGACTAATATGCAAAATTATGAAAACACATAAACTAAAACAAATAAGCACATACAGACAAATACAATTTGATAAATGATATTCATTACTTCTTTTACAACTAAAAATAAAGCAAACAGGCAACAAGCATATATTCAACCTCTTCAATCAAAGACCTTGAATCCAGAGGTTTCTTTAAACAGAGGGATTAGTGATTCACTGATTGAACCAAATTTAAAGATCAAACGGCAATCTTTACTGATTTAACAAAATAATATATAAACATAGACCCCATGAAAGTCCATTTTCAGAAGTAGATCATATCTATATTTATTTTTAACACTAACCTATTTCAAAATTAAATAATATCTATCTTAATTATAAGCCCATTTTCTGAATTTTTTTTACTTCCCTTATTGACCTTCTGAAAGCCCATTATTAGAACAGTTAAGTACTTTTGCTTGTTTGTTCTTTTTGTTTTTTCTAATTGCCACTTTAATCCAGTTTATTATAACTCTCGTGAGACGTGTAATTTGCAAGTTTTTGTTACTTCAGTTCAACTCACTAACACCATAAAAAAGGCAACAGTATATAAATCCTGCAAAGAAAAAATTAATACATGTAAATATTATAAAGTCTTTGGTTTATAAATTTTGCAATATTGTGTATTTTATAAAAAAAATTAATGTAAAACATTATAAAAAATTAACGAAACATCTTAAGCTTTTTATGAGCCGAGCTCAAGCTGAATTTTTAGATCGCTAAAATAAACGACCCAAGCCGGTCTGGTCTGTAAGCTTAGCTTGGTTAACTCATTAATTCCCTTGTTAGCTCACTTGTTTATTTTAATGAGCTGGAAAGTTACGCTCCAACTGTGGCTCGTTAATTTAGTAATTCAACTTTTTTTGATGTCTTATTTCTACACATAATGCAACTTTCATAAACTAGAAATTATGATGCTATTCTCTTTCTTCACAAATTCTTTTAAAAGATCGAGGGGCAATTCATAGTGTTTAAAATTTAGGATAAATCAAATGAGCCAAACGGTGAACCGCAAGCCCCCTAGCCGAGCCAACCCTGGCTCATGCTCCGCTTTTATTAGAAAACGAATGGACCCGAGTTACAAACCAAACCAGCTCCGCCAAAATACCCAACAAGCATTAACTCTCCCTAAAAAGGAGGTGATTAAAGGAGGTCCAGCATCGCATCATCTAGGTTGCAAACCGGTTCGTTGTTTTCAGGTCGTATTTATACATAACCGTTTAATAAACACCAAGGAACAAACACGTCGTCTAATGTAACAAAACATACTCCACTTCACACGTTCAGGAAATACCGAAATACATAACCAACAAACACCCAAAACCTGCATGATCCCGTAACCTACTCTAACAAAGAACTTCTAATCACTCTAATTATATCCGTAAGTGAAACAAGCCCTTCGAGCAGACCGTTACGATCCACAACCCAAACACGATGAACATGGTTTGCCACCAACTTATTCACCACCTCACCTAGTCGCGATTCACAGTAGCAAGTCACAAGCTCCCTAGGGCTCGATCCCGCCATATTAGCCGACACAGACAACAAGCCCCTTGTGAAGTCCATGACACTTCCCGGCATAAAAGACTGCAGTTGAGAAACCGGGCACCCTCTCAAGTCTGTAGCCGAAAATGTACCAATTACCTTCCTTCCTTTTCCCTGCAAACATCAAAACGAAATAAGCATGAACCCAAACAAAAAGCTAAGGTTTGGTTTTATGTTTTAGGAGAAAACGAGTTTTCGGCTAGGCATGGATATCAGATTTGTGACGCCAACTTTCTCTTTTACTATATATAGATAATTATCACAAAAAATCCATTGAACACCGAAAACTGAGAAAAAATCATACCAAACTGAATTTAAATAATGTATAGAAATTCAATAAATATGTAACCCAAATACGTTTGGGCAATGTAATAATTACTCATTTATTAACCCAAAGTAAAAGGTAGCATAAAACTTTTAGGCCTAAAATTTTTGTTGTTTTTTTTTATTCAAAGTTAAAACCCCAAATGGTAAAAACCATAACCATAACCTAACTGTAAACCGTAAAAACGAAACAGTTTCAAAATGTCAAGAAACAAATTTTAAGTTTTTGGTCTGATTTGAGCCCAAAATTAACCAACCGATGCACACCCCTGTTTGATCTTTACCGAACCCTAAATGTAATGTAATAAGGAATAACAAGAGGCGGTCAAAGTATTTGGTTTACGTTCACGAGTTGTGAGTGGTCTTCTGTGGCGGGATTCGTCGAGTCAACAATAGGGACGGCATTAAGGGCACCGGCTCTCATTGATTTGATGGCATCTATGACTTTGGTGTGATTGATGACTCCAAATACAGGTTCTACTAATACAGCCAGATCATGTACGGTTCGGTCGAATACATGTTTGAGTTCAGGCTCACGTCCTTTTAAAAACTTGATGAGGTCCATTTGTGTGAGCATTCGGTATGTTGAGGCCGACTCCACGAGCTCCACTCCAGCTAGGTTCTCCATGTTGCTATCCAGCGGCACTAGTGCACGATGGATTCCTTTGCTAAACACTTCCATACAGTCGAGAATGCTGCACAATTATAACAAAATACACAATTTCTACAATTCTACACATTTAACTCGAGTTGATAACGGTCAAATGGAATCATTTACTTTGTTGATGAGAACCATAATTACCACTTGAGCATATAAGTAAGTTTTCTTAGGTGTGTACTTGTGCACATTAGAAGTTTAAAAGAGCATATCAAGTTTAGGCGATAAAAGGAAAAATAAAATTTATTAAAGCTTGTTCACATGTGAACCCCTTTTATCACCCATCAAACTTATCCAGCCTATTTTATATTTAGATCCCTTTCTTAAATGTTAAGAAAGTGCACATATAAATAAGAGCCGATATATATGCGTGTTTGTATATATTATTGGATCTACCCATTCTACCACACAATAGAATTATCCAGCCAACTTTTAAGTTATCCTACCTATTTTATATTTAGATCCCTTTCTTTAATATTATTAAAGTAATTATTTTCTTAAAAGGTTATATACATTTATGTGGTATATATATATGAGCATATCGTTTAATCCACCCATTTAATCACCCATCTAACTTAGCCAACCTATTAGTTCTCTTTCTTTAATGTTACTTATAATAGCTATTAATCAAAAGATCTTAAGATCCACTTTCAATCATCAACCGTTATATATATACAATAATACCATCAACCGTTACATATCTAACTAATATATTAAAGCAAAACCAATTTGTTCACTTGTCCTTCTCCTATGATGTCCACCTAATGTTTCATGTCATCCACTTTCCATACTTGTAATTTCCACATAATTATCAATTAATTTTAATATAAATCCTAATTAACATTTAAACCAATATATAACACAAGCATTGATCAAACTTAACATTTAAAGTTTTAAATTCATAACTTAACATTTATTTTGACTTTATTACATCTAATCTAATCTAACTAATATATTAAAACAAAATCAATTTGTCCACTTGTCCTTCTCCTAGGGTGTCCACATAATGTTCCATGTCATCCACTTTTCATGCTTGTAATTTTCACATAATTAATCAATTAATTTTAATCCTAATGCTAATTAACATTTAAACCAATATATAACGCAAACATTGGTCAAACTTAACATTTAACGTTTTGAATTCATAACTTAACATTTACTTTGACTTTATTACACCTAATCTAATCTAATTAATATATTAAAGCAAAATCAATTTGTTCACTTGTCCTTCTTCTAGGGTGTCCATCTAATGTTCCATGTCATCTACTTTCCATGCTTGTAATTTTCACATAATTAATCAATTAATTTTAATCCCAATACTAATTAACATTTAAACCAATATATAATACAAGCATTGGTCAAACTTAACATTTAAAATTTTGAATTCATAACTTAAAAATTACTTTTGACTTTATTACATATAATCTAATCTACCTATATTTATTAAAACAACACAGTACTTCCACGTGTCATTCAAATAGACCCCCTAAACATAGACTACCAGGTGTGTAATTTCCAATTTTACCTTTTCCACTTTATTAATGATAAAATAAAAAATATGTTGTTGGTGGGATTCAAACTCATTACCTTGCTTTTAAAATGTTTGTGGTTTACCAACTCAACTAAAATGAATTAATGGTAATCTTCTTTTTTTCTTAATTGGTAAAGATTCACAATCATCTATTTTTTATTTTCTAATGCAAATATAAATTATTCTTACTAATCTATGTATTTTAGAAAATTATTATATCTTATGAATTCATAAGGTATGTTATAACTTCTAGTCCAATGGTATATTGGTGGTGGGATAAGGACGATAAGGTCCCGGGTTCGAATCTCACAAGAGGGGTTTTTTCTTAAATATCGAGTTTCCTCTTAAATTGAAGGCTTGGTGGTGGATATGATCGCGTGGTATCACTGGTGACACGATGATACTCCAGTGGTCCGTGAGTGATCCAAATTAGTCGTTCAAAAAAAATCAAACGGGCTATATCCTAGTATAGGATAATAGGATGAAACATCTTGGTTGTTGTAATGATCAATCTTAATTTCAAAGGGAGTATATTAATTTAACTCAATGTTAATGTTAATAAAGTAAAAAATAATAACACACATCAGGGAGACACGCACCTAAAGAAAAAAGCAGCCCCTAGAATTAAAAAGGTCAAAACAAATTAATATTATAGTTGTCTTTTTTAAACTAAAAAGATGCCTAAATAATAGCAAGTGCAATGGAAAAAAAAATTATAAGTACATTTTTACCTTAAAAACAGTTTTTAAACATACTTATATGTATATTATATTATTTAAATACCAAAATTTAAAGTGTAAACCAAATGATCAATTAAAGGAACAACATGCCTGGTGCTAGGATTAAGCGTCCAAAGGCTAAGGCTTTCAAGACAATGACCGATAACCGACGACACCGGAACCGACATCCTCTGCTCCATATTATCCAAGTCTTCAACGGTACCACCATCCGGCTTATCCCCAGCAATATGTGACAATATATCCAACATGGTCACCATCCCTATATAATGTTTCCTAACAGCGCCCGTGTGTTTGTCCGACTCCAATATCATAGACCCACCGGCCCCAATCCAATGTCCAGGTGGTGCAGCCACCGGCACAGCCACCACCTGGTTAGCCACTAGAGCGTTCAGGGTGTGGGCCAGGGTGGCCGTGTACGGAACCTCAACTAGCCTCCGGTTTTCAGCAACTAGTTCTTTAACCTTTTTGTCCGTTAACCGTTGTGGCTCGATGGTGGCTTGTGTGTGGTCACTCTTCGGACCCATTATTGATGTTTGCATATTTTTGTGTAGGGAGTGTATTAGTTCTGCTTAGAGTTAGTTGTATGTTGTAATGTGTAGAGTAACGTTGTTTTGTGTTAAATGAGAAGGTGGTGGAAGAGGATGACTATGTTAATGTGTATTGGTTGTGTGACACGTGGTAACGCTTTGGTTTGATAGCTATCCAAAGCTAGCAATTGTTGGGCCGACTTATATCTTTGTAATATTTTAAAATTTTGGGTTTCGGGTGGGCAAAAGTGAAATTGCACTAATTTTGACGTTATTTTACTAATATCGTGAAAATAACGATAAAAGTGGCGGAAGGCTAATCAGGCATCATGCGGTAACGTTGATAGGCAAAAGATAAGGATACATGCACCAATCGGCAGGTGAGCCGATAGTTGATTGTTACGTGCCTTATGCCCAAGGCTTGATGCAAAACTACTATCGAGAGTCTCTGTATTTCTACAGGGTAGAAGTAATTCTGTCTACATCTTACCCTTCTCAGATCCTATCATAGCTTTACTATTGGTAAGATATACCGAGTACAATGATAATGATAATTTTGGGCCATCATGGTCCATGGTTTTGGTTTAACACGCGTCGAAATAAATTTATTTGTATGGTAAGGGTTTAGACGTTTAGCATTGTTGATAAAACTATATAAAAACTAAATGTTTTTACACGCCGTTAAAAGAAAATCCCTTCCATCATTATGTTATTCTTTCTTTTAAGAAAACAATATGTTCATTCTAGTTAATTTGAATAAAAAGATGGCATAGACTGAACCGCTAGCTTTTCTTTTTAAACGGTGACTTTCTTATATTTAGGCTACCACACTCTTTAAATTTGGAGCGTTCGACGCCCCACTCTGGCCAAATTATGTTGTCTTAACCGGGCCCACGCTGGCTTCAGAGTTTGGCTTGGGCGTTCCTCGGGAAACCATACAGCCGACTGCCACTTGACAGCCGTTGTGCCACCACAAAAGCAGAACTCTCAGGCGTAACACACGGTGGGATAAAAACCCGGGTGGGCTCAGGATTCGAACTGACAACCTTTGCACAAGGCCTAGCTCAAATACTTTATTACCAATATACACCCAAATATAACACAAGTAGAATTCTAACTTGAGTTTCAGTTCCACTGAGGATGTTCTCGTTGAGGGAATTACAGTCTGCTACAAACAATTTTAATTACGACAACAAGCTTAGCGAAGGTGGATCTCGCAGTGTTTACTGGGGTCAACTATGGAATGGATCTAAAGTAATTAAAAACATCACTATTTTCTATTTTCAATATGTCCTATCGTTAACTATATATGTGTCGGGTTTGTTGAGTCACGGGTCAAAAGTGTCTTTATTTAGATTGTGGTGGAAAGGTTACATATTTGGAGCGAGGAAGCAGAACGGGAATTTGTTGTCGAGGTTGAAATGCTTGCACGCATTAGTCACAAGAATTTGCTCAGCATGCGTGGCTATTGTGCGGAAGGACAGGAACGGTTAATCGTGTATGATTACATGCCTAATTATAGTTTACTTTCTCACCTTCATGGTCAACACTCTTCTGAAAGCCTTCTAGATTGGCCACGAAGAATGAGTATTGCAATCGGATCTGCAGAAGGTATTGAGTAAGTCTTTCAAGAATCTTGACACCCAATTGGATTACAATGTGCGAGTGTGTATGGGTCGATTTTGGACTCAATGGGTTCGGTTTTGGTGTTTGGGTTTTACCATTTAGGTTTGAAACTTTTGGGCCCAAAAATGGTCCAAAAGAACGAATTTGAGCTAGAAATTTTGGGCCTAAAATTTTTTGTTAACTATTAATTAAATGGTTATTACATATTTCAATATTTGGGTAACACCATTTTTATTTTTATTTTTTTTATATAAATCAATTGACATTCAAAAATATAATTTATAATACATAACTTCAATAACAAGAGTCTGGTTTGTTTCGGTTTTTACGGTTTCGATTCGGTTATAAAAAGTTAGTTCGGTTTTAACAGCTTTCGGTACATGCAAAAATGAAACCGAACTGGAAAATTAGTTTTTAGAAAAACATAGAACCAAATCATCGTTTTTGGGTTGAGTTCATCGATATTGGTTCAATTGTGTCGGTTATTTCTGTTTCATGCACACACCATAGCCACCATATATGAATCTTGACTTAAGTTCATTACATTTATCCAGATATCTTCACCATCATCCAACACCAAACATAATGCATAGAGATATTAAAGCAAGCAATGTTCTACTAGAGGCGGATTTCAAAGCCCGGGTGGCTGTCTTTGGGTTTCCCAAGCTAATACCCGACGGTGCAACCCATGTAACCACACGGGTCAAAGGGACAATCGGATACTTAGCCCCAGAATACGCCATGTTAGGTAAGGCATCAAGAAGTTGTGATGTTTACAGCTTCGGGGTTTTGTTACTAGAGTTTGTTAGTAGCAAGAAGCCCATCGAAAAGATCACAGAATGGTCCCTACCATTAGTTTGTGAAAAGAAGTTTAGTGAAATTGCTGATCCAAAGTTGAAAGGAGAGTATATAGAAGAAGAGCTGAAATGGGTCGTTTTTGTCGGGCTCATATGTGCACATAATAAGCCCGATAAAAGACCGACGATGATTGAAGTGGTTGAGTTGCTTAAGGGAGAATTGAAGGAAAGATTTGCTGATATTGAAAACGATGAGATGTTCAACGGGTCGGCTGCAGATGACAGTTCGGGTTTTATTCCAGAAGAGAGAACAAACGAAAAATCAAGAAAGCACCATAGAATTGTAAATTGTTGCAGGCATAGGCATTTGTTTGCCAATTACTCTGCATGCTTTGGTGTTTGTGTATTGGTGAAATGAAAATAAATTTGTATTTTTGGGTGTATGCATGAGCCCTCCTAAGTCCTACCTATTGCAGGCAACTGTCAGTTGTTGACCTTATTAAGGCTGGTTCTGTTAAAATGTGCTGAATGATATGATATGCCTCGCAAAACAGGCTGTTCGAGTTGGTATCGGTTGGTATCGTTAGGGCCTAAGGTAAAGGTGCACAAATCGGGTTTTTAAATACCTGGTTCTGGGTATGAAGCCGGGTTCGGGTATGACCGGGTATTAGAAAATCGGGTTTTGGCAATACCCGGATCGGGTTCGGGTACGGGTATTGTCTCTAAAAACCATACCCTATGCATCGGGTTCGGGTCGGTATAGAATCGGGTATTTAAATACCCTATTTCTGGGTATTGAAAAAACCCTATTTTCGGGTTTTTTTGGGGCTTTTTCCGGCTATTTTAGGGTATAGATTGGATTTTTTTAAGGGGCTGCACTTTTTAAGGGTATTTTTCAGGTAATTTCGGGTATTTGAGAAACCCGATTTCGGGTATTGGAAAAACCCGGTTCCGGGTATGGAACCGGTTCCGATTTTGTGTTTCATATAACCCAGGTTTGATTTCTGCCCCGTCATTTAGTTTCAGTAGCACCGGGTTATAATCAGATACTAATAGAATGTGTGACATTCAGCAGTTGGATTATTGAACTGAATGAGTGTTCATAGTCGTGTTCATAATCAGATACTAATAATTTTTTGCCTCTGTTGAAAAG
Organism: Bidens hawaiensis; assembly: GCF_021521415.1. Taxonomy (NCBI): domain Eukaryota; kingdom Viridiplantae; phylum Streptophyta; class Magnoliopsida; order Asterales; family Asteraceae; genus Bidens; species Bidens hawaiensis. The sequence goes on from NW_027492158.1 coordinate 463,434, forward strand.
TTTGGGTCAACTAACTCCCAAAGCTTTTCTTCCCGTATCTTTACAAAATTTTCTATATTCCATTTGTCTTTTTTTACTTTTCTTAAAAACTTCATGTATCATTAGTCTAAAATCGTTTATAACCGATGTAACCTCATCCGAAGCAAGTCCGTCTTGCACGATTAAATTAATGATATGTGCAACACACCTTGAGTGAAAAAATACACCATTGCAAATCGGCGTATATTTTAATTTTAATTTATCAACCGCCGATGTATTATTCGACGCGTTATCAAATGCCATTGAAAATATTTTATTTTCTAGTTTATAAGTTTTTATAACATAATCTAAAATTTCAAACAAATTATCTCCCGTATGTGGATACTCAAAGAGTTCGAAAGCAATGGTGCGTTTCATCATTTCCCACGATGACGGGTCTACCCAATGAGCGGTGACACAAAGATAAGATTCGGGTAGACCATGTGGAGCCGACCAAACATCACTAGTTAAGTTTATTCCCGTATTTATATTTTCAAAATATGCAATTAGTACCTCTTTGGCCTTCTTCCACAATTTTAAACAATAACGTTTAAGAGTATGACGACTTACGTGAGTGTATTGTGGTTGAAGCGTATCTCGAATCATGGCGGTTAAGCGAGGGTTGTCGAAGTGGCTAAACGGCAAAGCTTCTTGAATCACAAACTTCGCCATACGATCTTGAACTCGATCAATTTGGTATGTAAATATTCCGCCTTCACTATCAATTTGCGTTTGTTGCGAATCGACGTTCTTTTTCAACGCCTTGCAATACGGTTTTTCGATGTGTTTCTTCAAATTTGAATTCGAAAGTGGGTTTAAATAAACCCCACAAAACTTGCACCGAGCCTTCAATGAATGGTCACTCAATTCAACCAAATCCCAATTGCACCAAATCTCTTGATTACGATTATGAGGTACAATACGAACGAAACTTGGTTCGGCGTTGGAACCTTGACCAACCGATGATTGTGAGGCAGCCATAACAACAAATATAATATAGAAGAGAAAACAAGAGATTAGAGAACTCAAAACGTTGTAATAGCGTTTTTTTGTATTTTTTTGCGTTCGGGTTTGCGTTTTGAGTGTTGTGATGAACCCATGACACCAAATACCTATTTATACTAGTAGTGGGGTGCTTGGGGGAGCCAAAAAACGGCAAAAAAACGATTTCCAACGGCTTAATTGATCCAACGGCTAGAACCGGTTCCGGATAGAACCGGTTCCTAACCGGTTTCGGTTCGGTTCCGGTTCCTACCCGCCCCCACTCAGAATTGCAAGAACCGGTCACGGATCATCGGGTTGAATCAGATAGGGTCCGGTTCCTACCAAAAACGGGTAGGAACCGGTTCGGTTCCGGTTCGGGTCCACCGGTTCGGTTCCAGGAACCGGTTTTTTTGATCAACTCTAGTCAAATATGAGTTAGAAGAGACATTTCTTGCTTTCATTTCCTAGGCTTTAAATGGCTAAATGTTTAATGAATTGCACGTATTAGAAAATCCATGGCCCAATACCCGTGATTTGGGTTTTCGGTTTCAACTTTATTGAGTTTTCTAGCGTCGAAAGCCGATAACCACTTTGGTTTTGGTTTAAAACCAAACCGGAGATCGATAATTCAGCACATCGGTTTTGGTTTCAGTTCGATTATTAGTTTATTTCGTTTAGACCGAATTTAGAACACCCATACCCTATAGTCTATATAGTGCAAATCATATAACTAGAGAATGTTAGTTATAAGCTCATAACAGACGCACGCGAGTAATTGAAAGAAGATTTGGCGCCCAAATAGACGACGCACAATGACGGAGAAGAAACTTAAACTGAAAGACTGGAAGAAGGCTTCTTACCGACCGTAACTCCATTCCTCTTTCAATCTCTATGTTCTTCGTATTAACATTCTAATTGAATGATATTCTAATCTTCAGGAAACCCTGCGTATCGAACCACGATGAGCGTGGAAAGGCGTTATTAGAGGAATCCGGAGAGTTGCCGATCAAACGCATCCGATGCCTCGCACTCCACCAGCCGGATTCCCCTAAATTAGGTATACCGATTATTAATTCACTTCTTGATGTTTCTGTTAATCCTCATATTAAGTTATTATCATGATTGTTAACACTGTTGATCTTATAATGCTTAGCGGAAATTAAACCTAATCTGTATCGATATTTTGTTATTAAACGGGAAGAACAACTTGTATTACTGATTTTATCAGTTGCATGTTCAATGTGATATGATTTAGTTGTTAACATTATTGAACTTATAAGGTTTAACAGAAATTAGGGCTGGCTAATCTGTATCAATATTTTGTTATTAAACTGGAAGACAACTTTATTACTGTTTTCATCAGTTGCATGTTAATTTGATTGAAATGTGATAGGATGTAGGTGTTAACATTATTGAACTTATAATGTTTAGCGGAAATTAAACTAACGTGTATCAGCATTTTGTTATTAAACGGGAAGCACAACTTGTATTACTGTTTTAATCAGTTGCATGTTTTTTTATTTATTTATTTATTTATTTTTTGATTTGATTACAATGTGATATGATGTAGTTGTTAACATTATTGAACTTATAATGTTTAGCGGAGATTAAACGTAATGTGTATCAATGTCTTGTTATTAAACGAGAAGAACAACTTATATTCCTGCTTTGATCAATTGCATGTGTTCTGCTTCTTTTACATCATTGGAATTATAGTGCTCTACAGATATTAACCTAGCTACCTTGTGTCAATTTTTGGTTATGGTTTCTAGATTTGACAGGAAGAACAGCTTATATTCTTGATATACGTAACTAAATGTAATGTGCTAGTGTGCATCCCTAACATATTCAATTTAGTTGAAGTATGTTATTATGGTGTACATTGTAATGTTGATTAGGTGAAAGGTCCAGTTGGAGAAGTTATAGACCATGGAGACAAGAAACGTATCACAGATCAGCCCGTTTAGAAAAGCAACTCAAGGTCCTTGAAGACCAAATCGATAAGCAAGTAAAACGGTTTCAAACCCGATACTTGCGGGCCTTGAACCCCACCCGACCCAAGGACGTGGCTAAGCTTCTTGTACCAAGTTCGACCCCACCACTTGAACTAGCCACGCTCTCGTGGCTAGGTGACTGGCGCCCATCTTCCATTTTGGGCCTCCTTAGCTCACTATCCAAGTCATCACCCACCCTAGCCTCGTCTTTGACCCATGCTGGTGCCACCGAGAAGGCAATTTCACAACTGATCCATGACTTGCGGATCGAGGAAGCTGTTATTGATGAAGAGTTAACTGAGATTCAAGCCAATTGCATACTCAATCTCCCTTTTGCACTGGCCCATGAAAAGCCCAATGGGTCTAATTTGGACCAAGTCATTGCTGAGCTCAAAAAGGTCCACCGGCTCATCGTTAAGGCCCAAGACTTCAGGTCCAATACAACTCACCTTACCAAATAAAGCTCACTAATTCATAAGAATAATCGCACGGTGACACGGTTGGTTTCTATGGTATGATCATATTGCGATTCTAACTCTATTGCTCCCTAAAATGGATAGAGCTTAAGTTTTTTCTTTAAGCGCGTGTGAAATGACCAAAATATCCCTTAGCTTTATATTTAAAATAGAATTTCAAGTGGGCCCCATCTTTTTAATTAAAATATAAAAAAAAGTTAATTAAAGAATGTAGGCCAAACCCACGGTTTTGATCATCCGAAAAAAGTTAAACTCCATCCATTTTCCGATTGTGATTGTTTAATCATACAAATTGCTGGCCCAGACTTGTAATTTTTTTAAACTTAGAAACTAAGTTGCAATATGATCAAACCACAAAATTCATATCTGTAAATTCTTCATAACAATTGTAATTCGCTCATTTAACATTTAACCTTTAACAGGAGAAATGCGTTGGAGACAGTAGTGAAGAAAATCTTGTGTCAAAGTGATGCTGCTGAGTTTCTAGTTGCTTTTAGTGGAATACAAGAAACTGTGCACCAATTTTCCAGAGATTATAAAATGAGGAAAGGCCCAGTTTGTGTGCCATTGACTTGTGGTTCAGAAAATGTGGGGGCTGACACTGCTACTTAATAGGTAAGTTTCTTTTGAAATGGATAGATCATAGGTACAACTGGTAAAGCATTTAGTACTACTCGTGACAGCTATTACTCTGTATGCATATGCATATACATTAGGTGTAACACAACTGGACTCTGCATCAATATTGTTCTGTTCTTTCACATCCATCTGTACTTGAAACTTTGTGCTTACAACATTTAGGACTATATTTTTTGGTAAAATACCAACCATTTTACTATTCTTTGCTCCCCACTTATATTATATGTATCATCATACTTTGCATTTATATCTATTTTAGATGTGTTTCTTTTTAATAAATTTTGAATTAGTTATGACATTATCAGAATTGATTACACGAATTGAATAATCAAAGGTTTAATATGAAAATTGTGTCCTCAAACAAGGGACCCACCCATAAAACGATGTCACTTGATGTATAAAGATTTATATTCTATGGTAGGCTATTATGAACAACATGTTACTTGTATTTAATTTAGTAAAAGTAGAATCAGAAATGAAGATTTTTAGGGCATGCTTTATAGAAGCAAAAGTTTGGCCCCAAATTTCACATCTGATCATCAAATATAGATAAAAGATCATCCGAATGGATATGCTTGTCCCCTTTGGATTTAACTATTGATTGGTATATGATTACAAAAGATTCATAATGATATCAAAACTATAATCACTTTGTCTTTGATTCTGGAACCTAGAATGTGCTTTTGATGCCATTCATATATTGCTACATGAATGTGCGTTTAGTTAATATACTATAGAACAGCGGTGTGAGAATTTAGTTACATGAACTTAACATAGAACTTGATGGTTTAGGTTTAGTCTAAATGGGTTCGGGTCATAACCCCACCAAACGGGTTTATATAAACGATCGTGTTCGGATGAATTCATGGGTTTGTAGGTTTACATTTTTAAGCGTTTTACTTTTTTTCCAACTTTTTTTTAAAAGTGATCCATAATTTTATGGCACAACTTAAATAATTCGTTATGTACTTTGAATATCAAGTTTAATAGTTTAGAAACGCCTGTTTTATAAACATTTTGGGAAAGTTAGCATACAAACTAAAAAACGTGCCAACAGTGCACATCAAGTAATATAATTATATAAACAAGCAATGTAATTATGTATGTAATTACACTATACTATAATTACGCTAAGGTGTCTATATAATTATACTACTTTATTCGCACAATTAACACGTTAATTTAGTTTGTATTTGATCCAAACTCATACACATTTTATCTTTGGTTATAAAGGTGTAATTTGTAGAGTATGAGTACGAGAAAGAAAATCGGGTTGAAGGGGGGTCATTTCATGCCTACTCACTTAAACTTGCCTTGTGTTACATTTTGTGTCTGATATATTTCAGTTTCCTCAATCATGATTGTGCGGGTAGAACCGTCATTTTTACTTAGGATGACCAAACTTCACCTATAACTGATCTGCGTGAAGATTTTCCTCATCTTTTTAGAAATTTTCTAAGTGTTTTGAATAAGTTAACCTTTCGACGCGTGCTTGTCAATAGATTAATGTTCAGTTTCCTCTATCATGATTGTGCGGGTAGGACCGTCACTTTCATTTAGTGGGATGACCAAACTTCACCTATAACTGACCTGCGTGAAGGTTTTCCTCATCTTTTTAGAAATTTTTACCGTTTTTTGTGTTTATGCGGGTTTTGCCGCCTTCCACACGCAACGACTTACTTTCCCACTTATTTATGCGGTGAATATCGGCATATCAGTGTTTTGAAAAAGTTAACCTTTCGACGCGTAGTTGTCAATAGGTTAATGTTCAGTTTCCTCTATCATGATTGTGCGGGTAGGACCGTCACTTTCATTTAGTGGGATGACCAAACTTCACCTATAACTGACCTGCGTGAAGGTTTTCCTCATCTTTTCCTTAGAAATTTTTACCGTTTTTTTTGTTTATGCGGGTTTTGCCGCCTTCCACACGCAACGACTTACTTCCCCACTTATTTATGCGGTGAATACCGGCATATCAGTGTGGTCAGATCATAAGTATAAATGTAAGACCATCAGCGTCAATGTGATAAGGAGAATCATTTCCATTAGAAGTGGCTCTAGGCCTTTTCTTTACAAGTTTGGAATTGATCTAAATGCAGCCTGTGTAATTGAGCTCCCTTCCATGTTCTTGGAATGGGGGTGTCATCGAGCCTTTCGAGCCGATATGCACCTGGTTCGGAATCTCGTTGTTTACGCAGTATGTAGTCTCCAACATTGAAGCTGCAGTTTCATCCGTGTTTTCCCCAACTGGGGTTCTACACGCATTAGCCTGCTTAGCGTCCATTACGCCACGAGGTGAGTGAGTTTCCCATCTCTGACGTATGCTTCGACGACGTCCTTCAAGGATACGCATTCCTTCGTGGTGTGGCCTTTTGTCCTATGGAAGTCACAGGATTTGCTTTGATCAACGTTTAGACGCTGTCGGATTATTGGAGCCTTTGGCCATGGGAGCCTCTCGGTGGCAAATATTTCGGTGACGCTTTTGGTGAGTGGCGTCCATCTGGGATTCCGGTTCGACGACTACAGTTGTCCTTTCCGCCTAAGAGAGGGCGAGAGCTGGATGAGGTGTCAAAGTTTACCCTTGACTGCCAAATACCAAGCTTCCTCTTTTTGTTTTGTCGGGCGGTATGAACGTTATTTTCTCTCGTCCTCTGGGTGTAGAGGTTTGTGCTCTGGGGAAGATCTCTACCCAGTTGCTTCTCCGTTTCCGCAAAGCGTTTAGCTGCTGTCATTATGGCATCCCACGTGGATGGCATGCCATCTTTACCAGTCAAGGTGCGGATGAGCTCTGGGTCTTCCGCGCCCTGGATGAAAGCAGCGCGAACAAGATCTTCGCTAATAGTGCCCAGACTTAGCTTCTTTGAATTGAAGCGCGTGATAAAGTCTAGTAAAGACTCATCTTCCTCTCGGATGCAGTTGAGGATCGTCCATTGCTCTTCGGTATACTTTCTTTGTTGACTGAAGTATTGGCTGAACTTCTGCTGGAAGTCTGCCCAATCGTAGAGGTGGTGGACCGGTAGACGGTCAAACCACGCTCTGGCTGCCCCAACAAGTGTCATTTGGAACATGTAACACCACGTGGGTTCCGTCCAGTTGCTGACGGTTGCCCCCGCTATGAATCTGTTCAAGTGATCGTCTGGGTCGGATATACCATCATAAGTGCCGATGTTGGACATCTGTTTGGCACTCTTCGGTGCGATTGCTTCCGCAATGTCCCTTGCAAACTTGGACTTTCCCGCATTTGCAACAGTTGGTCTAAAGGTTTTGGAGAAGTCATGTGGGTTTCCACCCGCGTTTTTTGGTTTGGAGAAGTCACGTGGGTTTCCACCCGCGTCACTGTCAGATTCTTCCCAATCTTCATCATACTCGCACTCATTACTCATGTTGAGCTGTTGTCAAGTGTTTCCGAACTCGTCATTAGCCTGTTGGAGTGAACGTAAACGTTCATCCAACTCAGCTTGGAATTCTTTCTGACGTGCTTCTGCCCACGCTTTAACTTGATCAAGTGTTTGGCGGGGGAGCCTCGTTTGTTGTTTCTCCAACTGGGTATCAATGAATCCCAGGGGAGGATTGTTTACTGCACTTGCCCCCGCTTGGGTAACCGGGGTAGTGTTCGTAAAAATTGTGTACTCACCGGTGTTCCCCCCTGTAGCTGGGGTTGTGGTTACCGGAGTTTCTTGGTCACTCGTTGGCCTTGGCATCGGAGTAACCTTAACCATCTTTCCAGAGGTTTTGAAAAAACTGAGAAAATTTGTTCTAGCTTTTATGCACGGATGGCGCCAATGAAGAAACACTAGGTGACCCCGGCAGATTACGGATAATCTTAGGGTTAAGTAGATGTTTCCCACGAGGGTTAGGTCCGGCAAAGATGGTTATTCTTATGATGACCTGCAAAACAGACACCGTGAGCTCGTCACTGAGAAGGGGGGGTACCTTCTTGTGACCACCCTCCGGCGTGAGAATCAGACTAGATTGCTCTGAATATAAGTGTATATTAATAGAAATAGCTATAGTAGATAAGATAATATCAGATGATATGTGATAGTATAAGATAATCTGAGATCCTGATACCGTTCCAAGGTGTTGGAGTATTTATAGCCGAAGGTAGGTTTCCAAGCAGGTACAGCCAGCTGTATAATATTTCTTTTCCACCAACTGTGGGCTACGTACGTGCCATGCTGGTAGTTGGTGGGTAGGCAGCGGCTGATAGTGACATGGCCGGCTGTGTACTATTCCTTTTCCACCAACTACAGGCTATGTACGTGCCACGATGAGGGTTGGTGGGTAGGCAGCGGCTGATAGTGACATTTTGTACTAGAGCGTGCTCCTCCTCGTACTGTTGTCGGTGAGCTGTCACCCTATGATTGGTTCATGGGCTGCTTTGGTCAGATCTTGTCTATTTTGTCCATACCTTGGCATGTATAGTACAAAAGATCTTCCAGAAGCGTACAGACTGGCTCATTTGGGCGGGAGTATTCCCGCCTTGCTCATTCCTTCTTCAGGTGACATTACTGAATTATTGAGAGTTAGTGCCTTGTGCGTGTAGCCTTACTATTAGTGCGGGTAGCCTTCCCTGATGGCTTGTATCCGCAGCTGCCGGAACAGGCGGGGTACTTTACCATTGGGAGGCTTTTCCTGCGGGAACAGCTGGCGTACTGCACGTAAGGTCTTCATCTCTCTGAGCATGGTGGGTCCTGCGGAACCAGTTGGTCTTCGCGCAGACGTCCCTCTTCAAGGTGAGTCTTGCGGGTCCAAGTGGGCTCTGCTGGGACCTACCTCTTCAATATTTTTACAAGTTCATGTTGTATTTGGTTTGTCTCGGATTCGTGTTGTATTCGGGTTTGTGTCAGATTGACCCACCAACCTATAAATATGACCCCCTTTTACAATCTTAGAAGATTTAAAGGTAAAGCAACTGATGGGGACGGAATATTTCAAATGAGTACCCCTTTGAGTTTTAAGAACTCGAAATAACTCAGTGTAATGATTTTTTTTTTTGCACATGCATAATATATGTTGGTTACATACACGTAAAAAAATTACAGAATTTTTTACACACTGAGTCGACTTTTTACACATGTGTAACGGACGTAAAAGTTAGTGTAATCACTTACATCTTTATTCTCTCTCATACTTTGACTTTTTTTGCCAGATTTAATTTCAACCACATATTCCAATCCATTTAATTAAATGTGTGGCCTAAAATGGAGTTCTTAAGTTTTTAAAACTCACCATAGTTCTCAAAAGATGCCTCCCCAGCAAGTGATAAGTTAAAATGAAATATGAATAAATTGTTTTGATGATTTTTGAACATACATTATGTGCATGCGTATATAATATTAAGAATACAAAATTCAAGAAAATTTAAATCGTTAAATATCTATTTTTGTTTTAGTAATAATTTATATTTTACCCAGAGAACGATAACCAATATATCACTGATATATCGGTGATATATCCTCGACACTGACCGCATACTTATGCCTTATGCCTATTTGTATTCTTAAACACGCATTCCCATAAGTTTTTTAATTACACACTTTTAGAAACTTGAAAAGGGACTATCAACATGCCTATTATTATAAAATTGTGGATTAAGTCAGATAAAAGAAGAGTTTGGATAAATTATCACTGCAAGATCTTAAAATCCATATCATAGTGATTGGAATCTTAACCCAGCAACTTGTCATGGAACAATCTTTATAACATTTTTAAAACAAAAAATTGCAAAAATATAAAAAATGAATTCGAACCATTATATATTTTTCAATCCTAAAAACTAAAAAACTAATTTTATATAGAAATGTACATGATCATAAAATAGAAATAATTTAATTTGATTGTATGGTTACGTATATAACTTATAAATGTATAGATAGAAGATATAAACAACTTGGTTTTATTATTTGTGTATGTACACACCTAAAACATGTATAGTTTGGTCGTTATTTATATAAAAAAAACTAGGTTTTGTTCTCCCGTATTACGGGAGTTGTTTTCATTTTTTATTTTTAATATTTATATTTTTTATTTTAATTTTATTTATTGTAAGACAGTCAATAAAATAGTTAGCCTTTGATGATAAAAGAGTTTCACAAATAAATGAGATGTTATAACCCATTAAAAAGCTATCTTGGTTTGATAAACCCACGATGTAAGGCCCCGAACCCGGTGACCCTACTTTAGCGTCGGATTTACTCATAAACACAATTCTTCAAATCAGAGTTTATTAAAACTTTATATTTAAAACATCTTTACTTCTTTCTTCAGATGCCAGCCGTTCAATCCATGCCGTGTGTCATCCTCATGCTAACTCTATAATCAGCTCACCTGCGTGCATACTAAAAGTCAGCTACGCTGAGTGAGTTCTAGTTAATCGAACGCCATACAATACATACACATACACACATATCCGTAGATACATATCCATACTTCACTAGTTACCCTTCTGTTCTACATACATACTTGCTACCATACATACATACATATCTACAATCACTAACCTCAGTCTACCGAGAGTACGTTCATAGTTTACCGTCTATACCTGTACTCAAGGTCGTGAACACGTACAAGGTTCGCAGTCCTTACCTATGTTCACCATTTATGGTACGTACAAGGATCGCGGTCCTTCCCTATACCATAGTACATCCACAACACGTACAAGGTTCGCAGTCCTTCCCTATGTTGCAACCTAATTCATAGCACGTACGAGGTTCGCAGTCCTCCCCTATGCTACAAAATCAGCACGTATAAGGTTCACAGTCCTTTCCTATGCTGAAATACATCCACAACACGTACAAGGTTCGCAGTCCTTCCCTATGTTGCAACCTAATTCATAGCACGTACGAGGTTCGCAGTCCTCCCCTATGCTACAAATACAGCACGTATAAGGTTCACAGTCCTTTCCTATGCTGACGCCTATCTACATTACGTATAAGGTTCGCAGTCCTTATCTACGTTTACATATATCATCTACTTCACGTATAAAGCTCGCAGTCCTTAACTACGCCATCACCAGCCGAGTCTATGTCCGACAGAAACTAGAGGGATTTGCCATCCTAACTTACTATGTCGAACGTAGAACTCACATGCCATTCGTGTACCTATATACACATACTTACATTATAACATAAGAACACTCTAGGCATTCTTTACCTCATTCATTTAACAACCATACCCCTTGTCGTTACGTGCAATATCCGAAGATCATTCACGCCCCGACAAGTATTCATTTGAAATATTCATACATCTTCGATATATAATATTCGTACATTTATTTTTAACCTGACAGTACGCGCAATATCCGAAGATCGTTCGCGTACCGACAAACAATCATTCATATCTATCACACATATCACATATGACATACACTTATCACTTAGGATAAATGTATTAACAACACATCGAGTATGCACACAGCCCCGAAAACATAACAAGGAATGGGGCTAGAAACTCACCTGAACACGGTTACGTTCACCGTTGATCGTAATCCCTTTATTCAGTTGTGCACGGCTGACTGTATAACAAATACACGTATCAAACAACTATCACTACTCATATCATCTTTCAGTCTTAACTACTACCCACAACGAACGGGGGTCCGGGGGCAGCGCCCTTGGCAGCGGGGTCTAGGGGCGGCAGCCCCTAGCAGGGTCCAAGGGGCAGAGCCCCTGGCTGGGGTCAAACTTGACTTTAGGCGAAGTTAACCCTCGGGCGAACTTAGCTCTAGGCGAAGTTAACCAGCTAAGCGAACTTAGCTTTACAACGAAGTTGCCATCAGGCGAACTTGGCTTCAGGCGAAGTTGTCATCAGGCGAACTTGGCCTCAGGCGAAGTTACCAGTTAGGCGAACTTAACTTTACAGCGAAGTTGCCATCAGGCGAACTTAGCTTGCAGGCGAAGTTCATCAGGCGAACTTAGCTTGCAGGCGAAGTTCATCGCTTTGAAGGCGAAGTTGCCCAGTTGCAGGCGAAGTTGTCCAGATCAGCCGCTGTTCGGTTTCTGTCCAGCATTTTGAGCGATTTTAACACCCTTGCTATGGTTCAATATCACCCACTACGCTTCCCGACCATTTTCGGTCGCTTATACACTAAAAAGCTTGGATCTTTAAACTTCAAAGATCAAGAATCATACCTTTTTGAGCTTGTTTGGATCTCGTTTAACTTGTTAACACACTAATCGCTCTCTCTCTCTCTCGGATCTGCCCGTTCCTCTCCTCGGCCCGGCGGCGGTGTAGATGGTGTGTGTGTTTTTTGGAGTGTGTGTGTAGAAAGTAAGTAAATGAAGATATTTTTGGGTTTAGGGGATATTTATATCCCTGAAATCCCATGGACCTAAGGCCCATTCTCATTTAACCCGTCTCCATTAATCCAACACTAGCCCGACTCATACCAACTCCTACTCTATTATTTATTTCCTGACAACCCGAGTAAACTTTCCCTCTATTAGTAAGTAATATAATTAATATCACTTTGAAATTTCGGGATGTTACACATGACTCACTTATTTTTTACTATAAAATTATTTATTAATTATAAAAAAAATTAAAAATCAAATATTAATTTTTAGTATATCCCTATTTTATAGGAATTTAATATCAAATATTTGGTGAGATTAATTTTTAATACAGTGAGATGTTATAACCTGTTAAGGGTTATCTGGGTTTGGTGAGACCCATACCCATAAATTTAGGTTAAATTCATGAAAAACCTTTATTTTTAAATAAAACAACCAATGAGCTTTTAAAGGTTTCGTTTATATTTATTTAAGGTAAGATGCAAAGAAAAATATAGTTTCTAAAAAAAACAAGACAGAATTACAAATTTTGTCCTTTAAAATAAGTCGAATTACGGTTCGTGTCCTTTGTTAAGTCTCCTTGCAGGCGGTGTACTTTAAACTTTTTTTTCCTACAAGTTTTGTCCTTTACGCTAACTGGGTTAGAAAAAGTCAGTTAAATGCCCTCACGTGAGACGCATGTGAGGGCATTTTTGTCTTTTCGTCTACCCTGCAACTTCATCATCATCATCTTCTTCTTCTTCATTTTTTGCATATCTCAATCAAAACCCTAAAATCATCTTTAATATGTCAAAATCAAATTACAGTCTCCAACCTCCCGTCACCGTCTTCCCCACTCAACTGCCGCCACCGTCTCCCAGCTCCAACGACGCCACCGTTGGGACTGGGTGCCGGAGGTGGTTTCTTTCCATTTCACATGGGACTGGGTGGGTGATTGCTTTGCTATCACTTTCATGGTGGTAGCCCTCTTTCCATTTCACATGTAGACAATAATCCTCTTCAAGTCAAATCCATTCAAACCAATAAACAAACGCGTCCGGATTGATTCTTTGATTATTCAATTCAGGATTCCAACTACAAGCTACCCACGTTCTTTCGTCTCTTATTCCACAAATTAAATAACCATAAAAATCCCACCTTTAAGCTGGGTTATCATTTTCTTGTACTCAATTCCACCAAAACCCCATCTGGGTATCTCAATTTCGATCCAAAAATGGGCGTTTGCATCAGCAAAAGCAAGAGTCATTCAAGACCTGATGTGGGTGTTGCTTACAATCACAGATCCGATGAGCCAAACATAGTTTACACCAAATCTCCAGCTCCGGCCGACCAAATTCCGGCCAAGAAATCACCTCCGGCACCCAGTCCCAACGGTGGCGTCGTTGGAGCTGGGAGACGGTGGCGGCAGTTGAGTGGGGAAGACGGTGACGGGAGGTTGGAGACTGTAATTTGATTTTGACATATTAAAGATGATTTTAGGGTTTTGATTGAGATATGCAAAAAATGAAGAAGAAGAAGATGATGATGATGAAGTTGCAGGGCAGACGAAAAGACAAAAATGCCCTCACATGCGTCTCACGTGAGGGCATTTAACTGACTTTTTCTAACCCAGTTAGCGTAAAGGACAAAACTTGTAGGAAAAAAAAGTTTAAAGTACACCGCCTGCAAGGAAACTTAACAAAGGACACGAACCGTAATTCGACTTATTTTAAAGGACAAAATTTGTAATTCTGTCAAAAAACAATAATGAAATTGATGGTATGTTTAGAGTGATAAATATTAGGCATAAAGTAGGAAGGTGTGTGGGGTGGGGGGGGTGGGGGGGAAGTTGTATAAATAGTAAAATAGAGGGGGTGGTTAGGATCATGTTAGACAGTACCACCACGCATGCGCTTAAACAGTGAGCTCTTCTCTTGTGGTCCAATTTTCATTATTAACTTGTCTTTCCATTTATTTCTAAATTCAATACTATAAATGTATGTATCAACTATTTTAATTTTATATCCTTATTTCTTTTTTATTAAGTTTTTCGGTCTTGGCATAATTTTCGTAAGTTGTATTTTTTATTTATTTATTTTTTTTTTGTAAGAACCCATGATATATTGATATAGAACAGGGTTGTAACAAACCCTACCAGCATCTTCTGTTTGTCGTTCTCCAAAACCGTAGTTAATTGAACCGTAAACACCTAACTTTTAGTGATTTAATTGATGTTAATTTTGAACTAATAATTTCTAACCTTTTTCTAAACTTTTCAACGCTAGTCACAGTCAATGAAGTGAAAAACCTGACCTTTTGCTGTAATTGCACGTACATAACACTTGTCTTGTTGGCAAATAAATCATTCGTCACATTAAACTCCAATTATTTCGTCACAATACATCCTCCTCGTGGGTTGTCGGTTTGTGATTCCAAATAATTCCAAGTTTTTGTTCCCCCAAATAAATATGAATGCTTATTTATATACTTTTTGTTATCTAATTCTTTTATGATGTCGATATTTTAATGTTATTATTTCTACTTTTTATAATAATAAATAAAATGTAAACGAATATTTAATAAATTGGACCAAATTGTAATAATAACAAATGGAAATAATTTGGAAAACAGAACTTCACAGCTTGTTTATTTTTGGCTTCAACACAAAATCCAAAACGAATTGGTATAACTTTCATATTTTCTTAGGCTTATTCGCTATTTCTAGAACAAGAATCGTCAAATTAAGTTCAATCAATAATATATGGACTATACATCATGCACAAATATGCACATGTTAGTTTCGGTATTATGACATATTGACCATACCAAAAATAAATTATCCTTAATTTAAATGGTAGGTGTATTGCTTTTGTTAATTCAAATTATTGTTTTTTTGCTTTCTACCGGTCTCGACTAATAAATTGTTTGACAACGATCCTATCTTTTATCATATTTGTTTCCAACGGTCAGCATCCCCTTATAGCTAGGTGTCCCCAATGTGTTTAGCGATATCTATTTATCCAAATTAACACTTTTATTTATCGTTTCGTATGCAAGTTTTGTGGCTATCTTTATTATATACTAATATGATTAAACTTATGAATTGCTCACCGACCTTTGTGTTGACAAACTTTATTTTATGAAATGTTGCAGGTTTGCATCTTGGTTGATTTATGATTGTGAAGAAAACGACATCAAAGAACTTAGGATATTAGTAAAAATGAACAATATCAATTTGCCATATTTTGTGATATCTTGTTTATGGTTATTTTATGGATAATTGTTATGTGACATTTTCGATGTTGTGAAATGAAATGAGTTTATTAAATACTGTCACTTTAATTAGTGTCATGTGCTTATGGATAATCGTTACACCTCGACATGTTACGCCGTCTTTGGTCGGGGTGTGACAAGCATGTCAAGGTTTACCTTATGGTCGACTTAGATTTAAACTAACGGTGCCATGGGTCAATGTTTGGATTGTCTTTGTTTTGACAAAAAAGGTTGATAGATTGAAAGAACTCATGTGAGAATCTAGAAGAGTGGGAATTTAAAAAAATTGCGTTTTGAGTCGACGTGGCAAAGACGACCAAAACCATATCTAAGCTAGGGTTGTAAATAAACTGAATGGCCTAGTCTGTATTCATCCGTTAACTCTCAACATCTAAAACAGAAGATAGACATCCTACCACTATATCTAGTTTCTTTCTAAGATACGAACAACTTTAAAAGATGCAAAAGAAGTTCCAAAAACTTTTATACACAGTGCTCACCATATTAAAAAAAATCCGAAAGTAAATAAAGTCAATGATCTTAAAATCATAATTTGAAAAACACTTATTATACTACTTGACAAGCTTATAAGTTATAATCAAATATAAAGTCAAAAATACACCACACGAAGACGAAAATTACTCCAAAGCAAATGACTAAGCACTAAAAGCCGATGCATATAGGCCACCAAAATTTTATGAAATTAGTTAAAAGTCTTGATTTATATAAATTTTAGGCATGAACCCGGAGTATAATTACTTGCTTGTTTATGAACATGCGGCCTGTGCTCTTGTCATTTGGTGAATCTTATGACGCGCTTGCAAATACGATGATTCAATATAAATAAATAATAAATTTCTTTTAATTGCTTTGCATTATTGTGAAGTGAGCTTAAATATTTTATATTTTTTCACAAAATTGTAAAGTAATGGTAGAATAAGTTTAAAAAGTATATGCAACTCTATGAGAGTGAAAAATAGAAGTAGATATTAGGCTGAGGGGTGTGGGGCGCTAACCTGGGCGCGTGAGCCCCTCCGCTCGCGCCCCCAGGCGCTAACCCCACACCACCGGTCCGCGAACCTGGGCGCGAACGGGGCGCGAGCGCGAGCCCCCAGGCAGGCGTGAGTGTGGTCGCGGGAGAAGAGAGAGGAAAAGCTGGTGGGCCCGCCCAAAAGAGCCGTTGAGCTCCGATTTTTTAAAAAAAAAACATTAAAAACTCCTATATAATACCCCAAAATCAACCCATTTCAACCATATCAAAACACAACTTCAATCTCCAAACTCATATATAATACCCCAAACTCCTATATAATACCCAAAAATGTCTGGAAATTGGTACCCAAACCTAGATTCAGATTATATTGACGACGATTTATGGTCGTCACCAGACCAACCGATGTTTTATTCGGGGCCGCAAGAAACATCCGGCTTTCAACCATCCAACATACAACCGTCTCCTAACTTTGTTGTTCCAGAGACACAAGAATCACACGTTGATGCTACCGGAGCAAGGAGACGCGTCCACCGGAAAAAACAACCTGCAACGGACGGGCCGAGACCGGCTTCGACTCCGAGGACGAAACGGAAAACCACTCCGTGGTCATCGGATGAGAAGGAAGCCTTGTGTCGGGCTTGGATAGTCATTTCTGAGGATCGGCGTTGCGGTAATTGTTTTAACGTTTTTAAAAATGATTTTTAATAAAAAAGTTAAATAAAAAAGTTAACTGGAAATCTAATTTAATTACTCATTTTGCAGCCGACTACCAAAAAGCAAGGTTTTTTGGACAAAGGTTAGGGAGACGTTCTATATGTTTTTTGGACAAGGTTTTTCGGCTTGTTTACTAATCTTTTCAACAGGAACGCCGGTCGTATGAGACCAAGTGGCAGTGATGATTTGGCGGTTTACAATTTCAATGTCGAAGAGTGGAGGCAGGAGTGTTTGCGGAGGCATGGGACGGTGAAGACGTGGGACGATTTAAAGTTGTGGGAGAGGTTGAAAAGGTGTTCCAAGTGGGTTGAGCTTGTGGCGCCGGACCATGATGCGGAAGTAGGGCCGAAACGGACTAAAACTAGTTCGTCTGGAGCGTATAGCACTTCCGCCGGGTCGGATTGCCGCGTTGGATTCGACCTAAACATTGCGGGGGAGGAAACGTCTTCACCGCCGAGGAGGCGGCCATTGGGACGGGACGCCAAGGGGAAAAAACCGGCTGAGGGGGGAGCCGTAAACATCGTCGATCTTGTTGAATCCCTCAATAAATTCAACAAAACCATGGAGGTGGTCTCTAATGACAAAAAGGAAAAAAGTCGAATGAGAGATTTGGACTTCCTTACAAAAGACTTCAGTAACCTAAATCCGGTCGATCAAATGCTGATGGAAAAACAAAAGGAACGTATCCGAAAGAGGTTGATCGAAGAAGACCAAGCCGAAGAATAAGAATAATGTTTTTTTAGTACTTTAATTTTTATTTTATTTTTAGATATTCATGTGTTTTTTTTTAATGTGCGTTTTTTTAATAATTTATGAGTTTTTTTAATAATACGTTTTTTGAATACATTTATAAAAAAATAAAAAAAAATCCGCTGGAGCCCCTGCTGGAGCCCCTCCACACCAGGGCCAGGGGCTCCAGCGGGGGCTCCAACACCCACCTTATCCAGTTTCTCTTTCTGCCACACGTCACAATATTATTGGCTGGAGCCCCCACTCGCGCCCCCGTTAGAGCCCCCACACCCCTCAGCCTTAAGAAGATTAGGTTTAAGCATAAAATTAAATTTATAAAACCCCTAAAAAATAAAATAAAACTTTTATATTAAAAAATGGTAGACCTATTTGATCTAACCCATCAAATCACTTTGTGAACCGAGAGGGTTAAAATCAAAGCATTATTTGCTTTAATTTTCTTTTAATGGCTAATTTAGATAATCGACAGGCTATTAACCCACCTAATCATCTTCATTTTATTCTTAAAAAGAAACATATCTATATATGAGGAAAACCCTTCTTGGCCAACTTGAGCTCTCTATATTTTGTCATACATCCAACATAGGTCTTATATGGCTTATATATTAACCATGGTAAGTGTTTGAATATGTCAAAGATTACATAACCAACCAATACAAAAAATAAAAATAAAAAATCATGAAACTAAATTTGACCCGAAGGAAATCAATAGCTAAGACCTTAATTTTTTTTGCCCTTTGTTAATTTTAACTTTTTACCACCTGCAAATGTATTTTCAAATTTTATCCATTAAAAAAGTTTGATCAAAAGTTGCGTTTCACTTCACACTTTTTCCTCACTTTCTCGTTTCTTATTTGATCTGCGGCTTTTTATATCACAACATTAGTCAGTGGCGACCTATTACTAGCGTAATGGTCGGCCGTCCTCTCTGAAAGAAATTTTAATTGCTCTCATAGGGTAAAAGCCCCGACCAACCAACGTGATTAAATTTCCGACACGTATAAAACGATCTTCGGTTCGTAAAATACTGTATAAAAGAAATATTTTTAATTCAGATATATGTTAATTAAAAGCACAGTTTATTAAATACGGGTCATGTATAAATTTATATTCACGTGATATCATAAATGTAAAATTGATGGATATAAATAAATACAAAAGAAACTATTTCATAATTTTATAATAATAAAAAATAATTTGATTCGGAGGAAAGTACAATATAATTCGCTTATAAATAGCACACGGGATAAGTTAAACACAACACCAGAGTGGAACCAAGAGACCAAACTGACCACACTTCCTTCCATCTCACCGGAACCATGTTCGCCGAAGAGAATGGTTTACACGGTGACCCGAGGATAAAGGCCATATCAGATGCCATACGGGTCGTTCCTCACTTCCCTAAACCAGGTATTTGTTTTTACTGAAGGTTTTCGATTTTCAGTTGGTGGGCTGGTTGTAATCTTTTATTATGCAGGGATAATGTTTCAAGATATCACAACGCTGCTGTTGGATCAGAAGGCGTTTAGATATACCATTGATATCTTTGTTGATCGTTATCGAGACAAGAACATTTCGGTTGTTGCAGGTATTATTATTATTATTATTATTTATGTTTTTATATTTTACACTTACATGCAAGCGATTTAATTTATTTATTTTTATTTTCTTAATATTTAATATAAATATTCTGTATTTTTGTAGTTATTTGATTACGGTCTAGGAGTTTAATTTAGGATTATTTTTTTAATTTTTGTATTATATATTTTTCGGTTGCAGAAATTAGGGTTCTTGATATTTAGGGTGAAGTTAGAGCATTTTTTAGTAACTTTTTAAAGTGGATGTAAGTGAATCTGAGAAAAAGAAGTAATAAGAAAAGTTCGAAAATGATTATTTAATTGTAAATGATTAAAAAAAAGGTTGCGTGTTTTAGTGTAATTTTAGATTTGGAAATAAGATGATAATGAATTGAGAGTGCTCTTAGAGCATTTACTAGAGCTCCTCCATAAATATCTCCATCTTAGAGAAAAATTTGCTGTTAATTAATAAATTTGAAGAAACATAATGATAAATATAATAATAAATGTATAAAAATATTATTTGTTTTAAAAAAATAGATAAAAAATTGTGATTTTTAGTATAATTATAAAAATAGAGATAGATGATATAACTCGTGGGCCCTAATTCCAACTCCTCTTGTTTAGAAAACATAGATTATGTAGCATATCAGCATCCAAGATTGCATGTGGATTGTTCTTTGTTGTCTAATGTGTAATTATTGATTAGGTATGGATTAATGACAAAGACAATATTAAAGTGAGAGATTACTTAGCAGTTAGTTTGATATTAAATGATCAAAAATGTCATTACCAGTTACAGTTGGTTCCTAACCAATAACCTTGGCTCCATTATTTGCTTCCTCAGATTATTGATGTTATATGTGGACCTAATTCTAACCCTACTTGTTTATAGGGCATAGATTCTGTATCTATATTCTTGTTCACATGTCTATGCTGTTTATTAGGTGTGGATTTTTGTCAAAACCGAGAGTACAGTGACATCTAAACTGTATTGTTTATTATTATTATTATTATTATTATTATTATTATTATTATTTGTTACATAAACATTAGTTGCTTGCTCACTGTTTATTTTTAATGTACAGGAGTTGAAGCTAGAGGATTTATATTTGGTCCTCCAATTGCTTTGGCTATTGGTGCTAAATTTGTTCCACTACGCAAACCAAGAAAGCTGCCAGGTAACATTATTATTTTTTATTTTTTAATTTCTAAACATCAAAAATCATAATTTATAAAGAATTATTTTTAAAAAATATATATACTAGAAGTACATAAATTTAGGAAGTGTGTATTACACTAAACATAAAACAAGTTCCATTTTTTTTCAGGTTTTTATTATTGATTTTTAACCAGGATACGTTTATTGTCGACTCGACTGTACCAACTTGCATTTATTGTTCATTTTCAAAATCTACTAACGTGAGATTTTGTTTGTCATTTCAGTGTCTATATATACATCAAGTGTCATCTGATGTGACATTTAGTAATTTTTATTTAATATAGATAAGGGATCCAATGTGACATTTAACAATTAATTTTAAATATAAATGTTGCACCTCATGGGCTGCTGATATGGCATCAACTAGTGCAACACCAACAATATAAAATTAAAGTTATAAATGTGTAGGTGAAGTTATATCAGAGGCGTATGTGCTAGAGTACGGTACCGATTGTCTAGAGATGCACGTAGGGGCCGTGCAACCTGGTGAAAGCGTGTTGATTGTGGATGATCTGGTGGCTACGGGTGGGACCCTCTCGGCTGCCATAAGGCTTTTAGGTAAGAATGAAAGTCGCATCCTTACGTCGAACTACAATGTTTACTTGATCATAACAATAATATGTGTCAACTTGTTTGTTGTAGAACGTGTTGGAGCTGAAGTTGTTGAATGTGCTTGCGTAATTGGGTTGCCACTTGTAAAGGTAAGTTTTATTTTAGCGTTTCGGGTCAAAACAAACAAGTTGACTTATGACGGATAACAGGGTAATTGGAGGCTAAATGGGGTACCACTGTATGTTCTTGTGGAGCCTCGCCTGGATGATCAAGACAATCATGAAGAATGTGGATTATAAGATGGTGTATGGTGGTCGGTTAACATGTGGTGAATGGTGAATCGGTCTTTTTAAGCTCTTGCGGTGGCTTTCTTGTTACGGAACAGTTATACATTGGAGACACTGGGGGTGTGTGTAATTGTTAGGGTTTGGGTTTTTAGGTGTTTTGTTTCCCATTGGAAGGTTAGCTTTGGTGGGTGTATTTTGTAGGTGAACACATTATTATTACTTTGATTGAACCCACAAACTAAGATTTATGAATATACACCATGGTGGTGAGTGTTCAAATGTGCTTGTTTTTGTCTTTCAGTTTTTTGGGTATTTGTGTTTAGATATAAAGGTTTTTTGGATGATAAGTGTACCAAATAGCTATAGTATATATCAATGGTAAACCTTATAACCCATTACTACATAAGGACTTGCATGAATTGAGAACAAACTCTGATTAAATAAAATAGTTATTCTTTTAAAATTTTGAATTAATTACGTGGATGGTTATGTCTCTATGTTTACATGTTTTACAAAATTGGACCTCAATCGATAAAATGTTAATAAATAAATATTTTATTTTTTTAAAATCCCAAATGTAAATATTAAATATTTGGTAAAACTATAAATTAATACTTACTAAAATATTTTGAAGTTAAGGATTGTCTGGTAAAAAAAAGAATCTATTTTTATTTTTTTTTTAAAACTTCAAATATATATTGAGTTTATATTTAAGTCTATCCATTACACTTAAGAGTTGAGGCAATGTATTCTTGTATTGCAACAATAAGTTGTGAAGAGTTGTTGCCGCTTGCAATGCTTCTTTCCGAGTGGCCGGCATCCACCATAATTTCTTTAATGTTTTGAACCTCATAACATTATTTTCACATGGATAATCCAACAATTCATTCATATCCATTTTGTGTCGATAATGCATTCCCGTAATCAAGTTCTCAAGCTCACGAATGCCTTCTTTAGAATTTACATCGTTTAAATCATTTGAGCTGGTTGGTTTAGTCGAACAAATTTTATAGTGTTGAAAGCAATTTGCTATGGGCTCTTGTTTCACATTCTCCAAGCCGAGACGACCAAATTGACGACATCTAAAACAGTAATATTTTCTAGGGAAGAAATATCCAATTTATAACCTTCTAAAATCTTACGATCAAACCTTTTACGGTAGTACATGTGAAAGGCTCTAATTATCCCAGCTCTTTAAATTAATAATTTATTATTATCGATATAATAATATTTTGCTAAATTATCAAATTATCCCGATCCCAACATTATTAATTTATAGAGGCTTTACTGTACATTGAAAATACATGTGTATGTTGAGACTTGAGATGAATAACCCAAACACTTCTGTGTCGCCCACCCCTTTCTCATGCCTACTTAGGGCTCCTTTTTCATGACTACAGCCAGCCTGTTGTTTTTAATTAGGGATGAGATTGGTACCATACCTTTTGCAATGTCAACCACGTTGTTCATATCAATTTGGTTTTATTGATTGATTTTCTTAAAAGCTGGTAGCTAGACCACTTGATCATGTGTATTTCAAACCGTACTAGTTTCGGTTTACAATTTATCTAGAAAACTAACTACAACAGTTGGGAAAATAAAATATTTGAATTGTGGGCTTTAGTTTTTGTACACTCGAGAATTGGGCCTCTCCCAAAGACAGTTCCGTAAATCTAAAAGGCTTGCTTAACCGTGGGCTTCAAAATGCCATTTGTGTTTTGCCATGTCCACTCAAGCGCCAGTAGTCACGACTAGAGGTGCACAAATCGGGTTCACCTTGAAAACCCGAACCGGTTCGGAACCGGTTTTTTTCACACCGGGTAGAAAATGAAACCGGTTCCAATCAGGAACCGGTTCGGTTCCCGACCAGAACCGATGCCCATAAATGCAAAACTTTTAGGAACCGGGTAGGTTGGAACCGGAACCGGTTTTTAAGTAAAAACCGGTTCCACCGGTTTTTTTTTTAAATTTAAACATTATAGCCGTTGAAATCATGAGTAACAAAAGTAATTATAAAAAAACAAATCAAAACTAAATATTAGTTGAACAAGTTACAAATAAGTTTACCAAAACAAATAATTACAACTCTTCTTCGTCTTCATTCTCGTCTTCACCCTCGTCTTCGTTATCGGAAGAAACCCCGTCCTCCGCCTCCTCATCATGAATATGACGCTCTATTGGTATTTCGTCTTCAAAGTTCGCCTTGTGTTGTACACGATCCACCGCATCCAAATGGTCCTTTAGGCAAATGCAAACCTCTAGAGACTCGGGAGTTAGTTTTGTTCTTCGCATAGATAACACCCTCCCACTAAGAGAAAAAACCGATTCGGAAGCAACCGTTGAGGCTTGTACGGCAAGCAAGTCACGAGCCATGGCGGATAGAATGGGAAATTCGTTTTGTTTACCTTTCCACCAAGCCAACAAATCAATATTGCGAATTTCGTCGACCGTTGCGCCCTCAACATAGTTTGCTCCACTATATCGACCAAGTTCGCTACTTGGTGTGTTTCCTCTTTGCCTCTTAGATGCCGATTCACGAATCCCATTCATCAAGTTTATAAGTGGGTCATTGCACGGCCTACCAGTTGTTGTTTTTTTCACAAAAGACGATCTCGTGCTTGGACCATACATTTGAAAATAATGGTCATAAAGGTCTTGAAGGTTTTTGTTGAACTTGTCCTTCGCTTCCGTCGACAACTTCGGGTCAATCTCGTGCATACCTAAGTTGTCGAATATTTCCTCAATCGTTGTTTCAACCCCATTAACATTCCAATAGGGGTTTAATGCGGCGGCACAAGTGAAGACCGGCGGTATGATTTCAAAATATTTTATGAACTTTTCTTTCATCACCGCAACAATATTTTCGAAGAGTTTGTTCTTCTCCGCAAAGCTTTTAAAAACACAAGACATATAGTACAATTCTTGCAAAACCCAACAACTAGTAGGGTAATAGACTCCCGATAATTTTGTTGTTGACTTTTTGAACACATCAAGATACTCCAACAAATAACCGACTTGGACCCAAACACTTTCCGGAAACATATCGGCCTCGCGTTCTTCAACAAGATTGTTATGAAAAGCTTGTAAAGTTTGGCGTTGGGCAAAAGCACACTTTAACATATGACAAGTTGAGTTCCAACGGGTTGGAACGTCCCAATTCGGCCCCAAATACTTTCTTTCAACCGACTTGCAATAGTTCTTATATTCAAGATGTCTTCTTTTACCACTTTTGAAGACATCTTGTAACATAAGTCTAAAGTATTTTAAATCATCACAAATGTGTTCATTGTCAAGACCTATTTGGACAACCAAGTTGATGATATGTGCAACACATCGGACATGAAAAAAATCCCCGAAACAAGGTGGTGAATATTTAATGATAAATTTTTCAGCCGCCTTAGTATTGTTTGAAGCGTTGTCAAACGAAATCGAAAATATTTTATTTCTCAAGTTGTAAGTCGTTATAACTTCATCAAGTAATTCAAACAATTTTTCGGCGGTTTGTGGGAACGGGAAGTTTTCAAAAGCGATGGTGCGTTTCATCAATTGCCATGTCACCGGATCAACCCAATGAGCGGTGACACATATGTATGATTCGGGCAACCCGTGTGGTGCCGACCAAACATCGGTAGTTAAACTAACCATGGCTTCTAAAGAATGAAAAGACTCGATTAACTCTTTTTTAGCACACTCCCACAACCTGATACAATGACGTCTTAAGGTAGTACGACTTACATGTGTGTATCTCGGTTGTAGAGTTTCGCGAATCAACGACGTCAACTCCGGGTCATCAAAGTGGTTAAACGGCAAACCTCGTTGAATAACGAACTTTGCCATTCTATCTTGAACTTGAGTCGTGTTGTAACGAAATAGTGTACCATCTTTACCCAAGTCAATTTGATCGGTCGCGCCAATCCCTTTCAACGCCTTGCAATATGGCTTCTCGATGTGCTTTCTCAAAGTAGAGTTGGAATCGTGCTTTAATATTGAACCACATAGTTTGCAACGAGCCTTTTGATAACCTTCGTCATCCACAATCAAATCCCAATTCTTCCATACGTCTTGGTTGCGGTTATGGTTGACTACCGTAACAACCCTTGGGTCCTCCGTAACAGGAACAGGGGCAACAAAAACACTCTTCTTAGCCTTGTTGTTAGTTTTTTTGATGGGTGCCATAATAATATTTAGGTGGATGGTCGGGTAAAGGAACGGGTTTGCTAAAGGAGTAGTATTGTAGTTTGTTTTTGAGTTTGGTGGTGAAACAAGTAATGGAAACAACTTATATATAGGTTTGGCCCAAAAACCGGTTCCAACGGCTATATTACCGTTGGAACCGGTTCCAACGGATATATTGTCTTAAAAACCGGTTCCAACGGCTATATTACCGTTGGAACCGGTTCCAACGGCTAATTGGTGTCTAAAAAATCCGGTTCCAACGGCTATATTACCGTTGGAACCGGTTCCAACGGCTAGTTTGACTTTTGTTTGACCCTTCAAAAAAACCCGTCGGAACCGGTTATTCCGGGTACGAACCAAACCGGTTCCAATTAAGAACCGGGTAGGAACCGGTTTGGAACCGGTACTGACATATAAATATTAGAACCGGGTACGATTTTCGGGTACAAAAATACCCAAACCGGGTATTGTTCCAACCGAGTTGGAACTGGAACCGGTTCCGGTTCGGTTCCACCGGTTAGGTTCCGGAACCGGTTTTTTTGTGCACGTCTAGTCACGACTAGAGGTGCACCAATGAGTTAACCTATAACCGGTTAATTTTCTAACTGGTTTTCTTTTGGCGGGAAATAACCAGTTAGACCGAGTAATCGGGTCGGGTACTAACCGGTTTTGATAAATTAATAAAAAAAATCGGTTAACCGGTCGGGTAATAATCGGTTAAAAACCGGTTTTAATAAAATAATAAAAAAAAATCGGCTAACCGGTTAGTAATTGGTTTCTGTGTGCACATCTAGTCACGACTCACGAGTAAAGCTATACAAAACCGGTTTTTTTTGTATATTCCAAACCGGTTCTGCCTAGAGATGAGCAATCGCCCATTTAATAAAATAGACGTAGCGACCGTACAAGTCAAATGTATGTTGTATTTAATATTGTCCGTTGTAAATTGTAGTGTTACACTTGTCATGTAAAGGCATGCAGTATGTATTGTAAAGTTATGAATTTTCTTGTAAAGGAATACAATCATCAACAACTTATAGATGTTTAAAAGCAGTGCTTTAGGTTGAATCAAGTATGAATGTAAATCTTAGTAAAGATTAATTTATAGAACGACCTTTTATCACTTGTGGTTTATGTTTTTTGCTTTTCTATAAATCTAACACTTGACCACCCTTATTACTATTGATTAATACTATTCTTTTGTAAAATTAAAAGTGGTATTTACACTTTGATATTTCAAGACCAAAGATTTAAAAGAGCAATAGACATCGTAAGGTTGTGTGAACGTCAACCACTGTTGGTATTTGCCCTTTGGTGTTATTGCCCACTTTAGTGGGAAAAAATTTTATAACATGTTTGAAATGAGATCACTATACTCGTACCGGTACCGAAAGTACCTGTACTAAAAATCAATAAAACTAATCACCAAATACCATACCTAATGTGTTGGGCTACACCGGTACATGTATCGGTATGATACCTGCTTTGGTACCACTTTGTCATTTTTTTTTCTTTTTTTTTCTTTCTTTCCTCCTTTTTTTTATTTCATTTTTTGTCAAATCTCTCTTGATCTTGGTATGGCAATAAATATTTTGTGAAAAATCAAGTGAAAAACAAAATGAAAGTATTCGCCCCTTGAAATATGTAACGTGGTCTCTATCAGCCCTTAATAAATTAACTAAAGATTTCATCTATAACAAAAGTTACAAGAATTTTTCTAAAAGTAAACAGAACAAAATTTACTGAATACTAGTTTATTTATAAATAATGACATGTTTATAATAAGATAATTTTCTTAAGACTAATACACTATTAAAAAAATACATTGTCAATTATCTATAGTTTAAGTGGCTATTTAGGGTGAAACACTCTAAAGTTTTAATTTAATAATGGGAGGTTTTAGGTTTAAATCTCATTTAAGAAAAAAAAATGGGGGGGGGGGGGGGGGGGGGGGTCAAGGGAGTTTTCTTACCTATCTATCTGTAGGTTTCTTCCTGTGAGTGTAACGGAGATGATCAGGTGGTTCAAGTAGACCGTCAGCGATCCAAGTTGGCCCTTTAAAAATTAAAAATAAAAACAATATTACACAAATTTCAGACCTTAAAGTTTACTTGCCCTATGTTTAAGACTGTATGTAGTGGATGAAGCTCTTATGGGGGTGTTTTATGCCATATGGCACCATGTGAGCATTGGGGGTTTTTTGTCGAAAATTGGTGTAGCGGATGGAGCTTATGTTATAAATCAACCAGAAGAGCTCAACCTAAAAGATTAGTCTAATGGGTAAGGGAACTCGCTTGGCTCATAAACCTCACATCAGTTGGCCATGTAAACGATGTGGGACAAGTCCAATACCTTGCAATGGTTTCACTTTGTAACAATAGACCTTATTTAAAGGTAATGTCCTCGTTGGCCACGACCACGTTGGTCACGGCTGGCTCACTTCAGGCCACCACTCCGAGCCCTCGTTGGTTACGGCTGGCTTCCTACAGGCCATCACTCTGAGGTTGGCTCTGATACTAATGCTATAAACCAAACATAATAACTCAACTCAAAAGACTAGTATAATGGGTAAGGGAACCCGTTTGACTTATAAACCCCACATCAGTTCAATCGATGCGGGACAAGTCTCATACTTTGCAATGTTTTCAGTATGTAGCAACCCCTCTAATGATTACCCAATTATTATAATTTAAATTAAATATAAATAAAATAAATGTGTGATTGGTTGGAGTTTGTGGGGCATTAATTTAATTGGTTGAACCATTTAAAGGAGGGATGCTTCTAAAAAGCCTCAACCCAAAAAGTCCCTTAAAAAGCCCCGAACGTGATATTTAGAGGCACTTTGGGGCTTTTTGGTAGCCAAAATAGGGATGAGATATTTTTTTCCCTAATACCCGTACGTGTCTAACTGTCTATTGGGTACGGATACCCAAATTTACTGATTTTAGGTACGGATACTTTTGGGTAAAGGTACGGGTACCGGTACTCGTTTAGAATATGTAGGGACTTTTATTAGGTTTCCAACACTCATGACTTTACGTTCAAGTAGAATTTTCAAAACCTAATATATATCGGAATCAGTTCCTTCTCGATCTATACGTGTATATTCATATTTTTATTTCATTAAATAACATGTATTAACTTTCTCTCTTGTTTTTTTATAGAAATTGAGGAAGCAATAAAAAGAAAAGGAAGATGGAAAGATGACTATCGAAGATTAAACGACGACTGTTAACTCTCTTTGCATAAGTTAATATTATTTTAAACATTTTTATTAAAAAAAATTTGGGAGACTTTGTATGTTTTGGAATTCATTACTTGACTATGAATGACTTTTATATTATGGTTTATTTCATTTTTAGTTTTAGCATTATGTTTTTGTTGTGTTATTAAGGTTTTGGTTGTGGTATTATAGATAATTGTTTATCGGTATTGCACGGTACCGATACTAAGTTTAATGGAGATTTTTAAACAAACAGAACAAAGTGGTACCAAAGCGAGTACAGTACTCGAAAGTACTTGTACCCGTACCCGCACTATACAATTAGGTACGTATACGGGTATTCAGATTTACTGATATTAGATACGGATACAGGTACGAATACAAGTACGGTACCAATCTAATCTATAAACCAAAACGCCCCGCTACAGGGTCCAGTCCAAGTGCAACTTTTAAGTACTAAACTCATAAGCACTACATGGGCCTAGTTGTAAGCCCACCATCCTTTAATCTTCATCAACCTCCAAAATTTCCAAAAACCTCTGGAGATTTAGTTTTTAATTTCTTTTATTTTTATATTGTTATTATTATTCTTTCATTGACAAAAATACTATATAAGCTCTTCACCTTAAACCCTAGTTCCAAATATTTATTTATTTTCCAAGATTTCTTTTTCTCATCAGCAGCAACTGTTTTCCTCATTCACCGATTGCTGCCGCCTCAAGGGTTCGTTTTTCTTCACTCAAAACTTTCATCTTTACGCCAAAACTTAAACCCTAATGGGTTTTTATTATCTAATCACGATCCACACGTTTCTTGATTCTTGTTATTGTTTTTATTATATACCCATTTGAAATCGATTGGGGTTTCTTAATTAAATCAACCCAATTTATCATTGTTGATATGTTTGGATTGCAGAATGTGAATTCTTGTTATTGTGATGGCGGCGTGTTTGCTATTGTATTGTTTTATGTTCATGATTTAGGGTTTTATGAATGAAAGATGAGATTTTTAGATGTTTTACGGTTTTTGTTTTGTTTGAAAATTAAACCCTAATTAGGTATATGAAACAGGGGATGCTTTAGATTTGGCATTGTGTTTTGAAAGTGATTGTCTGGTAATTGATGTTGGCTATATGATTATTTAGGGTTCCGAATCTTATAATTTTTTTTAGATGACCGCTTTGGCAAAATAAGTCGAAACACTCTCTGTTGCATCTAATTAATTGATTATCTGTTTAACAGTTTGTGTAAAGTAAGGCTAATGTAACAAACTTTATATTCAAAAAATATAAATTGGAATTTAAAGTTTTATCTGGTCGTTGTTACATACGGTTATCTGGTTAACATTTTGTTTGAAGTATGGCTAAAGTAGACGCTTTATATTCGAAAACATATTAAATTGCAATTTGAAGTTTTATGCGATCGTTGTTACGTCTGATTATCTGATTAACGTTTTGTGTAAAGTAAGGCTAAAGTAGCAAACTTTATATTCAAAAACATATTAAATTGCAATTTGAAGTTTTATGCGATCGTTTTTTAATCTTGCAGAAGTTTTTGTATTGATGGCTAACCCTACAAACAACAGCGAATCCCCTAAAGTGGATTTGCAAACAAGCAGCAAACGTAGGCGAAAGAAATCGATAGTGTGGGAACACTTCACAATTGAAACAATTGATGCGGGATGCACGCGCGCTCGTTGCATGCAATGCAAGAAATCATTTGCATATATTTCAGGGTCAAAATTAGCAGGCACCAGTCACCTCAAACGACACATTGCATTGGGAATCTGCCCCATGAGCCAAGTCAATAATAAAAGTGATCAAATTGTCCCTTTTACCCCCCTTCCCATTAATATCTCGCAAGATGATAACGTTTTTTCAAGAAAACGCTCAAAAATTACTTCCGGGTCAACAAGTTCCCCCTTTCATCATGATATTGCGAAGATGATTATTATGCACGAATACCCGCTTACAATAGTCCAAAATGCTGCCTTTTTGAAATTTGTAAAATCTTTTCAACCTGAATTTCCTGCTTTGTCCCTTGAAGCTATTGAACGGGATTGTGTGGGATTGTACCAAAGGGAAAGACAACAACTTTTGAATCTGGTTAGTAGTATTCGGGGTCAGGTTAATCTTTCTCTCGACATGTGCGCCACGGATCAAAGTGTCGGGTATGTTTTCATAACGGGTCAGTTTGTAGATGATGACTGGAAATTGCACAGAAAGATTCTTTCTGTTTGTTTATTACCGTTTCCTGATTCGGAGTCTGCTTTTAGTCATGCGGTTCTCTCTTGTGTTGCTGATTGGAACTTGGAGAACAAGTTACTTGGGGTTACTCTTGATGAAACGTTTGCAAATAAAGCGGTTAGAAAGAATTTAGAACATTTACTTTCTGTTAGAAACCCGTTGATTGTTAACGGGAAATTCTTGACCGGGAGTTGCTATTCTCGGATTTTATGTCATCTTGCTCAAGATGCATTAGGGGTAATATCGGAAACGGTTAAAAAGGTTCGCGATAGTGTAAAGTATGTTGTGACGGTTAAATCTTGTCAAGAAAGATTCAATGATATTAGAGTTCAACTTCAGGTACCGAGTGCAAAAAGTCTTATACTTGATGACCAAAGTCAATGGAACACAACTTATTGTATGTTAGTAGCTGCTTGTGAATTGAAAGAGGTATTTTCTTGCTTGGATACTTTTGACTCAAATTACCGAATTATTTTTACAATGGACGAGTGGAAACAAGTGGAGATTCTTTGTACATACTTGAAACTTTTACTTGATGCAGCGGATATTTTAACGGGCCCTACGTATCCAACTGCAAATGCTTTTTTTCATGAAGCGTGGAAGATACAGCTCGAGCTTAAAAACGCGTCCGTGAGCGAAGACGCGTTTGTCAAACGGTTGACCAGGCCAATGCACGAAAGATTTAATAAGTACTGGAAAGATTGCTTTTTGATCTTTTCTATTGCGGTTGTGATGGACCCCAGGTTCAAAATGAAGCTTGTTGAGTTTAGTTTTACAAGAATTTATGGTGAGGATGGGGACCACTGGATTAAAGATGTTAGTGTCGGTGTTAACGAACTGTTTCTTAATTATGTTGTGAAAATGCTTCCGCCACCAACTTTTTTTGTTAACGGAAATGAAGGGTTTGAAGAAGAAACGATTCTTCATTGTGAAATTGTGAAAACAGAGTCTGAAAATGAAATATTTCTATCAACAAGTGACGAGCTTTCGGATTTTGATGTTTTTCTATCGGGAATTTCGAATCAAGGGAATATGAAAACGGAACTTGATCAGTATTTGGAAGAATCGGTTTTACCCCGGATGCAAGAATTTGATGTTTTGGGGTGGTGGAAGTCAAACCGAAAAAAGTATCCAACTTTATCAAAATTTGCATCTGATATATTATCCATACCCATTTCTACAAAGTTTCAAGATTCGGTTTTTGACATAAAGTGTAATAAGATGGATAGATATCGGTGCTCTTTAAAACCGTCAACTGTTGAAGCACTTGTTTGTGCAAAAGATTGGATGCAAAATGGATTCTCTGGCTTGGATCGCTCACCGGACTTTTCATCATCGAGTTCTGCAAGTTTGTTTGTGAAAACTGAGTTATAGTTTTTTATTTTTTTAGATGTGAAACACAAGGGGTTTTGCAGGTGCTTTTATAATATCTTTCGAGTAATAGACACATTCTAATTCTTTCTTTAACATTTTATTGTTGAAGAGAAGTAGGTAATAATCGTTTCCCTTGTGACGTTTCTAAACATGATTATACTTGAGTATGTGGTATGATGTAAATCCTTGGGGTTCTTTTTGTGTTTCTACTATCTTGATATTTGTCTGGTGTATGCATGATGTTTCAGCACAGCTATAAAAGAGTCAAAAAAGAAATAACACCTTTCAGACTGACATTGGTTGAATTGCTGTTTTTGTGAAAATGGAATTTGTTTAATGTGCCAAATGATGTATCATTTTGGCTGGCAAGTAAAGAGACTGTTTTATGTACCAAACCAGGCTTTAGGGAAAACAAAAGTGATAGAATTGGAGCTATTTTCTGGATTTAATTCATATATCCCTAAAGACTAAAACAGCCTAATAAAGAAAGTGACAAAGGAAGCAAACTACCACCAACACCAATTATTTATCATAATCAAGTAGTGTCTGTGTAATTAAAAAGATTGATACGTTTACAAATGTGGTTGAAGTATTGCATTTAGTGGTTAAAGTATGCATAAAAAATTAGACAGTGACATGGTTGTGTGTTTTTTTAGAACAGCGACTTTCTTGTGTGTAAGGTTACGAAAACGATAGATGCCATATAATAACTGGGTCACTCAACTATGTCATTTGACGATAGAGGTCACACAAACATGTGATTTGGTTTTAAATAGTCATATCCTCCATTAAAAAATCTTTTTTTTTTCAATGTGAATCACTACACTATGTGGTTTGGTGTAACATAATCGTGTATTTCCTGGCTTAAAAAAAGTTGTAAAGGAGACGCTGATCCACCTCTAAGGAGATGATCGAGCGTTTATAAAGACGAAAGTAGAATGATAAACACGAAAGGCGTTTATAATTTTAACATTTTTTTGCCGCTGGTGCGCTATGATAACTATAGAGTACTTCGCCTCTTCGGGCTTGCCCGCTGTTGTTGGTTACATTAATCATTCATGTTTAAACATTTTTCTAGAAACCAAATTAATTGCAGAAGTTCAAACTTTCACATGTCAAAACCCAAGCTTGTTTAAAACTAATTTGTGTGCAACACTTATGTAGCTTCAGCCTTGTTTAATTTATTACATTTATTATAACCAAAACAGAGTTCATTTTCTGTAAAATTATGTGTATTATTGAGCTGTAAGTTAACGACTTTTCACTATTCAACTTGGAGGATGTGCATCACAAAGTTGTAGCAATCGCTAGTCGAGCGGTGGGGTGGGGTGGGGAATAGTGATTAATCAGCACCTAGTCGGGATTTTTACAACCATATTTGTGATACGGTTTGAATTATACAGTCCTCTAAATGAAACGAGGTCAACTGTGCAGTTAAACTACAAGAAAGCAGAATAAGCAAGAATTGTGCATTTAGCAAAACAACATCAAATAACCTGACTTCAATTCACTTGTCAATCTACACTTCATTATAAGAAAACATAACAAAAGCATAATAACCATACCATAACTTTCAGTAACTTCAATTAGTACCAGAATCAATAAGCACAGGAAGCCGGCAATGCAGACTAATCGACTTATCGGTTTGTCTTGTCCCCGGAACAAAGAACTGAAACACCACAGTCAAACAAGCACCCTGCTGAGCAATCCCATAAAACGCACAATCCGGTTTCGCTAAATGACACTGAATCGACTTAAAGAAATGCTTCACGCTAACTTGCACGCTCATCCCATCCCCTTTATCAACCGCCCTTTGCGTCCGCGTCTGAGCTGTCAAATTCTCATCTCCAGCCGGGACCCGCGCCTGCTCCCCTATCACCTTCAGCTTCCTAAACTCAGCCCCAAGCGTAATCAAACTAGTCGAGATTTGCAAATGCAAGTCACCGTATTTAGTTATGGAAACATTTAAAACATCACCAACGTGTTTCATTCGGTCGACAAACGACTGCAGCTGGTTCATATCAGGAACTTGGACTAGCGTTTGTGGTAAATCCTGAGCCATGTCGAGAGCCGACTGGAGTTCAAGAACATCGGCTCTGGATAACGGTTTGGATATCGGGACATCTTGAATCACAGCAGATTTATAACCTTTGGTTTCAAACGTCAAAAACGGCATGGGCTGGCTTGAATACGGCGGTAGCTTTTTAACCAGCTTAATTTGGAGTCGGTTGGCGGTGGCGTCACCGCCAACGGAGCCACCAAACTCGGTGTAAATCGTGAGAACGCTACGCAGTGCTCGGTGGAGGAGGGAGAGGTCGATAGTGAAGGCAATTCGGTCATCGTTTTGGCTGGAGATTCGGTAGTCGTCGAATAAGGCTTCTTTTTGAAACTGAGCAATCGATTGGATTCCGTCACCGTTTAACAGATTGTGAAGGAAGATTGCGTGGTCTCGGGTTAGGTACAGGTGGCAGATTTTGCCCATTTTATCTAGGGCTTGTAAGAAGCGTTTCTCCAGAAGGTTAATACCATGATCAGTCAGAAAGGCTTTAAACTTCATTTTCTATAAATGTAATTAAAATGTTCAAGTTCTAGAAGATCTTCAATCTGTGAATATTATTATTAAGATCATTGTATCAGTCTAAACCCTAAATATTATATAAACATAAACGGATTATACTATAAGCAATTAAATTAAATACAGAAACTAATAAGTAATAATCATAACACTAGATAATAATCGTGACACGCAGATTTGAGAGAAATAAAGATTAAAGAGTACCTTGAGCTTGATGACTGGAATTGAATTGGAGGGAAAGCATCCCGCCTCTATTAAGGGTTAACTTTTTCGGTATCATAGTTTGATCTTTTTTTCATTCGGAGCTATTGTTGTGTCATTTCTATTTTTTAACTCGTTTTCTTATCGGTGGATTGGCTGGAGTTACATTGATTGATTTTAAAAGAAAAAATGTACGTTGATTAACATGGCGTTTAGTTTCCACCAAACCTGATTAAAAATGAAGGTTACCAAAGACCGGTTGGTCCAACGGTAGCTCTATGACTTTTTTTATGGGAGGTCATGGATTCGAGTTTCGCATGGATCAATAATGGATCATTATGTTTTCGGGTTGAGACAGAGAGTGGGCCGAGTCACCACGCTCTGCTCTTTAGACGGAAAGGTGATCTGTTTGCTAAGGTGATCCTAGGTGTCTGGGCCTTTATTGTTCAAAAAAATAATGAAGGTTATTAAATGTTAGTTAATGGAAAATTCTCAGGTTTAAGGGGCGGTTTCCTTGCCCACCCGAGTAGACGGAGTAGTTGGGATGTTTTGGTTGACTTGAGATGACATTATCCTATTTCTTAATTTTTGACCGAGTACTTGGGTACACCACCCTTAAATTGAGTAGTTTTGGGTTGTTTTGAGGTGGTACTATACTATTAATTGTGGTTCATTATCTTTTAACGCCATTAAAATAATTTTAGAGATTATCATTAGTAATGACAAACTGAGAATCTTTTACAGGTAGTGAAGTAGGAAATAAACCAGATCTCAACAACACATTTACAGGTAACATGAGAGACGGTTAACACCACCATTAACATTTAAGAATCAAACACATATTTAGGAATCTGTAAGCTCCCATTCAAATGACGCAGATATAGACATAAGTGCATATTAAACATCAAAAGTGTACAGGAATGGGGCAGAAATACCCTTTGCCAAATGAAAGAAAGCAATGGTTGTATACAATTCCTATTCATGTCTTATCTTCAATATTATGAACTCTACTTAAGCTTTCTTCAAATGTCTGCAAGGCAACCTTATAATGATCCAATGAGATCGCACCTTCTTCCACAACTTGCAACGCGCTTCTGTATAACTGATTAAACCACTCGACCGTATCTGTACCATCATTATTATTAATCACATCATGATCTGGAACATATAACCGCTTGTAATCCCTTTTCCATCTTGATAAAATGTACTTTGAAGGAATCTCTTCAACCCCATTAAAATTAAGCACACATAAAGCATGCCTACATAAATAACCATTGAAATTAAAACAGCTGCAAATGCAGCGTACATCAGCCGCCCCTCGGTTATACAAAACTTCATAATCCTTAATCTCCCTCCGGTTTTCACCTGTTAAAACGCGTTCTTTCACCAAAAAGATAATAACGGGCCCGTCAACATGCAACTGTGTGGTACTGAAACACGAATACATCTCTTCAACTTCGGTTTGAAATTTCTTGAAAATTTCCCGTGTGTAAACTTTTGAGAGCTGTAACTCGAATGAGCATCTTGTTTGCAGCGCCGGTAATGCGTTTCTTGATTCCATGTCAGCATTTGCTTCTTCTTTGTGTTTTTTATGTAACGCGAGTTCATATTTGTCAAGAAATTCTTTTAATGGAGTTTGTTTGTGAATGTATTTATGAAAGATTGGTTGGGGTGTGTCACCAGGAGCCATTCCAGCAAAAGATGCGTCTTTTAAATATACTGGGGCCCACCAGGCCCGATCTTCATATAAAGACCGAAGCCACTCGTTGTCACCGAGCCCAAACCGTTGGATCATGAAAGCCCATGAGCTTTCAAAGTCATACGGTTTTAACGTCTCGTAAGCTGCTTTAACCATAACCTTTCTAATTGCATCATAGTTTTTTAAGCCTCCTAACTTCTCGGGAACCTTTTTCATTATGTGAGACAAACTAAACCGATGATGGGATTTGGGGAAAACTTCCAAAACTACCCTTTGCAAGATCTTACACCTATCTGTAATTATGGTCTGTGGGACCCGCCCAGATGTGCTAATCAACCATGATTTCAAAACCCATAAATAAGACTCAGGCGTTTCACCTGAAAGCAAACCGCAACCCAATAACACGGATTGACGATGATGATTCATCCCGGTAAACGTGACAAGCGGGATCTCATATTTGCTTGACAAATATGACGTGTCAAAATAAACCACATCACTAAAGTAACCAACCGCAGCCCTACACCTGGCGTCTAACCAAATCATATTCCTTAAACGCCCCTCATCGTTAACATCCATCAGGTAAAAGAAATTAGGGTTAGTCAACTGCATACGGAAGAGGTAATTATAAATAGCTTGTGCATCACCTTTCTTCAGATTCAACCGATCAGGATGATAAAGAACAGACAAAGAACCTAACTCCCGACCGCTTGAATGTGAATTTCCGTTATTACCCCTTGAATCAATCACAAGTGCTTTATATAGCTTTAAAGTTCGCCCTTCTGCATCAGAATCTGACTGCACTATCTTCTTGATGGATTTGTGAGCCTTCACACCGAGTAAATGGTTATGATCAAGTGTAACTTCTAAAATCCTCCATCTTCTAGAATCCACTAACCTCATCCTCACCATTGCAGGACAACCGGTTCGTGTTTCTTTTCTTAAGCGGTTCACATCTTTTATTCTCTTAAAACCTTGGCTGCTACAACATAAAACCGCGCCATATTTCTCTCTGCTGTTTCTTTTAAACCACGAGTTCTTCACACGTACTCGAAAACCAGATTCCCGAGCATAACAATTATAATAATTGTAAGCATCATCATACGACTCGAACTCCATCCCTACAGCAGGTGCCACAAAACCTTTTCTGACTTCCGGAAATCCGTTTTCCGGCAGACTATTATCGACATCTTCATCATTAATCAAATGCTTGCTGTTAGGAGATACTTCTTCCATCTAAATCAAATCACACAATTACCAAACAGTCTTAACTTTTAAACCCTAATCTACATAAACAAAACAAAAAAAACAACATTTTTCGGTGTAATTTTTCACATCATCATCGTACTCAGTAAATCCCACCAACAGCAAAGCTATGGTAGGGTCAGAGGAGGGTAAGAAGTAGACAGCCTTACTTACCTCTACCCCGTAGGAATAGAGAGGCTGCTTCCGGTGAGACCCCCGGCTCGATAGTAGTCTTGCGTCAAGCCTTGGACATAAGGCACATACACTCAACCATATCGGCCGATTAGTGCATGTACCCTTGTCTTTCGGCTGCCAACGCCACCACATGATACCTGATTAACATTCCGCCACTTTTAACGTTATTTTCACTAAATTAGTAAAATATCGTCAAAATTAGTGCAATTTCACTTTTGCCCCGAGGGGCAACACAATATACTTTATATGCGCATACCGCAAAAGGGCGTTAACGAGTGCATTTTTCCACATACATTGACTAAAAATTGGTCAGAAAAAAGAAAACCCAAATGGGTGCATTATTTAGCAACAAATACAAGCAAATGTTGGCAATTTTTGAGCAAATAACAAGAAAACTGAATACATGAGATATGTAATTCACCGAAAAATAGAGGCTTAATAGTTGTACAGCAATATATCACCTGGGTTAAATTTGATTGATTCATCAATTGACGCAAAACTGGATAGAATCTTGGCTTGGGTAAAAGATGATAGCAGGTGAACCAGTTATGAGATCGATCAAGGGTTAATCTTTTTGTGATCCAGATCCAGCGTGCATTGAGAAGTTTGTTCACGTACCGGAAAATCAAGGACGGCGAAGCATTATTATATTGAATGAAATTGAAATTGAAATTGAAATTGAAATTGAAATTGAAATTGGGGGTTTCTTGACAAACTGGAGCCCTAGACACCGTGGACATGTGTATACCCGACAGGTAGACCCGAAGTCAGTGGGTTTGCCCCATACCTCCAAAGTAATTACCCGATAGAAACCGAATGGGTTTGGGTTGGCTTTTGTAACAAGATTTTATAATTGGGTATAGAGTTGGGATTACCTAAACTCGTCTCAATCCCGATCCATTATTACCCCCTGAAAAATTGTCAATTTTGGTTTATGAATAGTAGCGCTTGAGTCGTTTAGGGGCTATTTGACAATTTATGTGCCAGTAAACGGCGAGTCAATAAAAAACCCGACTGGGTATGAGACCTTGAGCCCATAATTGTTGAGCTAGTAGTGTTGTTTGGTTGGATCTATAGGACATAATGACTATTTTGTGTCGATAAAGTAGACCAACCAAAATGTCTTAATAAATTATAAGATCAACTAATCGATATTTATTTCCAACGACTCTAGTGAGTGAAAGTGGCAGCAGTAATGGCTTGCGATGTTACACGTGATGGCGACTGAGGTTGTGAACGGCCATGGAATTTGGAACAGGTGGTGCGGTGGTGGTTAGTGTGGCGAAGCTGGAAGAAATTGGTGACGGCGGCAAGTGTGGTTGTTTCTGCTAAGGGTTATGAACACAGGTGTATTGACAAATGGGTAAAATTGTTATTCATCGTCATTTTGAAATTTGCCCATTAAGGGGTTTGCTGATTGATTCATAGATGTCATTCTAGTTAACCAAATACACTTAATGTTGACCGATTCAAATGCATTCTTTTAATGGAATCATTAAGAGTACATTAGCCAAATGGACTCGTGAAGTTGGCGGCAAACCATTGGGTCCTACTGGAACATTGGGCTACCTCTCCTGGTATCATAAGCGACTTCTTTTAACCAAGTGTTTTTTTCGACGATTATATAGTCATTACCCTCCGTAGCAATTAAAAAAAATCAACTTTAGGGTATTAAAACTAAAATATATATATATTTAATTAACCCTTGTTAATACCAATTTCGTTATTTATTTGTACACCGTTTAGTCTTTCTCTTATCTGTTAGATACTCTTTACAAAATTGTAAGCGTGTCCAACAACTATTGAAAAGAAAAAACGGTTTCAACAATTAAAAAAATACAAAAAACAAAAATGTAGATTAGGTTCGCACAATCAACCAAATCTTACACAAATATACTATTTCTACAAAATTATTGTTAAATTAGGTGCATACCAAACTTAGTTAAACGCAGCGCGTTTGGTTACGGTACTGGAAAATTGTCGTACAATTTTAGTCGCGCTATAATTTTCATTTCAATCACCGAGTACCATAACTCCTTTCAGTTCTATATCGGTCAGGGATGGCTCAAGAGGGAGTCTTGTTCTCTCAAATTCCAAAATGAAAATGGTTCCATTTTTATTGTGGGTTTTACCCCCCCCCCCCCCACCCCCACCTCAAAAAAAAAAAAAGGATTGAGATAGCCTTGACATCGGTATTTGTTTATTTTTTGGGTTAGATCAATATAAAATGTGTGTTGGCATCCTTTATAATATAGGTATCAATGTCGGTATTCGTGTTTTGGTTTTCGATTATTTTTATTATTTTCAATCATTGTGAATTTCCGATGCAACGCATGGATACGTTTACCAGTTATCAATAAAAGGGAATAGCATATTTTGAAACCGTTTATTACAATTTAATTTAATTTATTTTATTGTGTTATATGGTTTTTCTAGTATTATCTGGGAAACATGGAATGGGTTTAGCATCAAAATGATTCTCCGGTAGGTTATATTCAAGGAAGATGGCGCATTGGTGTCAAAAACTCGTATGGGTATATCCAAGGCACGCATCTCAATACATACAGTGATACAGATCATTACCCCATCATTTTAAGTTTTTGACTTTTTTTTTGGTTAAAAAATATAATAAAACAAAAATAAATAAACCTTTTTCTTTCAAAAAAAATTAAAAATATATTAAATATTATTATAGGAAATCTTTAGTTAAAAAATTAAAAATATATGATAGGAGGCTTAGGTTTTCCGGTAGAAATCCAAGTTCGATTCTCACTTGTGTCACTTTTTGGTAGATTGTGACAATGAATGATTTGAGCTAAGCTTTGCAAGGTTGTCAGTTTGAATCCCGAGTTAGTGAGTTCTCCCCCCATTAAAGAGATCATTCAAGGATACATTGAGTCTCTTGGATTTCACGTCATAACGTCTATACCCGGACTGAGCAGATCCAAGAGAGACACAAATGGTTTCCTTGGGGACAATCTCTCCCTTAACTGCCAAGGAATATGAACAAAAGACGTGCATCCAAACACTCGAAAATGCCTATAGTACTGCTCCAGTAAGAAGTTCGCGAGGTGCCGTTTTGTGGACCCGGGGAGACTGTCAA
This sequence comes from Bidens hawaiensis, assembly GCF_021521415.1. Taxonomy (NCBI): domain Eukaryota; kingdom Viridiplantae; phylum Streptophyta; class Magnoliopsida; order Asterales; family Asteraceae; genus Bidens; species Bidens hawaiensis. Next base: position 505,220 of record NW_027492158.1, read on the forward strand.
GTGGCAGCTGGCAGAATGATCTCCCAGGGGAACGCTAAAGTCAAACTCTGAAGCCAGCGTGGACCTGATTAAGACAGCACAGTTTGGCCAGGTTGGAGCAACGGAGCTCTCCAAATTTGGAAAGTCATGTGAAGACCTAGCACACAAGAAAGTCGCCGTTAAAAAAGTCTTATTATATAAAACACACGCATGTTGTCGTTTTCGTATTTGAATTATTATTATTATAATTTATATAAGTGGAAATTGACCGAGCTACTTGCGAGTCTATAAAGCCCCGCTCATTAAAACTCAAGTCGGGCATAACCTAGAGCATCTTTAACCTATATTACATATAATAATCTATATAGGCACTATGTAATAAATAAAGGTCCTTCATGTCACGTGCTACTTCTATATTTATTTTTATAATTTTTTATCAGTTATCTCTATTATTGATTATAAATCTATGATTTTAATTAGGGGTGTTCATGGTCCGGTTCTGATGGTTTTTGGGTCAAACCGTAAGCCAAACCGTTAGTACGGATTTTGCTAATAAAAAACCGAAGCCAAACTGCTGAAAAAATAAAGACCAAACCGAACCGAACTATTACTAACGGTTTAGCTCCGGCCGGTTTCACGGTTTAGGCTTTAATATGATGTTGTCAAAAACTTAAACTCTAATTCACAAGTTCAGATTTCAGACTGTCCAAAAATAAAATAACCAAAATACAAGTTCCCCATAATTAATCATATTGTCCAGAATTTAAGCCTAGAACGTGACGGGATACTGGACTTTTAGTAAAGTTGGGCTAAATTACACATTAGCATCTTATAGTGGGCTAAGACAAGAAGCCTAATTTTTAAAACATATGATATATTATAAGTAATTATATAAACCTAATATAAAAAAATAAAATTCATATATAAATAAATCCTTTGTTCCAGTCCGGTTTTTTACGGCCGGTTTTCAATAAAACCCGCAAGCCAAACCGTTCATTACGGTTTGAAATTTTGAAGCCGATCGACCGAATGTAAAAAAAAAAAAAACCGACCGCAAAGTCAAACCGATGACCGGCTTGAGCGGTTTTGCGGTTTTAAACCGATTGCTGAACAACCCTAATTTTTTAATAACATGCTTGTTTAAAATAATATGAATTATACTAATTAAATACATTTATTTTATAATACATATTATTTAAAGAAGCTTTGAGATCTAATTATTAAAATTTTTGTTTTCAATAAAATAGTAATGCAAGTTAAATTATATTAAATAGTTGTTAGGTTATGTTTCCGAGTTTCACTTAAGAAAAGAAAAGGAATAAAAGGGAGTATTGTGTTCACGGGTTTCATTTAAATAAATAAATGAAATGAAGGGAAGAAACCTTGTGTTCTCGAGTTACATCTAAAGAAAGAAAAGAAAGAAAATGAAAGTAAATAGGAAAATAATGAAGGCAAAAAATATATAATAAACGAACTTAAATCTTTAAAACAATCCAGAAGTTGAACTCGAGTTTTATATACAAGTCTCTAAAACTAGAAAAACTTTGACATATTAAAATGAACAAGCTAAGTAAGTCTTGTTAAACTTGTATTTCCCTTATTAACATAACAAATAAATAAACCTTTAATTTTAGAAAGACAACAAATAAAAAAAAGTAAGTAGTAAAAAGTTTCTATTAATATATAATTTTATCCAGAAGTAAAAAGATTATCATGAAAACCCTACAGTCGTTACCGTTGTCAATATATCCCACTATAAATTGAAATTGAATACACACTCTTCGTTCCTCTGCTTTACCTTACCTTACCCTAGCAGGATTATAGAATGGCGGCGGCGTTACTGTCAGATTTCGCGACGGAGATTATTATTCCGTTATGCGCCGTTATCGGTATCCTGTTTTCCTTAATCCAATGGGCGTTAGTCTCACGAGTTAAGCTCACGCCTAACGGACCGTCCAACAACAACAAAAACGGATTCAGTGACTCCTTGATTGAAGAAGAGGAAGGCGTTAACGAACATAACGTCGTCGTTAAATGCGCCGAGATTCAGAATGCCATCTCTGAAGGTTACTTAGTTAGTTAGTTAGATCTAACTGACTGACTGACGTTAATATTTTATTTTAACTTCGTTAAGTTTAATATGTTATTATTTGGTGACTAAAAAGGCAGTAATATTTATTGATAGATCTGGTAATGTATCTTTATATCTATTTAAGTTATTGCTTGTTTAGGTCATTTATTTGCTCAGTCTTACTGATTGATATAAGCATCAATAGTAGAAATAAGTATTAAATCATTTTACAGTATCCAAGTTTAGTTCTTGTTTTAATAAAGTCGCCATCACCTTTCTAGTTATAAAAACACTCGGGGTGCAAATGAGCTGAGCTGAGCTTGACTTTTTTTGACTTACAAGAGCTCGAGCTCAGCTTATTTATTAGTTATTAATTAACTTATTTGCATTTTTAATTAATTTCTTATATCTTAAGAAAATCTTAAATGGATGGATATAACCCTGTTTGAGTGTGCGTGTGTATAGTACCTTAAACGGGCCAAAGTTTAGCTCGAGCTTGGCAATGTGAAATTAATGCATACAGGTCTATAAGAGTTAAAAAGTAAATATATATACAAGGCTCGAGCTCGATAACTTGAAAGGTTGTTATTATTTAGTGAGATAGGCAGATAACTGTTGTGATTTTTTTTTAATTTTTTGTAATTGATCAAATTAAATGAGATAGGCAGATAACTTGAAAGGTTGTTATTATTTATTGAGTTTTTATTAGTATTTCCTACACTTTAGGTTAAACTTGTAAAGAAGAATCACTAAATAGTAGTCAAGTTTTATATTTGTTCTATATATGTCACTTAATACTTTTAACATTAATAAAAGTTTCACAAACTTGAGTGAATTTTGTGGTTAGGAAACTACAATAAATAAACTTACTGAAACAATAATCATCATGATGCATCTATAAATTAAATCTCCAAGATAATAACCTTTTGATTATAAAAGATCGTGATTTCTGCTAATTTTGTGTTCTGGTTCATTCTAAAACAACAGGTGCAACATCCTTTTTATTCACTGAGTATCAGTATGTGGGCATTTTCATGGTTGTTTTTGCAATCTTGATTTTTCTTTTTCTGGGTTCTGTTGAGGGGTTCAGCACAAAAAGTCAACAATGCACCTATAATGTTCACAAAAAATGCAAGCCCGCACTCGCCACTGCTTTGTTTAGCACCGTATCCTTCTTACTCGGGGCTATTACATCCGTCCTATCTGGTTTTCTTGGTATGAAAATCGCCACGTATGCAAACGCAAGAACGACACTTGAAGCAAGAAAAAGTGTCGGGAAAGCGTTTATTACTGCGTTTAGATCGGGTGCTGTCATGGGCTTTCTTCTTGCTGCAAACGGGCTTTTGGTTCTTTATATTACTATTAATCTGTTTAAGTTGTATTATGGAGATGATTGGGAAGGTCTTTTTGAAGCTATAACGGGGTACGGTCTTGGTGGATCTTCAATGGCTCTATTTGGAAGAGTTGGTGGTGGTATTTATACTAAAGCTGCTGATGTAGGTGCTGACCTCGTTGGCAAGGTTGAAAGGAACATTCCAGAAGATGATCCTAGAAATCCTGCTGTAAGTTACAGTTATAACTTATGGTTGTGTTCAGGTTGTCATGTTTAATCAGTTTAGTTAAAACTTAAAAGCCTTTATGTTTAACCAACACAGGTCAATCGACTAACCCATTCATGACCCATTTAATCCATGTTTTTACAACCCACCAACCCGATTAACGCATTTACAACTTGATTATTAACCGTCAACCAATTTAATGCGTTTAAACAAAATGGGCCGTGCTTAGGTTGCATGATTTGAAGTATATTGTGGATTAGGGTTGATGTCTTTGACACATAAAAAATTCTGAGTCGTTTGGATTGAACAATTTCCCGCAACCTGTCGCGATTGTACCTATAGAAAAATGCTAAGATAGATTAGTAGATTACTAAAGATTCCAAAATTTAAAATGTGGAGACCAACAAAACTTTCACTCATATTGATGAGAGAGAATTTCTTGGCAATTTTCTGTATTTTGTTTTGAAGATCGTGTTTTTAACAGTTTATGCTTGTTTTCAGGTAATTGCTGATAATGTCGGGGATAATGTTGGCGACATAGCAGGAATGGGATCTGATCTTTTCGGTTCTTATGCTGAGTCATCATGTGCTGCACTTGTGGTTGCTTCAATTTCTTCATTTGGAATCAACCATGAGTTCACAGCAATGTGCTACCCGTTGCTTGTTAGCTCAATTGGAATTATTGTTTGCTTGATAACCACACTTTTTGCCACCGACTTTTATGAAATTAAAGCTGTCAAAGATATCGAGCCATCACTAAAGAACCAGCTTATTATTTCAACCGTTCTTATGACCATCGGGATTGCAATCGTCAGTTTTATAGCATTGCCTTCATCTTTCACCATTTTCAACTTTGGTGTACAGAAAGTTGTACATAACTGGTAAGAAAAGTGTGATTAGTTGCAACTTGCAAGTTCCAATCTTTTTCATATTGGAGGTTAAAAACTTAAAAATCTGTTTGCAGGCAACTTTTCTTGTGTGTGTGTGTCGGTCTTTGGGCTGGACTCATCATTGGTTTTGTGACAGAGTATTACACCAGCAATGCATATAGGTATGCACTGTTTGTTATAGCTAATATGCCATTTTTTGTAAATGAACTGAATGTTAAACGAAGCGTTTTGAGAATTTGACGAGAAGTTTGTTTATTTAGAAAACGGATAGACGTGAACAAAATTTTCTGTTCATTTACTTAAACAAACGAACATGAAATCAAGTCTCGTTCTTTCATTTACGCATGATTTGTGTGTGTTCGTTCGTTTACGTTCATTTCGTTTTCATCTATTTAAGTTTGTTCGTTTACTTCGTTAATATATTCATTTAAAGATTTTAAGCCCATTTCAGGGTTAGTCTAGCTTTAGTAACTTTTTAGGCCCAACGCATTGTTGTTCACATTTACTATCAAGCGGTTTTAACACAGTTATGCTCGTTCATCTATGTTTAGTTATGTTCATTCATGAACCGTTCGTTTATACAGTTAACCAAACGAACATAAATGCACACGGAAGCATTCATTTTCTTAGTGAATTAACACAAACAAGAAAACCCTGTTCGTTTAATTGTTCATGCTCGATCAATTGTTTGGTTAAAGTAAAACGAATGAACACAGGCATTCTTCTTTCATGTTCGTTCGGTTTGTTTACAATCTTATTTACACAGATTGGTTCAAAGTTAATTGTGTATTATTGCAGCCCGGTGCAAGATGTTGCTGACTCATGTAGGACAGGAGCTGCAACAAATGTTATTTTCGGGCTTGCTTTGGGATACAAGTCGGTTATTATTCCTATATTTGCAATAGCTATCAGCATTTTTGTGAGCTTTAGCTTTGCAGCCATGTATGGGATTGCAGTTGCGGCTCTTGGAATGCTGAGCACCATTGCCACTGGTCTAGCTATAGACGCGTATGGTCCAATCAGTGACAATGCTGGTGGCATTGCTGAAATGGCGGGTATGAGTCATCGGATCCGTGAGCGGACTGATGCACTTGATGCTGCAGGAAACACCACTGCTGCCATTGGAAAGGTGATTATTATTATTATTATTATTATTTTGATATACTGGACGTATACATTGGTCAGTAAGTATTTAAAATTTTGATAACTTGCTGGATGACGAAAATGGCTTGGTTTTTTAGAAAGATGTGAATATCCTTGGCTTGATGTGGTATCAATGTGGTATAGGTTTAAATTTGTTTATAAATCTAGAGCCCTTTATGAGATTTATTGCATAACTAAAACGCCTATCGTTTTCTTGTGCTAGGGGCATTTTTGTATTCAGAATTTCAGATTTAGAAAAACCTTGATGGATGATGAAAATGCCTTACTATTTTTAGAAAGACATAAATGCTCTTGATATGGTGTCAACATGTAGGCTTAAAATTAAGTAAAATATAGGGCTATTTTTGTAGATTTGCCGAACACCTAAAATGCCTACTTTTTTCTTGTGTTAGGGGCATTTCTGTCATTTTAGGCACATACGAGACTGCCACCACTGGAAATGACGTTTTGGTATTTAGATGGCCCTAGTGTAACCTTTCTAGTATTTGTGTGACCTTACTATGTAACATGATACCGTTACTTCTATCATTTATTATATACAGTTATATTTAAATATAGTTTTATTGCATTCACAGGGATTTGCTATCGGTTCAGCAGCACTGGTTTCACTGGCACTATTTGGTGCATTCGTGAGCCGAGCAGGGATCCAAGTGGTTGATGTTTTGACACCAAAAGTGTTCATTGGTCTAATTGTTGGAGCTATGCTTCCATACTGGTTTTCAGCCATGACCATGAAAAGTGTAGGCAGTGCCGCCTTAAAAATGGTGGAGGAAGTCAGGAGGCAGTTCAACACCATCCCTGGTCTAATGGACGGCACCACCAAACCCGATTATGCCACGTGTGTTAAAATTTCTACCGATGCATCTATTAAGGAGATGATTCCACCAGGCGCTCTTGTCATGCTCACTCCTCTTATTGGTGGCACATTTTTTGGTGTCGAGACTCTCTCGGGTGTTCTTGCTGGCGCTCTAGTTTCTGGTGTTCAGGTAAGTGTTTTAAATGAAGCCATCAAAGCGATTTAACCTTTTTCTCATCATTTGACAAAATACATGTTTAAAGACAGTAGTGCCCGCATATTATCTTATCATGTTGAAAGACAGAATAAGTTGGAACACTTTGGGTGGTCTTTTGCATATATTGTCCGAACTTAAAATGAAAAAAAGTTTAATATTTAGGGTGGTCTTTGCATATATCATTCCAATCTCTTACAACCCTGTTTTGTTTAATTTAAACTTTCTTGTTGATTGGCTTATATCAGGTGGCGATTTCTGCATCAAACACCGGTGGTGCATGGGACAATGCCAAGAAGTACATTGAGGTGATTGATAATTATAACTTAAATATAGTGAAGCTGTTTTTATATTCCTGCTGCTAAAAAAGCTAACTTTTTTTTGTGAATCTTGATCAGGCTGGTGCTTCAGAGCACGCGTTGACCCTTGGACCGAAAGGGTCTGAACCACATAAGGCTGCTGTCATTGGTGACACCATTGGAGACCCACTGAAGGACACTTCTGGTCCATCTCTTAACATTCTGATCAAGCTCATGGCTGTAGAGTCACTTGTGTTCGCACCCTTCTTTGCTGCTCATGGCGGTTTGCTTTTCAAGCTTTGAGGGTGAGGATGTCTTATGTATCAGTGTATGTATGGCTTCTGTTTTAGGGGTAGTTGAGTATGAGTAGTAATTTTGACTGTGAGAAGAGAGTTTAGTTTTAAGAATGTTGTGTTAGTTTCTTGATGCTATTTTATTTCATAGCAGTTAATTTTAGAGCTGGCGAAGTTGTCACGAGGTATCAAACGACTTAAAAGATTTTATGGATTGTAATCCTTTTAACTTTTATTATCCTATTTTGTTGTCATAGACTATTATTATTATCTATTTTGTTTAGTCTGTTACAACTTACATGTGAGGTGATGTTTTTTTATTAAACTTGTTATCTTTAATTGTGTTAAATGTATTGCGTTTTATTTAATCACTAGGTGTAATATACGAGTGGTTAAAAAAATAAAACAAAAAGGATAAATTTAATAATATACGTAATAACATACCTTGTCGTCTTAAAAGTATATTAAAATATACTTATATATATCTAAAAATATGTTTAATACAACATATTTTTATCTTATGAATTTACCTTATGGAAGAATGATTTTGTTTTAATAATATAATAAGTAGATTAAAATTAAATAGCTTATTAGGTGTAAATTATAATTTTGAAAATTGTTGAGGTGGAATCTTATATGAATAGCTTAATTAAAGACCACGTGGAAACCATGTTGCTTTAATATAATAGTTAGATGTCGTCTTAAAGGACGAGTCATAGATTGTCACCACTAAAATTAGTTTTACATCGTAGTTATTTTTTTAACCTTGTATCAGTTTGATTTCTCACATTGTTTTCAAGGTAAAATGATGTTTTTACCTGCTTGCTTGATCATAAAGGTAGAAACATTTAGTTAAAACATGCATTCAAATATCAAGATAATTTTACAAAAGACATTTCATTTAGAAAATCAAATTTTATACAAATCAAAATAAATAATAAAAATAATATGGACCGTTTATCCAACATAATTGATAAAACCATACAGTTTACCAATCCAGTTTGTTGACAATAAAACTTAAAATAATAATAAAAAAATATTAGTAGGCAACAAACATGGTCCATAATAGCACATGCTATTAATTAATTAACTACCTACCTTTATCAAAAATTCAAAGTCGTATCACATAAGTTATTGTTAATCAGGTTCCTAGCTCTTAGGCTGAGGGGTGTGGGGCTTCAGCGGGGGCGCGAGAGCCCCTCCGCTCGCGCCCCCAGGCGCGAGCACCACACCCCCGGGGCGCGAGAGGGGCGCGAGCACGGAATTCAAAGCAGGCGCAAGGTGGGTCGCGGGACCAAGCTGGCGTAAAGGAGCCTTGGGAGACGTGAAATAGCCGTTGGGAGTACAGAAATGAGCCGTTGGGCTCTTTAATTTAATAAAAAAAAAATTATTCTTCCTATATATAAACCCAATATCACCTAAAACAATTGCCACACCCAAAATCACATAAAACAATTACCACAACTTCAAAAAAAAACCCAAAATCAACCAATCTTCCAAACTTTTTTTTAAAAACATGTCTGGAAATTGGTACCCAAACCTAGATTCAGGTTATAGTTACGACGATTTATGGTCGTCACCAGACCAATCGATGTTTTTTTCGGGGTCGCAAGAAACATCCGGCTTTCAACCATCCAACATACAACCGTCTCCTAACTTTGTTGTTCCGGAGACACAGGAATCACACGGTGATGCTACGGGAGCAAGAAGACGCGTCCACCGGAAAAAACAACTTGCAACGGACGGGCCGGGACCGGCTTCGACTCCGAGGATGAAACGGAAAACCACTCCGTGGTCATCGGATGAGAAGGAAGCCTTGTGTCGGGCTTGGATAGTCATTTCTGAGGATCGGCGTTGCGGTAATTGTTTTAACGTTTTTAAAAATGATTTTTAATAAAAAAGTTAAATAAAAAAGTTAACTGGAAATCTAATTTAATTATTCATTTTGCAGCCGACTACCAAAAAAGCAAGGTTTTTTGGACAAAGGTTAGGGAGACGTTCTATACGCTCGTTGGGAGTACAGAGCGAAACGCCGATATGATTTCGGGTCGGTGGTCCGAAATCAGAAAATTTGTCGGCTTGTTTACTAATATTTTCAACAGGAACGCCGGTCGTATGAGACCAAGTGGCAGTGATGATTTGGCGGTTTACAATTTCACTGTCGAAGAGTGGAAGCAGGAGTGTTTGCGGAGGTATGGGACGGTGAAGACGTGGGACGATGTAAAGTTGTGGGAGAGGTTGAAAAGATGTTCCAAGTGGGTTGAGCTGGTGGCGCCGGACCATGATGCGGAAGTAGGGCCGAAACGAACTAAAACTAGTTCGTCTGGAGCGTATAGCACTTCTGCCGCGTCGGATTGCCGCGTTGGATTCGACCTAAACATTGCGGGGGAGGAAACGTCTTCACCGCCGAGGAGGCGGCCATTGGGACGGGACGCCAAGGGGAAAAAACCGGCTGAGGGGGGAGCCGTAAACATCGTCGATCTTGTTGAATCCCTCAATAAATTCAACAAAACCATGGAGGTGGTCTCTAATGACAAAAAGGAAAAAAGTCGAATGAGAGATTTGGACTTCCTTACAAGAGACTTCAGTAACCTAAATCCGGTCGATCAAATGCTGATGGAAAAGCAAAAGGAACGTATCCGAAAGAGGTTGATCGAAGAAGACCAAGCCGAAGAATAAGAATAATGTTTTTTTAGTACTTTAATTTTTATTTTATTTTTAGATATTAATGTGTTTTTTTTTTAATGTGTGTTTTTTTTAATAATTTATGAGTTTTTTTAATAATACGTTTTTTGAATATATTTATAAAAAAATAAAAAAAAAATCCGCTGGAGCCCCTGCTGGAGCCCCTCCACCTGGCCAGGGGCTCCAGCGGGGGCTCCAACACCCATCTTATCCAGTTTCTCTCTCTGCCACACGTTACAATATTATTGGCTGGAGCCCCCACTCGCGCCCCCGTTGGAGCCCCCACACCCCTCAGCCTTATATTTCTTTACAAAAAGAATGCGAATGATAATAATATAAAAGCACTGATAACATCAATTAGCCCGTCACCAGAAAGCAACAAGTTTGTCATATCAGCAAAGACAAGTTTAGTTTCATCGATTAATACCCATCCTATTCTATTCTATCTTCACACTCCAAAATATCAATATCAATAATAATAATATTATCTTCAACATGGGTAGTGCATCATCCACACTAACTCAATATGATATTGAAGATGTTCAAGAACTCTGTAATTATCTATGTAAGCCAATCTTTATACATATTTAGCACGCCCATATGTTGTAACTTATAAGTTGTTATTTCACTTTATGTTTATGTTTGTTTATATTATAAGTTTCCCAGCAAGAAATAGTTTCTTTGTACAAAAGATTTTGCCAACTTGACCGGAATGCCAAGGGATTTATATCGGCGGATGAGTTTCTATCGGTACCCGAGTTTGCAATGAATCCTCTGTCCCAGGCATGATGTTTTTTTTTTAGTTTTGTTTTAGGTAGGGGTGTGCATGGGCCGATTCTGGAAGGAAACTGGACGAAAAACGGAAATTTTGTGTTTTGAACCCTTCAATTTGAATTTTTCGTTTTGGTTTCGGTTTTGCCATTTGAGTTTGAAATTTTTAGGCCGAAAAAAGACCAAAAAATAATGAATTTGGGTCTGACTCTTTTTGTTATTTAATAATTAATTGATTATTATGCGTTTGGGTTAAAATATTTGGATTACATTATTTGTTAAATTCTTATAAATTACTTAAAGTTAAAAATAAAAAAATAGATATCTATTGATTCGGTTCTGTTTCTAAAAAAACATAAAACCAAATCTTCAGTTTGTCTTTTTTTTTTCTTTTGTCGGATCGGTTTTTTCAGTTTCATACACACCCTTAATTTTAGGTTTATTGGGATGCCTAGAAGGTGTTGATGAAATGCCTTTTTTTTTAACAGAGATTGCTTAAGATGGTGGATGGTTTGAACTTTAAAGATTTTGTGATATTCTTATCTGCTTTTAATCCGAAAGCAAGCATGCCTCAAAAGATTGAACGTAAGCTTCACACCTTATGAATATATGTTTTACCTTTAGATATTAATTAGTTAACACTTGTGAACACATATGATCAGTTATCTTCAAAGTGTACGACTCGGATTACAACGGTAAGGTGACATTCAAAGACATAATGGAGGTGTTGCGGGATTTGAGTGGCTCGTACATGTCAGATAAGCAAATAGAGGCATGATTTTTAAACCGCTTTCTAAATAAGATTACAATTATTATGGAACGTGTGCTAATAAGTTTTGCTGAAATTTGCAGGAGGTTTTGATCAAAGTGATGCGGGAAGCTGGTTACAGTAAAGATTCTTCTTTGTTGTTGGATGACTTTGTTAAGGTTGTTTTAATGACAATACATTTTTTGTATATTGGTTTTTAATGGTCTCAGCTATTGTCTTTTGAACACTGTTGGTCCCAACTAATGAATTGGTTACTAATGATCCCAACTTTTAAAGTATTTGTTCTTAACGGTCCGCGACTAACAAAATTCTAACATCGTTACTTTCAGGTCGCCGGAAAAACGTTTTGGCCGGAAAACTCAACTTTTTTCCCGAAAATTCAACATTTTTGTCCCAAACATCTTGGTAACTTCGTATCGGACCATTAGAAACCTTTTTCTAGTAAAATCCCCAATTATTGAGGTCGCCGGAAACCTTAGAACCATCATCGGAATCGGTTGATTGTGCTCAAGTGGTGGTAGTTGGTTAACGGTGAGTCAATTGGCGGTGGTTGCGGTGTTCAAGTGGTGTTTTCCGGCAACAAATTTGAATTTTCCGGCCAAAAACGTTTTCCCGACGACCTGAAACTAACAGCGTTAGGATTCTGTTTGTCGCGGACCATTAGGAACAAATAATTTAAAAGTTGGGACCATCAGTAGCCAATTCATTAGTTGGGACCAGCAGTGACCAAAAGACAATAGTTGGGACCATTAAAAACCAATATACCTATATTTTTTAATGACTTTGTTAAGGCCTTGATGACACATTGACAATTGATTTTTTTTTTTTTATTGTGAATTTGTTTTTTAGATTCTTGATCATCCTGGATTGAAGATGGAGGTTGAAGTCCCTGTTGAGTAGACTGAGATAAAAACCATGAAGCTGACAATTTCAACATATGTTTTCCGCACTCGTTTAAAACTGTTTCTATTGCCATAGAAGCAGTCCTAATTATGAATAAGGAGAAAGTATGTGCATATAAATGTTTATAATTAATGAACTGGTGGATTTATATGTAAAATTGGTGATAAGTAAATCTAATGTTTTGTCTTAACTCCTGCTGTTTACTCTTTTGATCACAGTGCTTTTAGGCTCTGCTAATCATAGTGCGTTATTATTACCCAGAATTACAAAGTACAAATGAAGAACAAAAAATAGAAACTGTCAGTCGTCTTCTGAATCAACAGGCAGACATTCACGTAAACCATTGAACAAATCATCTATGTCTGGATGAAGAGCTACAACCCATTGAATCAGAAGCAGTGTATGATTTTGTTAGAATTGTTCTGAGACAAAGAGATACGAAGTCGTGTAAGACATTAGAGGAGCTATGATTAATTTTTGAAGACGTTGGGTCCTTAACGTTAGAGGAGTTATGTTCCAAAGACAACTTTGAATATGACTTAAAATGGAAAAGATCATACGTTCCTTAAATAGACATAAAACAAAATATATGGACGTCCATGTGCAAAATAAAGACTGATGGAATTTACAATAATAAAATAATTCTTAAAAAATAATAATTAATTTGAATTTCAAATATAAACGTTAAAGGAGACATTGAAATGATGGCCACGGTAGCCTTTGTCAGATTCACTGACATCATTATTACTGACAAAGATAAAAATTCAAAAAGTAATCATTAACACGTAAAACACGGAAGTTTCTGACACGTGGACAGCTGTCTCCTGAAAAAACACACGCTCATAATCTTAATGGCATCTTATCTCCTGACCGTCAGATCAGATTATCTTATCCGTTCCAGATTTCCAACCATTCTCAGTCGTCCGATTTTTTCCTAAGGCCAAGTGATAATATTAACACACTTGGCTCTCATATAAATAAGTCACCGGAATCACCGGTGCTTAGGATTATAGACAATCTGACGTCATCCGGTGATAAGGGTATTTTCGTCCAAAATGCCAAGGCTTCCTGCTCGTTTTCTAATGAATGCCAGAAATTATTTCTTAACCTACCCACAATGCAACCTTCCCAAAAGAAATAGCCTTAGAACAATTGAAATCCTTACAAACATAAAATTCATTCGGGTTTGCAGACCCACATCTGCATGCACTTATTCAGTCCCAAGGAAGATAAATTCATTCAGGTTTGAGAAGACTAAATCAGCATTCATCTTAGCCAAAGTCCAGGATGCATCTCAGACTCATTTGATTTATAACTCCTTTCTTATCATACAACAAAAACCACCATCACGTTAAAACTATCCGTATCGACTTTTAACAATCTCGTCATAACATATAATTCGGTAAGTAGCTCACAGTAAACATGTCTTAAACCCCTTTTCTAGTTCCTCAGCATCTAAATTCTTCCCTATGAACACAATCTTGTTTACTCTCGGTTCATCCGGTTTCCACAGCCGATCTGGTGACCCTTGAAATATGTCATGCACTCCCTGTTTACAAAGGCGCGTTTATTCAATAATCATTTTAATAAATAGTTTTAAATATATCACAAATTTAGATACTTGTTGCATTCTTGGTATCACAAACTCACCTGGAAAACAAATCTCTCATCCATTCCTTCAATAGATAAAAGCCCTTTCATGCGGTATATATCTTCACTTCTATCCATTAGTAATGTACCAAGCCAAAAGTTAGCCTGCAAAAAACAGCAAGAGAGTATTTTTAACAATTTATACAATAAGAGAGTTTAAATTAACCACATAACCAACCTTTTCAAGATCTAAGCTTCCTTCACAAACTATGCTGACAGAAGAAACCCCGGGGTCATGGGTATGATCATGATGTTCTAAACAGAAAAAAAGAACATTACTTCATGAAACCAATTATTATGCATAAATGAATAACATAAGCTTTGGGTTACCGTGCTTGTGGTCATGGTCATGCTCATGCTCATGATGGTGGTGATGGTGATCATGATGTTCATGGTCATGATCATGATCATGCTCGTGATGGTGGTCATCTTCCTTTGAAGCTTCATCCTCAATAGCAGCATCAATTCTAGCAAATATATAAATATGTCAAATCAACCAATCATTTTATTAAAATGCGTCATAGTTGTTGAAAATTAAAACTGCAAATAACCTTTCTAAATCAAAGCCTCCTATCCCAAGAACATAATCCAAATCCACTTTCCCAAACTCAGTACGTTTTAATTCAGCCATACGATTTATGCCCTGTATTTAAGTGTCATTAAGGTAAAGATTAGCATGAAATATTAACTAAATAACCAACTCTGTACCTTTATCCGCTGAACCAAAGAAGTGATCTCTCTATCTCCAACAAGATCAGTCTAAAAACAAATATAAAAAATCCCATGATTCAATTGAACAAAAACTACAAAAAATATTTAATGACTGAAGCCAAAAGGTGTTAATAGCAGATACCTTATTCACTATAATACGATCAGCATAAGCAATTTGCTCTACCGCCTCATTAACAACACCTTTTGGCTTAACATCATCCAGATGAATATTAGCATGTTTTGCATCTACTAACGTGACAACACCATCCAGCTTAACATCATTAAAAATCTGATCTTCAGCATAAAATGTCTGTATAATTGGTGCTGGATTCGCCAGTCCTGCAAATTATAAAGATATAAGATAAGCATAAATCTTGAATCAATATTAATCATTCTTGATTTGTCTCATACCTGTAGTCTCTATGACAATATGGTCAAACTTTCCTTTCTTTTTACTAACCAACTCTCCTATCATTCTAACAAGGTCACCCCTGACTGTACAGCACAGACAGCCATTGTTAAGCATGATAATATCTTCCACTCCAGCTGCTTTTGCAGCAACTAATGATCCATCAATGTCCACTTCTCCATACTACAAATGCAATTCAAACCATTGGAACCATATAAACGAAGCAATTATTAAGGATGTAAACAAGCCAAGCTACTCGAGATCGAATTGATAAAAAGCTCGAAACAAGCCGAGCCTTATTGAGCCCGAGCTCGGGCCTTGTATCGGAAAATCGTTAAGGCTTGACAAGCCTAATGTACTTTCAAGTTTTAACTCCTTTTGGACTTCTACACATTAATTTCACATTACACAACTGAGCTTGAGCCAAGCTTTGGCTTTTTAAGGCACTGGACACGAGCTTAGGCTTGTTAAAGTTTTCTCAAAACATATAAAATAATAAAATATGTATTAAATTAATTAACAAATAATAAATGAGCTCGAGCCTGAAAAAATGACTCACGACTCACGAGCTGAACTCATGTTTTGGAAAAAGCGGGCAAAACTAGTCGAGCTCGAGCTCTTGTAAGTCAAAGCAAATTATTATTCATATAAAAGTAGCAGCTAACTGAAATACAAAGCCCTAATTCGCCTCCATTTGTAGTAAATAAAGGTAAGAAGAAGAGCGTAATAATAATATTATTATTACCTCATTCTCAATAACTGCAATCCGTTTGCCGTGATGAGCTGTAAGTATATGATTCAATAACGTCGTCTGTTCAAATACAAAGAAAGCATTCGTTTTAACAATCAATTGCACAGAAACTAATAATAATAATAATAATAATAATAATCAGAAGAAGTTAGGAGAAATGATAACCTTGCCGGAACCTAAGAAACCGGTAATAATCGTGGCCGGAATCCGATCGTCAGGAGGAATCTTCGTCAACACATCGGAATCTTCGTCCTGCTGTGTCGGCGTGGCGGTTGCGGCAACGGATAAGTTGCGTGAGAATCGCTTTGCCCTGGTGGATAAACTAACGGTTGTCGTCAAACTTTCACGGCGGAAAGGGATACTTCTCCAGAAGTTGGCGGTGAGTGAGGTTTTGGTTTTGTGAAGGTTGAAAAGTCCGGTGAAGGTGGTGGTTAAGTTAATCGACGTGGAGGCCATAGCCGGTGGTGAGTCCAGTCCAGTCCAGGGGTTATGAAAGTAGGGCAGAACACGAAGGGCTTATCCGCTGTGGATTGAGGCGTGTGTAATATTGATTGATTGCTTTCTTAGATATTTTGCTATAATTAATTTTAATTTCATTTCACACCCACTCAAATACTTCTTTTTAAAATTTGTAATCGGAGGTTTCAGGTTAGGCAATTCGGTTTCTCACATACGATGGGTGGGTTTACTTATGAAGGTGGTCTTAATACTCAAAGAATGAAGATGACTGAGTAGGTTAGTGGCCCGTTAAAGTGATGCAAGTGAAATAAGAAACGATAGCAAAAATTGATAACTTTCTTGCATTTTCTTAGGTTTTATACAAGGTAATCAAAGTTGAAGTGAGGAATGGGTTAAAAGTTTGTTTTTGGTTGGATTATATCCTGCTAAGGAACCTATTTCCTAATTTATTTGACTTGGAAGAAGAAAAGGGTTGGATGGTGGGTGCTTGATGTAAGGATCGAGATGGGAGACTGCTTTATATTGGGACTAGAGAAGGCAACCTTTGTATGGTAATGTAGTGATCGAGTTAATTGCGTTGTTGAGAAAACTCTACAGTTTCAAATTTAAGCCAATCAAGATAAGTGGGTGTGGGGTGGTGATAACTCGGGTACATTCTCAATGACATCTGTTAAAAAGCTTCTTTATCAAGTTGAGCTGCTTTCTAAAAAAACTTCTTAGAATTGAATTATTGGGGTTTGTTAAAAGTGAATGTTATGGCGGACACTTGTAAATCGCCTTCCTATTGCGGAAAACCTGATAAAGAGAAAAGGACTAACAGGCTGTGTAGCGGTTGGTGGCTTCAGGTGAGTCCGTTGACCACATTTACTTCTTGTTTTGTAGCCTCAATGGTGTGTCAAAGCATTAGAACGTGGTGTGAAATCCCCCATAATATACGCGTTATCAATTCAAGATATTATTATTATTATTATCAATAAGCATAATTCATATATTAAGCTTAAAAGGAAGTTGGTGTAGTGCATAATCATGGTGGCTTGTTGGTATATTTAGAGGGCTTATAATAATTTTATCCTCAATTACAAACCGATCAAGGTTGAGAATATTCTAGAATATATCAAAGTGCTAAGTTTCTTGTAGATTAAAATAGGGCTCGAAGCTTAAATGTTGATTTGAGCTAAATGGAAAGTACTTTGCTGTGTAGTTGTAGTTGGTGTCGTTCCAAAAAAATTGTAGTTGATGGTGTTTTTTTCCAACCCTTGCTGGCTTCTCAATAGCAAGGTTGGCTTGTTTTTGTGAAATTTGTAATAAAAAAAAGTGAAAAACATTAAAAAAAAGAAAAAAAATTATTATTTAAAACCTATAACAAGCAAATCATGCATCATTTTATAGATCTTTTTATATAACCACCACCAGAAGCAGTATAATCAAAAAACAAACCAATATATGGTTTCATTTAAAAGATTGAGAAATAACATCAGACTATTAGCATTTACCCTTCACAACATCTTACACAAGTATTTAGATCAAGTCAATGCACCTACTAAACCACATGCACTGCCACTTGCAACCAAAAGAAAAAACAAAAAATAAAAATAAAAAAATCCACAACACTAGAACCAGCAACATAACTACAAAGTTGGAACTGCACAGAAACCAAACGTTTACTCAAAACTAGATGCAACCAAGTCACCTCTGGGCGGGTTGTTCAGATCCTGAACCACCAGCAGTCAGCGGTGTAGCTGGTACTGTGCTTGTGGACCCATTATCAGCAGGTGGTGGGACCCCCCATTTGCCATCGGATTCAAGTGGCTCCAAAACATGAACAGTTCCATCCGAAAGTCCTAATGCAAACTGATTCGGTTCTTG
This sequence comes from Bidens hawaiensis, assembly GCF_021521415.1. Taxonomy (NCBI): domain Eukaryota; kingdom Viridiplantae; phylum Streptophyta; class Magnoliopsida; order Asterales; family Asteraceae; genus Bidens; species Bidens hawaiensis. The sequence continues at coordinate 523,459 of NW_027492158.1, forward strand.
TGGATGAGCGGCAATCACCATCGGGTGCACATGCACGTTACTGTTAAGAAACAGTTCTTTTTAATAAAAAATGAGCATGATTTATGTTTAAGAAACACCAAAAATTATGTTTTTGGTTATTTTACCTTGTGAGATATGCATATGGATTGATCTTACATCGAAGGCGAAGGTGAGAAGCAGTAAACACACAGATAGTTGAGTCCAAGAAACTTGCATATATCAGTTGACTATCGCATGAAAATGTTGCATGTGATATCGGTGCTGAATTTTCCCGTTGAATCCACTAAACAAAGATCAATTCAGAAAGATGACATTGTCAATTAACCACATTGTTAACTTGTCACATTTGAGTCATTAAAAGATGGTTTATTGTCCTTTGTACCATATTTGAGTCGTTATATGGACTTGATGTAAAAGATTTTTATCCCTTTTGGGTCAATGATAAAATACTCTATGATGAACAAAAAACAATCTTTTAACGACTTGGATGTACAAAAAAACGCAATGACTTAACAAGACACGAGTGAAAATTCATATGTATATTATGCAAAAGACCCTATCATAAGTTACAAAGAATAAGAGTTGAAATACTACCTGCTTTACGCATTCTAGTTTTGTTGTTTCATAAATGGCGAGTTGGGTCTCGTGAACAACAAGAAAATGGATTTGATCCTGATGAAACTGTACCCGAGTGTCAGATTGTGGTGATGGTGTTCTCCCCGGTGGGAGTTGAACATATCGGGCCTTCTGTTTTTCCCATCCATCAGAACTCCATACACAAATCTAAGTGGTAAACATATAAACCATTAATTTACATGTGCTTGATAAATCTTTAATGCAAATTCTAAGTGGGTTTTTATTATGACTACAAAAGAACGAATCTTTCAAGATCTATAATAAGAATACATCATAAAACCTTTTAACTTATGCTCGTTTGAAAAATCTTAAATGAAAATTCTAAGTGGTATTTTATAAATATTCGATAAAGAATGAATCTTTCATGATCTTTACTAACCTGAGCATCAGCACCGGATGAGACTAGGACATTTAGCACATGAGAAAAGGCGAGACCCGTGATTCTTTTTGAGTGACCTTTAAGCTTGCTTTTAACCTTCACAACAAAAAATGGTATTCTCTACATAAATAAAATATTTGGGAACAAAATTCAACAGAAAGTTATAAGAACGTGTACTTTATTTACCTCATCAACACGAACATTATAAATCTGGATTGTCGAGTCACCCATGCCAATTGCTATAATATTATTATCTTGAGGGTGGAAAGCAAGAAATGTTGCTGCAGGTGGAGGTGGCATGAACGTTGTCATTGTCTGCAGTTGACCTCAAAAGTCAAAATTACAACAACTGGTCTGTTTGACCTCAAAAGTCAAAAGGATAAACAAAATATTACCTTGAATGTCATCATATTGAACAAAGAAATCTTTCCTCCTGATGCCGACATAACATAAGAATCATTTTTAGACAAAGCAAAGCATGCAACAGACTCTTCAGGGTTAGTTTCTGCCACATCATTAGTCATCAAAATCCCACTTGAAGGTTGCCATAATTGTGGCGAAACGCCAGCTGTCGCCTGCAGTAAATATTTTTACATTATGAAATCATGTCACTGTAATATTTTCTTTTAGTCAGTAAATTAATATTCACCTTGCCACTTGAATTACGGTCGTTACGCTGCCATTTCCATAGCAAATGAATAGCATTTGATGCTAATGCTAAAATAGCATTTCCTGAATTTGTATATATCAATCTTGATATCTGTATGATCAATAAACTTTCCCGTTAATTTTGTAAATTGTAAACTAGTAAAAAGAGTTATATCACAATATAAATATATAATCGCACCTTTGTTACTCTCATGTTCTCGGGGAGCTTTAACGACCGACATTGAGAAGCTTCGTTAATCTCAGTTAGTTTCCAAATCTTTGATTTGTCATTAGATTCTTCCCCAATCCTAGGTTTCACATCTGGCAAGCTTCTCGCATCCCCATTCTACATTCACAATAATTATTATTTTAACACTATGAAGTATGACAATTTAGTCGCTGTCAAAGTCAAACACGAGCACTAACCGCTGCAGAGATGATGGATCCAACGGGTGCAGTCCTTTCTGCTAATGCAGAATTACTAGCGGCGGCGGCGGCAGCAGATAACACGTTTATGGTAGGCTGCAGTTTAAAATATCATTTAAAGGGAATATAATTATATAACATGTAACAAGAAAATTATGATCATGTACTAATTAGTCTTAATAAATCTACCTTTGCTGCTTCAGGAGTTCTTGAAGCAGACCCGTCAAAAGAAAGATTTTCGAAAGTTCTAAGTAACCGAACACCATCAGAATTTGCTAAAATTTTGATACCGTTGTCATTAGTAGAAACCGCCAAAAGAGCACCATCTTTATTAAACCGGATTCGTGGACTCGCCTAATTAAGAACAATATTAGATTGGTCATTAGTGAGTTAGTCAAACCGGTTTGTTTCTGTTTGTTGTGAAACGAATGTATTACCGGAAGACCTCCATCAGCATCAACACTTGTCAAAAGCTGAACATTATCCATGTCCCAATATTTAATTGAAAAATCATCACCAGCTGCTAAAAAGCGGTTTTTGGTTGTATCAAATTGCACAACGCCTAATGATCGTTTACGGAAGCCGAGATACGTTCTTTTTACAGCCCCTTCACTTTCATTCCACTCAACAATGTGTGATTCTCCGTCTTTGCTGGTCCCACATGAAAAAAGCCTGAAATAAGACCAAAAAAAGTCAAAACTTAGAAAGTCAAAGAAGGTCAAAGCTTTATGAGTAGCATATATGCACTGGTCAACCTTGTTCCATCACCACTGTATGCCATTGTTGTGCACCACCTACCGGGAGCCTCGTAATCAACTCTTGACCCCATGTTATCATATAACCATGCTTTTATCTTCCCATCAAGAGCCGTCGAAAATATAAACTGAAAAACAAAAAAGTTTTACCTTTTAAACTTCAACTTAAACGAGCTAACGAGCAAGCCAGCAAACCAGCGACGAGCAAATCTTGGCTCAGGCTCAGTTCGTTTACAGACCGAACCAAACGAGCCGCTGGCTTTTTGAAACACCCCTGTTCTGGACTCCCTTGAAAAAAACTTTTAATTTAATAATTGAAATTCTGCAAAAAGATAAAGTTACCTGAATATTCTCTTTATAGTGGGGGCATACAGAATAAACGGGCGCTTCATGTCCTTCAAAAGTATGCTTCTTTACTCCAGTTGCTGCATCCCAAACCTATGTCATCAAAATCAAGAAAATCTTGATTATTGTAAGTATATATAATTGTACATAAACAGACCAAAATATATTATACAGCACGGTCATAACCAAACCTTGATGGTTTTGTCATCCCCGCAAGTTATCACACATAGCTGTTTGTTTGGATGAGAGAATGCAAGATCATTTACTCCACCAACATGCGCATCAATCTTCAAAAAAGAAAAACGTGTCATATACTCGTATTATGCATTTTATGCAAATTTTAGCAGTCACATAAAGAAACCGAGTGCACTACCTCTACATTTTGTCTCACGTCATCGCCTCCATGATATGAATATATTTGTACAATGTGTCTTGAATATGCAACTCCTGTTCATATAACAAGAAATTAAAAGGATTGTATTTATTGTTTTATCATACTATAAGTTAGTGAGACTCACCAAACAATGAACCATCTGGACTCCAGATTACACGGTTCACTGAAGCCTGCATTTAAACAATTACGACTTCAAGCCTAAAATCGTGTGTGGCTTTTTCGCATATTAATACTTTAAAGTTAAAATTTTACAACAAAAAATACAAATGTACATAAAAGATAAAACAATTACATTTTAGTTTGAAAATTTTATGTCAATTTCATATTTAAATTTTTGGCATAAAATACCCAACCAATTTAATTTATGACATAAAACACATTTTAAAAATATAAATAAAAAAATAAATGAATTAAACGGGTCAACCCATGAACCCGCTGGATTGACACGAGCATGACCCTTTTAGGTAAACAGGCTAGGACCCAAAACTGGTCAAAATCCGTAAATATTGTGTCGCGTTTTCGTGTCGTATCTGAAATTCACACCCATAGGTAACTTTACAAGTAAATCTTTGCACAGGCATCATTTTCCAAACACCAAAACAACTGATTATCACAATTTCAAACAGCAGAAGCGCATGCAAACGCCATTTTGTTACAACTCATTATCTGATTGGTAATTTAATACTCCATGCCATGCTATTACTCTTAAAAAGCAATGTCAAACACACTCATATTATGACTAGTTAATGATCTTTACATACCTGAAGCGACACCGAACACGCACTAAGATTCCAAACTTTGAAATTTTTAAGAACCAGTTTTTCCCGAGAACCAACTTCCCACAATCCTATGTCTCCAACATTTGTCCCGACTGATGCAACATTACATTTATGCCACATGTCAGCATCAAAACTTCAAGACATGACAAAAAAAGATATAAAAAGACCAAACAAATAATTATTAATTACCTAAAAGTAATGTTTGTTGAATAGGATGAAAGTCCATGCTCATAGGAGATGAACCCTGGTTTAACGTTCGTGCAACGGTTTTTGGCAAGTCATCGGGTGCATTAAAAGCTTGATTATGACCAGAATGCCCCGGGAATGTGACAGGCAACACATTAACTGGCAGATTTGCCTGTTTTCCAGCAACAAAAATTTGTTACAACTAAACTTTAATAAGATAAATGATGTTATAACTTATATGAAATGAACTAACCTCATCAGTTATCCCCATGATTCTTGTTCTTTTGCTCATATGATCAGAATCTGCAGACGGGTAATCCAAAGAAGGGTTTGTTGGAGTTCTTGGATGCTTCAAAGCAGCTGCAAGCGGGTCAAAATATGAAATGGGTCAGCAGGTCAATGAAAAGTGTTGATGGTTCAATGGGTCAATGAAAAGTATTAACGGGTCAACGGGTCAATGAGAAAATGGTGTAAAGAATCATTTACATTACCTGAAATAGAGGGACTACCAAGACCAATGGCACTACCAGAAACCGTTGGATGAGATACAGCTGGCGGATTAGACATCCAACCCGCAAGTGGAGCTGGTACCGGAGCCGGTGCAGGTTGAAACGGCTGAAAATATAAATCAAAAGCGAATTATACAATAATATTATTTTTTAAAGATCATAAAATGGTGAAAGGTTAGGGGCAAATGTAGATTACACACCCCATGTGCACCCAAAGGAGGAAAGCCACCAGCTTTTGGTAATGCTCCAAGAAGTGGATTATTTGCAGGCGATGGAGCACGCGCACCGTTCGGTTGACCACACGAATGGTCAACAAATAGCGTTTTGATATCCGGATTTGGCCTAGGGTTTTTACAAAGTTGGTGTTGCCAATTCAAGCTGTGATACAATTACACAAACAACTAACATTAACTACCATTGAAGACCTACAACGCATAGTAAAAAAACATCTCAACAACTTTAAGGTTTACCTTTGGTTTATTAAAGTCCTTAATCTTGAATTCTTAAGATTTGGAAATTGCAATTTGTCACGAAACAAGGGATTTGCTTCGATTAGCTTCTTAAGCTCAACCAACATTATAGCTCGAGCCGATTTAGTATCACCATATTTGGATAATTGTTCATTCTCCCTAAAATGTAAACAAATATATACAAAATTATAAAGGGTTAAACATATCTTTAACAAATCACAAAATGCTAACATTTGTAATGTACCTAAAATTCTCCAAAGTTAACAACTGAGTTATCTCCTTAAACAAATCTTCATTAAATGAAGCAAACACTTTAAGATCCTTTACAAGGATCTCTACCGCCTTGGACCGGTCATGCCTATCAAAGACAACATAATTATTCAAAAATTCATAATCAAAAGAAATTATTATTATTAACTCAAGAAATAAGAAGGGCTTACTTATCCAATGCTTCAAGATACTTTTGCTTTCTAATCTCGAAAAATATCTTCATGGAATACCGATTATCGTCGACTTTAGTGAAACCCGAAAGGTACTTCTCAACCTCATCCCAATTTCCATTGTGCACTTCTTCCTCAAAATACTTCATGTTGAAGAAAAACCCTGATTCTTGCTCAAGCCTATAGTTATAATAAACCCATGAAATTAATATTCTTTTTTAAAACAATTAAAGAAAATGTAAAGCAAAAGACTTACTTGTGCACAGTTTCTTTAAACTTTTCTTCATCAAGAAACTGCAAGATCAAGAACACTAGCTCCCTACTTAAGGAAGACATTGCAATCCTCTGGTTCCTAAATCAACACAACAATTAACATTCTTAGAAAGCAGATCTACAAAACCCTAAAACAAAAAAACAATATTTATTAGTAAAAATTATTTTTTTCTAACCCAAAAAAAAAATAAAAAATCAGATCCTCTGCAAACCCTGATATTTAAATTACAAATTAACCAGACAACAAAAAGAACCTGTTTTTTCAAGAATATTTGAGCATGCACCGACAGATATGAACAGCAATCAAAAAACAAAAGCTGTAATTTTTTTTATTTGTATTAATAATTAGACTAAAATTAAAATTAAAATTAAAATTCGTGTGGTGGATCAGAGAAAAAGAAAGCAGCTTTAACCCACTGGGAATCTAAGATGCAAAAATAAAGAAAAAGGGTAACACAAATGGGAATTAAAAAGCAAGGATACCTAGAATACAGAGAAACAAAATATTATTATTATTAATATTTTTATTAATTAAATTAAATTAAAAAACAAAAAACAAAACATGTTCTTGAAGAAACAAGAACAAGAAGATAGAATTAAACTCACCTTAGCAAACCTTAGCAAGCAAGATCTGTTGATGATAAAACAGATATATATGATCCAGAAAATCTATCTCTATATTTAGATATATGTATATTTCTCTCTCCTAACTTTCTCTCTCTACTCTATCGTGCGGAGAAAATTAACAATTAAAAAACACGACATCACTTGCAGAAATGGTGAGTTTTATAGAGCTTGGATGATAAGTACACTCACTTATCACCTTCTAAGCAACTGGCCATATTGATAAGTGGTCTCAAGCTTATGATAAGTACAGTGGAAGATAAGCCGGCTTGGCTCATCGGCTTGGAATCTTCAACCGACAGCGTGCATCGGCTTGGCTTGGATACTCCAAACAGAAGTAAAGATAGAGTACTTGCATGCTCATAATAACGGAGAATATCAGCCCTTCATTAGATGTGGGACCCAGTGTGTCAGTGAGGTCAGATGATCGGACGGCGTGGGATGACGAAAGCTAGGGCTCAGAGTGTGGGTCCCATGATGTGTTGTTAAACTTGAACAGTTTTATTGGTGTTTGTTTGGTTAATATTTAAGACCAAGACCGAGAAATTGATTGGGACGTGAGTAGATGAGAAGAGTATTCGTGTTTAGGGATAATATCGTGAGAAGTGGGGTGAGAGTAACATGATGCACCCACTCGTGGGCTGTATTTAGTAAAAGGTATCTAAATATATCAGGAAAAGTATGTTTATACCCCTGGTTTTGGCATACACGTCCACTTGTAATCATTCAACTTTAATTTAAAAGTAACGTAGGTGAATAATTTTTTTTTTTTAACAAATTTTTTTTCCATAATATATGATTGTTTATTGGATTAAATCGAAACAGAAGGCAAGCGGGCAACAAGCTGCGCCGCTACCCCTTTTTGAATCGCAAAACCCAATAATTGAATACTTATTATTTGTTAAGTATATTTGTACAAAGGAAATTCTTAAAATAAGTATTTATGAAAACAAAATTTTAATTTTAGGTATCATTTACAAAAAATTTCATAAATAGGTATTATAAACTAGTCGTAACGAGTAATTAGTAGAATCAATTAAAACTTGTCGCGCATCCTTAAACTAATCATAACGAGCAGGTTAACTAATCATTTACTCGTCACGACTAAATAAGTTTTATGCCTCGTAATCAACACCCACGAGTATTTCATAAGTCCTTTAGTCGCGACGACTAGTTTACCCGGTTTACATTCCCTACACGAGTAGTTTATTAATAGTTAACTCGTCGCGACTAGTTTAACCTTATAATCTACTCGTCGCGACTAGTTTAAGGATGCGTGGCAAGTTCTAATTAGTTTCAACAAAGTATTCGTCACATCTAGTTTATAATACCTATTTCTGGATTTTTTTGCAAATAATACCTAAAACTAGAAATTTGTTTTTATAAATGATTATTTTGGGAATTTTCCCTTTATATGTTTAGCCTTTTTCAAATTGTAAATTGTGAGACATTTTATTGTTAAAATACATCTGTATATTGTAATTGTTTTAATTTATATAAACAAATATACCTAGTAAGGATGGACAAGGATGGTGTTATGTCAGTACCGGCATTGTCTTCTGTCACAAACAAATACACAAGCCTACTCGTCTTTCTTCTGTGAGTGATACCCATTGTTGGAACCACAAAATCTACCGAAAAGGGTGGCAGCAACATAGGTACCGGAGTGTACCATATCCACCCTAATATCTTAATCATAGCAAGATATTAGTTGGGTATGTAGAGGTAGAAATGAAGCAAACATTTTCTTTTCCCATAAATATAAAGAGTGTTGTTCTCAGTGAGACACCGCTCCAAGTTGTTTTTATACATACAGATGAAAATAGTTAGCTTATTTCAAATACATACAAGGAAAAGTTAACATACAAATGAAATTAACGTGCTAAACATGAGAATCAAGTAGATTAGTTATATATATAAGTAGAGTAATTATGTAATTACATCATAGAGTAATTAATGATGGAATCACATAATTACTCTACAATCAAGTAGAGTAATTATATATATAAGTAGAGTAATTATGTAATTACATCACGATGATGTAATTACATAATTACTCTACTTATATATATAATTACTCTATTTGATTCGCATGTTTAGCACGTTAATTTTATTTGTATTTGATTCAAACCTTATATATATAATGTTAGTGTATCTTATAATTGCATTGTTTTATAACGCTTATGATTATGCATATAATGTTTCCGTGTATTTCATGTCCATGGATGTAAAATCTTGTATTACACGAACAAATATGGACTTATTGTAAAATAAAAATAAAACTATTATTTCATTATTTTTTTTTATTTACTCTACTTTAACTTTAGAGTACATCGATTTTTGTTATCTTAAAGTATACTATTTAATATATTTATCAATTTTGTTTCATTAAACTACTAGCTTTAGAACCCCATGTATTACAAGATATAATTAATGTATAAATTACAATGAATAATTTAATACAAATAAAATAAAAGATAATTAATGTAAAAAGCAATACCACTGGAAGCAGTATTTAAAACAATGAGCCTTTTAGATTTGAAGGATGTAGTTAAAGCATTTCATAAAAATGTTTTTCACTATATACCCTAAACCTTAAATCATAAGCAAAAAAAGACATCATATTTTTCTTTTTGAACAGCTTTCATGATATCTTTATAAACACGTTGTTGTTCAATTATCACAATAGTCTTATACTATATATAAAAAATGGAAAATTTGTGTATGGTTTTTAAGACTTATTAAACATTGGATATTTGTAAAAAGTAAATAAAATTATTATTGTTTTCTTCAATATGAAGATGTCTCAAAAATTAAATGTTAGTGTATTCTTTAAACACAAATTCTTTTATATACATTTTAATTTTAACGAAAATATCTATATGACACGTAATTATTATATATATTAATATTTTTTTTATATTAAGTATGTTTAATTTATAATCAATCCTATATTTGGAACAAATATATTTTTTTTTATTTTTCATTAATAGAAGAGAAGTTATGTGACATTTGTCAATTTCGGGTTATTTTATACTTGTATTCTTAATGTAAACCCGACCCGTTTTGTATCCCGAACCTTTCGATATTATTAAAATGATGAATTGTATGTTAAATATTTGTTTTATAGTTGTTGGATAAAAAAAACACCCTTTTCGGTTCTTAAAATTCCCGAAAACGCTCAAAACGAACTCCAGGGACTAAAACTACCAAAATGGAGACTTGAAGGACCCATTTGTAGTTTGTGCTTCTTGGGTCTATAACCAACCCATTTTCATGAAACACCCTTTATGAAAGACCCATTCAACTTACTCTATATATACACACCCATCTTCTTCATTTGTGCTTGCTCATTTCTTCATTTCTCTCTCAAATTCTTGAATTCTAAGGTTGTTCTTTATAATCTAATCTTTCATTTTAACTAGCTTCTCAACACTTAAAGCTTGATGTTACAACATATATATAATATACACTCCTTGTTTACCTTCGGTCTTTCATTTCTCCGGTCTCGGCCGGTTGAAATGTCGGGCTAGTAAGGCAAGGTTACATGGAGGACTTTGTAGTCCTTGTTTATATATTTAACAAATCTAACCATATAACTTGTTATACTTGCTTAACTTCTACATATTTTAGTTTATTGTTCATATTTGTCAAGTTCCATGGTATTGGGTATGTGGTGACTAGCTTCGGTTTCACCCCGAGTTGAGAACCGAACAAAAAACCGAACTTTTGTTTAAAAGCATTATTGTTAACTTTTTGAATGTAAAACTTGAGTATTATTATTTATAAGTTATTTTACAAGTTCCATGGTAATTGGGTATATGGTAACCATCCTCGGTCTTATTTCGAGTCAAGGACCGAACCAAAAACCGAACTTTTGTTTAAAAGCTTTATTGTTAACTTTTTGAATGTAAAACTTGAGTATTATTATTTATAAGTTATTTTACAAGTTCCATGGTAATTGGGTATGTGGTAACCATCCTCGGTCTTATTCCGAGTCAAGGACCGAACCAAAAACCGAACTAAACCGAGTTCACTCGCTTAAGACACACAAGTGTGTTTTTAGCCACCAAAACTCATATTTTTCTTCAAGATTATATTTTAAATCAATTTTAGTTAGTTTCTAAACATACTTGGCATGTCGGTAACCAACTTGATCTTATAACAAGTTCGAACCGATAAGGTCGTATACTCGCTTAACGAACGTTAAGGTTCTTCACAATTGAACTACATACTTGGTTAAGTCTATTTTGATTTTATTGAGTTATCTCATAACATTTATTATTTTGGGAAGTTAACTGTGAGCTTGGTCAATTATCAAGTCTCGAACCGACAAACCCGAACACTCGTTTAAACCTCGTTTTGGGTATTCGTATAACCAAGGGTTTTGCAATATCGCATTTTAACACACATTATTACTTAACATAGGTTGAGTAAAAAAAGAAAAAAACTAATGAATAGAATACCGAGACCCGGTTTCGAGTAAACTTATTTTACAAAACTCGTTTCTTTAATTTCTCAAATATTTACATTTTAAATCCTAAACTTTATTTATTTACTTTATTTGTCATGTATTTTATTTTAAACCCTTCCAAGACTACCTACTAACACAAGACCCGTTTAATATAGGTCTTGCTCGTTAAACCGATCTCTCCGATTATTCACGACACTATCTTTCAAGTTACTTGTTAATGTGAGTACCTTTTTCATCCCCCGTTTTCCATCTTTCATCTTGGGGGTGGCATTGCATACTTATTCAAATTCAAATGATTTATACTTGAGTCTTAAACCACAACACGTATTGTATATGTTTACTTAAATAAATGCTCGATTTGGTGTTATATGCTTTACATGATTATGTGCAAATTCTTGAATGCTAAGGCGGGTAGCCTCTTGAATGCTAAGGCGGGTAGCCTCATCAAAGTATGATCATACGTTAATTCCGAGTATATATGGTATCCCCATATAGAAAGGTGTCGTCAATGTATTCTTATTGACGATTTCATTATTGTCGTCAATGTATTCTTATTGACGGTTTTATTATCTAAATTGTTGCTATTATTTATTGTTTTAATATACTAGTTGTGGATTTCATACTATATACTTATTGTCCAAAACTATGAAAATTGCTCACCAACCTTCGTGTTGACAAACTCTATTTTATGCAATGTTACAGGTTTGATGTTAGCTTGATTGGATACTTGAAGAAACTTATTATCTTGGCTTTAGGATATTAGAAAATAAAAGAACAAGTTATTTGTTTATCTATCTATTTGGCATTTTGTATGAACAATTGTTGTGTTATTTATGATGATATGGATTTAAATGAGTTGTTTAAATATTGTAACTTTATAGTGTCATTGTGCAATGAGCAATCATGTCGCGCCTCGATGTTTCCGCCTTCATTGGTCGGGTTGTGACAAGTTATTTATGCGAGAATTTGATAATAAGGATTAACATCAGAATATCATATATCCAGATTATATTCTTTTATTAGTATAAGTAGATAGATATTATTACATAGAAAACTTAAGCATTGGAAAAAAAGAAAGAGGGTGAATGATTTTGGAATCTTTCTAAATAAATTAACTTTATTTATAAATAAGTTGCTTCGTTAAATAACTTAAATTAGGGTGTAATTAAGACACTTAGTTTTCATTAAAACAAAAAAAACCATTTTAAATGTACCTTTCAAATATGAAAATAATATTTTTTAAATATATAGAAGACAAATTGGACTTTAATAATCCCACTAATGTAGTTGGGTGATAATAATCCCAACTAAGAAAACAGCTGTCATCAGTCCCAGCTTTCACACTGTTTGTTTTCATTGGACCCTTATTAAAAAAAACTTAACGATATTACGTTTTTTACAAATTTCAAATTGATTTTTTAGGGCTTTCATTCGGAACGAGAATACGAGTCGATTTATATTAAACTTATCTCAAAACGATGGTTAAAACGACTAAAGGATGCTTCAATTCCAGTGTGTAATCTTTTAATTAACAAAAATCAGGCTGCTTGAAGCACCGTTTTGATGTAAGTTTTACATCAATAGATTCGTATCCTCATTCCGACCGAAAGCCCTGAAACATCAATTTGAAATTTAGAAAAAACTTAATGTCACTAAGTTTTTTTAACAGAGTTTCAGCGAAAACAAATTATGTGAAAGTTTGAACCAATGATAATTATTCTTTAAGTTAAAATTATTACTGATCAACTACATTAAATTGAGATTATTAAAATTTAATTCTCCTATAAAGAAAAGCGTTATTTTACTAAATAAATCGTAGTACATGCTCCTAGAACACATGTTGAACCAATCCTTTTTAAATACTCAGATAACAATCACATATTTTTATACTAAAAACATAATTTATAAGTTATTAATACAGGATAAAAGGGAGAGCGTGTGTGGTGTGGGTGCGTGAAAGAGACGGTAAGCGCATGTAAAGGGTGTGTGAACTACACGGACATGGGATGGTAGTGGTTGTTGGAAGTCCAATAATGTAGAATGGTTAAGGTTAATAGTACAGCAGTGACAACCATGTTTGTTGGCCCACATTTAGCATCTTCGTGTTCCCATTCTCTAAAGATGCATGTACTAGTTCTTCATAATAAAACCACTTTCTTTTTTACTTTACCTTTTCTTTCTTTCCTTCTTTCTTTTAATCATTTTCAACTAACTCTCCTAAATCCACATCATCCACCATAAAACAAAAACTCGTAGGCACTTTAATATATATATATAACTAGCATTTATCCCCCGTGTTACGGGGTTGTTTTGCATTATTTATTTCGAGATTATTATACATTATTCGTTTCTAATTTTTATATATTTTTTTGGATTTTAATTTTAATTTATTGTAAGAAAGTTAATAATATACTTAGGATTTGATGATGATAGGATTTCCTAAATAATGAGATGTTATGACCCGGTTTAAAAGCTATCTGGCTTTTGTGAGACCCGTGACCTGCTTATTATTTTTTTTGCTATAAAGGTGTTTCTTAATTATAAATAATATTTTAAAAAAATTGGATATTAATTTTTAGTATATCCATATTTTATAGGATTTTCATATTAAATATTTGGTGAGTTTAATTTTTAATTTAATGAGATATTATAACCCGTTTAAGTGCTATCTGGGTTTGGTAAGACCCATACCCTTGAATTCAAGTCAAATGCATGGGAAACTTTCATTTACAAATAAAACAATCTTGTGGTTTGAGAGAAAATAGGAAACAACCAGAGAGCTTTTAAAGGTTTCGATTATATATATTTAAGATTCCGACAATTTTTGGTACCGCTGTGTTACTAGCCCTCTATTTTTTTATCAAATAGTTTCTATTTTTAAGTATTTAATCCATTTAGTTGGTTGTTAGTAGCTTGAACTCGAAGAGATGGCTAAACAATGAGTACTTGTTGCAAAGACATGACTTGCCTTGAAGGTTCGGTGGAAGACTTAGTCATACATGCAGGTAACCAATCTTCGTTCCCGTGAGTGACAAGGTGACATGTTGCGAACAAAGAATTTGTCAGGGTCGCTCAGTTAGTTACGAGAATCCAACGTTTAAACAGCGATCGCCGTTCAAAACTTGGCGTACTAGTGTCGTAAATTCAACACCTTGGTTGACAAAGTCGCAAGTCTGGCAATGGCATATTAACAATGTATATTTGATAATGATCAGGTCATTGGAGCCATGAATCCAACAATGATTTATTAGTGTTGCGAGGTGCAACCCGATAATCGTTGAACAATTCATTATTATCAGGAACTACCAATTAATTGGCATAGAGGGTAGTAAACCAGCTCTTTATAAAAGTTCGGTTTGATTTAAGGTAATGATGGTAGTTGCACCCTCTGATCAACTTTCTTGAGCGTACTTTAAGCCGATGCTAAATTGAAACGAACGTTTTACTTGAATGTTGACACAAACGCATAAGGACATGCATGGTTATGCTGGTGGGAGAATGTGATGTGCCAGATGTTTGATGATCGTCGTTGCTTGTTTCATGATTGAATACATAGGTTTATTGGCTAGTATGGGTTCTCAATGGGGGCTGGGGAGGACCCTAGAAATTTGTGAAATGTACTATGTTTACACATCAAACACGCCACTAGTATGGAGATATGGTCATGAACCTATATGTGACAAGATGAAACCAATAATTCTTATTATATATGGGACAAAGTAGTTTTTTGTGCAATCGAGGGTGTCATATGAGGCATCGAAAGACGATCCCATGATATTATCCCCACCAGTGAGAATATGTACAAACATTTCATTTTTGCACATATTCCGGAAAAGAATATGTACGAACGCTTTATTCTATTTTTAACTGCAATCTCAGTAAAAAAAGAAAAAATAAAAAGAAAAGGCTCCGTAATTACAGGCTAAACTTCAAAATAAGCTCTGGAATAAGAAACCACGGTAAGTTGAGCTTGGGTTTATGTATCCGAGGATCCCAAGGATTGATAATAGTCAATCGTCTACCGACCTTTGGAATCGTGTTAGCTAACATTCTCACAGTACAATGGGACATGCAGTATAGTGTGCCAACGATATGATTATAACCTTGAAATGGAGGGACATAAGGGAAAAGGTAACATGGTTTTAACAATATTTTAGTAATTATAGGAAAACTATGGACTTTAGTAATTTTATCATGTAATATTTTTAAAATTCTATATATTTAACTTTTATTTATATTAACTGTTTAATAATAGTTACTAAATTGTATTAAAAGATTTTAAAAAATAATTGACTAGGTATAACACATAATTAATGAGTAAATTAATGATTTTCAGGATTACTATGCAATGTTCACCCAATCGCCCGTCACCACTTAATAGGTCTAAAACATGTTATGACTTATGATCATCTCTATATATATATATATTTTTAAACAATTAAATGTTGTATATTATAGGGATTAAACATTTGACCATCAAATTCATACCTAAACCATCTTTGTAAATAAAAATAAATAAAATATTCTTATTGGAAATAAAAAATTATGATGGCCTATTTTTTCAAATAATAGATAATAGAATTCTTAACAAAACTAAGAATGCTATTTGAGTAAAAATAAAAAAGAAGGAAAAGAAAAGAAGTTGCTAAATGTACTGTAAATTTGAATTTTTTACTAAACTAGTGTTGGTGGAAAAAGTATTCTACCAAGCCTCAAAATTTATTTGTTGTTTTTCATTTTTAAGCTATGCAAAAATTTCTCTCATAAAAAAAAGTTTGTAACTTCTTAATTTGGTTTCTTCAAATCGAAAAGCCATATATTTGACAATGTCCTTTGATATACACGTGTTTATGATATTTTAATCTAGTTTGTCAATTTTATTCTGTTATGAAAATCAATCCTTTTAAGAAACCAAAACACACCGTAGTTGAAAATTGTGATGTTATTTGGATTCGGAATGCTGGAGTCAACCTTTTCTGCTTGTCTTTTCATAATTTTCCGGATATCATTTATACTTTTATTTCCCTAATTTTACTTCCAACCAAAAAAAAAATTGAAGGATAAATTTACAATAAATAGTTATCAGTGATCAATAAGTTATTAAAATACTTAAGATTATCAAATTGTACACATATTATATCGGTATAAAGTTCATGGGTATGCTTAATATAGAAAAGTTCGCACTCGGTTCGTATTGAGCTCTATGCCTAAAGCATGTACTTGGCTCATAGGTAATTTTTCATACTCGAGCTTGGCTTAGTTGGCTCTTTCAGTAATTACTAATAATTTATATATTATATAAATACATAAATACTTTTATAAGCAATTATGACTATAATTATATATGTCTAAGCAATAGACTTATTTAGTTTTGTGAAACTAGAGAAGCTCGGTACATGAAGTCCTATCTGAATTGTATTTATTAATTGAGCATATTTAAAATCATACCGATTTGAGTTGTTATCGATCCTATCTAAATCGTGCCGATTCACATATAATCACCAATGGCAAAAGTATTTTAAAACACATATACATAAAAAGGGAGACTTTGGACTAATCATTGGTGCAAAGTAAGGTGAGACTTTGGAAACATATTCCCATTAAGGAAACTATAATCAGGGGAAGGAAGAATATTATGAAGGTCCGCGATGATTTGGGTGATGGTTATGATGATTTGAAAGATTATTTTTATTGGTAAAGGCAGTGCACATTATTTTTGGTTGAATAACCGTATATTCGATGATAACCTAAAGAATTTGTACCTTTCTCTTTTCGCATTGGAAGCCCAAAAGCTTGGTGCCATGGAGGATAGAGTGATGTACGGATGCGCATCAGGGGTATTAATCGGTATGGAATTGGAAAAATGCCTAGAGATCAAGTGATCAGTTGCTATTGTTAAACTGTTGGAATCTGATCCAACAACATATATCCATTTAATAGCCGAGGAGGGGGTGGAAGTGAGTGCCCATTAAGGTTAAGAAGGGACATCGATACAACAAATGTTTGTGCAAGATTCGAGCGTTTACTTGTGGTTAAAGTGAGTGCCCGTTAAGGTTAATGCGTTTGATTGGAGGACGGTTTCAAATAACATCCCAACCGCGGAGACGTTGTCAAGAAGGGGGATGCCAATAACGGACGTTTACTGTAAATGTTCTGGAAAGTCGGTAGAAGCACTGGCTCATCTTTTATTTGAATTTAATTTGGCAAGGAAAGTATGGATATGCATTCAAGATTGTACGAGGCTTAAAGCTACAGGGTGTAATTTGTTGGTTCAGCTGTTAGCAGGAGAAATGCAAAGGTACCTTGATCAAAAACCATATTGAATCTGAAATCTTAAAAGGTTCATAATGCTTATTTATATCGAAGTGTATTATGAGTCTATACAAGAGTTTTGACACCAAAATCAGGTATCTAACACAAACTATATCCAAAGATAGTGTAACTGATTCGGTAAATACCAGATAAAATTTAAAAGATAAAATGAATGAAAAGCAAGAATATAAAATAATTATTTGGCTCCACCTTTTGAGCCAGGTCTTTGATTGACGAGTTAATAGAGCATTTGATACGATTCTGTACCCTCAAAGCATGTATTTTATTTATATTGTAGTTTGTTGAGGCATAGGTTAACGTTACACCTAACCAAATATTATATAAAAATAAAACTGTTGTAAAATTATAACAACAATATAATAATATTTATGGTGCAAAGCATAGTCATCCTCCACACGAGCTCAATAATTTAATAAAATAATTATCAGTTGGTAAAAGCAAAGTCATAAAAGTACGGTCCTAAACAATAAACATATACAATGTATATAAAAGTGTGAGAAACAATCGCTGCTTTTAGGCACGGTTGATTCCGTACTTTGAATTCTTTTAATGATTAACGAATAAAGCCCGGTTATTCGGGATAATTTAATGGTAAAAGGCGAACACATATGTCTGTAATTGCAAATAACCCTAGATCCTGGTAGCCCAAACCCACTATCTTCTGTTTCAAATAAAACAGCCCGTTGCAATAAAACTCGGTAATGATAGAATTCAAACTTGAGACCTTACGGTCTCTGACCCAAATCTTCACTTTCCAATAAATATTATTTATTAGTCACAAAAAATAGTTAAGTTTTTCAATCATGCTTATTAATGTTTCTTTAGTTATTAAAAGGAAGACTTTCCGAGAAAAGACATAAATTGATGCAAGGTAGACGTTCTTTTGTCTTTTCCCTTTTGTTGGATGTTACTTTCATTTCTTTTTCTTCTCACTTTCTTTTTTTTCTTTTTGGAACGACCAACTAAGTAACGTCGGGTACTCCGTACGCGATCTCCATTGGCTAAAGGTAGCCCGAGCTGGCTACGAGTCCGGACGGACGGAGCCCCTAGCAGTCCACCTATTGAGGGATTCCCCGGATAAAACCCGACCCCCACGCCCGCCAAACGACACGACAGCGAGGAGCCGGTAAAAACAGGGTGAGATCAGGACTCGAACCCTGGCAAGCGAGGGTCATCCCTCATATCTCCCATATAATTGAGGATAGTGAGGTTTGATCCCCTACCTTTCACTAATAAAGTGAGTGCTCTACTATTAAGCCACAACCAACTTATTCTTTTCACTTTCTATCATAGATAGATAGAGTTAGGATTTCGTCATTTATAATTTAAAAAAACTAATAATAATGATAAAGAAAGAACTATGTCTAAGGTTGTGTTCTATGATAATTATATATTATGCTTCAATTTATGATTTAATGTGAAATCCATGATCTTTAAGTCTTGAGCCAAGATCTTAAAGTTTAGGAATTCTGCTACGTGTAGTGGTTTTAGTATATGGTGTATGTTAAAGTGTCATGTCATAGTTAATAAGGCCTTGACTAGCCGTCATGTTACTTTGCCATAGTGGTTGTAACTAAAAATTAAATTAAACTTTTTTTTTCTTAAAAGAAAATATGTGATTTGTTGATTGGGGATGAACCTAGCTACCTTTCACACCATTCGCCTTTATTAGAGCTTTGGTGTTATGATGTTGGCGCCCCTCCTTGATGCCTGCATACTCGTTTTGGCGCTCCATCTAGAACTGTTCAAAGGGTAAGACCCGACCCTTTAACCTAATACCCTACCCGGACCCTTTACTATTTTAGGAAGAAATGTGGACCAGATACCCTATTCTCTAAGCAATAAAATGGTCGGGTATAAATAAGGGTTTTAAGGGTCCAACCTTTAACCCTTTAAGGCAGTAATCAAATCTCATTTTCTACATTTACTAGTTGCGTGTCTCATACATGACTTTAATATATGAATCCTAGAACAATTATACTTTAATTTAATAACATAGTAAAGTCTAACTTCGAAAGTTTATTAACCCGTAAATAATATTCACATTCACAAATTACATGTAGAGAACAATTCAGTGATTCCCATATATATGTTTCCAATCATTAGTATGGCCATTTATTTTTATTTTTCTTAGTAGTTGGGAAATTTCGTATAAATCATATATGAAATACAAATTTCTCTTAAATTTCAGATTAATCGTGAATCGGATGTATATCTATATAGAACTAGTAAAAAGGGCGGACCCTTGAAACCCTTTTACCCTTTAAGGTGAAATTTAAATACCATTAACCCGATCCATATTATATATTCGAGTCTAATTAAAAGTTTTACGAGTCGGGTAACAGAGTTTTAAGAGTCTAACCCTTATCTTGCTCACCCCTAACTCTATCTGGCTGATGTGGCCACCCGTTGGCCCCACAAATGTTCACCACCCATAGGATTTTATGGGTCGAACCAAGTGGGTGTGAAGGGTCTCCTGATCTCCGATCACTTGAACTTCTGATTTAAAATAAATAAATAAATAAATAAAATTCAATATTTGTTCTTGTAGTTGCACTAATATCCAATAACTATATGTGACGCATTGAAGGCCGGCAATAAATTATGGTTCCCCTAGTAGTTAGCCCTACATTTTAGATCGACAACCGCTCGTCTTTAAAAGTTTTAATTTCGGCATTTAATTGTTTCATAAATAATATTACATATTTATCATCTCAATGTATAAAGTTAAGGGAAAATCACTAAAATAGTCCATCTAGAAAATGAGATTCTAGTTTTGTTCCCTAAACTTAATATTTTTAAAAATGGCTCTCTCTAACTCCTCTTTGACCATGTATTAGAAAATCTAACACGTTTTTGACGACATGTTAGCATAACACGTCGTCAAAGACGCGTTGAATTTCTTATCACATGGTTAAAGACGCTAACACGTCGTCAAATACACGTTAGATTTCCTAACACATGGTTAAAAATGAGTTAGGCTTCCAAACACGTAGTCAAAGATATGTTAGCGTCAAACGCGTAATCGAAGATATGCTAGCTTTTTTGTTTGTTTGTTTTTAATATTATATTTTTATAACTAGTTTAAGTTATATTTGTTTTTCTTTTATAACTTTTAATATATAAAAGTTTTATATTATTTCGAATATACCGATGAAACATACTTACTTTTACCTACTGACCGACATAAACTAACTCAAACTCGAGCCGTGCCAAATCAATATCGAAATATTCAATAAAATTTGACCCCGCTCGGTTTTAAATAAAACTTACGTCGGTCCGTAGATAAAAGTAAACATTTCTCGTCGGTATATTCGAAATAATATAAAATTTTATACATTAAAAGTTATAAAAGAAAAACAAAATAAGTAAAACTAGTTATAAAAATATAATATTAAAAAAACAAACAAAAAAGCTAACATATCTTCGACTACGCGGTTGATGCTAACATATCTTTGACTACGTGTTTGGAGGCCTAACTCATCTTTAACCATGTGTTATAAAATCTAACGCGTCTTTGACGACGTGTTAACGTTTTTAACACTGTATTTTTGAGTTTTTTATTTAAGGGTTTAGAAAGGAAAAGATAAGAAAATTTTTCTTTTTTCATTATTGAGTTTTTTCATTAAAAGAAAAGAAAGAGAATAGAAAGAAAAGTTAGTGTTTTTTTTCTCCAAAACTTTCCAGCCAAATATGACCGGATTCGGAAGGAAAGATTATGGTCATGTATAATATTACTAATTTACCCCATATTTTCCATCATATCTAACTCAATAATAAGGACATGATTGTAAAGTTACAATTTTTTTCCTATATTTTTATTCTTATCTAACTTAAGAATGTAATTAACACTTTCTTTTACATTCTTTAATTTTAACTCAAGAATGTCTTGTAAATATATAATTTCTTTTCTTTTCTTTCCCTATCAAATATTATTATTTCTTTTTCTTGTATTTTAAACTCGAGAATGCAGTGTAACCATGTGTTAGGAAATTCCAACGCGTCTTTAACGACGTGTTATGCTAACATGTCGTCAAAGACGCGTTAGATTTTCTAATACATGGTCAAAAATGAGTTAGAGAGAGACATTTTTGAAAATATTAGATTTAGAGGACAAAATTTAAAACTTATTTTGTAGATGAGCTATTTTGAGGATTTTCCCTAAAATTAATGGTTATCCTTATTAAAATCTCTGCTCCAAATATTTCAACATTGGATGCTTTTACTCATCATTGCAACCCTAGAAGCGGACGAATAAAGCTTAATTGTACTTTCCTTGTGTTTGGACCACAGTTTTTTAACATGAATTTATAGAGTATTTATATACGGAACATTACTTTTCGAACGGCCTTTTATATATGAAAATAGTATTTTACCGGGCGCGTTGCACCGGGCAGATTGGTAAAACTCGGGCGTTGGTAAAACCCAAACATTGTATGTCTCTACTTTGAGGGGGTAAGTCGACACAAATTCGGTCAATTTTGGTTATATGTGTTATGGCATTAGAACTAAAATGAAAATTATTTAAAAATTGAGGTGGACCAATGAGGTGTCATCGGTCAGTAAAGCTCGGGATTTGGTAAAACCCGAGTGTTGTCGATCTCGGGCGATGAGTCTACACAAATTTAGTCGGTCTCTGTCACGTTCGTTACGATACCGAACTAAAAAAACAAAAATAAAAACAAAATTGGTATCGTGTCAGTTTTCGTTACTGTACCGATGCTAAAACAAAATGCAGTGATTGTACACAAACTCGGTCGATTTCACTTAACACAACTATCTGGTCCACGTTAAAGTAAATGTTGAAAGACAAACCATTCTATCATGCACAAAAACATAAATAACACAATAAAAAAAACAAAAAAAAAACGACCTGCTACAACTGGGTTTCGAACTGGCATAAAGTGTTTCACTTACCAACACAACCACCCAGCCAACACCAACATATGTGCTATATTTCAAAACCATTAATACATCTAAAAAAAAAGAACCCACTTTTATGACACCAAAGTTCTCATTTATTCTAATTAGATAATGTGTAGATTTTTATTTTTTTTTAAATAAACTGAATTGAAATATCCTTATAAGTGCATCCCTTGTCTATAATGAGACATAAAAACCTTTTTAAAAAAGTTTGTCTAGTGTTCTATAATTAACATTACTTTGAAAGAGAGGGAGCTTTAAAACGTGTCATGATCTATTAAATGTGCCAAGTGGACATGTTATATTTAAAGGGGTTGGTTACTTGGTTTAATCCGGGCAGTACACATTTAGCTAAGCACGTCCTTAATAACACATTAGCCCATATATGGTCAATAAGGAGGCTGCATGACATAGTCAACAATACGAGCCTATATTATAATGTATGTGCTATATAATATAAATAATCAAACATTTAATATTTTTAATAATGCTAGGGTGTTGCCTAATAATTGGTGAATAAAATCCAACTTAGAGGGCCCGATGAAGAAAGATTTTGGAAGTGGTATGGGTGGTTTAATGAAAGAAGACTGAGATTTTGGTGATCTCCAGTTTGATCCTGATGGCGTATGGGTTTTACCATCAACGGCCATTCGGGCGGGTGTGTTTTCCCGAAACAGAAGATAACTTGGAGGCACCTAAGGGCTCTGTACGACTCTGTTGGGCCAGCTGACGGTGGCTTTTGCCATTGAGTCACCCCGTACGAAAAAAAAGAGGGCCCACAAAAGTGGCTCATTCATAGGTAATGCTTAGACTAACTTTATTCACAACTAAACCTAACTTTTTAATATAAAATTAATTTCTCTTTCTTTCCTTTACACAACCCAACCTAACCCAGTTTTTCACTTTTATTTACAAACAACCCAAACCAATTATTTAAATGCATATATCTTAATAGGTTTTAATTTATTCTATAAAATTTATTAAAACTAATAAAAATGTTATTTTTCTAAACAATATTATTTTAAGTATAAAAAATTATTAAAAAATATAATATCATAATTCTATAAAAAAAACTTTGAATTTTACAAGTATTAACAAAACAAAATTTTACATATACATACTTTTAAAAGTATTATGTTTTTAATAAAATTTGTATCAAAATATTCATAAAAATAAACTAAACAAAACTGTTTTTTTAGACTTTTAAATTATTATAAATAATATAAATTATTAAATAAAAATCAAATTATATAAAAAACAAATTGTTTGAAAGAAAAGAAAAGAAAAAGAATGTTTAATTAAAAGTGTGTTCTGACTTAAGTTGGGTTGCAACCCGAGTTGTAGGGTGCAAAAGAATTAATTTTTTTTTATTTCTTGAATAGTGTCATGACTCTTATGTGATCATAAATAAATTTAGTGTTATAAGTGTTATTTGTTTAAGTGAAATTTTAATCACTAACGGTTCGTCTCACCCAATAAATATGAGGTACGAAGCATCTGTATACGACTTTTATTTTGAAAAATAGATGATGATGGATTTGATATATGAATTCTTCATTTAATAATAAATAATAAATTAGGATATTTTAGATGATTGAGTATGACAAATACTTAAATTGAAATGTCAAAATGCCCTGTGAGGAGCAATCAAACATGAAAAATATGAGAACCTTACATTGCCAACTCAGCAAGTAACAAGGACAGAATCATTTTCATTACTCAAACTTCTCGTATGCGATACGATTCTTTGTTAATTTATCTTCCATGTAATGTAACCCGATACATTCAATTTTCAAAAGTGGTCACCTCAACTAACCCCACTTTTCAATTTTTCAATTTTTCAATTTTTCCATGGTCACAGATGTGGAATATTTCCACCAAGGAATTTTATATACCACACTCTTTGTTCATTACAAAAATCAACGTTTGCTTACTATGAACCGTTGCTATTATATTAAATTTAAAATCATTTATTACGTTCTCTAGTAAACAGTCCGAATCAGTAAAACAACCGGTTCATTGTTCCCAATCATACCACACTTCCCACGTATGAACCTTTTAAATACGAGGCTTCATCAACGTAGAGTTAGCTCACTCAAGTCCCGGTCAATAATCAAATGCAAATTAAACGAATAATTCTCATTTATATTAATCAGAAAAAGAAAAAAAAATGTAACTAAAAAAATGATTGCAATCTCTAAAACCCTAACTCGGTTTGACTCTTGATGAACCCTAATTCGGCTGCATCTCGTGTTCCTAGCATTGTCTAACCATACCTTGGTTCATACTAGCCTAACTTTATAGCCAAAACATTACCTAATATAATTAAAAACAATTATGAAATATATTGTAATTAATAAGCATAACCAACTATGATTGATTTGTCAATGATCCATTAGTTCACCGACTTATGACTTGGAGTCTGAAATTACGTCCAACACTAACTTAGCATAGGCTCTAGATTTTTAATGAAGGTCATGGTTTATATTCCAGGCAGGCAATGTAAACTACTCTTAGCCGTTCATAGGGCTGTAAACGAACCGAACGAACACGAACAAGGCCTTGTTCATGTTCGTTCGTTAAGTAAATAACGCGTTCATGAACGGTTCACGAACATTTACGAACGAGATTTTATGTTCTTGTTCGTTTATTAAGGAAATCAATGTGTTCACGAACACAAACGAACATAAATAAAATCGGCAAAGCCTAGAGATTGAGACCGATGTATTCATCAATTTGAACAATGAAAGCCTGTAAACGAATCGAATGAACACGAACAAGGGCATGTTCGTGTTCGTTCATTTAATTTTAAAAGAACACGGACACTTAATCGAACAAATATTTATGTTCATGTTCGTTTATTTAAAAATGGACATTTGTGTTCGTTTGTTTAAAATCTAAATTAACATAACTGAATAAATATAAACGAACATGTATGAACAAACGTAAATGAACACAAATATAAACGAACTTAACTGAAAACACTTCAATAAACACAAATTAACAAATATAAAACCTTTAAGCATATGACATATCCAGATAATATTTAATTATTTTCTATTAATATTAATACATAAATAAACAGACATAAACGAACGTTCATGAACATAAATGAACGAACGGAACATGTGTTCATGTTCGTTCGTTTAATTAAACGAACACAAATTTTTTGTGCATGTTCGTTCGTTTATTAAATAAACGAACATAAACGAACTTCCCACCGAACGGTTCACGATAGTTCACTGAACTTTCAGTTCGTTTACAGGCCCGTTCAAAATAAAACATGGAGTTTCAGCATGACGGGATAAAAGTTCGGCCCCATCCAATAGTGACTTCTTTTATTTAAAGTTCAAAGAATAATTGCAAGTTCATTTTTCTTTATAAAAAGTTTCCAAAGTTAATAAAATATATCACATTTTGTAAACTATCATTCTCCTTTTGATAACACATAAACTGTAATTAGCTCTCGGTAAATTGGCTATCTGTGTCTAGGGGTATTATGTAGGGCTGATGGCCCAGGTATATCAAGGTTTCTGTTCTAGATCGTCGGGCTGAATTGTGTGGTTGTTGATTGGTATTAATAGGTGGTAGTTGGTCATTATTGGGTGGATTTTGGTTGTTGGGTGGATTTGGATTCGGTTGAAAGGCATTGTTATCGGGTGGTGGGTTTTGGTTCTGATTCTGACCTTCCATATCTGACTCTCTGATCTGAGCTCGGTTCTGTCGGGCTACACGTGCGATTCCTAGCTCGTAAATCAGTGGTGAGTTTCTTCCTGAATAGCGGGTGTGCATAAACCTGTTACCTGCACAAACAACACACCCTGCGTAAAATGGGGAAATAAAACTAAAAATAAAATAACAACTAAATTAAACTAAGAAATCAATTAATCATGAAAACACTAAGCGCACTAACTCCCCGGCAACGGCGCTATTTTGATGCTAGACTGTCGCTATATAATAAAAAACGATAATAATCAGTATCCTAATCACCTTAAACTAGTAAGGGTAAGTAGGGTGTCGAACCACGAGAAGTATGTGGTCAGTGTAATGTGAAACCAATTTCTAACATTATGAAGTAAACTATCAACAGTGCTCATCACACTAGCAATTGATTTGGTTTAATAGTAAACAAGTAATTAAGCAAAGATTCAATCAATAAACAAAACAAATCACACCCGGGAATCCAAGTAAGCAATTAACAGTATTCTCATGCAATCTAACAAGTTAATTATCCTAAGTCAACTAAAGATTGATTAACGAGCTAAACCTTAGGCATCCACAATCGTTAATACACAGCACTGGTTGTCAAACAATCCCTGCCAGTGTGACTCAACTAAGGGCAATCATATGTTTTCTTGCAATTAACTAGTCAACAAACCTATGAGCAATTATTATAGCAACTGACAAACTAATCGTTCTGATCTACAAAAACCTAAACTGACTGAATACATGGACATACTAAACATCAATACTCATAGATTAACAAAAAGATGATGACAATTAGTTGTTATAATACATGAGAAAAATACTGAAAGATTACAAACTATACATCCCGGGTATGACTTGAAGGAACTAGCCGCGTTTCGTCATCTATCGGTCTTCGATTTTGATGATATAGATCATGGATATGGCATAGAGATGAATGGGAATGATGGTTTTCTCCTCTTGCTGCTTTGAAAACTGCTTAATGACGATCAGGTCGTCAAAACGTATTATAATTAATACCCTAGCATTTCCCGTATGTGGGACACGATGGACCAAGAGTCAACGAATTTAATTTATTTTAATGGCATCGCGTATCGCGATGCCATGTCTTTACATCCCATCGTGATACGCGATGAGTGGCTTCACCAGCCGAACCATTTTTCCATCTCGTTTTGCGTGTTGGACATCCCGGGTATTCATCCCATGCTCGTACATGTCCAAATTAATCACTTTAAGCACATGTGATTTGAAATACAATCAACAAGTATGAAGTACCAAAGTTCCTATAATAAACGATTAAAGCAACTAAATTAACCAACTGAACTATATACAAATAGACTGAACATCAAGAGGTGTTTTGGGGTTATTCAACAACGTTGGCATTTTGTTAAAAAAAATCCTAGTCGTCTATGGTCGTTGGAAAGAATCAAAAGTGCTATATATATACGTGTATCATACTGCATAGCATGATCATCGAAGACGAGGGAAGAGCAATATGTCCAAGTTATATACCGGACGATGATCCACCACCAACTCCAACAACTTTGGAGCAGAGACTAGAAAACGCGTATTTCATGTGTTCAAAAGAAATGCATAACGCTCTTATGGCGGATTTGGTCCAACATGCTTGGATGTTTCAGCGCCTTGGGTGAAAATGAAGACGAGGGTAACAATGAAGACGAAAACGACGACGACAGTACTAATGAACACAAAGTCGAGGACAATGACGACCGTGCTAATGAAGACGAGGAGGATGAGGGAGCCGATTAGTTTTTTTTTTAATTTTAATGTAATGTTTATTTATTTAATGAAATATTATTTGTTTAGTTTTAATTAAAAAAAGAAATGCAAAAAAGAAAATGATTGAGAGTTATGACTACATTCTTTTTTTTTTTTGCAAAATGTTAAAATGCTAAATGAAGGGCATATGACTTGAAATACCTGAAAATAAGGTATTATGAGTGTACATGCTCTTATAACCTTCGCCACAGTATGCTTTTTTCAATGTATAATCTAAAGATGATTAGATCAAATGTGTCATAAAGTTTGTCTCCTATGCAATTGGCATTACTGAAGTTTCTATTTCTATGTTTTAATTACTTAACATCTGCATGTTCACATATTCCTGATGAATTTTGTAGAAATGACTCACGGTGATGTAGATGGCTATTTGGCGTATTTATAGATGCATACAATTTTTGATCTTTTAGAACAGACGGGAACCGCTTAAAAGTCGTTTATGCCTCAGTTAGACAGTAACAGGTGGGTCCTAAAGAAGCGTTCAAAACTTTAAATAGACTGCAGTTTAAAACTTACTTAAAGATAGCTCGGAAAACATCGTTTTAAGTTAACTTGTATAATTTTAAGTGAGCTCGCTTGAGTCATGGGAATAAAACAACATGGAAAAAAATTAGATGTAAAAAAAATTGGCTCAAGTAAAGTAGGTCATTTAAGAACCAAACTTTTATTGGAAATAAAAAACCTTTTCATTAATTTTATCTATTCATCCGTGCAAGAAGCATCAGAAAGAAGCACGAAATCATTCAAATCTTTAAAAAATTATGAATTAATTGGCTTGTCGAGCCGTTAGCCGGTTTGAGCTTTATCCAAGCAAGAGTTTGAGCTCAAATTTTACAATTCGTTTAAAAGTTTCGAAACAAACAGAGCCGATTCGTTTAATTTCATATTTGTATTCGAATTGAGTTGCCTTTGCTTGCACATTTCATGTTCATATTCTGATATTCAAATTGAAGCGACCAACAATTCCTTTTTTGTATGTTATATTCAAATATTATTTAGATCGGTAATAAGGTTGGGGTTCGAGTCTTACAAGAATTAAAAAAGAAATTACTTGCTAAAAGAAAAAAGGTCGGTACATTATAAGGATAAAAATGACTAAATTAGTTTTTTTTTTATTTTGAAACGACTAAAATTATATACTTTATAGAATTATCTGAAACTTTATGTTATAACATAACCATCTTACTATTACGTCAAAATGGAAATCAGTCCAAAATAAAACTTGATATGTAATTTATTCAATACTTTTCCTTATCCAATTATTTTAGGCGGTGACGATATTTTCTTTATTTTAAAATTTTGGTTTTGGACGTTGATAATTATGCACACACGTAGGGCTGTTTACGAGTCGAGTTCGAGTCAAGCTAGGGTGGTTTCGAGTTTGGGCACGAAATTAAACGGGGCAACTTAGTTAGGCTCTAGCTTGATTTTGAAGTTAAACGAGCTTAAGATCGAGCCAATGAGCCGAGCCATGACTCGAGCCAAGCTAAGGTCGATTTTGGCTCGGTTACAAAAATGATCCAAATAAGCTTAGGATGTTAAAAATCAACTTTTTATAGCTAGTTTTATTCGAGCTTTTTTCGAACGAGCCACGAGCCCAAGCTTCGAGCTTTTTGAACAGCCCTACACACACGTGTATGTGCGTGCAAGATCAGTTAATAAATATATATTGAGAGAACCTATTATCGAAAACATTTGTGTTGCTTTCCATGGATCTTTCTTAGTTGGTTTCTATAAAACTTTAAATATTATGACACTTATTGATATGTTGTTTTTTCTTTGAACTACCAACAAGCATATAAAGTCTAGGTATTTTATACAGGGTGATCTCAATTACAAAAGATCATCACCAGTTGGCCTAACTCATTCGTACAGAGCCTTTAAGCATCTCAAAGTTGTTATAATTAGATGACTAGTTTTATAATTATTATTATTATTGTTGTTGTAATTCAATCTCTTCAACACATGGTAATTTATCATCATTGTACTCAGTTAATCTTATAAATAACAAAATTATGATATGGTTTAAGGAAGGTCTCCTTTCAATAAGACCACCGGCTCAATAATAGTTTTGCATCAAACTAGAAGTGTCATAATATTCAAACTATACGTATATATAATAACTGAAGTTGAAGAATAAATGATAAATTAAATAGTTGTTATATAAATATCATTTAAATATTATTGGTGAATGGTTTTTGATTCATGACATAATTACTAAAAGCACAATTATATATACATGAAACTAATAAAAAAGTCAATTACATTTATGGAAAGTCAAGTTAAGTATGATTGGGCCAACCAAGTGAAACGCAAACACGTGTTTCTGAGACCATGCAACGTGTCGTCTTTATTTCGGGTAGACAAAACGTGACAGCTTCATTCCGCATTGTAAACACACACATATATATATACACACTAGGTTAGAACCCGTGTACTACACGGGCTGGTTCCTAAAATTGATAAAAATAAACAAAACATATATAATTTTTATGATTGAAAATAAGCAATTTTATATAATAATGAAAAGCTGAAGAAATATATTTTATAACTTACAAATTTGATTCTAACAACACAAATGCAAATGTTATAATCAATTTTTATTAAATGTATAATAACTTAAAGACCAAGTTTAAACCTTTTTAATATGATTCCAACTCATTTTAATCAAAGCCCGTCTTCGCTTGATTGACCAAAATACTTTAAATTTCACATGATATATGGTACTCATGCCATGTCATAGTCCCCAATGACCATAATGTAATCTAAATTCTAAATATATGTAAGTAAACTACTATTATCCAAAAAACACAAAAAGACCAAATAATTCATAAATCTATAATTTCATTTCATCTCATAGAATGAAAGTACATATTACATTACATAGAATTATGAAAATGATCAAAGTTATAACATGTTTTCTCTTTTTCTACAACCTACTTTTGTATTTTCCATGCTCCGTTCACAAAAAAATACCCATTTCTATGTCATCGCATACCGATAGTATTTCCTTCCAATCTCAAAAAAGAGAAGAAAATCAATAACAAATTTAGCATTCTTTCCAGATTATGAATGTAGAGAACAACAATAAAAAGTCAAAAATCTAAACATGGCCGCCTAATTTTGTAATTTTCATCACGAAATATGCCATCTCGTAATGATTTATAATATCTCCACCTTGAATCATGTACCTGGGTATTATACCTGTTTTAACTTGCCACAAAATGAAATAGAGAAACTGAATGAAAATAATAATAATAATAATAATAGAAAAGGCATTTAAAACTATATGAGAGCTAAAAAAGACTGAAATAAATAAGAAGCGTAGGCACCATAAGATAACACTATCACCTGTATAAAATATTAGAAGTTTAGAACTTTAAGCCTTGCTTTGATTTCGTACACATGACCGTGCTTTTTTTACTGGCGGGTAAATTAATAATGGTTATTGGATCAGGTCGCTCCTCTTTTATTCTAAAAAATAGCTCATGTTTCATGAGCATGAAATCTCATTAAAGTATGTGATTCCAAATTTCCAATAACGAAGCTAAATCAAGTTTTTATGTACATGGTTCCAGCAGTATTAAAGCTCGAAAAGTAAAAATTATATACAATTTGACAGTTAATACACATTGACAGTTATATGCTTGATTAGTTATAAGCTCCAAACATATAACACTTTATAAAAATGGTCATATGATCAATTAGTTATAAGCTCTAAACATACTAAATATGAGAAATACCTAATATTGAGCAGCATATTGAAAACCAAGTACCTCCTAAGTACTGGCATGTGTCAACTCCGGCATCAACTGTTGGATGGAAAGATCGTATACCTTGTTCTTTACATGAACTACTCAACTACATATGTGGAGAAATTCTATAAGGTATTACAGAATATTTATAAAATTAGTAGCAAAATTCAAATGTCAAATGGTCAGTCAGCGCAAAAGTTAAGCCTAAACAAATTGATGTATTTTATTAAAATGACCCCTTTTTTACCCAAACCCATTTTAACCGAAACTCAATTTTCTAAGAAACCACATTGACCTGAATATTGCAAGCCCCCGTCTGTTATCTTGATGCACCTACATAGCCAAGTATGCAAGCATTAAAAACTTCAAATTTGAGATATTCAAATATATAATATACGTATATATATATAATTATAACACAATAATAATACTTCAAAATAACATACCGAGTGATATCCAGTGACTCCAAATGTGGATAAATCTCAGAAACCATTTGTAAACTTTTATCTGATATACCCTGTTATCAGCATCATTGCATTTTAGCATATAATATATTAAATTTTTCTCTCTTCAACAATGCACGTTAAACATACCTTGCATCCACTTAAGTTCAAATCAACAATATGCTTGAAATTATTCACTAGATGTGATATACCAACATCTATAACCCTAACCAGGAGTATCTTTTATTTGAATAGTATCAGTTAAAAAAAATGCAAGCAGAAAAAAAACTCGAATAATAATAATAATAACAACAACAACGATTACGATTACCTCAACAGGAGTAGGCTGGAAATAGATGAAGAAATAATATCCCATCAACATTCCAATCGAGACTCCAATTGCAAATCCAAACGTGTGGCGGTAGCGATGACGGAGGGGACGCGGTATCGTAGGTGGCGATGGCGGCAGCGAATTGGAAACCACATGCATCGATGGCGATGGCGATGGAAGAGATGAACGGTTCCGGGAATTAGGGTTGTAGCGATGGCGACGGCGAATTGGAAACCACATGTATCGATGGGGATGGCGATGGAACGGTTCCGGGAAATAAGGTTGTAGTCTTTGGTGTTGAATGAAAAGAATGAACGACGGTTCCGGGAATTAGGGTTAGCATTTGGTGTTAAATGAAAATAATGAAAGAATAACAAAATGGATCCATATAGTATTTTAGGGCGGGTTAACCCGAAAAGAGATATCATTTTATAAAAATGGGTTAAAAATTATGAGAGTTAAGGAGAGATTGACAAGTGGCATATAATAGTATCTATTTATTAGAATAGTAAGATATATACACACACTAGTTTTAGAGCCCGCGTCACACACGGGATAATTCAAATTATAAAATTATAAGTAAAACAAATAATTACATAGCGTATATGAAAAAAAATGTATTACATCTATGCTTGTATCTATACAGTGTGTACATAAATTGATTTTATTTATATCACAAAATTATTTTTTTAAATAAACTTAATAAAAAAATGCTCGTGCAAAATCGTACCCTAGAATATTTATTTCTATTGAAAAATTCATTATCGGTGCCATATATGTATAATTGAAAGACTTTTGGTTATGAACCAATTTCGGAAATAAAACTTCTCATACGATAGTAGTTCTAACCATTCAGTCTAAATACAAAAGGAGCATTACCTTTATTGATATATTTATCAACTTACCACTAATTAAAGAGAAGTAGAACATTAAATTACATTAAATTGTAACAATGGATGTTCTTCAAGAGCTATGTTTTTCTGAGCTACACCATGAAAAAGATTTTGATAAGTTTTAGAAGGCTTCTCGACTTTGTCATAATGACAACATAAAAAATAACATGTTAACCATCCAATTTTGTGAATATTTTGTTTCATTTTAGCATAGTTTTCCATGACATGCTTCCCATACAACGTTCTGATCATCATTGAAGGAAAAATTAATGTTAACATAAATATTTCAAAATTGATAAAAGTTAGAAGCATTAATAGACATAGGGGTGGTATGTCGAAAATGTTCGCAGTCTTTTCTTACATTTTAATAGTTGAGGGAAAAATAGTCAGTTTGCCAAATCCCGAACCTTTTGATTATTTTAAAGAATGCCCTTAAAAATAAATTTTAAACCCGAATCATGTTTAAAATTCTAACTTTCATACTTTTGGCATTTCAAAGTCAACACTTTGAACCCATAACAAATTTAACGATAAATCTATTTTGCATTCTCAAACTTTTAAAAATACTCAAAATTTTTATTTTTGACCTGTAACAAATTTTGACCTAAATGTAGTTAATTTGTATCAAATAATATATTTACCAACTTTTGACCCATAATATCAAATTTAAGTTCCATAAAAAAACCCGAAACAATTTTCATTTGAGGAACATGATTTGTTGTTGATTTTTGAAATTCACTCAAGTATTTTGAAAAATGTAGTAAAATAATATGTTAATATTTATATTTATAAAAATATATAGATATTATATAAATATAGTGTAAAAGGAAAGTGAATAATTATTGATTTATTACATATATTATGGTAAATTAGTTTTGGAGGTAAAAAATTGTGAGAATTAACCAAAACATGACAAGTGTCCATATTTATTTTATTTTATTAGAATAGGTAGATATATATACACACACACATGTATGTATGAATACTGCAAAAGTTATATGGAGTTCAATGGAACCCCGTAAATACGGGGAGATGATTGACGGAGGAAATTTAGGAGAAAGATGGAACTTGGAGATAGGTGGCTTTATCGGTTTGGTTATTCTGTATTAAGTTGTTTCGGTTTAAAACGAACTGTATCAAATTTAGAAAGTTCAAAACTTATGACTTTTTTTTAGCCACCGCACTCTTTAATTTGAAGTGTCCTATCCCTATTCTGACAGACTATGTTTATTTAACCGGACCCACGCTGCTTCAGAGTTTGGCTTGGGCCTGCCGGCTGGCACTTGATAGTCGTTGTGCCGCCACAAAAGCAGAACTTTCTGATGTAACACGTGGCGAGACGAAAACTCAGGTGGGCTCTGAGTTGACAACCTCGCAAAAGGCCTAATTCAAATATTTTATTATCAATATCTATTTAACTTGGTCTCCATTAAATAACCCAAGCCTTTTGAGAGGGTTGCCTAAATAAAATTGAGTTAAAGTTGTAATTAAATTAGCCTAAATGACAAATATTAGTCAATTTGAAACCAAATAATTAACAACCTTCAGTCTTGGAATTGGAACATAATTTGTAAAATAACGTAAAAACCTTTTAATTAAATTACACCACAAAAAAAAAAGAATTATAGTACAATATATGTTATAGTTCGAAGAAATTAACATAAGGATAAATTTGTGGCTGAGAATTTACGTATAACACGGAGCAATTATCTCTTTAGAAAACCCGCATGCCTTGTAGAGTAGAACAACCAAAGCACACCTGAACCGTGCAATGCGAACGAACTCCATATCTATGGAAATCAGTTCGTGTGCTTTGCTCTGAAATTTGGTGTATAAGGGTAAGTGCTTTTATCTTTGACAAAGTATAATATCGATAAAAACTAAGTATTGATTCAAAGACACAACAAATGTCTACTATATATATTATTGTTAGAGCATTCCAACCAGCATCTATATTTCTATCTCTATAATTACATTAAAAATATTATATTTTCTTTCTTATTTTTAATTAAATAATGTTTTTTATACTTTTATTATTACATTTTCCATCTACTCCACTTGCAACCACTTTCAAAAACATCTCCAAATTTACTCATAAGCAAAGTTTCTATATCTCATTCATTCATAACCACTTACAATTACTCTATATAATATAGAGAACTCGCTGACAATAATATGCATGACCTATTGGGAATGCTCTTACTCTTTAGTTAAATCAAAAGTTGAAAGTTTTTTAAAACATTAGACAAGACATTATAATAACTAGAAAATAACCGTATGTGATAATGAGAACCAAAGATCTAATTGATGGTTAGCTAGCATGCATTTCACACAACCTGCTATGCAGACAAAGGATCATAAGCATACCTGACATGATCCATAGAGCTGGGTCTGGTAGAAGTATCTCTTAATACATTTTAAACTACATGAATAATAATAATAATAATAATAATAATAATAATAATAATAATAAAAACGAAAAGAAGATGATAAGACAAAGAATTTAAAATATATAACAAAATAGAGAGGATGCTGTATATTATTTGGTGTTTTATTGACATAACATAACGCAAAAAACCACATGAGGGAACATGATTTAATGGTACAGACCCTAACAGGTCCTTATCTTTAACCGCAGCCGTGAGTGTCCACTGTCCACACCAAAGGTTGTTCTGGTGAGTGTCCACACTAGAGTTATTTTGGGCCGCACAATTTTTCAGACTTCTATCCTTTTCCTACGACACCTTATTATTTATATTAATTAATTAAAATTGCCTATATTTGCTTCTCCTTTCTATTTTGAGTGGAGAAATTGGTTAGAAAGTAAACGTCACTTTTCTTGTTTATTATTCATTATTAGTGAAATAAATGTAAAATAGTCGTTAATAGTAAGATTAATAATGGAGATTTAAAGTTGTTTACTTTGAATGTATTATCTTTTTTTTTTTCAGAAAATATTTTTAAAATCTGAATAAAGCATGCTATATAGGAGTTGAATTCGCACCACTTATCATGAATAAACATCTAATGCCACTAGGCCAAAGGACGAGTGGCTATTACAGTATACTAGCATATTGTTGACCCGATTGTGAGAAATTATTTGTTATTAATTATTAATATCTACAATAATAATATATTTTTGCCAAAGTTCCTGCTATCCATACCGGGACTTTTGTGACGAGAGTTATGCTAAAATATGGATGTGGTCATAAAAGAAATTTATTAACAATGGCAAGTACCTTTATTTAAAAAGAATAATAATAAAAATAACAACTTAATTAATTAATTTATTTATTTATTTAGTGAGTTAGGTTGGCAATCACATTCATCAATGAAGTTGCGAGTTAATGATAAATATATCGTGTTGAATGAATTTATCTTATCGTCTAGAGAGTAGGATATATATAGAGGCAATGATGGACCGTCTTTGAATAATGAGGTTTTTGTCTTCATGTTTTCCTAATTAAATACATGGTCCCCAGTAAGCTGACGTACAAACAAACGGCTTGGCTTGGCTGAGTCGATGTGGACTGCCTTTGACATAACAAGTGACTAGTTGGCGACCCATCATTCAGATAAATAAATAAATATAAATCAACAAATAAATAAATGATGAGCAAAATTCAACACAAACACGGGATAATGTCTTTTATCTGAGCATCTCCATCGGTGTTTGTGTGGGCATTTTTGTTGACATAGAATGATGCAAACAACGTTTATGGGTAGAGACAAATGTTTGTGGAGGTGTTTGTTTGTGTTCTCAAACGTTTGAAATGTGGGTTTGTAGTGGCCCCACTACAACCACTACACACAAATCATATTTATAAACACACACACATATATATATATACATATTTATTATATTTTAATAGAGTTTAGATTGGCTTATGGGTGAAGGAAAAGTGAGTTTTTTTTTGTGAAAAGTTTAGATTATGATGTGGCGATGAGGTGAATGCTTGAATTGGTTTATGGGTGCGTATGCTCTTACTGGAAAAATAATAGATATTTCTAAAAGCAAAAAAGGTTTTCTCTTTTATAAATGTTAATCATATATAAGTAAAGCTTGGTTATTTGCTACAACAAGATAAAGTTTTACTAGAATATTCACTTTTGAAGATCGAATATGCAATAGTGTTTTTAAAACCGGGTCGTCAATGGCCTATTAGTAACTGGTTTTTTGATGGAGCTGGTCTTAGAGCATTCTCGTCCAACCCCTTATTTTGTGTGAGGGGTGTTTTTATAATTTAAAGAGTGATTCAGGGTGTTGTGAGTGAAAGGTTTTTATATTTTAGAAAAAGTAGTGATTTTTTTGTATATTTGAAAATTTACTGCCCATCCCCTATAATTTTTTAATATATTTTGAAAGTGGTTGTGAGTGAAGGAAAATGAAAAGGTAATGATAAAAGGTATAAAAAGTGTTATTTATTTAAAATAGAGAAAGAAAATGTAATGAGTTTAGTGTAATTTTTGATTTAAAGATAGGGAATGGGATAAAAATGCTCTTATGAACCAAAAGATGTAGTAAGTATTTAATAATTAAAAAGTACAAAAGATCGTATTAGAATTAACTTAAACCGTTAGACGTAAATATAATATAGAAAGCTTCAAAGTACGAAATATAGACGGTTCTTTTGCTATTGTGAAGCCAAATAAATTATAAGGGCTATGTGAAAAATAAATAGTTACACAAATATAACAATTAGCATGGTGTATGAGTGATTGGGTAGTACTCATACAATTATAACTTTTAAAACTTGGGGGACTCGTATAATCATATTTAAATTTTAATATAACTTTAGCTTATTCTTGTCTTACATGGCTTGAATAAAAAAACTTTAACAAGATGTTTTTTAAAGGTTTGTATTATAAAACAAAAATAAGGGGCGACCTACGGGAAGCAAAAAGGCCCTTAATTACAAGGAAAAAGAAAGAAAAAATATTATCTAACCAAACTAACACACGAAACGACTTATAATGAAAAATTAACAAAGTTGAATATGCACTTAAACAAAATTCCTATTTGTAGAATCTTTCAGTTGTCCTCTGTTGTTCAAAAGTCTCTATAGAGAATTATGTTTTGTGTGACCTGATCGGGTTCACAATGCCCGAATAATTGTTTGTTGTTTCAACCATTGAGCCTAAAAAACCATTGTTAGTGGTCCAATCTTCCCAAACTAAAATGATGAAAGGCCCTGTCTCATCGAGGGTGAAGGGATAAGAGCTCATAGCCAAACAAAGTACGTAATGTTCATCCAGATACTAAGGAATGTTATTGGAGAATTATATACCGATTTGAAGAATATTATATAAGAGTTGACGAAATATATACTAATCGATGATGAAGACCAATGCGAATAACATGGAATGTTTATCAAAAACTGGCAATTAGTACTATAATTGTACCGATTAATATTTAAAAAATAAAAACCACTTTAAGTATGTTTAATCATTTATTCTTGTTACTTGAATTG
Source organism: Bidens hawaiensis (assembly GCF_021521415.1). NCBI lineage: Eukaryota > Viridiplantae > Streptophyta > Magnoliopsida > Asterales > Asteraceae > Bidens > Bidens hawaiensis. Next base: position 562,451 of record NW_027492158.1, read on the forward strand.
GATTCTCCTTTTAATAAAGCAGAATATGTTATCACATTTTATATAAAACTAGAAATGAGAAATGAACCCAAACATTTAGGACGCGTATTTGAGAGTTAATGTGACTTGTGTTATTAGTTTTAAAACTTTTCATGAATTTTGGGAGTATGGTGAAGTGATTGTAAGAATTCGTTTACCCAAATTGAAATAGAATATATTGATATATATGTATTCTAAGAAATATAGTAATTAGTATGATTAAATTATCAAAGGGGCTTTGATATAATGGTATCATGATATTGGATAAGACTATGTTTTTTTTCATGTGAAGAGGGTTTAATAATGTGGATGATAAGAATATTATGAGAATTAAGCTGTTTAAAAGAAAAGGTATGTTCAAGTTAAAAGTTATAGAATTACCAAAAATATAGTAGAATGTTTTATACTACAAGTCGGCTATTTAGACAAGTTTAAAATCGTAATTGTGGTAGGCATCTCAACTAGTAAATCTTTACTACATATAAAATCATAAAGGTATATCCACAAACCCCAATAATACATTTTTGTTAAATTAATAAGTGCAAGAGCCCTTTCGATGTTATAGAATGATTTTTTTAATGACAAATCTAACCCTACTTTTAAGTTATATATTTTTGTACAACAATAAAACATGAACCCTTACTCCTTATAAAAATTAAAGCTTCTGATACAGCAAGAAAAATGTCATGGTTACATACACTCTAAATACATTTTAAACTTTTTTTTGTTAATTGTTTATTACATTTTGTTTAAGATGGTATCTTTCTTTTATTTCCAAACTTTTTATTTAACATAATGTTTATAATTTTTATGTCGTAAATATTTTTTTAATTAATTGTAACTTAACCCGATGTAGAAGTGCACATATTGGTTTCAAACTTTAAGGTTGAAACCCGTTTGGTTTTGTAACTTTGTTAAGAAAAGTTAAAATCGGTTTATATTCGGTTTCGGTTTGTGTTAAAACCGGTTTCTTGACCGGTTTACGACCGGCTTTTGACCGTTTTGCCGGTTTTTGCCACTAGTTCTTGGTTCGGCTAACCAGTTTGAAACTAGTTTTGGTATAGATAATTACAAATTGGTTATGAACCTAAGGTTTCAGTCAGTAACCCAGTCCAGCTTTTACATAATCAATTTCAAATCGGTTCGTTTAACATTTTTTTTTCATATTTAAGATGGGCATGCACCAGGAAACTGATATATGCCACCCAAAATGTTAAATCATCCAAATCTCCCAAACTGCAGAGCAAATAATCCTCATTTTCATACCTCTGTTTTTCCCCAAATGCATCATGATTGACCCCTGAGATCTAGCAATCTCTTACAATCCTTCCATTCATCCAAACAATCCATCAGCATCTTCAATCCAAACCCCCAATTTTCACGTTATTAAACCACCAATCTCGTTACTATTTCCCATACATTCAACCCATCTCAAAGCCGTTAGCTTTTTCATGTTTCCCATTACCCACACGCCGATCTGACGGAAACATGCAAAGCAATTACACCCCTGTGTCCGTAGACTCCGTTGTAGAATTACAATTGCACGATAATCACGATTACGGATACCAAAACCCTAATTGTAACGAGGATGAATTAGGGCTTGTAACGCCCCGAATCGATCATTTGGATACCGATTATCAAAACCCACATTTTGAATTCGACAAATTGGTTACGGATAACTCGAATTCTGGGATTCATGGTGCTGTGTTTAACCTAACCACAACTGTAATTGGGGCTGGGATTATGGCCTTACCTGCTACAATGAAAGTTTTGGGCTTGGTTATTGGGATAATATTGATATTACTCATGGGGGTTTTGTCTGAAATTAGTGTAGAATTGTTAGTTAGGTTTAGTGCTCAATGTAAGGCGGTTTCGTACGGTGAAGTTGTTGAACAAGCGTTAGGTAGACCGGCTAGAGTGTTATCGGAGATTTGTATTGTAGTTAACAACGCGGGTGTGTTGGTGGTGTATTTGATCATAATGGGTGATGTGATGTCGGGTTCGTTGAATCATATTGGTGTGTTTGATCAGTGGTTAGGTAACGGTTTATGGGATCAAAGAAAGTTAGTTATTTTAGTTGTCGTGGTTCTTTTTCTTGTGCCGCTTTGTGCATTGGATAAAATTGATTCTTTGAGTTTAACTTCGGCTGCTTCGGTTGCTCTTGCGGTTTTGTTTGTGGTGGTTGCGTTTGTTGTGACGGTGATTAAACTCGTTAGAGGTGAAATTGAGTCACCGAGAATGACGCCTGATTTTGGATCGAAGAGGGCGGTTCTTGATCTTTTGGTTGTGATTCCAATAATGTCGAATGCGTTTGTGTGTCATTTTAATTTGCAGCCTATTTATAACGAGCTTGAAGGTCGTTCGCCTCAAAAGATGAATAAAGTTAGTCGAATCACTACTGTTTTATGTGTTTTGGTGTATTGTTCAACTGCTATTTCGGGTTATTTGTTATTTGGGAAAGATACAGAGTCGGATGTATTGACCAATTTTGACCAACCACTTGGGATGGAGTTTAGTACGATTTGGAATTACATAGTTCGTGTTGGATATATTCTTCATTTGGTTCTTGTGTTTCCGGTTATCCATTTTTCATTGAGACAAACAGTTGATGCGTTAGCTTTTGAGGGGTCGGTTCCATTGCACGAAAGCAGGACGAGGTGTTTGACTTTGACTTTTATACTCTTGGCCCTTATTTACTTCGGGTCGACCATGATTCCAAGTATTTGGACCGCTTTTAAGTTTACAGGGGCGACTACAGCAGTGTCATTGGGTTATACTTTCCCGGCTCTTATTGCACTCAAATTAGGTGGTCAGGGGTACGGTTTGACCACCCGAGAGAGATTTTTGTCATGGGTAATGTTGTGTTTGGCGATTATGGTTAGTGTTGTTGGAGTTATTAGCAACATTTATAGCTTGGAAATCGAAGTAGAATAGGTCTTTGATGTTACTCCGATATTGGGTCAACTTGTATCGTTTGTACCGTTTATATTAACATCCCTAGAGAAACATAACTTCTCAGCCTACGACCATAAACTAATAAACATAATTACTAGTAATAGCTATAACTAACACAATGGGTCATTGTGCTTACGAGGCATCATGGGTCACGAGCTCACAAGACATGCAGACGTTGCAAGCCCGGGACCCGTGAAAATGATTGATGCTATTTGACATTTTGACCCCTTATAATTTGAAGAAAACACATACTTTGGGTATAATAGCCCACAGGCCCTTTTCTTTTCTTTTTTTTTTTTGGCATTTTATAAAAATAAGAAATGTCATATTTGCCCTCTTCTCCACTTGGACTTCAATCTACATTTAAATAGCTTCCATCTTCTATTCAAATCATCACATTCTCATTCCATGGCTAAAATACACCAGCCCATTGATTGGTTCTCTTGGCTTTCAAAAACCGGGCTTGACCCTTCGCTTATTTACGAATATGGGATGGCTTTCTCTCGAAACGAACTCGAAGAAGATGATATAGCATACTTCAACCATGAGTTACTTCAAAGCATAGGGATTTCTATAGCCAAACACAGGTTAGAGATACTCAAGCTTGCTAGCAAACAAAAAGGGTTAAGTGGTTCACATCCTGTCTCAAGGCTCGCGATCGCCATCAAGAAAACCAAGAGGTCCTTGGCTAGTTACATCCGGACGTTGGTGCACCGGGATGAGTCCGCTCTGGTCCTAGTTCGTAAGGGCTATGGTTCAAGATGGGAAGGTAATATGTTAAGGAGAAACAAGAGATTTGTGACCTATAAACAATCTACACCTACTCTTTTGCTCACTAATGGCAATCATGAGTCCAATATCAATAGTGTTAGACCACACAACTTTTTCAGCCCGTTGGTTTACCGATATGATCAAGAAAAGAAAGGCGATTATGGTGATGAAGACTCCGGTGGTGGTGTTAAAGAGATTAAATGGGACACCATGTTTAAGAATTTGAAACCCACTTGATCTTTTAGCAATAAGCCCTGTTTATCTATTTAGGCCTCTTGTAAATGATAAAAGATCATATTTATGTAATAAAAATTGTATCTTGATCACCTTGTCTAGATTTAATGGAATTGTGCATTTTGGTCAAGTCAACCCATGCCATGCTTTGAAAGTTCAACGTTCGATTGTTTGGTTACAATTCTACCGGGCCGAAGGGGGTGGTAGGCGTACTTATTAGTCATGGGCCCTTTTATTGTCAGCAATCAATTGCTACTTGGATTTTTGTCATAATAACTCATGAACACACAGTTTTTGTATGTTTTAGCGTTTATTGTTTATTACTATCACTAGCTTTGGTCCATCTTTTAATTAGGGCTAGTTTTTTGAAATCCGTTGAAACTTGCTTAAGATATTTTGTTGTGACAAGTTTTGACTAACACAAAACGTTTAGTTATGTTCGCCTACCGATGATGTACAAAATTGTATAAATATTTTGGCGCGGTTATATGTCTGATTGTAAGGATACATCATGAGAACTATACAAATATTTATAAGTACTATAAAATAAAATACTTTAATCTTAAAGATTGTTTCTTTGAAGCATATAACATAGGCCACATTCATGGCTAGAAAGGCAAATTATAAATTAAACATTAAAATATAAGGCAATCATGGTGATAGTAATGCATGGTGATTCCGTACGTTGAGAAAGGACTGTTAAACCAAACTAAAAACATACGCAAAATATTCAAACATGCATATTAACTCGTATAACATAAGTTCAAATATCTACCAAAAAAAGCCTTGATGGGCGTTCAAAAATTGAATACCATGATGAAGAATAAAACATCAAAACGAGCCTGTCTTGCCGTGGCAGTTCAAGTGGCATCATGATTGCTTGTATAACACGCAGTAGAAATTGTAACAAAAAGATAGTAAATATCCCTCACAACACAAAGTTACTAATTATTAATATATATATGTGTGTAATTATGAATTGTTAATTTATACATTATGAATGTATTTAATATTTACGAACGATCTAACTGTGTATAAAAATTTAAATACAAAATCACAATCTAAAAAATATAGAACAATCAAAAACCAAGTTGGAACCAGTTCAAACTATCAAACCAAACCGTTTTAATGGTTCAACTGACCCAATCAACCTATCCAGTTTTTATGTAATCATTTTTTAAACCCATAGTTAACAGTTCGACCCAAAACTTTAATCAAAACTGGCCAAACTAGATGGTGAACATCACTCATAAGTCATAAACACGACTACATATCGAATTACAATCCCTGATGCACAGGGTACTAAACAACAAAAGTTCAAGAAACTCACAAACTGAACACTTAAATTTAAGGTTCATGCTATATGTCAGCACTACCAAATAAAAATAGCTTGATTACACATCATCGCTAGTTCGCTACATATTAGGCTTCAGTTTAGTCAAGCTGCAACTTTCAAAATTGTGCAGCCACTACCACTTTTCTTGATCAAGTCACACACGAGACCCAAATCTTCAATGACCCGAGCTTTGTGGCAAACGAAACGAACCACCCGCATAAAGCATTTGGTAAACGGGCCTGATCCTGATAGTTAATATCAAGCTCAAGACCGCACTCAAACTACACACACCTGCAAGAAAAAAGAAAGTGAGCCTGAAACAATTCGGGCCCATGCACGTTGGCCCGCCTTGCTTAGCTTGCTCTGTATCATACACGTAACCCGCAAGCATCCCAGAGAATAAAAGAGCACCAATCGGGTTTCCGAGGCCCATGAAATTGAAAATTAACCCAAAATTTTTCAACCCAAAAAGCTCAGATGAAGTCGGGATCATAACACCAAACTGAACACCATAACAGATTCCAAGAAACGCGGTTGCAACATATAGTGTCCCGTTAAGGGCAGATGCGTATAAAAGATATGTCATTACCATGATCACTTGTGTTATCGTTGTCAAGAATGTGCGAGGGATCGTATTTAACCTGAAAAGGCATAAACTTTTAAAATCTCTATCTTTAAAAGTCAAACACACATTAACTTTTAGGATATTTATCATTAAAGATCGAAAAAAGAAACATAAACTTTTAGAATCTTTATAATTAAAACTAAAAAAAAAACATAAACTTTTAGGAACTTTATAATCATAACTAAAAAAAACATAACTTTTAGAATCTTTATCATTAAAACTAGAAAAACATAACCTTTTAGGATCTTTATCATGAAAAATAATTAAAAAACAAAAATAACTTCTACAATATTTATCATAAAAAACCGAAAAAAAACTTCTAGCATTTTTATCATTAAAAATCGAAAAAGTAACTGTCTTTTTGATCATATTGATAATAAAGATTCAAGATTTTACCTTACAAAGTATTCTGAGACAACCCCGCCTCCAAGACGACCAAGAAAATTGCAAAAACTGAACAAACTCAACAATGTTGTCGTATCGTTAACCCCTGCCGAAACCCCAATCTGTGCAAGGTTATTAAGAACAGTAACTCCAGACCCGACACCAAGAAAGTTAACCAACCACAAAAGCCAAAAATCGGCTTTCACAATCGCTTCCCGAAAAGTAAAATCTTCACCTCTTCTAGGTCTTCTTTTCTTCTTAATCTTAGCCGCCCCTTCACCAACAGCAAGAAGCACGTCCACATCAGACATATCCTCACCAAGATTCTGTTCTGAAGGCGACTGAGTCAACAACTGGTCAGTTGCAGTCAGATTGTCTGAAGAGCCAGCAGGCCGGTTAAGCTTCTTGCTTGAAGGAAATAAAGTCATTTTAACAGGAATTGCAAGTGGAGCCATTAAAAGAACCACCATTATCACAATAAACGTATACGATAATGTGTTGCTAAAGGTCAAAACGTCTTTTAGTATTGTGGTGGTTAAAAGAAAGACTGCAAGAACCACACTAGCCCCTTGAGTGAAAAGAAAATGGGCAGTTTCCGAGGGGTCCGCCTCAGAAGCAGGAGTACAAGGTCTAACATAGTACATTAAAACCAAACATATGACGGGAATCCCGAGCGTAAACAGGAGTAATAAAGAAGAAGCCGATCCTTTTAGAACCATGGTGTAAACCTCGGTGAAAACTGCAGCACTTAAGCCAACATAACCTTTGAGAATACCAGCAACGGTTCCTCTACTGAGTGGAAAGTTTCTCATGTTGGTAATGAGTACGGCGGTCCCCAACCATGCACTGCTGTTAGTTGCAACAACAAGTGCGAGCCACAGCTGAAAAGAACATGAAAATTGCAAGATATTAAAAAATCTTTGGAGTTATAGTCATGCTAACGTATAGAAAGGTAAGTACTTGATTACTTGTAGTTGAAGAAACTAAAGCTATAAATGGTTATTATGATACATAACGTTGTCAAAAACGAAACCAAGATGGATAAAGAAGTAAAGAACCGTACTTTAAAGAAAAATCAATCAAGATGCTCTGTATGAGAAGATACATATACAGTGTTGTAACATTTGGCCCCTCATAACAAACAACCAATATGGTCTGTATTGCCCTCAAAGAGCTTCCAAATTTTTTTCTGGTTACTCGAGTGGATACTTCCCAGAAGGTCACTCATCTCATCTACTGTTAATGCGCCTAAAACACGTCGATGGTATTTGAGGCGGTCATTTCTTATAACCCGACATCTCCCCTGTCCATGGCCTACATGGGATTTACCTAGGGTTGTTACAAACTTACTAAAAAACTGCTTATTTCATCCCAAGAGTAAGTTTTTAATTTTGAATCCATATCGAAGGGCTACTTATTTAATTGTTTCAGAGTAAAGGTAAGATTTGAATTCAAACTTAAATAAGCACTCTCAAATTGCATACCACAGTTCGAAAACAGCTTATTTCACCCTAACATAGGCATATAAACATCAACACTTTCTTACTCAAAAAGTGCCATCAGCTTCAAATAACACAAACCAATCAAGATTATGCATATTTTCAGCTCATAAATACACTAAAACACATAAAAATGCCTACCCAATTCAAGATTCTGCATATTAATGACTCACAAACCCTAAACCTACAAATACTTCATAGAGATTGCATCTTTAACCTCATGATCACAAAAAGGTTAAATATTTTCCACAAAAACAGTAAATTTAACCAAAATACTTACAACCCTGAACCTATAAACAGTTCAAACAGAGTCAATACACATAAAGATAGCATCTTCAACCTCAAGATTACATAAAGCTTGAATCTTTTCAACCAAAACAGTAAAATTAACCAAAACACTTACAACCCTAAACCTACAAACAGTTCAAACAAAGTCAATTCACATAAAGATATCATCTTCAACCTCAAGATCACATAAAGCTTGAATCTTTTCAACCAAAAACAGTAAAATGAACCAAAAGACTTACAACCCAATACGGCATGCTGCCAACAGTCTCACTAACAGCAAGCCAGATGACACCATAGCCAAAGAAAGACGCAAGCACACCGACCAAAAGCACAACCCAAGGCGGGTACTTATTGGACGCAATTCCAGGCAGAATCCCAACATTCTCACCCAAATCATTAGCCACACCAAGAATCGTGAGCTGCTGCTGGGACAAACCCAGTACGGATTTCAAAGCATGTGAATACAGAGGGAAAGAGTAGGCGTTGCCGGAGGCGATCTGGACCCACACGGCGGCTGCTAGACCCACCCACGGTGGCCGGCTGCCTGCTTTTAGGGCCGGCATCGGTGGTTGAATTCAAGATTGTGGAGTGTGAAGTGGACTTGATAGATGTTTAGACAGAGAGACACTTGGTGGTGTTTGATAACAATAAAAAGGCACTAGATGTGTTTGGTTTTTATTATTATTGTATTAATAAATTTGTACCTACCTCTTACACTTAATCTAGAGAACCAACCACGTTTTCAAATTGGTTACGGTAACTTGAGATATAAAAAAGAAAATAATACTAATAATATTATTAAGTTTCAATTTGGTGTTTTAAATAATCATTGGAACAAAGTAGCGGTTTGTTCCGGGTTGAAACTTGGAAAAGGTCATATAAACCGTTTTAATAATAATAATAATAATAATAATAATTAGTATTATGTCTTTTTTAATTATGCTCAGTTTGATCATAGACGGTGGAAAAGTTAACTCTTAAATTGACATATAAAAAAGTTGAATGGTTTGACAAACCGATCCAGCCAGAGCGGTTAAGCTTGTTTATGTTTCTCTCTCTAGCTACATATGAAATTGGTTAATATTTATAGTTTTTGCGTAAAATTGGTAATTATTAGACAAGGTTTTTATGTTTGTTTGTAATGTTAAATGAGAATATACCAATTGAAAAAATGAAAAATGTTAGTCCTTGTCAAAGGCCCACTTTGTTAGAAAGATTCAGCAAGGAAAGCGACATGTAGAAGTATAGAACATTTTTGGTTCCTTTTCACGCACCTACAAACCGGTTTGTCAAGGATATTTGTTACAACATTTTTATTTGTTCTCACTTAATTTTTTAAAGGGATGAGCAAATTTGGTACTAGCACCGGTACGGATATCGGTATCGATTTAGTACCATTGTTATCGAATTGGTATCAAAGTTTTGAGTTTCGATATCGGTACGGTACACGTATTACTCGAATTTTACCTTAAATACCGGTATTAGTTTCGAACCGATACCGAATCAAAAATTTCGGTACATGTACCATGAATTTGTGATTTTCGGTACCAGTACCGGTCGGCACCCTCATCCCTAATCCTTAGTCCATTTCTTATATTTATTTATATTTATATGAGTGAGTTTTGTAAATTATATGGTATTGTTACGAATGATTGTAAAGAGGACAGAGAAAATGTTATATGCCATTAAGTTAAATATGAGTTTCTATCGTTCACATCATATAATTTTTTAATATTTTTCGAAAATGATTGTGAACAGAGGAGAGAAAAAAGATAATGATTTTTAATGTAACTATATAAATATGGTAGGAAATGGAGTATGAATGCTCGGAGTTAAGTATTTATTTCATCAACATTTAAGAAGATGAGCAAACATATAAAATTGCAAGTATTATTTCAGGAAAAGAAAAAAACGAGTACACAGTATTTAGATTTTAAAATATATAAATTTGGTTTAGATAAAAAAAAAGTTATGACCAAACTGAACTAGAGGTGCATAAAAAATTCAGATCGGGACTTAACCCAGGGTGCTTCAACCGGTTTCAAACCCGACCCTACTTGAGTTGTCGGTATAGACTAGTTCTAGTTCCTTAAAGAAAATGAACTGAAACTGGTTCCACCACTACCAGATCAAAGATCAAAACACTATCAGCCAAAAACCGATCAAAACCTGGACCTACCCGGAACCAGTTCCTGCCCAACCCAGTTTTTGGACTTTGTTGATCAAAACCAGAACCAATTCCTAATAGCTCCGATTTGTGCACCTCTAAAATCGACATGAATTGAAATATTAAAATATGTTCACTTGGATCATGCGTCATGGTTTAATCAAAACATGCATAGCCCTGTCACGTAAGCAGTGGGCTTTAAATAACTCGCCTTTTAACCCAACTTTTTGAAAACAATAAATAATAATTAGCTTTAATAAAAAGTTACACTTATATAGCCAAACATACATTGTGAAGTTTTGTCATGCTTGTTTTTAAGGTTGAGTTATTCTACAAAGGCTAATAAAAATAGGGAGTGTAAGAAGGCAATAATTAAATGACGTGTCAATTGAGGATCAAAGGAAAAAATGGTATAAAGTAATAATACATATTTTCTCTTTCCACATGTAAGTCACATATTAATTCCTCATCATTTTAAATGTTTATAACTTTTTCATATGATATTAGAAAAAATAACCATAATAACAAGCGTTTTTTATCTTTAATATGAGTATGATTTTGTTATATAAAAATTAAACAAAAATTACGTTATTGTGCCTTTATGCTTACCATTGTGTCTTCCTGTTTGTCATTGTGTTTTTTTTCTTCATTGCGTCTTTCAACTCATTATTGTGTTTTTTTTAATACTAATAACACCGTTGTGTAATAAGAATATGAAAATATAATGAAAAATACCAAAAAATTATCTAATACATAAAACACAATGTTGAATACATACCATATTATCCGGAAGCGTAAAACACAATGATGAATACATATGGCATAATGACTTGAAACGTAAGACATAATGTTGAATACATATAACACAATGACTTGAAACGTAAAACACAATGGAAACTACATATTACACAATTACTTGAACGTAATACACAATGAACATAACACTATTTTTCTCAAATTAAGTGAACGCCACATGTCAATTCCGAACAAAAAACAATGAACATGTTCACAATGACTAAAACATAATGACAAGTAGAAAGATAAATGTTGAGCACAAAGACACAATGACGAACAAAAGACACAACAGTGTAATATTTGTTTTAATTTTTATCTTTAATATGAGTATAAATTGACAATAACCAAAATATATAACACAACGCATAGAAAACCTAATTAAAAAACACAATGAACAATCAGATAGATATAAAAAAATCCACTAATTTTTTTTATTTTTATAAAATATGATATTCATATTAAAGAGAAAAAAACACTTTTTATTATGATGAAATTTTTATTTTTTTAAAAACATCGTATGAAAAAGTTATGAACGTTTTAAACTGATGGGAGAATTGATACGTGTCTTGCATGTGAAAAGAAAAAATTATCATGAGTGGCTTGTTACCTTAATGGCTTTCTCATCAATTTTTATTCTTAAATTATTCTTCATCATCCAAATTTAAGATTAACAAATTAAATTTGTTTACACCCTTCTCATTTTTGTTCTAATTTGGATTTTAATGTTATCTTAATTTACTATTCCAACAATGAAGAGGTAGGTCCCAGCAGAGCCCAGTTGGACCCGCAAGACTCACCTTGAAGAGGGACGTTTGCGCAAGGACCAACTGGTTCCGCAGGACCCACCATGCTCAGAGATGATGACCTTACGCGCAGTACGCCAGCTGTTCCCGCAGGGAAAGCCTCCCAATGGTGAAGTACCCCGCCTGTCCCCGCAGCTGCGGATACAAGCCATCAGGGAAGGCTACCCGCACTAATAGCAAGGCTACACGCACAAGGCACTAACTCAATAATTCAGTGTCACCTGAAGGAATGAGCAAGGCGGGAATACTCCCGCCCAAATGAGCCAGTCCGTAAGGGATAAAGTTCAAACCGTATTCAAGTACGATGGGAATCTGTGGCGCATCCGCCACAGCATCCTTCCACACCCTGCTCATACCAAGCATCACCATCCCGGACTCCGGAAAGCGGTAAACCGGAGTCTGGATCCGGGAAATCTTGGAGAACCATTCCGCCTCCTGGTAGTTGGAGGCGTGAAGGCTGGGGAGAGCTCTCCCGTTCTTAAATGTCATCGCTATAGGGACGACACGGGCAGAGATGTAAAAAGAACTCCCGCTTCCAAGACCGAAGACTGCGCTCGGTAGCGCAGATCTTCAAACCCTTGATCCGGGTGACCAGGGTATACCAGCCTTGGATACACCTCCAGGAGTAGAAGGTCATCAGGCGGTCGACGTGGGGATCCACGCCAAGAATGAGGCACACCCACTCAAAATGGCGGATCTTGGCGATCGCCATTGGGTGTACCTCGGTCAGGTGCACACCGTGTCTATCCAGAACACGGTATACAAACTTCGTCAACGGGAACCTAAGATTCCCATAGACGAAGAAAGCGTCATATACCCCTATTTTGCCCTTGGGGGCATCGTACACCGTCTGGTGTGGCTCCGGAAACTCAGGCTCGAACGGCTCGAGCATGAACTTCCGGACGATGTACCGGTAAAGCTCGATGGGAAGAGCACACTGGCATTCGCCAGCAGTGCTCTTATCGTCCTTATCGGACGTAGACGTCGGGTTCTCGACATACAAGTCAGACTCCTCGACGGTAGCTTCTGGATCATGAGTAGACATGTTTTGGAGGTAAAGAACGATTTCAGGATAATGCTCGACAGAAAGTTAGTATTCGCCGGAAATCGCTTAGAAGAAGAATAAAGAAGTGAAAGTGTGGATTACCGTGAACCCTCTCCCCCTTTATATACTCATCGCAATGAATGCGATGAATTTAATGCGGATGAGAGAGAAAAGAGCTGGTGCAATGAAACTATGACACGTGGAAAAAACAAGCTGGCAACAGCTGTTGACGGGACGCGCGCCGTAAAATCCGCACCCACGCGCCCGAAAAATCGTGTCCACGCGCCTGAAAAAGCGTCTGGAATGACCATATACTGTCACGTCGCCATAACTTCTTGCACGTCCTGACACTGTCAGAAGAAACCGTCGGACGACGTTTCAACAGTTTGGACTGTTCTTATCCTTTCACCAACTCTTCGAATTTCAAAAAGATTCAAAAGTAAGCGGGACTATACCCCTTACCTTGGCAACCAAGTAACTATAAGACAGGTGCGAGTACAGTGTTAAGGCAAAACCCTTCGCATACTTAGCACCTGCAGGGAATTGAAGCCAGGAATACCTTGGAAGTAAAGTAACTATAAGACGAGTGCGGGTACAGTGTCAAGGCGAAACCCTTCACATACCTAGCACTCCGCAGGGAATTGAAACCAAGAAGGATCTTCTGGGCCATGCTTGCGGAAACGGGAATAACATCCCCGCATAGCGGGAACGTCGAGAACTAGATTGTTTGAAGCTCCAAGATGGAATTGGTTGTTTTAACATAATTGATCACTATGTTCAAAACTACCAAAACCTCATGGAGAATCTACACAAGTGGAACTCAACGCTCCTGACTTGCGAGGAGGTTACACACCTACCCGCATCATACCCAAAGATCAAGCAGAAAAGTCGGGAATTTCTGCGTGACATTAGGGAAACCGCGGGAAGAATCCCCACGGACAACCTTAAAACTAAATCCTTTTCAAAACCCCTTGATTAAGTCCAAAGTTCACCTCACTTATTAACAATTCATGAGAAGAAGATTGGACTGGGGGGACTTGAAGAGGTAGGTCTCAGCAGAGCCCAGTTGGACCCGCAAGACTCACCTTGAAGAGGGACGTTTGCGCAAGGACCAACTGGTTCCGCAGGACCCACCATGCTCAGAGATGATGACCTTACGCGCAGTACGCCAGCTGTTCCCGCAGGGAAAGCCTCCCAATGGTGAAGTACCCCGCCTGTCCCCGCAGCTGCGGATACAAGCCATCAGGGAAGGCTACCCGCACTAATAGCAAGGCTACACGCACAAGGCACTAACTCAATAATTCAGTGTCACCTGAAGGAATGAGCAAGGCGGGAATACTCCCGCCCAAATGAGCCAGTCCGTATGCTTCTGGAAGATCTTTTGTACTATACCTGCCAAGGTATGGACAAAATAGACAAGATCTGACCAAAGCAGCCCATGAACCAATCACAGGGTGACAGCTCACCGACAACAGTACGAGGAGCATGCTCTAGTACTGTTTGTCACTATTAGCCGCTGCCTACTCACCAACCCTTGTCGTGGCACGCACATAGCCTGCAGTTGGTGGAAAATGAATAGTACACAGCCGGCCTGGTCACTATCAGCCGCTGCCTACCCACCAACCAGCATGGCACGTGCGTAGCCCATAGTTGGTAGAACAGGAATATTATACAGCTGGCTGTACCTGCTTGGAAACCTACCTTCGGCTATAAATACTCCAACACCTTGGAACGGTAGGATCATCTGGTATTTTACCTTCACTAGCTATTTCTCTCAATATACACTTATATTCAGAGCAATCTAGTCTGATTCTCACGCCGGAGGGTGGTCACAAGGAGGAACCCCCCCCCCCCTTCTCAGTGACGAGCTCACGGTGTCTGTTTTGCAGGTTATCTAAAGAACATCCTTCTTTGCCGGACCTAACTCTCGTGGGAAACATTACTTAACCCCCAGATTATCCATAATCTACTCGGGGTCACTTAGTATTTCTTCAAACAACTAACAGTGCCATTGTATTTAGTATTTTAGGTATAGTATTTAATAAATTTAGGTGCTTTGATCTTGTTCTTTTTTGGTTGGGTTCGACAGTTTTGGGCCATTACCAAATATCGATTATTGGGTTTCAAAATCTTGATTCGAGATGCGTTTTTTTTTGCTCACAATAAGTTTTGTGGGGCCACAGTTATTCTTGGGCCTAGTTCTGAGATGATTTTGTGAACGACACAATTCAATAATTGAGCAAATACCTAATTATTAGAGAAACAAATATACGTAAGATTCGAATCATGATTCCATAATTCAAAAAAAAAAAAAAACACGAACACACATAAAAATTCGCAATTGAAAGGGTAAGGGGTGTCTGGTCGAATCTAGGTCGAACTCAACGGGAGCTAACCCGACCAAACTGAACCGCATTTATTCCTAACAATGAGCTCATCCATGTTTTTCTTTAGGCATCAGATGTTAGAAGAGTGATATGGACGGAAAATAAAGAGCGTGACAATGATCATTAAAAATCAGACTTTGTTGAAAACATAAATTACATATTTGGTTGTTCAATACCAAAGGAGCAGTGCTATAGCAGTAACCCGATGACTTTCTCTAGGGTATGCCATCGGTTCGAGTGCCGTTCGTGATAAAATATCATACGCGAGCGAGAGTTGGGCGATGGGCCTTTTTGGTCGTTAAAAAAAACATATTTGATTGTTGACAATGAATGAAATTGTGTGATATATGGAATATTAATTAGTTCAAAAACACAAAGGTCAATTGAAAAACACACATTACGTATATTAAAAACATAGTCGTTTATCCGTACCCTATATACTTAAGTCTGTCCTCTAAGATACATAGAAGGACAAATAAACCATAGACTTTGTTAATTGTTACAGTTTTATATTGCATGACGACTTCAACATTTAAAGTTTTCATAATACGTATAATAAATTTACGTATTTTGTTATCAACACTTAATGAAATTAATAGTGAACAATCATCAATGATCTATTAGATTCCACTAAATCTATAAACCAACACACATTCAAATAGCTATTAACCAGAAATTAATTGTGCTCTATATTCAACTTTTATTCAAATATCTAAAAATAAAAAAGTATTAAACTACTAAAAATATTCAGTAGCGTTTCCACCATGTCTATGAACAACAGAATTTTAAAAGCAGTCTGTTCAAACCTATACAAAAACCGACAATTAACACCAACATGGCTTACGGTGATCAATCGTCGGCTTTGGACATAACCGAAAGCCGACTAGGCCTCGGTTTAAACTCACCACGCCGTCTCAGCTGGTGCGAAGACGGCCGGATCAACCACGCTAACGCACGCTTCAAAAAATCACCTTCCACAGTTCCATTCCTCACAAGCGAATTCGTCATTGCCGATCTACGCGTGTACAATCTATGCGTGAGATACGACGTCGCATTGTTACTTTGATTACTCAACTTCTTGTGCAAACTACACCGGAACGATCCAGGATGCGTCGTGGGAGAACACATGCACGTCTTCTTCTTCTTCGATGGTGATGACGTCACTGAACGCTTAACGGCCGGTATGATCATTCGATTCGGATACGATGATGACATAATTGATTGAAGGTTTGGGTATTAGGGTTTTGATTTTGGTAAAATAAAACCTGAAGAAACAAACGGTTAGTTGAAGACTTGAATCCGTTTATATAGTAATGAGATTAGATGGCAAAAGGGTAATTAAAGTCATGTTTAAGGGGTTTTTATTTATGAAAGTCGGTTTATAAGTGGGGTCCCAGTAGAGGTGCACAAAAAAACCGAACCCGGAACCGAACCCGAAAAAAATACCTGAAACCGGTTTTTTTAATTTCCGGTTTTTAATACCCGTACCCGACCCTACCCATAGGGTACAGATAGGGTATGCATTTCAGTACCAGAACCCGTACCCGGAACCGGACCCGATTTATACCCGGTAATACCCGAAAACCGAAACGATTCTATACCCGGAACCGGGTTTTTCCAATACCCGAAACCGAGTTTTTCCAATACCCGAAACCGAGTTTTTCAAATACCCGATCTATACCTGAAACTACCCGAAAAATACCTGAAAAATACCCCTAAAAATTGTAACCCCTTAAAAAATCCAATCTATACCCGAAAAACCCAAAATTAAGGTTTTTTCAATACCCGAAAATAGGGTATTCAAATACCCGGTTCGATACCCGACCCCAACCCGATGCATAAGGTTTGCTTTTTAGAGAGAATACCGGACCCGAATCCGACCCGGGTATTACAAATACCCGATTTTCCAATACCCGATCATACCCGAATCGGGTTGTATATCCGAACACAAGTATTTTAAAAACCTGATTTGTGCACCTCTGGGTCCCAGTGGGTTAAAATACCGGAAAGTGTGGGATGAGTATTTCGACCTCACGCTCTTTTGGCTGCGTGAACTTCACGTGATGTTGATAGTGTTTGTTTTCTAAGAAATTATCAAATTAGGAATTGATTTATTGTAAAATAAAAAAGTATCCATACTATATATAATATATTAATGATGGGCAAATTAAAACGCATATTTTAAGTAATTTACAAAATTTAATGCAATAGGTATAACATTTAATATGGACAAAAATGTCATTATAAGATTAAATCTAGTGTGCATTTGAAATTCATCAAAATATTTACAGTTTTCATCTCATAAACTTACAATATTGGTCCTTAATCTTTTACTTATATATTCTTTTATTTTCACTTTTAACCTAATTACCCTCACGATTTTTAAACGTTCATAATTTTTTTCATACGTTAATATTTTTTAAAATAAATGGCATCATAAAAACGAGCATTTTATTATCTTTAATTTAAGTATGATATTGCTATAGTTTTTGAAGTAAAAAAAACATTTTATGCATATGTGTTTGCGGTTCGGCTTTTATGGCTTTAAATTAAACCATGAGCCAACTTTACACGTTTTTCTTCGTCATCGAAAACCAAAACTGAACTGTTTAAAATTAAAACCCCACTAGGCCGAACAATTACCAACGATTATGTTCCGATATAGTTTGTACTTTGATAATAAATTGAGTTTAAAATAAGAATTATTAATCTGCCTATATGCATTCACTTCAAACTAAGCACCAACTAATATGTTACTTAAGATAATCGTAGTATGAACAAAGATAACTTTGGTCACGTAAATGATAAACCTTATTAAAATAAATAGAATGTGAATTCATAACAAGAACAAAGATTACAAAAAATCATATTGGAAATTGGGCTAAACTAAAGTTGTAATAGACGAGTTTACTTATATCAAATAAAACTTTGTTTTAACTATATTTTAACTATATCTAATATATATTATAAAACATATATAATACTAAATAAGTAAATAATTAATATTTCAATATGTACGGTCAGCCCTGGTTTTAACCTTGAAACAAAACTGAGGTCTCACAATTTATGGAATAATGAACACCCATGAATTTGTTACATGATTACCAAAATATGTGTTTCCTGCTGTATCGTGCGGGCACTTTTCTAGTGTAATCATTATACGCGGAAATAGAGGGGCATACGAATATTTTTTAAAATTGGAACTTTGGAATATTGATGTTATCTTTTTACAGTTAGTTTCATTTATTGCTTAGTGATAAAGTAGTATGATACATGTTTAAAAAGTTTTGATTCCATTATTAACTATATTAAATTAAACATGTTTTTAGATACGTGTATCATGGGGTGGTATATAAAAAGGGTATGAGTAGGGAAGAAGGTATGGCTTTGTAACTATTTAAGGAAAATATTGTGAATGAGGATGTTATTTTTGTTTAATGAAGATCAAGATA
Organism: Bidens hawaiensis; assembly: GCF_021521415.1. Classification (NCBI taxonomy): domain Eukaryota; kingdom Viridiplantae; phylum Streptophyta; class Magnoliopsida; order Asterales; family Asteraceae; genus Bidens; species Bidens hawaiensis. Next base: position 581,210 of record NW_027492158.1, read on the forward strand.
GAAAAATACATTTGCGTGTTTAAGAAAAGTGTGGATAGTAAGAGTATATAAGTCGGTGACTTTTTAATTAAACGATCAATGAACGATCACAAAATAAATCTGATGGTTAACTATACGATAAGACCATCTAAAATTAGTGTTATAATCCCTATTGGTATTGGCCGATAATAATCTATATTCATTTTATCACTGCTGGCGGTCCCAAATTTAAAAAAGTTGGCCCTCAATGGTCCCTCATTAAAAATGACTTAACAGCGTTATACTTTTTTCCGAATTTCAAACTAATGTTTTAGGGTTTTTGATCGGAAGGAGGATACGAGTCGATTTATGTAAAATTTTGTTCGAAACAACGCTCCAAAACAACGAAACAATACTTCAATTCGGTTGTTTAAACTTACAATTAACAAAAATCAATTCGTTTGGATCACCGTTTCGAGCTAAGTTTTACATCAATCGACTCGTATTCTATTTCTGAACAAAAGCCCTAAAATAATAGTTTGAAATTCGGAAAAAAGTATAACGCCGTTAAGTCATTTCTAATAGAGGACTATTGGGGGCCAACTTTTTAAAATTTGGGACCGCCAACGGTGATAAAATGAATAAGGATTATTATCAGCCAATACCAGTCAATAGAGATTATTAAAATCTAATAAACCTTGATTGTTTGAACTCTTTTCAAAATTATGGTTTAATCCATCTTTTAAAATGATAACGATGATTTAATAGTATATAAAACATAAACATATATGCATAATACATAAATCGATAAATAATAAGAGGTAAAAGTTCTAAATTATCAACATACACTAAATTGGCTTTGATCAACCAATTTGTTTAGGCTTAAAATACTCGTTGGTTACTATGGATGAGCGTTTTCGGTATGGGTATAGACTGGTACCGGTACCAAGTTTTGAGTTTTCGGTATCGGTACGGTACTGGTACGGTTCGGTACCGGTATTTCCCGAAATTTAACGAAATACCGGTAACATACCGGTACCGAACCGAACATTTCGATACCGGTACCAACTATTTCTGAATTTCGTGATCGAGATTTTCGGAATCGATATTGTTACCATCCCGAGCTCGTCTATGTTGGTTACACTCTTAAGTTCACTTATGAAATCATAGGTTACTTAATAGATATCTTTTTAATTGGTCTATATTAACTTGAGTTAGAAACTATTTTGTTCACCTAATAGTATCTTTTTAACAAATTAAAATTACTATTGTGTTTTTGAAATCTATATTCATATTGGATTATTATACAAACGAAACACCCCTTACACATTATACCCAAATCTTTATTTTATTAGATCACATTCTTATCACCTTATGTATCATTATTTAAATCAAAACTGACTCTTTAATTATCATTGTTAACTAACTCATCTTGTTTATTAAAAACTAGATAAATAATTTAAATAGTTTTACAAACATTTAATATTTATACTTTATAAACGTCATAATCACATAATATCTTCCTAAATAGATGCTAAGTTCTTTATGTTTGCTAATTTAGTCAATAGATTAAGATAATAATTAGCTCAAAACTCCAAAAAAGTCAAAACATTAGTTGATAATCATCATATATAATTTTATAAATATACAATTTTGATCAAATACTAGTAGATTCATTTACCATTAAAAAATAAAAAGTTCATATTAATATTACAATGCAAAATATACATGAATTCTTTACAAGTAGTCTGATAAAAATTTGAATATTATTTAAAAATATCACATGCAACGTTTGGTTTTGGCCTGACCGTGAGCAACAGTGGTTACCGAAATTTCGTAAAAAAAGCATAAAAACAACTAATTTGAAGTTCTACACAGTTTAAAATGAAATCTTCCATATTTATAAGTAAGAGAGAAAACATTGTATTGGTTTAAATAAAGGAATAGTAAATATATATAATCGGGTTAAGAAGATGATAAAATTATTTATATCAACTACATCACTTTATTATCAAGGTGTTTTGGTTGCGTGATTTGAGGGTTTGATTTCGATAACATACCATATTACTTATGGGTATGCGTTAGAAGTTAAGGGTAGACATGTACATGTCAGAACAATTTCATACACATTGCAATACACAAATGCGTTTTACAATAAGCATTAGTTATTTGGTTGGCTTATTTGTTGCTTTTAAAGTCACTTTTGACATCATGTACGCAAGTTCGAGCCCAGCATTAGTTTTTGCCATCACCACTTTGGTGGGATGGTAAAGGCTTTGGCCTTTGGGTGAGAGGTCCAGGGTTCGATTCCTGGCATTGGCGGTATAATGTAAATAGTAGGAGGAAAGCTTGAACATTCAAAAAAAAAAAAAAAAACTAAACTAATGCGTTTTACAAGATCACGTGTCAACTTTACGCGTGATCATTAACAACTAAAGATTAAAGCACCTTTTAAAGATACACAAATCTGAAGGTCAAATAAGATTCACGTATCACTGAAGTTCACATATAAAAGTCAGATGAGAAATTAATGTTTTCATCCCCAATCAAACACATGAATATTTCACTACATTGTTAGCATAAATGACTCTTTTGGTCTCACATATTAAATGATACTTGAATTGAATTAACAAATCTTTAGAAATACTTTTTTTTTTGGCTTCACATATTAAACGATACATAGGCAAATGTTAGCACAAGATTCGGATTCGTTAACGTATTTTACTTTCATGGTTGATGTATTGCAGCCGGACTTGGTGCATATTCAAGCACAAGTTTGGTGTATAATCTCCGATGCTTCTTCTCACGTGCATACAACACCCATAACACCAACGAAAGCATGACTGCAGCCGAGACCGTGGCTAAACCAATGTACACCCATTCGCTGAACCGGTTCAAGTCAGGACAATGGTCCTTGTGAATTTTAGTAAAAGTCTCTCTAACAAAGCTACAATCCAGTAACCCTGTCAGAAACGGGCTGTATTCGGCTAACCCATCGCTCACATTCACTGCAACCGACATCTGTTGATACATCTTTGGAGTCAACCGCCCCGTGGTTGTACAAGTATCATTTTTAGAAACTTGACAGACATAGTTCCTCCATACCTACACATAATGCATCAAATATAAGTCTTGAGTGACAGATATTATACTTTTAGTGACACCTTTTGATGTGTTACTAAATGACATTTTTCTTGTAATGGGGAGCTATTGGGGCGCCAATCATGTCGGGCTGGCGGGTTGAAATGTTCAACCCAAACACGAGCCATATTTTTATTCGTGTCAAAACATCAACCCTAACCTGCAAGCTTAAATTCGTGTAATGTAACCATACACGAATTATTTAACTTGTTTATCTAAATGTGTCAAACGGGTTGGTAGGTAATAATCAAGTTGAAAGCGTGTTAATTGAGTTGGTGGGGTTTAAAGGCTAAGCGGGTAAGTGGGTCTACCCATTTAACTAAGGGATAAACAGGTGGCACGAACCCCAACATTTTAATTAAACAAGTCAACTCAAACACAACCCGCTTTTAAAAGGGTTAAATATACCATCCCGGACATGAACTGTTTAACCCATTTATCTAAATGAGCCAAATTGGTTGGCGTGCGATAATCAAGATGTAAACGTGTTAATTGATTTTGTGGGTTGTAAAAACACGGGTTAAACGGGCCATAAATGGGTTAGCAGGTCGACATGTTTAACTAAACGGGTTAACCAAAAACAACCTTAATTAAACATGTCAACCAAAGCATGAACTGTTTTTTAAACAGGTTAGATATACAACCCAAAACCTGATTATTTCCGTGCCATGTTCGGGTCGTGCTAGAAATTTCCACCCCTCATAGTTAATTTGTTACCTTAGTGGCATTCTTGAATTGGAGTTCACCGGGTTGACATGCTCGACCTGTTTTGTTAGCGGTTAACATGTTACATAGAGCGGGGACCAATGGGCCGGATTGATTGTAATTAAGAGAACGAGGAAATGATGGTCGTGGATTAATGTTGGAGATGTTGTTAATGATGAAATTAACCATATTCACTAACTGATATTCGACATCTTTGCTTTGAGACATGGTTTCTTGAGCCGTTGCATTGTCGACACATGGAAGTATATCGTCTAATGCTTAATGGGCCGTCGGGTTTTCAACCCACTCGTTCATTGCAACACAAGTGTCTCCCACAACACTACAATGGTCATACCAATTAAGTAACGGGTCAAAACAGGTTCAAGATTTAAGTGAATCATTTTTTAGCATAGGTTGAAAGTTAAAACGGGTCAAGCCAAGTAGTGTTAAATTGACATATTAGTTATGATTAGGATAAAAAATAGACAAAATGGCAAAAGACGTCCTTTACGTTTGACCCGATTTTCATTATACGTCCTTTAATGAAAGAAATAGCAAAAGGCATACATCATGTTTCAAATTCCTTTCACGTTACGTCCTTTGGCACTAACCCAGTTAATTTTTTTCGTTAAATATAGTCTTGCGCAAGGCACACGAGGGTAACTTTGTCTTTCCACCCCTTAAGGGACTGTTTGTGTGGATTCCATAAAGTTTGAGCTATGATGAAAATACTTTAAAAAAAATAAAGATAAATAAATATTTAATACACACACATATCTCCGCCCTCCCTCTCACACTCTCTCCTCCCTAACGCTGGGGACCGTATTTCTGCAAAAGAGGATCAGCTTTTGTTTCATTGTTCGGGTCGATAAAAGACCTAGATCCGAGAAGTAGGTCGGGTGTCTCTTTGTCTACCAAAATCAACTTGGTTTCTGTCTCTGACTAGGGTCAATGGCTCCATCTTCATCTTCTCCATAACTAGCCATCATCTTCAAATCATTCGAGTTCTAGGTTGATTGGAGCAGAGAGAAAGGAAGATGAGAGATAGGAACCTCAAACCCCCGATAAATTAGTCCAAATCTAAGATTTTGGGTTTTCTTTAGAGAGAGAAATACCTGCAATTTGGGGGGTTTTTTAGAGTGAGAGGGAGAGAAGCATCTGTGATTTGTGGTGGTGGTTGCCGCTGGAGGGAGGGGTGGGGATATACTGGAACAATGGTGGTGTCGGGGAATACGAAAACGATGGCGCCGGCGGTACAGTTTCAAAATGGGGTGTAGGCGGTGGTTACGGTGATGTTTCTTTGCTGGCGGTAGGGTATGAAGGGTTTTGATGGATCAGAGATGTGAAGGTGTTAAGGATATGGATCAGAGATGGAGAATTTTAGAGATAGAAGGAGAGAGAGTAGAAAGGGATAGAGATAGAAAGGGACGGTGGTGGCGATGGAGGTGGAGGAGCGTGGCGGTGATGGAAGTGAATGACGGTGGCGGTGATGGAGGTGAAGGACGGTGGCGGCGATGAAGGTGGAGGACCGTGGCTGTGATGGAGGTGAAGGACGGCCGGTCGGTTGTTGGGGTGAGAGAGAGGGAGAGAGTATATATATATATATATATATATTAAATATTTATATTTATATTTTTTTTGGCTCAAACTTTATGGAATCCATACAAACAGTCCCTTAAGGGGTAGAAAGACAAATTTACCCTCGTGTGCCTTGCACATGACTATATTTAACGAAAAAAATTAACTGGGTTAGTGCCAAAGGACGTAACGTGAAAGGAATTTGAAACATGATGTATGCCTTTTGCTATTTCTTTCGTTAAAGGACGTATAATGAAAATCAGGTCAAACGTAAAGGACGCCTTTTGTCATTTTGTCTAAAAAATATTATCGCAGTAATAAACAAAATTTTCTAACAAAAATTTCTTTTCGATCCAAATTTTAGAATGGGTCAAAACAGGCTGGGTCGGGCTTGTGACCCAAAAAACATTTTTTTATCAAATTCTTTATTTTTTTAATTAGAAATTGATTTAGTATGATAATAATAAACTGAATCTTTGAACAATTTACAAGGTTGTGTGAACTAAAATAAGACTGTTTTTTATTTTAACCCGTTTAGATAAACGGGTTGAAATTAACAGTGCTAGATATACTTTAAAGAGATGAGACATTAACATACTTGTGGATTGCAAGAAACATGCCACATAATATCAATGTAGCTGTGACAAGAACCGAACCTAGAATCACCAAGCTGCAATGGAGATTTAATCAAGAAAACAAGATAAAATAAGATCTTGACTAAAGAAACTAATCATGATCACTTACATGTATACAAGAACCTGTAACCCGAGCATGGAGAACACTAAAAGAATTTAAGAAAGTGAGTATTTAAAACAAAATTTTCAACTTTGACAGAAAAAGTGTGGATCTTTATGCTTACAAAAACCAAGAAGAGCTACAAGAAGCATAACCGCAGCAATGATTATAAGAGCAAGCCTTCTGCAAAAGACAAACAACATTGTATTCAGGTGTGTCAAGCGTGTCAGGTGGTGGATTGACGAGTTGGCAGGTTGAAATGTTCAACCCCAAAATGACCCACAGTATTATTTATGTCAAGAACATCAACCCTTACCCGTACACACTTTGTAATCTGAGCACGACCCCTTTAACCCATTTGTCTAAACGTGTCGAATGGGCTGGCGGGTTGATGGGTATGATCAAGTTGTAAACGTGTTAATCGGGTTGATGGGTTGTAAAAATATGGATTAAACAAGTTGATGAGTCGACCTAGGTTAAACCGGTCAACTCAGACACAACCTGCTTAATAAGCAAGTCAACCCGAACACAACCCTTATAAATAAACAAGTCAATCTGACCACGTTTAAATAAACAGTCAACCCGACCAAGATTAAATAAAGAGGTCAACCCAAAGATGACCTGTTTATCTAAACTGGTCAACCCATACATGACCTGTTTAAATAAACAGGTCAACCCGAACACCATGTGCTTAAATAAACAGGTCAACCTGAACTCGACCCATTTTTTAAACATGTTAGATATGCCAACCCAAAATCTGATTATTTTCGTCTGGTGTCTAAAATTGCCACCCCTAAATTTGGTATTCACTTACACATCCTTCAAAACATGTTTGATATCTTTCTCATTCTTTCGGGTCTCAAACTGGAGGTTCGATGCAGCATCATTGATCTTTTTATGAACTCTATCGATGTCGGTTTTGACATTTGAAGGTAAAGAAACTTGATCTATTTCAATATCTTTTGCTGTAGAGAGAATAGAAGACACATTTTTGAGGTTGTAAACCGTATCATTGGATTGACTAACGACATAGTCTAACGTGTCTGTTGTGCTCTTGTGGAACTTCCCTTGACCCGTGTACAACACGACACATCCAACACTGGAATAAAAATCACACCACCAATTAGTGGTGTTCACGAAACCAAAATAACCTAACTGTAACCGAAACAACCAATGCAACCGAACCAAAATAACCAAGCTATATAGAAAACAACATATTGGTTTTATGTTATTTAAAAAACCGATTTTTCAGTTCACTTTCAGTTTTGCTATAAAAAAACCGAAAAACTAATTTTTTTAAGTAATTTATAAAACAACAATATGTGTTGTCCCAAAAAAATTTAGATCCAAAGGTGAAAAAATCAATTAATTAACAGAAAAACTAAGGTCAAAGTTTCAAGCCTGAATTGATTATTTTGAATGTTTTTATTGGGCCCAATATTTCGAGCCCAGATGATAAAGTGAAAACTGAAACCGAAACAAAAACCAAACAGCTTTTAAAAATCTAGAAACCGAATTTTCGGTTTTTGAATCAGTTTGAGTCCAAAACCAAATTTGTAAATGGTATCTCACGTGGCCGAAATGGTGAAAAGGGAAAGAAGACAAAGACAAAGCGCGTATGTGGTTTTGGAATAATGATAATGGTTTCGCCTGCAGCAGCAGTAGCAGCAACATATCAGGAGCAAAGATACACCGGATACAATGAACCAGATCACAGCAATGGCAAACAGGGGGGCCGCAGTAAAGGATACCGACTGTTAAAACCAAAAGTAAGGTAGTTAAATAATCATAAAACTAAAGTAAATATATTCCAAAAAGTCAAACAATCTTGAATGCCCTGCCTATACATGCATAAATTTTGTTTATACAAAGGAAGATACCAAATGACTTGCTTCAACGTGGAGGGATATCATTATTTATCAGAGTCAAAGATCAGAATATATGAATATCAAGCTAAATTTGAAATTTGATATATCTATTTTTATTTTAAAGACAAAATGGCAAAAGACGTCCTTTACGTTTGACCCGATTTTCATTATACGTCCTTTAATGAAAGAAATAGCAAAAGGCATACATCATGTTTCAAATTCCTTTCACGTTACGTCCTTTGGCACTAACCCAGTTAATTTTTTTCGTTAAATATAGTCTTGCGCAAGACACACGAGGGTAACTTTGTCTTTCTACCCCTTAAGGGACTGTTTGTGTGGATTCCATAAAGTTTGAGCTATGATGAAAATACTTTAAAAAAATAAAGATAAATAAATATTTAATACACACACACACACACATATCTCCTCCCTCCCTCTCACACTCCCTCCTCCCTAACGCCGGCGTCCGTATTTCTGCAAAAGAGGATCAGCTGTTGTTCCGTTGTTCGGGTCGATATAAGACCCAGATCAGAGAAGTGGGTCGGGTGTCTCTTTGTCTACCAAAATCAACTTGGTTTCTGTCTCCGACTAGGGTCAATGGCTCCATCTTCATCTTCTCCATAACTAGCCATCATCTTCAAATCATTCGAGTTCTAGGTTGATTGGAGTAGAGAGAAAGGAAGATGAGAGATAGGAACCTCAAACCCCCGATAAATTAGTCTAAATCTAAGATTTTAGGTTCTCTTTAGAGAGAGAAATACCTGCAATTTGGGGGGTTTTTTAGAGTGAGAGGGAGAGAAGCATATGTGATTTGTGGTGGTGGTTGCCGCTGGAGGGAGGGGTGGGGATATACTGGAACAATGGTGGTGTCGGGGAATACGAAAACGATGGCGCCAGCGGTACAGTTTCAAAATGGGGTGTAGGCGGTGGTTACGGTGATGTTTCTTTGCTGGCGGTAGGGTATGAAGGGTTTTGATGGATCAGAGATGTGAAGGTGTTAAGGATATGGATCAGAGATGGAGAATTTTAGAGATAGAGAGAGAGAGTAGAAAGGGATGGAGTTGAAGGACGGTGGTGGCGATGGAGGTGGAGGAGCGTGGCGGTGATGGAAGTGAAGTACGGTGGCGGTGATGGAGGTGAAGGACGGTGGCGGCGATGGAGGTGGAGGACCTTGGCGGTGATGGAGGTGAAGGACGGCCGGCCGGTTGTTGGGGTGAGAGAGAGAGAGAGAGTATATATGATATATATATATATATATATATATATATATATATATATATATATATATATATTAAATATTTATATTTATATTTTTTTTTGGCTCAAACTTTATGGAATCCACACAAACAGTCCCTTAAAGGGTAGAAAGACAAATTTACCCTCGTGTGCCTTGCACATGACCATATTTAACGAAAAAAATTAACTGGGTTAGTGCCAAAGGACGTAACGTGAAAGGAATTTGAAACATGATGTATGCCTTTTGTTATTTCTTTCGTTAAAGGACGTATAATGAAAATCGGGTCAAACATAAAGGACGTCTTTTGTTATTTTGTCTATTTTAAATACTGGATACAAGAGTTTGTAGACTCAATAGTAATTAAACAAGGGAAACAAGGTAGAAAATGCCTAACCTTTAAAGTATTATAACTTGCGCTACAAGTGGAGTTACGGGGCACATAAGGCCATGAGGTACCCTCTTAACTCCACATAAGAACCACATCACTCTTTTTTCTCTCTTTCACTCCATATCTCCCAAAGGAAATGGTTTATTCTCACTCCTATTAATTGTTAATTTAATATATTGTTCTTTGCCTTTTAACCCGTAAAAAGCATAATCCATGACTCTTTTTTAACAAATTTAACACAAGTGGAGAGTGGTTTAATTCATCTTTAAAGTGTCATGCTATTTTAATTTATGTTGGAGTTAGAGTATACCCCATGGCCTAAGTATTAGACGGAAAGGTCTCGGCGAGCCGTGTATCACGTGGCGAATGCCATAAATTTTATCATTTAAGGCTCTGATTTTAGCATTGATCTCTTTCCTTAATTTGAGAAATTTTTTATTCTTTCCTTTCAAGTCTAAAACACGTAAATCATTGATTGACAATTTAAGTGTTTATTTCGGTCTTAAATTTTGGTATTTAATTGCCATTTTGTTATATCAAATATTTGGCAAAGAACCACATGAAATGTTTCAGTCATTGAGTATTCAATCAATTTTCTTGTTATCCCTATTTTATTTTATTTTGCTCTTTCCGGTCATATTAGACTCATCAATACTCTGCTAACAAATAGGATAACAGAAAACATATCAAATGCAATGGTCACCCCCTTAAAAGTCATATTATAAATTTTTAGCGAACTATATTACGGATGCTTTAGTGCATTAATGTAAACAATTTGAAATTTTTTATGACATTAAGGAACCTATTTCAATCTTTAAGCAAAAAATCAAGTTTAGACTTACAAAAATATAATGCTCGTCACTAATATTCCATCCACCGGTGTAGTATTTGAAATCATTGCTCGGGTCTTTCCTTCGTGTTCTCTTCTAGGCCAAAATCATAGACAAATGGTCACCGCTCCCCGCCGTTTCAAGAAGAATCCGTTCAACTCCCCGATGAACATCACCGAACCCGCCATTAATCACCCCTACACAAGTAAAAAGCAAGCCAAGTTACAAACACATTCCCAAAATACGGACAACACGTCAACACATGAACATGAGAAGAACAAAAAAACATTAAGACCTGAGGATTGTTGCACATGGGGATGAAGAACATGTGGAACTCCATGAGTTAACAACGTGAAGAAGATGGGTAGCAGAAGAAACAAAAGTGATTTTGGAGAAAGCATGATGGTGTTTGATTTGAAACAAACAAAAGTTGGCTGGCTGGCTGGCAGGGTGGGTATCTTAATCTTATTATTAATGATTTAATGATGAGGTGGATCAAACAGCGTAGAAATGTTCGCATAGTTTAATGTTTATGGCCGACCCTTGCCATGGTTGACTCGGGTGGAAGGATCAAAACAAGTGCTAAAAAATCAATGTACTATATATAGATGCCGAGTTGCCGACTATGATATGATTCTTGATTTGTATTTAATCAAATCAATGATTACAATATTGCTTAAAGGTAAAAATAGTTCGAACGTCTTAACGTAAGACTGTCCGTAGTGGACCGTTTTGAGGTTGGAAAACGGTTCAAAACTTCCGGCAACCCCCCCCCCCCCCGGCGTTTTGGGTGGTGTGGTGGGAGTGACTTGGTCAAATAATGGCCAGAATTATAAATTACACAGCGGCGCAGTGATTGTAAGAACATGATATTTTGTTGACTAGGATATTGCTGACTAGGTGAAGAAACACTAAGTGACCCGGTACAGATTATAGATAATCTGGGGGTTAAGTAATGTTTCCCACGGATGAGGTCTAACTGAGAAGGCTGTTCTTCAGGAGACCTGCAAAACAAACACCGTAAGCTCGTCACTGAGAAGGGGGGAGTTCCTCCTTGTGACCACCCTCCGGCGTGAGAATCAGACTAGGTTGCTCTGAATATAAGTGTATATTAAGAGATTGCTAGATAACTGGATATCAGATGATCTTACCATTCCAAGATATTGGAGTATTTATAGCCGAAGGTAGGTTTCCTAGAAGGTACAGCCGGCTGAATAGTATTCCTGTTCAACCAACAGTGGACTATGCATAGGCCATACTGGTTGGTGGGTAGGTTACGGCCAACAGTAACAAAGTCGGCTGCACTATTCCACCAACTGTAGATTATGCACGTCCTACTTACTGTGGATTGTACGCAGGCCATGCTGGTTGGTGAATAGGTTACGGCCAACAGTAACACTATTCCACCAACTATAGGCCGCGCATGCTCCTCAGTAAGGGTTTGTGAGTAGGCAGCGGCTAATAGTGACAAACAGTACTAGAGGGTGCTCCTCCTCGCCCTGTTGTCGATGAGCTGTCACCCTGTGATTGGCTCATGGGCTGTTCTGGTCAGATCGTCTGTCCTTTCCATACCTTGGTAGGTATGGTACAAAAGATCTTTCAGAATCAGACTGGCTCATTTAGGCGGGATTGTTCCCGCCTTGCTCATTCCTTCATGTGACTACTGAAGTAGCTAGTGTCTTGTGCGTGTAGCCCTGCTGTCTGCGGGTAGCCTTCCCTGATGGCTTGTATCCGCAACTGCGGGAACAGGCGGGGTACTTCACCATTGGGAGGCTTTCCCTGCGTGTTCAGCTTGTGTACTGCGCGTAAGATCCTATGAGCATGGTGGGTCCTGCGGGAGCAGATGGCCTTTGCGCAGACGTCCCTGTTCAAGGTGAGTCTTGCGGGACCAACTGATCTCTGCTGGGACCTACCTCTTCACTAGGATACCATGTATCATAAGATACCCCATGATGAAGTGTAATGACTAAACGTGGCCTAATACATGATATTTTGTTAGAATTAGGATTGCTCCATGCTAATAGCTATTTAAAAATCACCACATAATGTTGTAATAATAATAGTAATAATAATAAATTCTTTTATATTATACACAATAAAATTCGGTCCTGAAACAACATCAACAAAAGGCACGCAACACCAATGCAAGCAAACCAACCACAAAATACACAACATTGTAAAGAAAACAAACATAAGATGAAAACCGATACTAACCTGAGAGACCAGAAAATAAGCAACACCCACACACAGAACATGCAACATAAGTGAATGAAAGACATATAATACGCACAAACAATGCCACCTGTCCATCAATGCGTCAACATAAAAAAAACCCGCCCACAAACCTGGGCCCACCTAAATATTGATTAAAAAAAACACATAGCGTTTGCATAATGAAAGACTCGAACCTGTGTTGACAGCCGGTAAGCATAGCACAAAGTAACTACATGACCACCCGGCCAAACCAAGTGTTATTGCTAAAACATAACATAATTTTAATATATACAAACTTAGAAAAACAATTTGCGACACCAAACTCTTCTTTTATACTAATTAGATAATTAGAGGTGTGAAAAGTATCAATACATTATTCTTTATTTACGTCTTATATATGGAAAAATGTATTGTATATGTTGACTATTTAATATATATATGCAAATGACTCAACGGTGTCCAAGTTTGCATATCGTGTTACGTACAGAACATGCAACATAGTTTTTCCAATACCGCAGTACAAGCATACTATCGTCGGGTTACGTGCGTATTATTGTGAAGTCGCGCACGTACAGAAACGGTAACACCAGTTAGTAGAAATACAAAAGTAGATTTTTGAGTTTGTACTTCGTAGGTAGGCTGTAGAAGAAGATACTCTCAACTGGGCTTGAGCTAGCAGTTTAGGTCCAATCCCGGTTTGTCCACTAGAGTTGACTTGACCATATCATTCTCTATAAAAAAGAGGCCCGATGGAAGATACTCTCAATTGGGCTTGAGCTAGCGGTTTACGTCCAATACAGTTATACAGGTTTGTGTCCACTAGAATTGACTTGACCCTGTCACTCTATACAAAAAAGCCCAATTGATTTTTGTCTACTCCCACTCTATAGTCTATACTCTATAGGGTGCATTAGCATATTGGTTTTGTCAACCAAACCGAAAGTCCGAAACTGATTTTGAAACGAACCCAATTAAACAAACGAGCATTGATTCCAATGACGTACGTAACTTTTTTTTTTCTTTTAATCCAAGTGGAAATAAATTGAATCAGGTTGTGTTGTGATGCAATCATAATTTTGAGTAATTTAAATTTATTTATAAAAACAACCATTTAAAAAAATATAATTTAATTATATTTATAATAGTAATAAATTTATTTTAACTTAATAAAACAAATATTGCCATTTGTTGATCGGAACATTTTGGCCATATGGCTAACGGCTAAACTAGCTTTCCTTCGAAGTATTCAGCTTTAAAATGAGCTAACATATAACATAATGATCACTAAGTTGAATAAGTATTTAAGATTGATGTGAGATCCAAGCGATCTAGTAAATTTACAACATGGATACAACTTTTATTTTGATAAAAGTCATGTATCTAATGTTGAACTTATAAATTGAAAATACGCAAAAAAAAATATTGTATTGAATGGACATGTATTCTATACGAATTCTGTAATTAGGTTTATAGACTAATAATTTAATTTCAAACTACTGATTTCTAAGTATTTAGATTTAATCTACAATGATTAAAATTTAAAAATGAGACTTAACAATGTACTTGAACAAAGTAAAACATATTAGGATTTTGGGAACGAGGTACTAAATTACTTGAAAAATTCAATGAAATTACGTGACAAGTTTCAACATTAGAAAAATATATCGACGCAAATTTGATAATTAAAATAAATATATTTTGGTGCTTCTCTGGTTTTAACGGCGGAGAAACACCAAAGTGTTACAAACTGTGAGACAATGGTGAATTTTTTTGCAATGTGTTTCACGATGCAAATGAGTAGAATGAATAAAGAATTTATTACCTGTGAACAACACTCTAGTATTTTTATATGTTAAAGTAAGTTTACAAATGAAAATAGAGATGATTATACATTTGAAAACATAAAGTAGCATTAAAAAGGTGGATACACGATGACATCTTGTCATAAAAACATTTTTTTTTTAATTTCCAATTTCGTCTATCTAAAGTGAAAACGAAACCTCACCCTATTGAATAAAGTATAGAGAAAATCCCTAAAATAATACCTTTTAGAGAGAAGATTCTTAAAATAACTCTTTTTTTTTTAAAAACAATTTAAGATCTGGACTGATAAGACGTATTGGGAAAAGATAAAAATAATGAGGGAGCAGTCCAAATTTTGAAGGAAAGTTAGGTAGGAGACGGGATTTGGAAAAATAATGAAGGTAAAGTCCAAATTATTTTGTAATCTTGGAGCAAAAGTCCAAAATTTTCCAAAACTTTTTCTTTCAAAAAACTGTCTTTAGAGACTGTTTTTTTATGTTTCCTATCTTTCCCGTCCATATTTTCAAATTCTTGGAAAAATATATTTTTTACAATTATACCCCTGAACCACCACCACCATCTGGAACCACCATCACCGACGCCGTCGGCCCCATCCCATCATCACCACCACCGTCACTATCACCATTGCCACCTCCACCGTCAATTTCCGTCGCCGGAGAAAACCACCACCACCATACCCGTCACTAGTATAAACCACCACCACCATACCCGTCAATTTTTGTCACTATCACCGTCACTAGTATAGTGGTACTGTACAAGATTTAATAATAAACAACTAGGCAATTTTAGAGAACTCAAATGCATTATTTAGGTTATGAGAACCAGAGTACTGCCTGTGATGGTCATGCAAATGGAAATATGGAATCTTATGGTCGGGCCAAATTTCATAGACAGAAACATACTTTGCATTATTTAGGTTATGGAATCTTATGGTGGGGGCAAATGTATTAGGACTTCGTCAGCCACTTTGATGGGTATGGTGGTGGTGGTTTTCTCCGGCGACGGAAATTGACGGTGGAGGCGGCAATGGTGATAGTGACGGTGGTGGTGATGGGGTGGGGCCGACGGCATCGGTGATGGTGGTGGTTCAAGGTGGTGGTGGTTTAAAGAAAAATGAGTAAAATCATTGAAGTATAACAGTTATGAGACAGATATACCTTAGATCTCCATTGTCTCTGAAACTTTGTGACGAGTGACCAATCCAATCATTACCTTCCTATGGCCTCCTACCTTGATGGAAATAAAAATGACTCTAGGACTCCAGGTTTCATAACAAGACTCAGAGATGTTGATAAAAAGGAATATTTTATTTTATAACTGTTCTTCCAGAAGGAAGAACTTCTAGATATTTACATAACTGTTCTTCTAGATATTTTATTTCATAGTGACGGTGGTGGTGATGGGGTGGGGCCGACGGCGTCGGTGATGGTGGTGGTGGTGGTTCAGAGGTATAATTGTAAAAAATATATTTTTCTAAGAATTTGAAAATATGGTCGGGAAAGATAGGAAACATAAAAAAACAGTCTCTCAAGACGGTTTTTTGAAAGAAAAAATTTTGAAAAAATTTGGACTTTTGCTTCAAGATTACAAAATAATTTGGACTTTAACTTCATTATTTCCTCAAATCCCGTCTCCTACCTTACTTTCCTTCAAAATTTGGACTTCTCCCTCATTATTTTTATCTTTTCTCAATACGTCTTGCCAGTTCAAATCTTAAATTGTTTTGAGGAAAAAAGGACTATTTTGAGAATTTTCTATTTTAGGAATTTTCCAATAAAGTATATGCAAGACGTATGCTTTAGATGTGGACACACTACGGCTTTTGTGGCCACACTATTGACTTTTTAGTTTCCTCATTTTAACTTTAGTTCTACTAAGTTTAAACACATAATTATTTGTCATGTGGGACAATATGTCACATATACATACTACCTTTGATTAACTTGGCTTCACATGTTGCTAACACGCCGGACGATACACGACGTACACGTGTTCAGACTATATATAACATGTCCATACTTATATGTATTAAAATAACAAACAACCTTTTTATCTGAAAATTAAAATAATAGTTTTTAACTTTTTATAACGCTATTATTATGTTGGGCCCGAACCAAAAATTAACAACATAAAGAATTATGTTGCTTCCTTACCTATTAAGAATGGGGGTTTGGGGTTGTATTCGGCAGTAGAGGCTTCCTCTTATGCGTTTGTGGCCTCGAGAGCCCAATCGTGGGTGCTTCGGGATCACATTTTGCGAGACAGTGGTATATGTGGGATGGATTCTGATTATTCTTGTGCTTTGGCTTGTCTTCGTGATATGATTCCAAGCTTCGATTTTAGCAGTTTCTCTAACAAAGAGACCGCCCCCTTTAAAGCCCAGCATGCATTGGCGAGCACTATTTTTAGTAAAGTTGTTCACGACATGGAGTCACACTTTAACATGACAAGCAGACAAAAAACCATTTTTGAATGTCTACAAGCACCACATGCTCAAGATTTTCTTCTTTCTATCCCTATAGATGGGTTGAGCCAGCATATGTCTCCAGTGGAGTATCGTAGTATCCTTAAGTATCGCCTTATGATTCTTCTATTTCCGGTTGATGAGATATGTCCTGTTTGTCGTAAAGCGTGTTTAGACTCATATGGGGAGCACGCGGTGCACTGTAAAGAGCCCCCAGGGTTCAAGTACCGACATGATCTGGTTAGGGATGTGCTCTTTGATATATTCAGGCGAGCTGGAATTTCTGTTAAGAAAGAAGCACCTGTGAATTTCCTGACTGACCCGTCGGAGGGAAGATCATCTCTTCGACTGGCTGACATTTTGGTGTTTGAATGGATAGGAGGGAAACACGTGTGTGTGGATTTAACAGGGTTTCTCCTTTGGTGGGCTTAGGGAGTAGTGGTTTCGCGGTCGGTTAAGCCGCATTAAAAGCTGCTTCAGGTAAGGTGGCAAAACATGAAAAGGCGTGTCTTGACAACCAACATGTATTTTTCCTTTTGCTTTTGACATTTTTGGTTTCCTCGCGCCTGAAGCTGTGGAGCTACTTACCCGTGTTCAGCGGGTCATGCATAGTAATGTTATGACTCCAAGATCAGCAAATATAGTTTTTAAAAGATTGGGTTTTGCGATTCAAAAAGGGGTAGCGGCGCAACTTGTTGCCCGCTTGCCTTCTGTTTCGATGTAATCCAATAAACAATTAACACAATGATATCTTTATAGGCCTAAAATTATAACTTTGAAATTAATACGTATCATCTCAAGTTATGTATTCACAAACATATCTTCGATGTTTTCAAACACATTTTCATCACATAAATATATGTGAAATATAGCACCTTCATGTGATGTGTATATTTTTTACTCATTACAACCTCAAAACGATTTTTTTATAACATCTACACATCCGCATCAGTGCCTTCTGTAAGATATACGATCACATCACTATGTCACTTGACAATTCTAAATCCATCCAAATATCCCATATGAGTAATCAAACAATTAATGAAAATGTATCATAAATTAACCACTCAATCATCAAGACATCACTTGGCAATTCAAAACCCATCCAAATATCAATAATGACTAATCAAGGTTAGTTTTCCTAATTTTTCCTAATTCTAATGTACTTTATTATATCAATTATATGTTTATATGTAAAGAGGAAGGATCATATAGAAAGTGTTTTTTTGGTGAGAAATAATTAAAATATCCAGGGCAATCAAAATTGAGTAATTAAAAATTAATAATTAAAATATCCAGGGCAATATTGTAAAATCTTATATTTCTAATTCCTGTAATCATGCTCTGTTACGTTACATATTTTCTCGATCTCTTAAGCTATCAATCAGGTGGTTTGAAAATAAGTGTATTTTGTTATCAATATTTCAAGATCGATTATGCTCTCTATCATGCGCCGGAGATCAGGGTATTTTTTCAGAGTTCGATTATAATAAAGGACTTCAATTCCTTCGCCTTCGACATTCAAGTTTTTTCACAATTGGGATGGACAATCCAGTTGAACTAGATACGTATCTCTGTTTTTCAGTTTTTATTGTTCAATTGCTTTGCTGTGTTTAAAGGTTGTAATGCACAAATAACAAATTGTTGTCGATTGATAAAACCTTTGTGTTGTCACAAGAACCAAGCCCTTTATTGCACCAGGCACTAGCCATTCACATGTTTTGTTTTTGCGGTTGTCATGTGTGTTGTTAAGACACACACAATCAATAAGCTGAACATTCAAGTTTGTTAAAACTTGTGTTGTTTTTAAATGTTTTAAACCTAACCTGCAGTTGTGTGTTGGTTACTTGATTCGCATATGCTCCTTGTTGTAATGCACATACGTGCTAACTAAAAACATTAAGGGTTGTGGGTTGTTTAGCCATCATGTGTTGTTATTTACAGATTCATCCTAAATGTAGACTACCACATATTAGGGAGGCCCCGATATTAAGTGCGTGTTATGTTAGAACCATACCTGTAAGATTAATAATATAGATGTTTCTTTTCAAATTTTGTTGTTTTAATTAAATTAGTTTCACTTGTTACATAATGTGGTTTATTTTAATCATCACCTAGTGCTGTTTTATGTTTTCATATGTTACATAATGTGTTTTTTCAGAGCCATTTGTTGAGCAAGATGCTAATGAGAACTATGGTGTTGGTATAGTTCGAACATCACCTAGGTCGGGTATGAAGTATTATACTCCAGATGTCCCACTTTCAAAAAGGCCACAGATCGATATGATATTTCAAACCCTTGATCAAGCTCTTGCATTCTACCTTAACTACGCCAAACTCGATGGATTCACAGTTCGAAAGACCACACAAATAACCAAGCGTGGTTTGATAACACTAAAATATTTTGTTTGTTCGAAAGAAGGTTATAAAACTTTTACTAAAGTTGATACTTTGAACGATCCGGAGGCTTCGGATCCTACAAAAAAACGTCGTAATAGGCCCTCTATTCGAATCGGATGTCACACACATTTGAAGCTTTCCCTTTCTGAAAACAACACATACAAGGTTTATGCCTTTTTGGAAGAACACAACCATCCACTAATCGAGGCTTCAAATTATCAGTTTACGCGTGCAGCCAGACAACTCACATATGTAAAACAGGAAATGATAATGAGTTTGTCAAAAATGAATATAGGACCTGTAAAGGCCTTCAATTTCATGAGAACACATTATGGTGGGTTGAGGAAGTTGGCGTTACTGCTAATGATTGTAAGAACTTCAAAAGGAATATTATTCAGTACATTGGTAAGAATGATGCCCAAATGGTTGTTCAGAGATTGATGGATAAAAAGGAGTATCTGCCTAATTTTTCATGTGAGTACACTATTGGTGATGAGGGAAAGCTTGCTGGTCTTTTTTGGGTTGACGAAGAAATGAAACATAATTACCTTACGTTTGGGGATGTAGTGTCCTTTGACTCAACATTTCGTTCAAATAAGTATGTTTTCCTTACTTATATTTTCAATTATTACGCTTAATTATATTTTCACTTGTGCTGGTATTAGCTTACACTTTTCTATAGGTATGACATGGTGTTTGTCTCGTTCACTGGCATTGACAACCACCATCGCAATATAACTTTTGGCGCGGCATTGTTAGCATCCGAGACTACCGAGTCCTATAAGTGGTTGTTAAAAGTCTTTAAGAAATCGATGGGCAGTGACCCTCGTGTTGTTGTCACCGACCAAGATGCGGCTATGAAAAATGCCATCCAACATGTCTTTACTAATTCGCGACACCGGTTGTGCATGTGGCACATTATGCGAAAACTTGCAGAAAAGGTTATTAATTATATTCAATTATATTAAACACTTTTGTGATACACATGCTTGTAAAACTAACTAAATATGTTTTTTTATCAGGTTAGGAGTAGTTTAACAAAAGATAAAACCTTCAAGCGAAGGATTTGTGACATTATATGGACTGATTAATTGAACCTGCTCAGTTCGAAACTGAATGGATGAAGATCATGCTGGATTTTAATTTAACAGGGCACAAATGGTTGACTGATATGTACTCTATGAGGAGTGATTGGATTCCCGCTTATTACCGGCACGAACCTATGTCGGGCCTCATGCGAACAACATCACAGTCCGAGAGTGAGAACCATTTTTTTGGTCAAGTGTCTAATAGTAGCCTAACGCTGGTTGAGTTCCTAAGTCATTTTGAAACTGCATTGGAATATCAAAGATACAAACACCAAAAGAATAGCCACGACACCTGTGACACAAATCTCGATTTTATCAGTGGTTTTGAAATCGAGAGACAAGCGAACATGATAGACACACGAAACATTTTCAATGATGTACAAGAAGAAATTTATTGTTCTATTCATAGATGTGCGTCTATGGCCGTCTCTCTAGTTGGCGATTTTAGAAAGTTTTCCATTAAGGACAAAGAAGTTGTTGGCAATGTCTTGTTTGAGGTACACGTCATCTTAACTTATGTACATTTGTTAGATATCATATTTGTTTCAACTACATTAAATTTGTATTGTTATCATACTGATATTTTCCTTTTTTTTAGGTGCACCTTAGAGAGGTTGATATGGTTCTCAAGTGTAGTTGCCATAGGTTTGAGCAATATGGGTTGTTATGCAGACATATATTTTACGTGCTCAACTTTTGCGAAGTTAAGGTCTTTCCAAAACACTATGTACTAAGGCGATGGACAAGACAAGCTGTTCCTAGATCATCCTTACGATCACACAATACGAACGAAAAACTAAAAAATGTTCAAGGTGCTCAAGGTGTTGTCCGTGACATCATGGTAGGTGTTGAATGTGTTGTTCAGCGTTTGATAGGCAAAATGGATGAGCTTTCTCTGTTTAGTAAATTTATACAACGATATATGGGTCAGGCAGATGAGTCTACATCCGCATCCCAACCTGAACCCAACAATGACCGGATTGCTAACTTACTTGGAATTAACCAACCTTCTGAAGACATCGTTCGTGTTCAAGTTGGAATTAGAACTAAAGGTTGTGGGTCTAAGAAACGTTTCAGGTCCATTTGTGAGCAGATTACAACCAAACCACCACGGAAACCGAGGACATGCCAAATATGTGGGTCTGAAGAGCACGACAGGCGTACATGCGACAAGCGTCCAAAAAATTAGCCCCTGCCCTACATTATTTACTTTCGTTGTTTCTTTTACTTCCGTTGTTTCATACAACTTTATTGTTTATCTGCATTGATCTTATGTTTTCTGGAATAATATTATTACTTGGTGTTACGACACGTGTTAATTTTAAATCAGTTTCTTCTTCAAATCAAATGTGTTTGCATATTATATATTAAACGTATATGTCGTTTACCCCTTTGAATCAATGTCTAATGATATGTGCCAGTTTAATCTTAGCTCATACTCTATTTTTGTCAGCTTAATTTTTTCGTAACAGTTGATTTTTTTTGTGTTTTTGGACCAAAACTATCAACAACCGGGTCAACCACCAGTTGCATTTTACACAACAACCTTGCAGCTGCATTTTCATCAACTAGTTTATTCGATATCGATCTACGGTTTCCTATGTCATTTTCGCTTACACGCTATCATGTGGACACATTATTCATAGTGCTGAATGGTACTTGTGTGCTGCAAGGTCTATTGGATTATTCATATTAATGAAACTCATATTTTGCACGGAAATAATATGAATGGAACTCATATTTTGCACCACACTTTTACTTTCTGTTACAAAACTTATGAGTACAACAAAAACAATTAATAGTTGCATCATCTATTCTCAGCTTAACTCGGCCAATACTTTGTATTTGTGAATCGTCACATAAACATACTTGTTTTAAACTAATAGCATTATTAATAAACCCCAAAACATAACATTCCAGTTATTCAAAAGATGCGAAAACAGACCAAATTTAAAAAACACTTTTTAATACTTGCATGAATCCGCCATTCTAGTCACAGCGCCCTTTCAACCCTATGATATATCCTTTCAAACACGCCTTTATCCAGCTTCTTTTTAACACTATCGTCCATCCTAGCATACTCACGAACTTCTTTAATCACTTCATCCCTCAAAATGTTAACATCAGCAAGCAACATTTTTGACATATACTTCAATCTCAAATCGTTAAGCTGATTTTTTTGCATCTCAGACTCAGCCGCCAGACCAGTATACCAATCCTTCAATTGCTTACCCTTATACGTTTCCATGCGATGCATTGCAAACACACCGCAGTCGACATTATTATTCAGCGTCCTCCAACCCATCTTTAGACGTGCTTGTTTACTACATCTAAGCCTTTGCGCAATAGGATGACGTATCTCCGCCAAGTAATCACAGAAAGTGTGTTGCTGTTTATAAAAAAAACACTATTAACAACGTATTTACTTCTATTTTTAACTACCACGCGTCCACGAATGTGTAACAAACATGCCATGATTGGCGGTTGTTTTGAATCAAACGTTTCATTACCACCAAGGTTGTCTAGCACGTCCACCTTCGCGTTTTCATACCGAAACACATAACATAGAAGTGTTTCAAATGCAGAACAGGAATAAACACCAAATCGTATTCTTTTATACTATCCCGGCCTACTTCCTTCAAGTTATTTTGCATGTTGGTTCTGAATACGTCGAGTCTTTGGTTGTTTGAAACGCTTTCATCAAGCTCTGCCACACTCTGTGCATGTGTAACATATTCGTTATTTATAACAAACATTAACATGATAATACAAGGTTTATTTTTCAAAATATCAAAGACAGCAACATATAGATGTTTTGTGAAACTCATACCAGCATGTTTGGAGAACAAAACAATCTTGATGGATCATATCTCATCCGAAACTTGTCATCATTGTTTAGTACCGACGCCCAAGACCTTACCACACTCACATGAATAGATATACCCGGATACAAGCTCTCAAACGACACTCTTGGAACAACGGCACTTTCTTTAGTCTGAAACACAAAGTTCCTGCACAAAAGATAAAACCATGTTACCATTTTCCAAGTACACAACCAACAACAAACCAATTAAATTATACCACTCGTCCTTGTTTGAAGCAAATATGGTGCGAGCAACATTCTCCTCCGAGCTTGTCCGTTTCACCACCAGCATAACTTTCTTGTTAGCAAAAGGCGACCTCATATTGTCTGGCAGATTTATCGGACGTGATGGTCGTTTACCATCCACTTGATTAGGTAATTCATTTTGGAAATTGTATGGAATAGGACAAACAGGCGTTCTCTGTGTTGCTTTCCCCTACCCCTGGTACATTTTTATTACGTTTACACACATCGCACTATACCACAAATTACCCTACCTAAACAGCTAACGTACCTGGTCAGCATCAGGTGTCTGTTGCGACACCATAAGGTCGAACGACGGCCTGTCAGTCGCTGGTGTTGTCTTTAAATTGCTACCACATATTACCGCATTAACTTCTACTTCGCCAACATGATCCATAGGCGCAGTTGGTGTTGTTTTTCCCTGCACCAGCAACACAATTTACTACGTTCAAACCAAATGCAATAAAATGCACATTGCTATATATAAACAGTAACATCACCTGGTCATCAGCAGCTGTGCGTTTTGACATCATCAGGTCAAATGTCGTCCGATCAGTCGATGGTATTTCATTGAAATTCTTATCTCCTGTTACTACATTTTTTTCAACCTCATCAAATCGATCAAGCAAAGAACAACTAATTTGTGTAGTCTCAAACATTAAATTTGTTTTAGCCTCCTTTACGGTCTCCTCTTCTTCTCTACATAATTTTTTTCCATCCTTACTGTCCCCGCT
Organism: Bidens hawaiensis; assembly: GCF_021521415.1. Classification (NCBI taxonomy): domain Eukaryota; kingdom Viridiplantae; phylum Streptophyta; class Magnoliopsida; order Asterales; family Asteraceae; genus Bidens; species Bidens hawaiensis. Next base: position 605,480 of record NW_027492158.1, read on the forward strand.
TCCGGTGTTAACCATATCCTTTTGGTTGTACCTGGTCAACCTAGATTCCCACTTAAGTGTGGCATTTCTTATACCTTCATCACTCTTATACTTACTTCTTGCTTCTCTTATTATTTCCTCGACATACCCCACTAAATCATCAAGTTGAACAACCTTTGCTTCAATTAAGCATTCCCATTCCTATAAAGACAATTAGTTTTACAATCAGTGCATCAATGTAAGGCCCCGAACCCGGTGGCCCTACTTTAGCGTTGGATTTACTCATAAACGCAGTTCTAAATATCAGAGTTAATTAAAACATTCGCGGAATATAAAAGCTTTCATAAAACATTTCGTAACAAAACACGTCTTGTCTTAAAACATCATTTTGTCTTTCAAAATTAACGAACATTAACTTAAACGTCTTGAGTCTTCCGATGCCAGCCTCTTATTCAGTGCCACGTGTCTCCTCAAGCGAGCTGCCTCATCCTACTCACCTGCGTGCATACTAAAAGTCAGCTACGCTGAGTGAGTTCTAGTTAATCGTACGCCATACAATACAACACATACATACATATCCGAAGATACATATCCATACTTCACTAGTTACCCTTCTGTTCTACATACATACTTGCTACCATACATACATACATATCTACAATCACTAACCTCAGTCTACCGAGAGTACGTTCATAGTCCGCCGTCTATACCTGTACTCACGATCGTGAACACGTAAAAGGTCCGCAGTCCTTACCTATGTTCACCATTCATGGTACGTACAAGGTCCGCGATCCTTCCCTATACCATCATACATCCACAACACGTACAAGGTCCACGGTCCTTCCCTATGTTGCAACCTAATTCATAGCACGTACGAGGTCCGCAGTCCTTCCCCATGCTAAAGCACGTATAAGGTCCACAGTCCTTTCCTGTGCTGACGCCTATCTATATTACGTATAAGGTCCGCAGTCCTTATCTACGTTACGTATAAGGTCCGCAGTCCTTATCTACGTTGGCGTCTATCTCCTATAACACGTATAAGGCCCACCGTCCCTATCTACGTTTACATCTATCATCTACATCACGTATAAGGCTCGCAGTCCTTAACTACGCCATCACCTGCCAAGTCTATGTCCAACAGAAGTTAGAGGGATTTGCCATCCTAACTTACTATGTCGAACGTAGAACTCACATACCATTCGTGTACCTGTATACACATACTTCACATATACAATAATTACATTATAGCATAAGAACACTCTAGGCGTTCTCTACATCCTTCATTTAACAACCATACCCCTTGTCGTTACGTGCAATATCCGAAGATCGTTCACGCCCCGACAAGTATTCATTTGTAATATTCATACATCTTCGATATATAATATTCGTACCTTTATTTTTAACCTGACAGTACGCGCAATATCCGAAGATCGTTCGCGTACCGACAAGCAATCATTCATATCCATCACATATATCACATATGGCATACACTTATTACTTAGGATAAATGTATTAACAACACATCGAGTATGCACACAGCCCCGAAAACATAACAAGGAATGGGGCTAGAAACTCACCTGAACTCTGCTTCTTCCTCTGATAGTTGTAAATCCCTTTTTTAACTGTGCTCGGCTGACTGTATAAGTTACACGTATCAATACTCGCCTGATCTAATCTGGTGGCCTAGTATTAGCTTACTTTTACTTATCGTTTTAATCTATTCTCTAATCGAACTTGACTTTAGGCGAAGTTAAACCTTAGGCGAACTTAGCTTTAGGCGAAGTTAAACCTTAGGCGAACTTAGCTTTAGGCGAAGTTAAACCTTAGGCGAACTTAGCTTTAGGCGAAGTTGTCATCAGGCGAACTTGGCTTTAGGCGAAGTTGTCATCAGGCGAACTTGGCTTTAGGCGAAGTTGTCTTAGGCGAACTTGGCTTTAGGCGAAGTTGTCATCAGGCGAACTTAGCTTTAGGCGAAGTTGTCATCAGGCGAACTTAGCTTGCAGGCGAAGTTCATCAGGCGAACTTAGCTTGCAGGCGAAATTGTCATCAGGCGAACTTAGCTTGCAGGCGAAGTTCATCAGGCGAACTTAGCTTGAAGGCGAAGTTGTCGTCTGCAGCTACTGTTCGTTCTTAAATCCCTTAATCACCTTCGTTTCTTAACCAAATAACTCGATTTAGGTACCCACGGGATCGTCTGACCAGCGCCTACAAACCCCAACCATCAAATCGACCTAACATCGATGTTTAAAGGGTGCGATTTAGGCATATAGGTTACGGGTTCTTTTTATCAATCGATTAACCCATCAAATCATAACCATTTTCAGTAAGATTAGCTTTGTTGGATTTGTTTTTACCATACAAACTCAGATCTATCATTTCTCAAATCAACCCGAACCTACACGAACGATTTCTAACTATAAACGTACATTGAACGAGTTGAACTACGAACACGGAAGCCTTGATGTTGTTTTGGTCCGTCACAACGTTCCAGCACCAACAAGCTCGGGTTTTCGCCTTCGGATCTTGGTTCGGGTCGTGTGTGTTTTGGGTGTGTGTGTGTATGGAATATGTGAGAATGAGGATTAAATGGTGATTAATGGTATTTATATTTAAGGATCATGGGCTTAAGCCCATGGACTCTCCTTCCTTCTTTCATAACCCAAGTCCATAACCCATATCCATTACCCAACACTAGCCCGATCCATACCAACTCCTACTCTATTTATTTATTTCCCGATAACCCGAGTAAACTTTCCCTCTATTATTAAGTAATACAATTAATATTATTTTGGAAATTTCAGGATGTTACAAGTCTTCCCCCCCTTAAAGAGGTTTCGTCTCCGAAACCAAACTTATTCCCTATAAAAGGAAAACTTCTTATATTTACACACTTTATCGAATCGCCTTTGCCTTCTGGGTTATCCTCCTTACTCCTGACTTTGCAGCCATCTAATGGTGGTCATGTGTTTTAGTTATTTAAGGTAGCTCGTCCATGAGACCCTCGATGTACCAAGACTCATCTCATCCTTCCAAGGCTTCGATTAGTACTTTTAACACTATTATTTAAAACAACCTTTCATCATAGCATAATAATCATTCATAACCAACCTCAACATATTACACGTCACTGATAAACATAAGTTTTAAACCTTAATACAAAACAAGTCCTTAAGCAAAAGTAACTTAATAAAACCATTGCATGAGCAATTATTCCTTCATCAAGTGTTCCTCTCTGCAGTTTCCCCAAGTCTTTACCCTTTCACACCTCCCGCCCCTGATTCCTTGCAATCCCTAGCCATGTGGTCAGCTTTTCCGCATTTGAAGCACTTTGGACGATCAGGGCATTCTCGAGAATAATGTCCACTCTTTCCACACCGATAGCACCTGTCTGTCCCAGTCTTGCATTCTCCCCGGTGCACTCGCCCACACGTCTTACATGCATCCTTGTTCCCAACCTTGGCCTTCCTCTCATCAGTTGTTGTCACCATCTCGCCAGCCCGCTTAGCAGAGGTAGCCCATTTCTTCTCCTTCTTTTCCTCCACCACCACATCGTCCTCAGCCAGGTCAGCGTAAACCACTTCTGCAAGTTCAATAGCAGAGTCAAAAGTAGCAGGTTTATTTGCCCTGACTAACATGCGGACTTTTTGTGGCAATCCCCTCACATAACATTTGATTCTCTGGACCTCGGTGCCAACCATATCAGGCACCAACCTAGATAGTCGGTTGAATTCAGTAGTATACTCACGATGCGTCATCATACCGGCCTTTAAATTCAGGAACTTCATCTCCGTCCTTTCAACCTCGGCATCTGCACAAAACTTCTTCATCACCAACTCTTTCAGATCGTCCCATCTCAACGCCTTGATCTCATCCCTAGTCTTTCTCTGCTCCACACTTTCCCACCAATACATAGCTTCTTCATCAAATGACTGAGTAGCATAACCCACAGCTTGGTCGGGACGCATTCGCTAATGCTGATAATCTTGTCCATAGTGGTTATCCATTGGAGAGTAGCGATTGCGTCTCCCAACCCAGTCAGCTTTGGCGGGTCGCATCCTTTGAAGGACTTATAGTTGCACCCATCTTGGCCTCTTTTCCTGTCATGGACCTTCACAGACTTATCCTCACTCGAGGCCTCTCTTTCTCCTTCCCCATCCTTCCTACCATCACCACCTGCCCCTTCAGCAGTTCGTTCACGGCTTCCAGCAGATCTTTCGGGATTCAGGTTCTTCACAGCAGCAACTACCGCTTGAACAATGGCTGCTTGAAATGCAGGGCTAAGTTGAACCTCTTCGTTGTTGTTCTGGTCTCCTCCAGCTGCGCTTCCTTCATCTTCGGTGTGGGAAGCTTCTTCTACCGAGGGTTGCCGGACAAGACGAGGCCTGCCACGACGTCCAGTGCAACCCCCAGTTCCAACAAATTCTCCAGCTCCAGCCATTAGTATTCTAAAAGGGAAAACACAAACATCATCACTCAAGGAACTATTTAGTACAAGGATAGCAAGGCTAACAGGTAATAACAGTGGCCAGCTGTGACTAGCTGATCACGTTGCTTTCCGTGTCCTATACACTTCCCTTTATGAGTCTATTTGTGCTGGTTCTACTTAAGCAGTTAGTCAAATCAAACAATCAATTATTCCTATCCCTATCGTTCACGTATCTTTTCTTTCTCATTAACATATATCATTTAATCATACACTTTACCTTTACTGATCTTGCTTGAGCGACACATGGCATTCTTGAACTGGCATCTTCTTTCTTTTCTTACTTAAACCCCATTCTCTGTTCGAGTCTAAGCATGTAGGATGCTTAAATCTCTCGAACTTTGCTCTGATACCAACTTGTAAGGCCCCGAACCCGGTGGCCCTACTTTAGCGTTGGATTTACTCATAAACGCAGTTCTAAATATCAGAGTTAATTAAAACATTCGCGGAATATAAAAGCTTTCATAAAACATTTCGTAACAAAACACGTCTTGTCTTAAAACATCATTTTGTCTTTCAAAATTAACGAACATTAACTTAAACGTCTTGAGTCTTCCGATGCCAGCCTCTTATTCAGTGCCACGTGTCTCCTCAAGCGAGCTGCCTCATCCTACTCACCTGCGTGCATACTAAAAGTCAGCTACGCTGAGTGAGTTCTAGTTAATCGTACGCCATACAATACAACACATACATACATATCCGAAGATACATATCCATACTTCACTAGTTACCCTTCTGTTCTACATACATACTTGCTACCATACATACATACATATCTACAATCACTAACCTCAGTCTACCGAGAGTACGTTCATAGTCCGCCGTCTATACCTGTACTCACGATCGTGAACACGTAAAAGGTCCGCAGTCCTTACCTATGTTCACCATTCATGGTACGTACAAGGTCCGCGATCCTTCCCTATACCATCATACATCCACAACACGTACAAGGTCCACGGTCCTTCCCTATGTTGCAACCTAATTCATAGCACGTACGAGGTCCGCAGTCCTCCCCCATGCTAAAGCACGTATAAGGTCCACAGTCATTTCCTGTGCTGACGCCTATCTATATTACGTATAAGGTCCGCAGTCCTTATCTACGTTACGTATAAGGTCCGCAGTCCTTATCTACGTTGGCGTCTATCTCCTATAACACGTATAAGGCCCACCGTCCCTATCTACGTTTACATCTATCATCTACATCACGTATAAGGCTCGCAGTCCTTAACTACGCCATCACCTGCCAAGTCTATGTCCAACAGAAGTTAGAGGGATTTGCCATCCTAACTTACTATGTCGAACGTAGAACTCACATACCATTCGTGTACCTGTATACACATACTTCACATATACAATAATTACATTATAGTATAAGAACACTCTAGGCGTTCTCTACATCCTTCATTTAACAACCATACCCCTTGTCGTTACGTGCAATATCCGAAGATCGTTCACGCCCCGACAAGTATTCATTTGTAATATTCATACATCTTCGATATATAATATTCGTACCTTTATTTTTAACCTGACAGTACGCGCAATATCCGAAGATCGTTCGCGTACCGACAAGCAATCATTCATATCCATCACATATATCACATATGGCATACACTTATCACTTAGGATAAATGTATTAACAACACATCGAGTATGCACACAGCCCCGAAAACATAACAAGGAATGGGGCTAGAAACTCACCTGAACTCTGCTTCTTCCTCTGATAGTTGTAAATCCCTTTTTTAACTGTGCTCGGCTGACTGTATAAGTTACACGTATCAATACTCGCCTGATCTAATCTGGTGGCCTAGTATTAGCTTACTTTTACTTATCGTTTTAATCTATTCTCTAATCGAACTTGACTTTAGGCGAAGTTAAACCTTAGGCGAACTTAGCTTTAGGCGAAGTTGTCATCAGGCGAACTTAGCTTTAGGCGAAGTTAAACCTTAGGCGAACTTAGCTTTAGGCGAAATTGTCATCAGGCGAACTTGGCTTTAGGCGAAGTTGTCATCAGGCGAACTTGGCTTTAGGCGAAGTTGTCATCAGGCGAACTTAGCGTGCAGGCGAAGTTCATCAGGCGAACTTAGCTTGCAGGCGAAGTTGTCATCAGACGAACTTAGCTTGCAGGCGAAGTTCATCAGGCGAACTTAGCTTGCAGGCGAAGTTGTCATCAGGCGAACTTAGCTTGCAGGCGAAGTTCATCAGGCGAACTTAGCTTGCAGGCGAAGTTGTCGTCTGCAGCTACTGTTCGTTCTTAAATCCCTTAATCACCTTCGTTTCTTAACCAAATAACTCGATTTAGGTACCCACGGGATCGTCTGACCAGCGCCTACAAACCCCACCATCAAATCGACCTAACATCGATGTTTAAAGGGTGCGATTTAGGCATATAGGTTACGGGTTCTTTTTATCAATCGATTAACCCATCAAATCATAACCATTTTCAGTAAGATTAGCTTTGTTGGATTCGTTTTTACCATACAAACTCAGATCTATCATTTCTCAAATCAACCTGAACCTACACGAACGATTTCTAACTATAAACGTACCTTGAATGAGTCGAACTACGAACACGGAAGCCTTGATGTTGTTTTGTTCCGTCATAACGTTCCAGCACCAACAAGCTCGGGTTTTCGCCTTCGGATATTGGTTCGGGTCGTGTGTGTTTTGGGTGTGTGTGTGTATGGAATATGTGAGAATGAGGATTAAATGGTGATTAATGGTATTTATATTTAGGGATCATGGGCTTAAGCCCATGGACTCTCCTTCCTTCTTTCATAACCCAAGTCCATAACCCATATCCATTACCCAACACTAGCCCGACCCATACCAACTCCTACTCTATTTATTTATTTCCCGATAACCCGAGTAAACTTTCCCTCTATTATTAAGTAATACAATTAATATTATTTTGGAAATTTCGGGATGTTACAATCAATCCATCACTTCACAACATATTTCTAATTCACATACCCATATAACAAATTTACCTTTTCGTTTTGTGGTTTGATCAATTTGGGAACACATGGAGGCGTGTTCTCAGTGTACCCAAGATCTATCAGCTGCTTTATCACATTCTCTACGTCTTGTGTTGTTATGTTGTTCCCATCATCCATGCTCATTGAGACAAACCCGTCATTAGCATCTCGAGCAGTTATGTCAATGTTATCTTCTTCTTCGTTACCGTCTTTCAATACAGCTTCACTTCCCTCTGCTCCTCTCTTTGCCAGAATATCCGGTTCTTGATTTTCGATACCCACAATATTTTCCCACTTACTCGGGTTGCGGTTTGTTTTTTCACCCAACTACTAAAACGTGTACCATCGTTCTCCATATCACTTTGTAGTTTTTGGAAAGCCACAACATCATAGTGTTGCAGCACCGGTAAACTTGAATGTATTTCCTTACCTTTATCGTGCGCGTACACCAGCTGCCAAAAGCAACAACACATTAGACACACGTAATATTAATTAGAAATACAACATACTGCCTTAACTTACCGCTAGTAGTGTCAAAGGCCCATGGTAATGCTCTCTCCCATTCCAGCCTTTTCTCATTCTATTCAAACATGTTATCAAATGCTACACCAATCAAACCCCGATATGTCCACATTAGTGTGCATCCATTTCACAAACTTCAAGTTCACCTTTGACTCTTTGGTACACACTCCCATCACGGTATTAAGTGCTATCAAAAAATTGAGCTTGAAAAACCTCCCAGTGTCGCTTGAATTCTTCATCATACGTTTCAACTCAATAATAGTTTTCAAACCTTTTCTATCACCAAACTGTTCCATCCATTCTCTAATCACAGGTTCATTTAAGTTTGTATTATTTGTCTCCATCACAGCACTCTTCCCCATGGGAATCCCAAGTATGTCATTCACCATTTCTTTTGTTATTTGTATTTTATGTGTACCAACGTTCAGACAATTGGTTACGCCATCATAATTTGTCACCAACCAATACCCCAACTTTGTTGGAACGTGCGATATCTTCAATTGTTTTATCCCACCAAAACCCATTTCAACAACGGTTTTCCATTGACCCTCGGTTAGGCCATCCATTATCTCGCAAAGGTTTATGATGTAACACAAAGTGTACATCTTATTGCATCAAATTACCTTCATATTTATCCCGAACTTCATGCAAATTCATTGTTTTAGGTACTTATTTGAGTTATTTGTGAATTTGCAGGTCCGGGCGCCCGCCCGACAAAGAAAACATGAAAAGGGGGCGTTTCATGGACAAAATAAGCATTCTTCCAGACCTGCATGACCATGCTTGCCAGTGCCAGACCTGAACGACCATGCTTGCCAGTGCCGGAGCCAGTGCCGCAAGAATTCAAAAGTGCACGACCGTGCATGGTCGTGCGGATGCCCGTGCATGACCTGCACGGCCGTGCGGGCCCGTGCCGATGACCGTGCCAGAACAGAGAAATCTGACTTTTTGGTCAGATTAAAGCCAATGGTTGACTTTCCACAAATAGGCACGGTCGTGCAAGCCCGTGCAAGTGCCCGTGCCAGACGTCCAGACAGCATATATACACATCCATTATCCTCATTTTTGTGTGTGGAGACTTAGGGGAATTCTCTGATTTTGCTGAAAAATTATTGCGTGTGTGTTAGAAAGAATTCAAGGCTTGCATCTTGTATGATCATCCTTGCAAGTAGCATTTATCATTCATCTTAGTTTGCAATTTCTTGTTTCTAACAATGCTTTGTAAGACTATTTTGATTTTGGTTGTTGTATTAAGCCTTATGGGCTAATACTTTTACTACTTAGATTATGTTGAAACTCCTACTTATGTGATATTTTATCTATGCATGATTTTGGCAAGTTGGTATTCTTCAAGTTTATGATATGTTCTTGAATAGAGTTTGATGGTTGAATGCTTGTTTTAATTCCTAGTCTTGTTAGTTTGATAGATGCTTAACCATAATATGTTGGAAAACTATGTGTTAAGTATTTGTTTATGAACTTAGTTTGTGTATGCATACTTTGTTTATATCACTAAGTTAGGAATGACTAGTGAAAATTAACTTGGTTATGAATTTTAACAAGCATGAAACCTATCACTTGATATTGGAAAATTGTATGGTGATAATATGATTCTTTGAGTTGGTTAATATATGCTAGGGATTAAGGCCATAATTCTTGGTTCATATTTTGCTAATTAAAAGACTCATGTGTTTAACTAGTGTTCTTGAACTTGTCTATTTTACATGATTTTAGGTGGTTAGTTTGTTGTTTTCATTCTAGCTTTCCTTTGATTATGAGATTAGGTAGTTTTGACAAACTTACTAATCTATGGTTATTAACTTGTTGAAAACCCATCATGTTGTTTTGTTGCTAGTATTAGGTTGTCTTGATTGGAATTTAATGTTGGTGCTTAATACATGATGTTTGTCATTATCATTGCTATTTTGTCACTAAGTTGAGTGGATGCATAGTCTGAGTAGCCTTGTTTGGATTGATTATTAGTTGTATTTAATTTGCTTTGTCATTGTTGTATGCTAGTTTAGTTACTTGAAAAGAAATTATTTGGATTGTTGGTTTGGTTAAATTAATTACAAAGATTTAGTATCAAAAGTTAGCCGTGTCCATGGATTGACACTCGGTTCTTACCGATACTATTTTTATATATATATTCGCACACGTCAGTTTAACAACGGATTCCTAACCCGAATAAGTTTACCATCCATACGAGCGTAGGGAACTCCTACAGTTTCTACAACCCTTTTTACCTTTCCTTGTTCTACATCTTTCCGTTTCTTCACTGGAGCTTGGAAGTCATCATCTGAATCATTAGTAGCAAACGTAACACGTTTGCGTGGGGTTGTCACTCCTGTCATCAATACATTACATCCAACATTAACAAACCAACCAACGCATCTTATTTATTTAAAATATATTAACCCCCAAAAACAAACCTTTTCCACTGGGTTTTGCTTTTTTGTTGCTCCCAACTTCAGTAACACCACATTTTTGCTTCTTTGATGTTGAAGAACCCACATCTATCATGCATCGCGTCCCTCTCTTTTTTGGCGCTGACGTACCACTAGTAACCACTACAAAATATAAAAATTAAAGACAAGCCCTTATTATTGTGTTCGATTCCTATGGGTTTAAATAAACAGTACTCGTCAAACAAACTAAACACGCACCTGCTACTTGCTTCTCTTTTGTGGTTTTCGATCCAACGCTTTCAACTTCCCCCTTTTTTTACAAACTTACCTCCCAACATCATCTACAACTCGCGGCCCTTGCTTTTTCGATGTTGACGATCCAACATCAACCACAAATCTCCCAGCTCCTACAACTTATAACAATAACAGTAACACACCCATTAATGTGTTCGTCTCACTGTCTTACACATAAATAGAATGGTTGACCGCAAACTATAACCTTACCTGCACTTGGCTTCTCAGTTGCGGTTTTCGCTCGAACACTCAGCACTCTCACCTTTCTTTTTAAACCCAAACACTCAGCACCTCCTACAAATTTAAAAATTTTTATTATAACACCATCTTTGACTGCAAAAAAATTAAACACATGCTTGTTACTTTCTTCTGACTTGTGTGTTGCAGTCCATCAGTAGCCATTGCCTCCTTTCTTTTTATTACAGATTCACTCCTTGCATCTTCTCCACCTTAGATAACAGAATATCAACATCTTTTTTCTAAAAAAAAAAAAAAAAAAAACTGTTTGTTGCAACTACACATACGTTACAGTAATCACAAAATACCTTGGTTCTCGCTTGTCAAGTCAATTGGATTTGAGGCCGTGTTTTTGCATTTGCTAAAGGACGTCATTAACGTAATCCTATCACTTTTTCTTCTAATTGCTGCACAAAGTTTAAAGACCGGGTCATAAAAACATCAACTTCCCGGCAAAGGAAATAAGCAACACAGCCTACCACATATCTACAAACACAAATCCGACAGCTAGACATAACCACAACCACGAGACAACTAACAACAACACGACTGCAGCTACATTAGACACAAGCTTATTACCAGCACAAGGTAATCGAGCAAGCAAACACACCCACACCAGCACACACTACAAACAACCTCCGACATCACCACAGTCAATGCAAACAGCACCACCATAATCCAACACCGCGTACACAAACAAGCTCCAACAAGCAACACCAAAAGACACACAACTTTCCTGTCCAAACCAACACACAAACAAAAACACGCGAAACACCATCCTTTCGTATTCTACCCAACACACTCACAACACAATAATAACAACACGATAGGCTCCAGGCATTCCTATCCTACCCAACACACTCACAACATCACGACAACCATAAGCCTTTCCTATCCTACCCCAACACACTCACACCAACACGACAACCACAAGCCTGTCCTATCCTACCCAACACACCAACATCAACACGACAACACCAACTTCCCCCAATCACTCGCCCCAACATCAAACACCTTCCAGCACACACAAAAAACAAGGCTCAACACAACGAACACCATGGAAAAAGACACACCAGCCACACTTAGTAACAGCACAATCACACAATAACAAGCAAAAAAACAAACAATTAACGGCAATTGTGCATACCGAAAACCAACACGCTTTTACGGTTTTGCCCTTTTCTAACTGTTTTGATATTAAAAAACATTTTGTATTGGCTGGAAGAATCTCATCCTTTGGATCTACTAACACATGGTTGAGATTATTTCCTACCATTCCTACCCAACACTCATTTTCTACAATATCCAAACTCTATATGTAAATTGTAATGTGTTTAATATAATGTGTTAAAATTGTGCATTTTGGGTTTATTGACGAATTTTTAAAAAGAAGGCCTACCAATTCAAATATGTGTTTTTTTTGTTAAATTAAATAACTTTGTATATAGTATATTTACATTATTTCAAATTCTTTTGTATGCTATTGAATGTTGATAACATATTTTTGTTATGATATTGTATTTTTATTATGGGACCCGACCCAACCCGAAAAATTATTTCCGGATAATAGTTAATCCAGTGACCGAAAAATATTGAACTCATTAAAAAAAAAAAACCTCTACGTCACTGGACAGCCTGCCAAAATCATTATCGGCTCTAGCATTTTTCTTTTTCTTTTCTTGAAGTCTTGATCGGTCCCCATCACCCTCATTGTATTCGGTAAATACAAATTCCCAAAGGTCTTAGAGAATCAGTATTAATTTGAATACGCTGGCACTTAAAGAGTTAAATCCCTCGACTTTGAAGATGGGAAGGGGAGTCACTAGAATGTTCAAAGTTTGTTGTTCCACTGTTGGTCATGATATTTGGTGATAACAGAATGTAACAAACGTAAGGATAGGTTGGTGGAGTGAACGGATATAACTCGCCCATGCTATTAGTTGTGGCGTGCAATCGAAGTTTCATCCTTGAGGCCCTTCACAACAAAACAATAAGGGTCAAATCAACGGAAGTTTGATTATCAATACTAAATTTGCTATAAACTTTTCTATCATGTATGTATAAGAGCATTCCCAGTTCATTCTCCATCTCCATCTCTATAATTACACTAAAAACACAATATTTTCTCTTTTCATTTTCAATTAAATAATAATTTTTTTATACTTTTATCACTACCTTTTCTCTCTCCTTCACTCACAATCACTTTAAAAAACATTAAAAAATTATAGAGGTGAACAGCGTGTTTCTCCAAATTTAACCATGAACAGTAACTTTTTCTCTCACCTCCTCTCACAACCAATTTTAACTATCTCTAAAAAATGGAAAACTCCCTCACATAATTTGGAGAACCCACCGGAAATGCTCTAATTCACACATAATATTCTAGATTTCTAGAAAGTTAAAGAATTTTTCAGATGCCAACTAGTATCAATAGGGGTGGGAGGGGTGCATTAGGGTAGTGGTGATCGGGTAAGAGTATTCACAAGCTATTCTTTTGTAAGGCCCCGTTCCCGGAAGTCATACTTTGACGTTGGATTTACTCATAAACATAGTTCTAAATATCATAGTTAATTAAATTTTTCGCGTAATAATTTAAAACTTCACACATCACATTACAAAACATTCGCTCTTGTCTTAATATACAAATTGTCTTTCCATAAACATTAATTTAAACAGTCATGACACTTCATCACAGATGACAGCTTCTTCAGTTCATGCCATGTGCCTCTCCTCAAGCCAATTGCTTCAACCTATTTGCCTGCGTGCATACTAAAAGTCAGCTATGCTGAGTGAGTTCTAGATAACCAATTAACATACATTACATTCATATTCTTACTTATACATGTCCGAAGATACGTATTTGTACCTCATTTACTCTTACTTCTTCCATACATACCATACATACATGCATACCTACTTACATACATTCTTTCATAAAACTCTATGGTATACCATAAGCTATTCTATCTTAAAACATCACAGATATTACCTGGTCCCTAACATCACAGATATTATAAGGGTCTGGTCCCTTCTGTCTCGAACAACTATGCAACCATACAACCATATATTCTATCATACGTGCATACTCTACATACCTTCTAGTTATAAAATATATATATGCATACTTATTCGTATAAACGCTCTGTAGTAACAACATTCAATACACAACCATACACGTATCATACATTTGCCCTTCAAGTAAGTGTATTATCTATCACATAGGAGTATACACACAGCCCCGAAAACATAATAGATAATGGGGGGGGGGGGAGGCTAGAACTCACCTGCTGTCGGTTTCTCTCTGAGTTAATAGTAATACCCTTCCTTAGCTGTACACGGTTAACTGCGTAACACTTACGAGTGTCAATTTTCTATTACTACTACTTCATACATCTACGCTAATGAAACCCTAAACTAACGGGGGTCCGGGGGGCAGCGCCCCTTGGTAGCGGGGTCTAGGGGCGGTAGCCCCTAGCAGGGTCCAAGGGGCAAAGCCCCTTGTTGGGGTCGAGCTGCCAGGTTAGCTTGGAAAAAATTTATTTTCATTAATAGGTCCTATATCAAAAACACATCAGAAAATGAATCGGGTCACGTTTTGCAACAATTATTTCGCATGAGAGAATTTCGCATGGGCCATTTAGCTTCTTATGGCCCATTTCGCTTCGCATGGCGTGCGATGCGAAATTCTTGGATTTCGCATGGCATGCGATGTGAAGCCCTTTTTCATGCAATTAAGACCCTATTACCTTATTTCGTCATTTTAGAGCCATCTTACCCCGAGACCCTTTCTTAGATCCCGTCTGAACCCTTTTTGTGGGTTTCGGGTTGTACCAACTTTGTATACCCGTGTTTTTCAAGGTCCGGATATCACCTTTTTTTCCTATAACACTCCCGTGAGGTTATAACTCACCAAGTTTATTTTTTTCTTACGTTAAACAACCCGATCTTTCTATAAGTTTGCATGTCGGAATCAACCACGAATACTTAACCTTGTTGGTCAAACTCACCTTTTTGGTCTCGGGTTCGGATCTAGACAGATCCGAGGATCTTGGTGGTGTTTCTTGTTATTTTATGGTGTTTACACCCACAATTAGTCCTTCATTTCGCACGGATTTGAATCCAGGTAGTAAAGAGAAAGTGTGTGTGTGTGTGTTCTTGAGTGTGTGTGTGGTGAAGGGAAAGAAAAATGGTGAAAGGGTGGAGGGGGGCTAGGGGCCCCACAACCCACTCACAATTCCACATCCCACTATTATCCAAACATTAACACACACAACTAAATTAACGACACATAGTTAATAATAAAAACTTTATGTTATATACTATTCTCGGAAATGCAGACGTTACATCTTTATCTTAATTCTTATAATTACACTAAAAAACAATACTTTTTGTCTCTCATTTTCAATTAAATAACACCTTTTTAAGCATTTATAATATCAATATCTTTTTCCTCTATACTCACAACCACTTCCTTTGATTTACAAAACTGCCTCACAAAGCATAGGGAATGGATTGCGAATGTTCTAAGGTACCGTAAGAGTTTACACAACCCTCTACTGCTAGGGTAGTAGTTAGGGCGGTGATATTTGGGTTGTAGTCAACTATTAGGGAAAATGAGAGAGAATGTATAAATGCGCCCTTAGTCTTTACCTACTCAGCCATCCATCATCTTCATAATTATTTTTTTTAAAGAAAAACGATTTTAGGGCATTTTAGAGGAGTGTTGACCGTAATTAAGAGGCTTTAGGGTAGTTAATGGTATAGGCGACATGACGATGTAAAGTTGGTGCAACTAAGGGTAGTGTGTAGGAGCACCCCTCCCACCCTAATGAGGTCCGTTATCCTCCCTAAAGGATTTATCGGTTGAATTTTGGTCTATTAGATTATTTGAATTAAAATTTTATAACATTTCATATTGTATTCGAGTACAATTTAAAACCTGGTTCGAAAAATCGTATTCCAATTCGGTTTGAATTCAGGTCAATTTGAGTAAACCAAATTAATGAAAAAGTTACAAAACAAAAGAACTATAAAAATATTTGAAATATCAGTTAGGGTCTGTCGGTTCAAGATTCCCAAAATTCGAAGTTGATAGAAAACTGGACGTACTCGTAATTCTGTTGCTACAAAGACTCGATTCGAATAACCCAAATTCAAGTTCCATTCAGTTTGAATTTTAAGTTTTTTGAAGTGTGATTAAAATAATTAGGACCTCTTAAGAGCATTAATTTGCAAGTGGTTCTTCAAATTATGTGAGCGTGTTTTCTATTTTTTAAGGTGTAGTTGGAGTGCTTGTAAGGGGAGGAGAAAGATAATAGATGTGGTCTAAAATATACATATAAATATATAAATATTCTCTATACTTTCAGGTACTTTTGAGCCAAGTTTTTATTGGATATTATTATTATTTGGTTCATGTGTGAGTTTTAATGATTTAAAGAGACAATAAGCTAAAATAATAAAATATGATTAGTCTTTTATTGGTTTAAATTAATTACTCTTTATCAGTTATTCATTAACTATTTTAATAGTATTACTATTATTATAATTTACTAATGCTACATATGTGTAGGTTCCCAGCCGGAGCTACACGAGATATCGCGTACTACGTAGGTGCGGAATCCCTACGTAAGACGTTACGAGTATAGAAAACAATACGAGCTAACACACGATACGATAACCAAACACACGTTGTATTCCAACCGTAAACACGTGATACTATGATCACTGAAGGATACACGAATAATCTCTGATTAATAATAACTATAAGCCGTATACAAGATAGCTTATATAGACACGACAACTTCGCCTGGCATGTTCAGGCGAAGTTGTCCCTAACTTCGCTTGTCTAACAAGTTCGCCCATATAAGCGAACTTGTTAGTAACTTCGCTTACATACAAAACTCAAATCTAACTAACACGATTACAGACACTCGACACTGAACTACTGACATCATGCACCAACAGACTCCCCCTTGGCAGTAGCTTCATCTCTTTAGCTTCAAACACGTGTCTTGTAATCTTCAATCTTCTATCTTCACCAGTTCGGTAATGTTTATCGAAGACATCTTTTTCTAAACTCAAAGAAATCCGAAAATAAAAATTTTATTTTCAAACAGCACTGTAGGCGAAGTTGTGGATAACTTCGCTTAAAACTTAACTTCGCGTGAATTTGTAACTTCGCTCACTTTCTTAAATTCGCCGGATTGGCGAACTTGAGAATAACTTCGCTTAAGTTGAGCGAACTTGGGAGGTAGGCGAAGTTGTGGGTAACTTCGCTTGAGGTAAGCGAACTTGAAGAGGTAGGCGAAGTTGTGGATAACTTCGCTTAACCTTATATCTTCGCCGAAACCCTACTAACAGTGACGACAACTTCGCCTGATGAACACGAACTTTCTGCAGATTAAATTTCTGGGTTTTTCGAGGTTTGTGAAGATGTTATGGGTTGTTTAAGATTGTAGGAGGAGAGTATAGCACAAAAGCTCAGAAAACTCGTCCCGCGAATAGTCGAACGGAACGATTTCTATACCCGCGTGATAATCCCGAACCACACAATCGAGCAAAAGCTCTGATACCAATTGTAAGTTCCCAGCCGGATCTACACGAGATATCGCGTACTACGTAGGTGCAGAATCCCTACGTAAGACGTTACGAGTATAGAAAACAATACGAGCTAACACACGATACGATAACCAAACACACGTTGTATTCCAACCGTAAACACGTGATACTATGATCACTGAAGGATACACGAATAATCTCTGATTAATATTCAAAATTAACTATAAGCCGTATACAAGATAGCTTATATAGACACGACAACTTCGCCTGGCATGTTCAGGCGAAGTTGTTCCTAACTTCGCTTGTCTAACAAGTTCGCCCATATAAGCGAACTTGTTAGTAACTTCGCTTACATACAAAACTCAAATCTAACTAACACGATTACAGACACTCGACACTGAACTACTGACATCATGCACCAACAATATGTATACTACACAGCACCATCAAATGGAAAAGTTATTTGAGGGATATTATAAGACATGGCTCATGGGCCTCACTAACATGGAACCATAACAATAGGAAGGAACTTGGAGATAGGTCTTTCGGAAGTGAAGGTTGGGAGATGCGAATATTATTATTAATTCTGCTTGATTTTCTTTGGATTTGGACATAACTCACGGCCCTTGAAAGAAAAGAAAGAAATCAGCCCAAAGCAATATTATATATATATGGATTAGTTTTGTGAGAGTTGGGAGATATATTTTGGATTGAGAAAAGTAGCCGCCAAGGGTTAGGATTGAGATCCGAACAGAAGACTTTTAGCATTATTATTATTATTCTGGGGAGTTCGAACAGACCCAAGGGGGGCCGCCAATCAAGGAAAAGAAAAAAGAAAAGAGAGAGCAGCAAGGGAGAGAGCACCTGGTCCGGGTTCAACACCGACTCATCCAAACATCCTTATTAGTCGGTTTGAATTTAATATTTTCGTCATGAATTTGTTATTTGTACCTATTTATTATATTTTGTTCTTGAGTATGGTTGTTGGCTAAACCCTTAGACTACCTATGCTTATGATGAACCTACTTTGATGTTTTGATTTGACTTGGGATTATTTATTGTTATGGTTTTTATGGTTTAGTAAAAGATTTATTTATAATTAATTGATGCATATGGATATTTAGGATTGTTTGATGAGTTTTATTCCATAGCTTTCCTTGATTATTGTTTGTCATATTATAGGGTGCTATTAGATCAATTACTTTGTGTTCTTGATTATTTTATGGTTTATTTCATGATAAGATCATAGGAATAATATTGTCAAATAAACCTAAGTGTGTTGCTAACCTAAAATCTGTAAAGTGCTAGGTTATTGATAGATCTTTTTTATTTAATCTTGTTAGATTTAGTTCTTCGTAAGGAGTCCGTCTAGGGTTGATTATTTATTATTGTCTATTGAATCAATCAAATATTTTAAATTGCCTTTGATTTCCGAGCTGTAAGGTAGGATTTCGTATAAAGGAACTAGATCACAATTAATTAGGTGACCGTAAGGGAACTTGATTTTTAATACTGGTGTGCGTTAAAACTTGTTAGAAACCTATAGGTGTCTCTTGAGAAGGGTCAGGGGTCATGTTCGGGTTTTCTTTTAAGTGTCTATTTTATGATCCCAGTCCATAACTAAATATTTTCCCGGGATAAGTCATAACTGAAATTTAGGGGATTCTAGCCTAGGTAGTTTTCTCATCATCTTATTTTCACAACAATCTTTGTTTTCATTTAAATTACTTGTTTTCTTAATTAGTTTTTAATTATAGTATTAAATTAGTATTTTAAATAAAAAACCCCCCAAACAAATATAAATTAATAAGTCGTGTTTGTAGTCGAGTCTAATTAGCTAATAAACGTAATTTAGAGAGTCTCGTGGGTTCGATATCCGGACTTACTTAGCTTTACTAGAGTCGATCGGTTCACTTGCCGGTTAGTAGTTTAGTCGAGTTTTAGAGAGTCTAGAGTATTACTTAGTGTTTACTTTTAGTCAATTTAGTTAATAATTATTAAACTACTTTTAGCACATCAATAATGCTATTGTTTCTATTTAAATTTGGAGAAATACTACTCTTTATAATTTTTAATATTTTTTTAAGGGAAATGCCATAGAATAATAACCAAGTTTTAAAAGTGTTCCAATTAGGTAACTCATGTAAATTTTCCCAAATCGGATAACTAAATTTTCAAATTGAGTCTCACCGGATTTTTTTATGCGTTAAGAAAGCAATGGAGGATAAGACTTGGGGGTTGGGATTTGTAATATATATTTTTACATTCAAAAGATAAAAAAAAACGTTAATAATATTAAAATTTAAAAGTAAAAAATAAAATTCACGTCATTGCTCGACATCTGCATTAAAAAATAGATAAAAAGATTACCTATGAGAAACAAAAAAAAGAAAAATGGTAAAAAAAATATGCTAAAACCTATAATTTAAATAAAATAAGAAGTTAAAGTGAATTAACTGAAACACTTTTGAAATTTTGTTAATATTATATGAAATTGATTCTTTTTTAAAGTAGTTATGAGTGTAGAAGAGATAAAAATGATAAAGGTATAAAAAATGGATTATTTTATTATTTAATTAAAAAAAATTAATGTAATTTTAGATTTGGAGACAAAGAATGAATTAGGAATGCTTTTAACTCTCACGAATTCCCAATGCAACGTAAAGGAGAGAGTAGAGAGGGTTGACGTAGAATTGCAGATAGATTAGGACAGAGAATCTCATGGTTTTTCAATTCCAAAATCTGTGTGAAAGGACTTGTATTTCTGACCCAGACCGGTTGCTTATGCTCCCATGTTACATATACATTATAAAACTGCATGATTCACGTTGTGGACATATACGTATTAATCTTCTATAAAGAATAACTCATTATTCAAAAATGGCAAGTGGTTGCACTTATTACATATGCAAGTGGGTAAGTATTTATTTAATGAAGAGCCAACCGTCAATGGTAAAATACCATTATCCAGTCCCAACATATAAAACTAGTTTACACCATTGTAACAATAATGCAGTAGGTCCAAGAAGTGATGTTATTTCTGCACGAAGCGTTGAAAATCACCAGATGTTGGGTTAATCGATCAGCTTAACTCTTTAATAGCAATAATAAATGTGTCATGCTTAATATAACCTGTCTAACTTGTTTAATGAATCGAGGCGTGATCGGGTTATATTTTAACTAGACATATGTTCTTGTCACATTCTATTAAAATAGATCAAATTTTAAGCATGTAGTTTATAACTCCATGAACTCTTTAGCCCTTTACGGCTTTATTACGACCTATTAAACACATTTAGAACTTGTTCACCACCTGTTAAACCTGCTAGACCCATTTAGATAAACAAGTTACATATTTCGTGTTTGATTGCATTTGTTTAATTGGGTCTAGGTTAAGTAATTTGATGTTCAGGTCTATCCGTTTAACTCGCTAACTTGTTAACCCGATAGAATTGACACTCATAGATGCTATGATGCAAAGACACGCGAGAAATATCTAGTTTATTATGTGAGGAGACTTTTGGTTAATTTCGTTTAAGAAAAAAGATGAAGTGGTGAATACATGATAATAGCATAGAAATCAGTCGTAAACTGTTTGCATAAAATCTTAGGTCTAAATTTCGATCACTAATTTTGCAACCAACTTAGTTTTGTCACAAATTGGTTGTTTTGTGATCGCTTATTGATAAATGTTAAACATGATAAAAGTTGTAGGCCGGCATGTAGTTTCAGATTAAAATTAAGAAAGCGTTTAATATAGTCGATCAATTGAAAACTATGATAAGTAAAAATGACTTTTAGGTTTAATTTACCTACTCGTTTATTTGTCTCACATTTATGATTGTCACTAAAAGACATTTTTCTTACAGTGCAATACCATTATCCAACTAAATAAAATAATATAACATGATTCACGTTGTGAACTGGTGATGGATATTATTTTTTATGAAGAATCTATTACGCTATATATGATTATAAAAATACAAGTGGTTGGATATTTTAGTAATTAATTGCATATTACAATTGGTGCATTTGTTTTGAAGTGATTAAGTATTTAACAAGATTCCACCAGCAATAATCGTAAATTATTTCTCCAATTTCATCATATTGCTTTGCAAGCCCACCAACCAGTTCGAGCTGTTATATCTTAAAAGATTAGAAACATAACATGAAATAATAATGTTAATTACATCTTAATATATATGATTAAAAATATAACATGAAAATAATCATAATTAAGTCGTTAGATAACTCGTATAACATGTTTAATAAGCGAGTTGTTTGGTTTTACCAAAGCTAAATAGGTTAATCGAGAATCTAAATAAAAATGTAATTTTTTGTTTGCTAGATTTATAATTTTTATAAGTTTAACATGTCAATCTTCTATAATTTATGACTTTAGTACAAGTATGCATGTATGACCCACTTATCTATTTACAACTAGCTATAAGGGTTCTGCGAGCCACGATTTGGTTACATGCATTTTTCTAAGCGTGTCAAAGTTGAGGTTAATATATCACTACATAGTAGCGGAATCATAAATGTTTTCCATGGATGTTGGAACCTTTTTGTGCTCGGTTGTCTAACACTAGGTTTTATATTTTTCGGTCTGGGTCATGTCACCTAATAAAAAAGACAACCAAATAAATTTTCAAACACATAATAAACTGTAAAACTAATGATAACTTCGATATATGTTACATAATCTGATGCAAATGCACAGGATTTTGTTTTCTCGATCATCAATCTTACAAGATTAGACCGTTTAAATTATTGTATCTTAATGTAGGTCTTAAATCACAATTAAGGGGTTTAAGAATATTAGATTTAAAGATATCACATCCATCAATAGATCGAATTATAAATTCATTTGCACGCTGTCACAGTTGTCCCGTCATGTGTAGCTACATGATATCATATATTGTTACTCTTGTAAAAATGATTAATATCACGTGATTAATACAATATATTATATATGTAATTGACACCAAAATCAACCCTATCTCATCTATAAGAGTCAAGTCTAGTTTTAAGCATAGAAAACACAAAGACGCCATTAACGAATCATGGCTACAAGATCGTTCTCCAACACCACCAATTCATACTCTTTCTCTAAAATGAACATCGATTAAGACGAATGGGTCGAAAGTATGCGTAAATCCATAGCCGAACACGACGATGACGTGCTGGGAAAAGTACCCGTATCTATATTCACAGTCCCTAAAGTACTTCTAGCCACCAATCCTGAATCCTACATCCCACAACAAGTGGCGCTAGGTCCATTCCACCATTGGCGGGAGGAGGTCTACGACATCCAACGGTACAAGCTCGCAGCCGCACGAAGAACACAGAAACAAATGAACGTGAGCTTCGAACGGATAGTTGAGATTATGAAGAAAGAGGACGAAGCACGAATCCGTGCTTGTTACCATAAGTTTCTTGATATGTCTGGTGACGCGCTTGTGTGGATGATGGCGGTTGATATGGCGTTTTTACTTGAATTCATTCAAGTGTATTCCATGGAAGATCGGAGTTTGACTAAAGTCACCTCTGGGATGTCTCATGTGGTTGACGTTACAGGTATCGAATAATGAAAACCCCGTAAGTTATTATGTATTATTAATTAACATACTCTATATATATAGTACCAAATGATAATAATTATTACAAAGAAACCTAATCATAAATCACAATAAGGATATCTCCTAATTATTGTAAACATATTATAATAAACTCTAACTAATAACATACTCTATCTAATAACAGGGAAGAAGTTGTCTCATACATCGATTCTTCGTGATGTGGTGATGGTGAAGAATCAGATCCCTTTATTTTTAATCAGGACGATGATGGCACATCAGTTTAAGAAAACACCTGGTCAGTTAAAGACTGCTGATGAGACATTAAAGATGATGCTAATGGGGGTGTACCAGGAGCTTACTCCGTTTCATGAACAACAATTGCCGGATGTTGACATCGACGATTGCGATCACCTGCTCGACTTTCTCTACCACATGACCGTTCCAAACGACAAAGAACTTGGAATCACACAGGTATAGAATGATGAAAACTAAGTGAAATATATATCGTCTATCATTGAGTTTTTTGAATTAACCAAAGTCACTTGAGTGGGTGAGTTTAAAAAAGGCTAATTCTTTTCTTCTTAAAATACTTGCATTTCAAAAATACCAAAACTCTTTCCAAAAGGAAACCTAAGTATAGTGTCTTATCATCGCCATCTTTAGTATTTTTAAATACTTATCCTTCTCTTTACATTAATATAACTTAAAACCAAGGTTGCCTATAAGGCTACAACCATTCTATTCTCAACATTCACGTGAGTAGCCCCCAATGGAGCCTTCATGACTTCCAAGAATGATGACAAAGCTCGCTTGTGCCGTTCTAAAACCATGTTAGCCCTACCATTATTCTCAACGCACATGATTGATCAAACTCTTTTTTATTAAAAAAATTAGTTATTAAAAAACTCGTTACAATAAGTATTTATAGATCACACATCTAAAACCTCTAACCAAGCCTTACATTTATAATCTAATCCTTATTTGGCGACCAAGACATTACCGTAATAAATAATTAGGAAACTAAACCAACTTGCCAACTTAGGTCCTTTCATATTCACCGACTTGTGAATACGGTCCGGAATGATCAACAATCACCCCTTATTTTTGGAATCGTAACTGTAACTCGATTTTTCTTGTCCACCAACCATTGATCAGTTCAGTTCTTTATCCAGTCCTTTTGGATCACGGTTCAAATCGGATTTCCAATTTGAAATTGAAATTCGAATCGAGTAACCAAGAAAATCAAACAGCGTCTTCCTATCACTAACTTGGGCAGCAAATTTGACTCGACTTTGGTTCTGTGGTTCCCGGAATTAATAAGATTTATGGCATCTTCTTGAAGCAATAAGTCGACAGCCATTAGATCTTCCTTGATGTCTCTGATCGGTTAACCCTAGATCTCACTATGTAGGTCTCTCCTTGGCAATAACGATCATCCTTAGATATCTTCATGATGACGGCATGCTTCTATGCGACGGCTAGATCTTGATATCAACCTCGACACCTCGATCTTGGACCACGATTACAAAAAGCTTTGTTACCACTTCAAGGCACGTGATTGATCAAGCACTTTATTATTTTAAGATAAAACTGACTCAAAAAACTCGTTACAATAATTCTCTATCGATCACACGTCTAAAGCCATAAATCTTATTAATTCCGGGAACCACAGAACCAAAGCCGAGTCAAATTTGCTGCCCAAGTTAGTGATAGGAAGACGCTGTTTGATTTTCTTCGAATTTCAATTTCAAATTGGAAATCCGATTTGAACCGTGATCCAAAAGGACTGGATAAAGAACTGAACCGATCGATGGTTGGTGGACAAGAAAAATCGAGTTATAGTTACGATTTGAACCGTGATCCAAAAGGACTGGATAAAAATCAAAAAACTCGTTACAATAATTCTCTATCGATCACACGTTATATTTATAACCTAGCCCTAACTTGGTGACCAAGACATACGATAACAATCATAATACAATCAGAAAACTAAAAACAACTTGACCGACTTATCAACTTAGGTCATTCCATATTCACCGACTTGTGATTATGGTCCGGAAATACCAACACATTCTGTGTTTGCGCAAATGCTCATACACATGAACACCAAAAACGGATTGGTGGTGGAGCCTAACTTATTATTTTTGACGATATTGATATATGTGGTTGAAAAAATTGGTAATGAATAAACAAGCTTTTTTTTCTTTTCTTTTTTTTACAGGACCATTCCTAACTAGTATATTCTCTCTAATATATAGGTATCACCGAGGAAGCCCATGACGATGATCAAGAAAATTCTATTGCAAAACCTAGCGATCTTAGACGGTTCATGAACTTTATCTGGAGAATCCTCACCAAATCAAATGCAGGCATGGTAAGGATATTCAAGAAAATAATCTTCGGAAGGCCCTTAGCATTGGTGGTGAAATTTCCATGGAAGATCATCTCCCACCTTCCAATACTCAAACTCTTGAAAGAACCCATCGAGAACATGCTCAAAAACTTTCGTGGAGAAGGTCCCGAGTCCAAGGACGAAAGTGGCGATTCGAAAACCCCAACAATTGAAGAGATCACAATCCCATCGGTCACTGAGATGGCCAAAGCCGGAATCCATTTCTCACCAATTAACGGTGGAATTTTGGATATTAGTTTCGACGTCAAAACATGTACACTTTACCTCCCTGTGGTCGAACTAGATGTGAACACCGAGGTTTATTTAAGAAACCTCGTAGCCTACGAAGCGTGTGTTGCAGCAGGACCATTGGTAGTGGCTCGTTACACGGAGTTAATGAATGGGATAATCGACACGGAAGAAGATGCAAAAGTTTTGCCGGAAAGAGGTATAGTTGTGAACCATTTGAAAAGTGACAAAGAGGTTGCAGATGTATGGAACGGAATGAGTAAATCTGTGAAACTAACGAAAGTGGCGAAGATGGATAAAGTGATTGCGGATGTGAATAACATGTATGAGCAAACATGGAGAGTGAAATCATCAAGGTACTTGAAGACATATGTGTTTGCATCCTGGAAGATTTTAACGTTGTTGGCTGCTTTGTTTATGTTGTTCTTGACAACAGTTCAAGCTTTCTGCTCAGTTTATAGTTGCGCTCGAGTGTTTCATCACCTTCCTGAAATTCCTGGATCTGAAGGAGCTGAGTGAGTATAGTATGTGTGTGTTTTTCTTTAAATGTAACAAATTTCATAGTTCTTTTTTTTCTTTTTAACTATGTGGACTTGTTACCGGGCTTGTTGTTATAGTACTTTTATGTTGTAAGTCTTCAACTCAAAACTTTTGTGCGATATAAATGAGATAAGATTGTATTAAGTGAAATTGATCAAAATGGACATGGCTCGCAGAAAAATTTACCAAAATGAATATTAGCTTTTAGTTCTTAACAAAATAATTAAAAGTGTTGGCTAAGTCGATTAAAATTTAGCGTACACTTTACATATGATCAGGGCCATCTCTGAGGATTTAAATACCTTGGCCGAGCTGAAACAAAAAGGCTCGTAGGTGTTAATGAATAAACTAAATAGATAAGCTAATATTGCCTTAAAAAGTGTTGGCTAATGTTGAAAATTTCTGCTCTTTTATTCATCAGCTAAACTTTAGCCTATGTTTTTTTAGATGGCAGTTAAAAAGAATGGTCAAAACTTAGCCCACACTTTAATATGTGATTTTTTTCTTCCTTTTTTCATGAGCGTGACTATAGTTTTTAGACTTATCGTGCCATATAAAATTTATGGAAAATCTCTAAATAATATGGTTCACCAAATTTATTCTCGATATTAGTGACTTTGTGCTTCAAAATAATAAAATAACTCATTTGAGGTTGACAAGTAAGCTAGTTCGACAAAGAATGCACGGGTCAATCCATCATGGAATGACACAAAAAAAAACCCTAATGTGGCATCAAGCATTATCTTACATGTTTCCTTAACCGTCTATAAGAGTGTGTGTAGTGAGCAACAATATGGAGGAGTTTGGGCGATAAGGGGCTACAACCCCCCCCCCCAGGCTACATATCGCCCCCTTGACCAAGTGTCAAAAATCCCCACCATTTTGTAGCTCTCCAATACAAATAGCCTAAGAGAGTCGTATTACCAACTTTTCATCTACACAAGAGCACGGACCACTCAGTAGCTGCCTATGATAGTTTTTAGCTCTCATATAGCTGAGTTAGTCAACATGTAAGATGTTGGTTAGATACTGTGTGGAATCAAGTGATTTTTGTGTTATTTAGTGATGATTAGAATTGTGCCTTCTTTGTGTAATTAAGAATTTACCGGTTCAAACACGTGTCAAAGTCGTTTACGAAAACCAAAATATATTTTTTTAGAAAAAAATTCGTTTTCATTAAAATTTATACCGGGATGTTTTGAAAATTTCTTTATACAAACCTATGTATTTAGTTTTTTTTATTAACAAATAATACAAATTATTAACCTAAAAGTATTTAATATACAAAATTATTTTAAAAAGAAAAGGGGATGAAAATTGATGGAATGGTTGAAGAAATTCCTCTAAAAATTTGCCAATTCACCAACCCGAAAGGAGGAGAGATATGACGTTTCTCAATAAAGTCAAATAAGACACGACACCAATTCAAACATGTTGGAAGATAAAAACTAGTGTTTATGGCACCAGATCTTTTTGAATGCTGCAAAACCCTAAGGAGATAACAAATAATTACCACCAAATAGTATGTATGGCTAGAGCAACACCATACCCGATAAATTAACTTTTTTTCTTTTTTTTCAAATCAAGATTTCCAACACAAAAATCACGTTTTTATATACCACCATTCAACCAGTGTGTATATATACATGTATATGTATGTATGGCTAGAGCAACACCATCCTTATCTTCAACATTCAACTCCATCGCCATGAACTCCAAGGCGGATATCAACGAAGACAAATGGCTCGAAAGCGTGCGTGCATCGATTGTTGAACAAGAAGATGAAGAACTAAACAAAATTCCCGTTTGTATCTTCACCGTCCCGAAAGTTCTTCTAGCCACTGACCCTAAATCCTACATCCCACAACAAGTCGCATTAGGCCCATTCCACCATTGGCGGGCAGAGGTCTACGACATGCAAAGGTACAAGCTCGCCGCCGCCAGAAGACTCCAAACGTTCATGAACGTTAGATTCGAACGTATTGTCGAGACAATGAAGATTCGTGAGGAGGCTAGAATCCGTGCTTGTTACCACAAGTTTCTAGACATGTCTGGTGATGCACTCATGTGGATGATGGCGGTTGACATGGCGTTTTTACTCGAGTTTCTTGTGGTGTATTCGATGAAACGAGAGGGTCGGGCGCTCAAGAGAGTGACGTCCTCGATGTCTCATTTGGTGGATGTTACGGGGAAGAAGTTGTCGCATATGGCGATTCTTAGGGATTTGGTGATGGTGGAGAATCAGATCCCGTTGTTTTTGATCAAGACGATGATAGAGCATCAGCAGCACAGGGAGAGTGATGTTAAGTCTCCTGCAGAGAAATTGAAGTCGATGCTCATGGGGTTATACCAAGAGCTTACTCCTTTTCATGAGCAAACTTTGGCTGATGTTGATATTGATGACTGTGATCATCTTCTTGATTTTCTCTACCATATGACCGTGCCAAATAATAAAGAACTCGGTATTTCTGTGGCAATTGAGATCGAGCATGAAGGTACTATTAGAAAGAACTAATTGTTATATGAACACATATAGAATGTATATTATTTGAATTGATTAAGTTATTTATTTTAATTATCCTTAGATCATCCAACGACAAGAAAACTCAAAAACTTCTAAAAGAGTTAGCTATCAAATCATAAAACATTCATATTATAAAAGTACAAAACTCTATTGTTTAAGGAAACCTTGAACATTCATAACGTCTTCTCTATCTTCATATTTAAAATTTAACTAAAAAACATAATTTCTTTAATTTATACATCATTTTCTAACTCTCTCAACCCATTCTCTATTCTTATCACTATATTCTTTTTTAATTATTTTTTCTCTTTCTTTCATTTATAATCTTAATTCTAACTATTTTGTTTTATTATCATTTTCAATATAAATTGATTTCTAATATATATTTATAAAAGGGTAGTTGGAAATAAAGTGTTGTGGCAGCACTCTAAATTTAGAGGTTTCCTATACCATTTCATTAAAATTTAGAAATAGAGTTTGAAGACAAAGAATAGGTTGGAGTGGTTATTTAGATGATTTTTCTAAATTTTAGAAATAAAGATATGTATGAAAAACCCATTGAGAATGCTCTTAAAACTCTATTGTACGTTTAAGGAAGCCTTAAAACAGTGTCATATCATCACCATTTTTCATATCTTTAAATATTTATCCCTCTTTGTATATCCAAACCCAAATAAAGATTTTTTTAATCTAAAACTAATTTCATTGCTAAACTCAAAGATTATAATAAAGTGACATGTAAAAAGACAACAAGTTATGTCACAACCCCTCGTGACAAGCAAAACAAATACTAAAGAAATGAAACTTTGCTATATTGGACCAACCCTAACTAATGTATTCCCTCTAACAGGTTTCACCGAGGAAGCCCATGACGGTGATCAAGAAAAGCCTTTTGCAAAACCTAGCGATCTTAGACGGTTCATGAACTTTATCTTGAAAGTCCTAACCAAATCAAATGCGGGTATGGTAAGGATATTCAAGAAAATAATATTCGGAAGGCCGGTTGCATTGGTGATGAAAGTTCCATGGAAAATCATATCCAACATTCCAATACTCAAACTCTTGAAAGGACCCATCGAGAACATGTTTCAAAACTTTCGTGGTGAAGATCCTGGGTGCAAGGACGACAGTGGCGAATCGAAAACCCCAGCAATCGAAGAGATCACAATCCCTTCGGTCACCGAGATGGCCAAAGCCGGAATCCTTTTCTCACCAGTTAACGGTGGAATTTTCGATATTAGTTTCGACGCCAAAACATGTACACTTTACCTTCCTGTGGTCTCACTAGACGTGAATACCGATGTTTATTTAAGAAACCTTGTAGCCTACGAAGCGTGTGTTGCAGCAGGACCGCTGGTGGTGGCTCGTTACACCGATTTAATGAATGGGATCATCGACACGGAAGAAGATGCAAAGTTTTTGCGGGAAAGAGGTATAGTTGTGAACCGTTTGAAAAGTGACAAAGAGGTTGCAGATGTATGGAATGGAATGAGTAAATCTGTGAAACTAACGAAAGTGGCGAAGATGGATAAAGTGATTGCGGATGTGAATAACATGTATGAGCAAACATGGAGAGTGAAATCATCAAGGTACTTGAAGACATATGTGTTTGCATCCTGGAAGATTTTAACGTTGTTAGCTGCTTTGTTTATGTTATTCATGTCAACGGTTCCAGCTTTCTGCACGGTTTATAGCTGCTCTCGAGTGCTTAATCATCTTCCTGAATTTCCTGGATCTGAAAGGGCCGATTGAGTGTAGCATGTGTGTGTGTTTTTCTTTAAATTTAACACCTTTGATAGTTTTTGTTTTTTTTTTACAATGTGGACTAATTACTGGGCTTGTTTGTTATAGTACTTTAATATTGGAAGTTTGTAACTCACAACCTTAGGGTATGTTTGGTTGGAGGTAATG
This sequence comes from Bidens hawaiensis, assembly GCF_021521415.1. Lineage (NCBI taxonomy): Eukaryota > Viridiplantae > Streptophyta > Magnoliopsida > Asterales > Asteraceae > Bidens > Bidens hawaiensis. Next base: position 636,137 of record NW_027492158.1, read on the forward strand.
GAGTAAAGTGGGAATAGAATAGGAGAAGGAATGGAATGAACAAGGGAATGAAATGATCTTTACAAAAAATAAACTATTACTTTATGTTGTTTGGTATAAAAAAATATAAAATGAAATATAAATAATAAAAACTCTCCTATCTCAAAATTATCTTTTTTTACGAAAATAAAAAAAAACTATATTGGCGACGGTTGTGGTGGTGGTAGCTCCGGTGACGAAAATGGTGGTGGTGATGGTGGTGGTGGTGGCGGTCAGGCGGTAAGGGCAATAGTTGTGGTCGTAGCGATGGTCAAGCGGTGGTAGCATTGGTAGTGACGGCGATGGTAGGGTGATGGCAACGGTGGTAGTGATCAGGCATCGACAATGGTGGTAGCGGTGATGGCCAAGCGGAGGCGATGACAATGGTTGCGATGGTTACCGCAACGATGGTAGCGGCGGCGGCGGTAACGCTAGCTGTAAGGTGGTGGTGGTGGAGACGGTGTTGGTAGTGGCGGTTAGGTGGTGGTGGTGGCAATGGTAGTTGTGGTGGTGGTTGTTAAGTGGTGGAGTTGTTGAGAAAGTATGGTGAATGAGGAATGGAATGAAAAAAGAGGGTGGGAAGGAATGTTTTGATGGAATGAGATTCCATATATAATGGATTATTCTATTCCATTGAGCAACCAAACGTCACATTTATCTTGTTTATGAAATTAAGAAAAAGAACTCGATCTCTTTCTATTCTAATTTCTAATTTTTATGTATACTAAAATTACCAAGCTTTTTCTATTTCTTTGTTAGAAAAAAGATAGTTTCCAATTTTTTATTTCACTTTTATACTCAATACAATAACAATAATAGGAGACCGGAAACAAGAGTATTCCCTTCTCCCAAGTTACGGGTTTATTTTGCCGAGTTCCTTATAGAGAGTTGTCTCGCGCCCCTAGGTATTCTCTACCTACCCACCTGTGTCGGTTTCGGGTGCATGTACCTTTTTATTGAAGGTCGTTCAATTTATTCCCCCATAATGAATCATTCCATTCCCCCTGTCATTACAGCATACCAAACGCTACCTTGGTGTGATAATATGATATGAGACTGTATTTAGGGAAATTGACTAGGGATGAGCAAAAATCGGTATGGTACCGATTGGCACCCGTACCAAAACGGTACCGATTTGGTACCGCCAGTATCGAATCAGTACCAAGGTTTTGAGTTTTCGAGACTGGCCGGTATGGTACAGTACCGGTATTTCCCGAATTTTACCTTAAGCACCGGTACCGTACCGGTACTGAATCAAATATTTCGGTACCGGTACAAAAAATTTGCGATTTTCGATATCAGGATTTTCGATACTGGTACCAGTCGGCGGTCGGTACCGTATGGTAGTGAGTTCATCCCTAAAATTGACCCAAGTGGACATGGTTGGCCGAAAAATTTACACAATGAACATTAACTTTTGGTTCTTACCAAAGTAAACAAAAGTACGTGTCCATTAATTAAGACAGTTTAAATTTAGCCTACGCCTTACATGCAATCTCTTTTCATTGGGCCTTAAAAACTCATTGGCTAAGGTTGAAAATTTAGCCTGCTATTTTATTCGTCAGCTAAACTTTAACCTACGTTTTTTTAGATGGCAACTGAAAAGGAAAGGCTAAATTTAGCCCCCACATTAACATGTATATTTTTATTAAATTTTTAATAAGCACAACCCGTACTTTCAAGGCTTATCGTGCCAAATAAAATTTAGGAAAACTCTCAAAATAATCATGTTCGTCCAATTTGTTCTTGATATTAGTGACTTTGCGTTTAAAAAATAATCAAATCAGAAAGACCCAATCGGAGTTCGGAGGCTAACAAATAAGCTCAATCGACAGAAAGACACTATTCTAACTGTCATGGAAGGCCCAAAAAAACTAATGTGGCATCAACCATCATCTCACATGTTTCCTTATCCGGCCATAGGAGAGTTGTATTACCAACTTTTTAGCTACACAAGAGCCTTGACCCCTCTTTAGTTGCCTATGATATTTTTCAGCTCTCCTGTAACTAACTGGGTTAATCCTCTTTTATTTATTTGATTATTTCTAAAAAAACACAAAATCTAACTATTTTATAAGAAATCTTGGCCAGCTTAATTACTAGTTGGTTTGTTGGATATGCCTATTTTTAGAAAGGCCAAGATTCATTTATTTTGATAATTTCCTTTGTCGACATGTTTATTAACCGGCCAATGTTATTCAAGAAAACGACTAAGACATGCATAAAAGGATCGAAATTGAGTGGTGCAAACTTAATACAGCACTTATGCTAGCTGGTTTGAACCAAACCTCAAAAACCTCAAGTAAAACATGTGAGCTAAAAATTGTTTTTGTCACTCGTTTCAAAATGCATGGTTAAATACAAGGCCATCCATCAACGTTAAGTTTGAACTTCTAGCGCAAAAGATTGGTTTATCGTTATTATCGCTTTTTGTCTTTTTTACATATACAATCAATTAAACTATCATGACATTTTAATATAAGACGAATTTTATATATTGGATTTACCTTAAATTTAAGTGGACCGAATATCTTCCCTCTAGGGTGGATGGGTTTCATGATCGAACCTTATCTTAATGGACCCCTGCTTTAGAATTTTCAGCTATTTAATAATTGAAAATTATTTTGTTGCAGCTTTATATTCACACATATTGGAATTATATTGTTTCAATATTTTAGAGAATCTTCTTGTTGGGACTTTTCATTACATAACTAACAAAACAGCATAACCTATTTTCTGAGAAATAACTAACACAGTTATCTATAAAAAAACTATCCTCACAGATAGCATACACAATCTTTTGATGAGTCAAAAAAAACGTAGTATGATGTTTTTTTGACACATCAAGGGATTGTGTAAGCTATCAGTGTTGTTTCCAAGTCTATGAGTCAAAATGTCAAATAACATGAATAGTTTTGCAAAGGATCGTGCAGAAATAGTACTGCTGCATATGAACACAAGAATATAATGAAATATATGGCATTGAGACACGTATAGACAAAGGCGGCACCGCTACAAAAACAATAGGTATGTACGATACTAAATATTTGGCATTTGGTTTTGGTTTGTTATGGAAAATGAAGAATATCATCACAAGTTTATATGAACGTTTCAGGATGCAAAAGTAATTGAAACCTAGGTATATACGATACTAAATTGGCATTTGGTATTGGTTTGTATGTGTTATTGAGAACGAGTATATGTTTGAAGCAAAACATTAGTAAGAAAAGTACAATCATTAATAACATGTTTTTTTTATGGCGGACAAAATGTTTGTTTTGTAAGTTAGAAATAGAGATAAAATTTTAGAACTATTTAAAAAATTAAAATGAAACGAAAATTTCACGCGCAGCAAAATGACACGGGGGGGGGGGGGGGGGGGTCACCGTATCTAGTTTCGTTCGTGACAAAATGTCGTGCACGATCCAAGGGTCTACCATAGCTGGCATTAGAGCGGTAGGCTTCCCCTGAAAGGCTGAAATTGGTCGCGGGCCGAGTCATCAGCGTTGTCTTCAATCACAGAAGGGTGGGGGGCAACCTAGACCCAAACCATTTCAAACGGGTCAATTTGGATTGTTTTAAAAATTAAATAGGTTGGTTTGGGTAAGAGATTTTTAGTAAATGGTTTAAAATGTTTCATTTGAAATTCCATTTTGTAAATTTTCCGGTCAAAATGGGTCAACAAATTCAAAGAAATGGGTCAATGCGGGTTAGTGTCCTAAGGAAATATGGCTAAGTTTCGAATCAGAACGGGTTTTCGCACGAGAGAAGTTTAAGCACAAAACGGGTTTCAGATTGGAACGAGTTCGATTCAGGTTTCAAGCCAACATGAATTTTCACAGGGGACGGGTTGGGTTTTGGTTTCTTCTGGGTCGATTCAGACTCGTTTTTTGTTTCGTTTTAGTCCGTTTTTCAGTTTTATTTTTGTTCGGTTTCAATTTTTTTAGTTTCATTTTGATCGATTTTTTTGTTTCGGTTCGATTTTTCGGTTGGCTGTTTTTTTGTTTTTATATGGAACAAGGACAACGGATGAAACATTTTAGATTTTTTACTTTTCTTGTTTATGATTGATATTTTGAGTTATGATTTTTTTATTATTATTTTTGAATATTTTTTTGAGGGGTTTCTGATCTTAATAGAAAAACTACTCAGAAAAAAAAATGTAAAAAATAATAAAAAAAAGTCATAACTCTAAATACAAATAACAAAACAAAAAAGCTAAAAAAATTTAAAATGTTTCCGTCGTTATCCTCGTTAAAAAAAACCATTCTGACCCTTTCCGACCCAAACCAAAACAACTCTTTTATTAATTGACCCGTTCTGACCCAAACTCGTTTCGACCCATGACCCGTTCAACCCAACCCAACCCATTTGCCACTTCTAATCATGGGTGTGGTTGGCATTTTACCAATGATTGTACACGGGTGGCCGGACATCGTTGGTCGTTAAAAAAAAACAAAGCAACAATAAAGGTGAGATTCTCATCTCATATCTCACGAGTCATGAGAGTAGATGTTAAAAGAAAATAACTTTTAGATGGGCCGGCCATTATTTATGAGCCTATTGTAAGCTGTATAGGCTCTTTAGTTTTACCATAACTTTAGTTGGGCTATGGCCCACTCCACTTACATACGAACTACGAAGCAACCTCATGTCCTCGCGTCCAATGTCCACTGCCCAGGTTGTCTCTCCCTCTCTCACTCTCCCTGTTAAGAGTCTGAAGAAACACTAACCGGACCCCGGGCAGATTACTGGTAACCTGGGGGTTGGAGAGATGTTTCCCACGAGGGGTTAGACCCTTGGAAGATGGTTCTTCTGATAACCTGCAAAACAGACACCGTGAGCTCGTCACTGAGAAGGGGGGGGGTTCCTCCTTGTGACCACCCTCCGGCGTGAGAATCAGACTAGATTGCTCTTTAAATATAAAAGTATATTAAGAGATTGCTAGAGCAGATATCAGGTATATTATGATGATAATGTGATAATGTAATGTGTTTAGATGATCATACCATTTGGGGTATTTATAACCGAAGGTAGGTTTCCAAGGAGGTATGACCGGCTGCAACAGTGTTCCTGTTCATCAACAGTAGCCTACGCACGTGCCCTGCTGGTAGTTGGTGGGTAGGCAGCGGCTGATAGTGACCAGGCCTGTTGTATACTATTCCTTTTCCACCAACTGCCGGCTACGCACGTGGTATGACAGTAGTTGGTGAGTAGGCAGCGGCTAATAGTGATACAGTACAGGAGCATGCTGCTCGCCATACTGTATCAGTGAGCTGTCGTATCTCTGATCAGATCTTTCGCCCATACCTCGTCAGGTACAGTAAAAGATCCTTCAGTATACAGACTGGCTTATTTGGGCGGGAGTATTCCCCCTCCCGCCTCTGTGCGGGATTGCTCCCGGCTTTGCTCATTCCTTCAGGTGACACTGATCGAGAGCTAAGTGCCTTGTGCGTGTAGCCATGCTGCGCGGGTGGCCTTCCCTAATGGCTTGTATCCGAGGCTGCGGGAACAGGCGGAGTCCTTCACCATTGGGAGGCATTTCCTGCGGGACCAGCTTGCGTACTGCGCGTAAGGACGTCACGTCTCTGAGCATGGTTGGTCCTGCGGATCCAGTTGGTCTCTGCGCAGACGTCCCTGTTTAAGGTGAGTCTTGCGGGTCCAACTGGGCTCTGCTGGGACCTACCTCTTCAAGTCCCCCCAGTCCAATGTTCTTCTCATGCGTGTTTAATAAAGTGAGGTGAACTTTTGGACTTAAGCAAAGGGTTTTGAAAAGGGTTTTGTAAGGTTTTCCATGGGGATTCTTTCCGCGGAAGTCCTTGACACTTGCAGAAATGCCCGAGTTTCCTGCTTGGTCTTTGGGTATGATGCGGGTAGGTCTGTAACCTCCTCGCAAGTCAGGAGCATTGAGTCCCAGTTGTATGTATTTTCCATGAGGTTTTGGTAGTTTTGAACATAGTGATCAATTATGTTAAAACCACCAATTCCATCCTGGAGCTTCCAACAACGTAGTTCTCGACGTTCCCGCTATGCGGGGATGTTCTTTCCGTTTACGCAAGCATTGCCCAGAAGATCCTTCTTGGTTTCAATTCCCAGCGGAGCGCTAGGTATGTGAAGGGTTTTGCCTTAACACTGTACCTGCGCTCGTCTTACGGTTACTTTACTTGCAAGGTATTCCTGGCGTCAATTCCCTGCGGGTGCTAGGTATGTGAAGGGTTTTGCCTTTACACTGTACCCGCACCCGTCTTATAGTTACTTGGTTGCCGAGGAATACTTGGCTTCAATTCCCTGCGGGTGCTAGGTATGTGAAGGGTTTTGCCTTAACACTGTACCCGCAGCCGTCTTACGGTTACTTGTTCGCCAAGATTTTCTTGGCTTCAATTCCCTGCGGGTGCTAGGTATGTGAAGGGTTTTGCCTTAACACTGTACCCGCATCCGTCTTACGGTTACTTGTTTGCCAAGGTTTTCTTGGCTTCAATTCCCTGCGGGTGCTAGGTATGTGAAGGGTTTTGCCTTAACACTGTACCCGCATCCGTCTTACGGTTACTTGTTTGCCAAGGTTCTTGGCTTCAATTCCCTGCGGGTGCTAGGTATGTGAAGGGTTTTGCCTTAACACTGTACCCGCATCCGTCTTACGGTTACTTGTTTGCCAAGGCAAGGAGGGATTTTCCCGCTTATTTTTTAATATTTTCGAATTTTGAATTTTGAAATTCGAAGAGTTGGTGAAAAGATAAGAACAGTCCAAACCTCTGAAACGTCGTGCGACGGTTTCTTCTGACTGTCAGGACGTGCAGGAAGTTATGGTGACGTGACAGAACATGGTCATTCCAGTCGCTTTTTCTGGCGCGTGGGCACGATTTTTCGGGCGCGTGGCCGCGAAATTACTGGCACGCGTCCTGTCAACAGCTGTTGCCAGCTTGCTTTTTGCCACGTGTCATAGTTTCATTGCACCTTCAATTTCTCTCTCCTCCGCATTAAATTCACCGCATTAATTGCGATTACTATATAAAGGGGGAGAGGGTTATTTGTAATCCATACTTTTCACTCTTCTCTTCATCTTTAAGGCGATTTCCGGCGAATACTCCTTTATTCAATCGAGCATTCTCTCGAAATCGTTCTTTTCTTCCTCTGCAAGATGTCTTCTCGTGATGCTGAAGCTATAGCTGACGACAGGGGTACTGCTGGCGAGTGCCAGTGTGCTCTGCCCGGCGATCAGTACCGGTATGTTGTCAGGAAGTTCATGCTCGATCATCTCGAGCCTGAGTTTCCTGAATCCCACCAGACCGTGTACGATGCCCCCAGAGGCAAGATCGGGGTTTATGCTGCATTTTTTGTCTATGGGAATCTTAGATTCCCATTGACAAAATTTGTTTACCGTGTCCTTGAGAGGCACGGTGTTCATTTGACCGAGCTGCACCCCATGGCGATCGCCAAGATTCGCCATTTTGAGTGGGTGTGCCGGATTTTGGGCATCGAGCCCCATGTGGACCGCCTGATGACCTTCTATACCTGGAGGTGCATCCAGGGGTGGTACACCTTGACGACCCGTATTAAGGGTCTGAAGATTTGCGACACCGAGCGCAGTCTTCGCGCGTGGAAGCAGGAATTCTTCTACATTTCTGCCCGCGCCATCCCCCTTGCCATGAAGTTTAAAAATGGCCAAGCGATACCGAGCCTTCACGCCCCCAACTACCAGGAAGCGGAATGGTTTTCGAAGATATCCCGGATCCAATCTCCGGTTTACCGGTTTGCGGAATCCGGGATGGTTATGTTAGGGATGAGCCGGGTGTGGAAAGATGCGTCTCAGGTTCCCATCCTTCTCGAATACGGTTTGAACTCTATTCCCTATGGTATGTCTTGTCTTTCTTTTTGATACAAGTTTGTCTTCTAACTGTTTCTTTTCTTTCAGAGGGAAATAATTTGGAGTCGCTTCTGTTCCCGCGGGAAACCGACGGTCCCGCGCGGATGGGTACTCGTGCTCTGGACGAGGGCGAGTTGCCCATCCTGGAGCAAACGGCGGATCGTTTTGTGGAGGTCTATCCGCTGGGCCACGAGATCCTGAGCCACCGGCGGCCAGGTAAGGCGATATTCTTTCCTCAACCCCTTAATGCTGTACCCGCTGTTGGAATTCTTGACCTGTCTTCTTCTGAGGAATCCTCAGATGCTCCTCCACTGGTGCGGAAGAAGAAAGCTGCTGCCGGCGGGAAAGGGAAGGAGAAGGCCTCCACGGCTGGTCCGGTGGTTCTATCTGACTCGGAGTCAGATAGTGAAGAGGTGGCGGGGAACCCCGGTGGTGAGGAGACCACTGCTCCGGAGGCTACGACCGTTACCTCCGGAGAACCAACGAAGACGACGGTGACCGGTACCAAAAGGCCGGCTCCATCGGGTTCCTCCCCGCCCGTCCGTACGTTCAGGGTCAAGAAAACCCGTAAGTACAATCATAATGTCTTTGCAGATTTATTACTTCATAAATTTATCTAACACTTTCTTCTTTGTGCAGGCGTGGATGTTGACGCATTCCGGGGTGAAGCGCAGAGGAGTACCCTTCCGCCAATGACGGTAGGCTTGGTCAGCCTACCTGAGGCGTCGACCCAGGTGCCTGCGCCTGCTACCGCTGGTTCAGTTGCTCCCTCTGAGCAGACTGTTCCAGCTGAGATGACGTCACCGCCGGCTGTGAGTGCGATTTTTACAGCATCCTTCACAGAGCCGGCGGTTACTGCTGCTGCCTACGAGGCGGCGACCGCGGCGGCGACCACAACGGCGACCTCGGCGGCTGCCACCATGCCCGCGCCACCGGCACCGATGGCCGGACCATCAGGTACGCGCAGGGCTTCCCGCCGATCTTTGCCACCTTCCCGTCTGCCTGACCTGTTGGATGGATTTCCTTTAGGTTCAGGTGATGGGTTTGGCGGCTATCGGCCTGTCATTGACCCTACAGGTGCGTAGGGTTCCTTTCTTTTCTTATGTTTTTTATCATCTTTTCCTTACTGCCTTTGTTTCTTTTGCAGTGTCGGATTCCAATGAAGTGTATGTTCCACGATGGAACATACGCCGAGGAACAACCCTTCGCACACCTGTGGAGTGCGTGGACTGGGCTCGCCACGCTGCTCCTCCGGGTGCGTTGGGGGAAGCCATGGTTAGCTACCAGGAGGGTAGGCTAACTAATGAGCTTCGGGTTCTCCAGGCCCGGATGCAGCCGCGCGTCGAGCTGCTTTGTCGTGAAAACGACAAGTTGAAAGCAGCTCGCGCCAAGGACATATCTGAGGCGCGTGCTCTTCGGGAGGAGAACCAACAGCTGGCGGCAGCTGCCGCCGACAAGGAGAAGGCCTTCAAGGCCCTCGAGGTTGAAGTTCAGGCGCGACTCGAGGCCCGCTCCAAGGCTGCCCAAGCTGTGAATGAACAGCTTCGGCTGGCCAGGGAGATTGCGCGAAACGCAACCGAGAGGGCTGCCAAGGCTGAAGCCGTTGCTGAGCCTTTGCGTGTGGAGAATGAGGAGCTCAAGGCCAAATTAGAGGCTCTCCAACGCGCTCATGATGCCTTGGCAATGGAAGATGCCAAGAAACTCCAGGAAATCCTGGACCAGAGGGGGGTGCTTGACCACACCGAGCGGAAGCTTAAGGGCGTCGAAGAGGCTGCCGCAAAGGAAGTTTTACTTGCCAACCTTAACAAGAGCGAAGCCGAACGCGCCCATAACGAAGCTCAAGCTGCCCTCCAATGGCTTCTTCGAGAAGCGTTGCCTCAGGTATGTTTAGTTTTATCTTCACGCTTTTCTTTTGTAAGAAAAGGTTCTAATACTTGTGTTTTCTTTGTAGGTTGTGCGTCGGGTCTTTTCGGAGACCTCTTACGATGATGCTATGACCGCAGCCCTCAACGCTTCTCATGAGGATGGGGAAAAGGCCGGCTTCCTGCTTGGTCTAGGGTTTGTTGAGAAAGGCGTCCCGCCTTCCAACTTCCCTTTGTTCGATGTGGATACCGAAGCCATTTATGACCAAGCATTGAACCAATACGCCGCCTTCCCGCATCCAGTGGTGGAAAAGGTGGACGAAGTAGCTGCTGCTGATGATGGGTTAGCTGTCCTCAAAGCGTTCCTCGAACCACCCCGTTCTCTTGACGGAGCGGGTCCAAGTGGAAGCGGCCCTGAGGCTTGATCCTGAAGATCCCTTCCCATTGCTAAGATAGACTTGTATAGTTTTTTTTTTTCTTTTAGGCGGGTAGTTACCCGGCCATTCTTGTAATATATTCTTGAAATATTAATCTTTTTGCGTATAAGATTGTTATTTCCTTCTTTGGGTTCCTTGCTTCATAAACTTATGACTTGCATACTTAGTTTAAATTAGCAATTTTCCAAGTGTTTAGAATAAGAACCTTTGAACGTGGTTGATAATGGATTAAAGTTTTCGCTTCCTCTTTCGTGATTGTGCGGGTAGAACCGTCACTTGCACTTAGCAGGATGGCAAAACTTTACCCATTTCTGACCTGCGTGTAGGTTTTACTTTTCGAAATTTCTAAGGCATTAAGATAAGTTAACCTTTGAACGTGGTTGATAATGGATTAAAGTTTTCGCTTCCTCTTTCGTGATTGTGCGGGTAGAACCGTCACTTGCACTTAGTAGGATGGCAAAACTTTACCCTTATCTGACCTGCGTGTAGGTTTTCCTTTTCGAAATTTCTAAGGCATTAAGATAAGTTAACCTTTGAACGTGGTTGATAATGGATTAAAGTTTTGCTTCCTCTTTCGTGATTGTGCGGGTAAAACCGTCACTTGCACTTAGTAGGATGGCAAAACTTTACCCTTATCTGACCTGCGTGTAGGTTTTCCTCATCCTTTTGAGGATAAGTTAACCTTTGAACGTGGTTGATAATAGGTGTGAAGTTTTGCTTCCTCTTTCGTGATTGTGCGGGTAGAACCGTCACTTGCACTTAGTAGGATGACAAAACTTTACCCTTATCTGACCTGCGTGTAGGTTTTCCTTATCCTTTTTAAGAATTTTGTTTTGAACCGTTCGACGCGCGGTTGTCGATATGTTAGTGTTCGGTTTCCTTTCATGATTCATGCGGATAGACTGGCACTTTCATTTAATAGGATAATTGAACTCTTCCCCTTCAACTGACCTGCGTGAAGGTTTGTCAAGTTATTGGGTTCGTGCGGGTAGGACCGCCTTCCCACGCAACGACTTCACGTAATGTGAACGCCGTCACCAGTGTTGCATAGTTTAACCGTTCGACGCGCGGTTGTTGATAGGTTATTATTCAGTTTCCTTTAATGATTCATGCGGATAGACCGGCACTTTCATTTTTGGGTGCTGAACTTTTTCCCAAACTGACCTGCGTGAAGGTTTGTCACGTTATTGGGTTCGTGCGGGTAGGACCGCCTTCCCATGCAATGACTTCACGTAATTATGCGGTGAAAACCGGCATATTAGTGTTCAGAAAAGTATGAATGTAAAATCATCAGCTTCGATGTTCTTAAAGAGAATCATTTCCATTAGAAGTGGCTCTTGGCCTTTTCTTTACAAATTGGAATTGATTTACATGCACTGTGTAAATGAGCTCCCTTCCATGTTGGGATGGGAGTGCCATCGAGCCGATACGCACCTGGTTCGGGATCTCGTTCTTTACGCAGCATGTAGTCTCAATGTTGAAGCTGGAATTTTTATTCGTTTTCCCCAGCTGGGGTTCTACACGCATCCGCCTACTCAGCCTTTATTGCGCCACGAGGTGTGCGAGCGTCCCATCTCTGACAAATGCTTCGACCATGTCTTTTACATCTATGCATTCTTCAGTGTTGTGGCCTTTTGTCTTGTGGAAGTCACAGTATTTGCTCCGATCAGCATCGTGACGATGTCGGATTATTGGAGGCTTTGGCCATGGGAGCTCTTCAGTGGCGAATATCTCAGTGACGCTTTTGGTGAGTGGCGTCCATCTGGAGTTCCGGTGCGACTGTACATTATCCCTTCCGCCCACTCGATGTTGCAAGCCGGATGAGGTGTCAAAGTTTACCCTTGACTGCCAAATGCCTAACTTTCGCTTTTTATTTAGTCTGGCGGTGAGGACGTTGTCTTCTCTCGTCTTCTGAGTGTAGAGGTTTGTGCTCTGTGGGAGATCTCTACCCAGTTGCTTCTCCGTTTCCGCATAGCGTTTTGCTGCTGTCATGATGCCATCCCATGTGGATGGCATGCCATCTTTACCCGTTAGGGTGCGGATGAGCTCTGGGTCATGTGCGCCCTGGATGAAGGCAGCGCGAACAAGATCTTCGCTGATATTGCCCAAACTTAGCTTCTTTGAGTTGAAGCGAGTGATGAAGTTTGGCAGAGATTCATCTTCCTCTCGTATGCATTTGAGGATTGTCCATTGCTCCTCGGTATACTTCCGTTGCTGGCTGAAGTGTTGGCTAAACTTCTGCTGGAAGTCTGCCCAGTCGTAGATGTGGTTGACCGGTAGGCGATCAAACCAAGCTCTAGCAGCCCCCACCAGCGTCATTTGGAACATGTAACACCACGTGGGTTCCGTCCAATTGCTGACGGTTGCCCCCGCTATGAACCTGTTCAAATGATCGTCTGGATCAGATATACCGTCATATGTGCCTATGTTGGACATTTGTTTGGCACTCTTTGGGGCGATTGCTTCAGCAATGTCCCTTGCAAATTTGGACGTTCCTGCATTTGCAACGTTTGGTCTGAACGTTTTAGAGAAGTCTCGTGGACTTCCACCTGTGCTTTTTGGTTTGAAGGCTTGTCCAAAATGCCTTTTCGGTTGGGATTCCGTTTCCTTACGCTTTCCTTTTGCCCTATGGCGAGGGTTCGCGTCGGAGTCGGATTCCTCCGAGTCATCCTCCCAGTACTCGAATTCGTCGGCCTGTTGCACGGAACGCAAGCGTTCGTCCAACTCAGCCTGGAATTCCTTTTGTCGTGCCTCCGCCCATGCCTTAACTTCATCGAGAGTCTGGCGGGGGAGTCTTCGTTTCTCAAACTGGGTATCGGTGGATCCCAGTAGGCGATCATTTACTGCACTTGCCCCAGCTTTGGTAAGTGGGGTAGTGTTCGTAAAATTTACTTCACTTGCCCCGGCTTCGGTAGCCGGGGTAGTGTTCGTAAAAACTGTGTTGCCGGTATTCCCCCTAGTAGCTGGGGTTGTGGTTACCGGAATTTCTCTAACCATCTTTGTAGAAGTTTGAAAAAACTGGAGAAAAATAAAGTTCTAGCTTTATGCACGGATGGCGCCAATGAAGAAACACTAACCGGACCCCGGGCAGATTACTGGTAGCCTGGGGGTTGGAGAGATGTTTCCCACGAGGGGTTAGACCCTTGGAAGATGGTTCTTCTGATAACCTGCAAAACAGACACCGTGAGCTCGTCACTGAGAAGGGGGGGGTTCCTCCTTGTGACCACCCTCCGGCGTGAGAATCAGACTAGATTGCTCTTTAAATATAAAAGTATATTAAGAGATTGCTAGAGCAGATATCAGGTATATTATGATGATAATGTAATGTGTTTAGATGATCATACCATTTGGGGTATTTATAGCCGAAGGTAGGTTTCCAAGGAGGTATGGCCGGCTGCAACAGTGTTCCTGTTCATCAACAGTAGCCTACGCACGTGCCCTGCTGGTAGTTGGTGGGTAGGCAGCGGCTGATAGTGACCAGGCCTGCTGTATACTATTCCTTTTCCACCAACTGCCGGCTACGCACGTGGTATGACAGTAGTTGGTGAGTAGGCAGCGGCTAATAGTGATACAGTACAGGAGCATGCTGCTCGCCATACTGTATCAGTGAGCTGTCGTATCTCTGATCAGATCTTTCGCCCATACCTCGTCAGGTACAGTAAAAGATCCTTCAGTATACAGACTGGCTTATTTGGGCGGGAGTATTCCCCCTCCCGCCTCTGTGCGGGATTGCTCCCGGCTTTGCTCATTCCTTCAGGTGACACTGATCGAGAGCTAAGTGCCTTGTGCGTGTAGCCATGCTACGCGGGTGGCCTTCCCTAATGGCTTGTATCCGAGGCTGCGGGAACAGGCGGAGTCCTTCACCATTGGGAGGCATTTCCTGCGGGACCAGCTTGCGTACTGCGCGTAAGGACGTCACGTCTCTGAGCATGGTTGGTCCTGCGGATCCAGTTGGTCTCTGCGCAGACGTCCCTGTTTAAGGTGAGTCTTGCGGGTCCAACTGGGCTCTGCTGGGACCTACCTCTTCAGAGTCTTAGCTAGTAACTTGTAAGTAAAAAAATCTTTAGGTTATCTAAATAACAAACATGGGGAATTGTGAGGAAATGGATCATTAGATTGTATTTAATACACAATACACGTGCTAAGTATGATTGGATTTTTTTTGGCAATGACCTAATCCAATATTTGAAGATTGGCCCGAAAACTTTAAAAAAGGATAAGTATGTTAAGAGTAATACTTTTGTGATGAAATGGATTATTTCGAACGCTTTTACCACACAATACATAGTATGATTCTAAGTTTTATGGTAAGATAACTAGAATTTGGCAGGTCCCGAGTATCTGGGGTTGACCTGAAAACTTAAAAAGAATGAATTGGATAATTCGAGCGTATTTACTACACAATACACATGGTTAAATGTGAATTGAAGTTTGTAACCCGATTAGAATTTAATCCGACCGGTGTATATGGTGCTTGACCCGAAAGCCTTAAAAAGATACATGTGTCACATGGTTGTATTTTTGTGATAAAATGGATAATTAGTGTATTTACTACTCGATCATTATACATGATTAAGTATAATTAGAGTTTTGGGGCAACCGAACCCGTCACCAAAAGCTTTAAAAATACAAGTACGTGTCATAGCTATTAATATATTATACTTGGGTAATTTTGTTTCTATAAGATCTAATTTAAATGTAGCTAATTTATGGTCATAGAGTAGAAATAGAAGTCACTTTGGAAACAATCATATATAAATATAAGAGAGATCTTCTTTCCCTGTTCATTTATAGTTTGTCTAGTTGATGGTAGTTGTACCAATTTCAAGTTATAGATTTTTTTATTGAAAAGAATTGAAAAATGTTTTTTAAACTGGAACATCTTTGACCATATTCATACAGAGAATATTCAAAAGGGGACAATCCTAAACCTCTCGAAAATTACAAAACAAACTCCAACTTGGATTTAATGTTTTTCACATTTCCAACGCATTCGTAGAAGTTCGTAAAATAAACGAATTTGTAACATCTAAACAATGATCTTCTTTGTATTATGGTGTATTTGGGGTTAGTCTTTCCTTAAACCCCTGTTTTATAAAATCTTTTGTTGGTCATTTTAAAAAATAAAATAAAATATAAAAAGACGGATTACATATATTGTTTTGCTAATTATTGTATACATTTTACAAGTTTTTTGAACGACAAATATGACTTCTATTACAATTCAATTTTTGAATCTTTAATTTTATTGCAAAAAGCCATACAGGCCCAATGACCAGATATTTATTGTATACAAATATGCATAGGAGGGTTTAAGAAATCAGACTGTATATATAAAGATTAAAGATGATCATTTCCTTATAGAGTATATAAGGGTTTTTTCAAGAGAATGTAAAACTTATTAAAGAAATATAAATCTTAATGAAAATAAAACTCTAATTAATACAATGTAAAACTAGATAGACTACGTAAATAGTACAAAATTTCAGGTTAAAAAAAGGCATGCAGACATCACCGAGGAAATAGCAGTCGAAGTCAAAAGGACTAGAGGCTATTTTTCTTTCCATTGTGTAAACGCATGGTAAAGTGTTATAGAAAATAAAATAAGAGAGCATGACATTGTTTATATATTATGTTTGCATTGTATTAGAAAAAAAAACAAGATAATTTATTATTAAATGATTAGCAAATAAAAAAGTTAAGGAATATATGAAATAGAATTTGCAATAATTAATTTGTATTTGGAGCTTAATTATTATAATGGTAAGTAATGCAAGTCAATTACATAATACTTTGTAACAGATGGAGATAGGAAAGACATGGGTTGAAAAAATGATAAAAGGTGTGATAATGGCATACTTTGTTTGTCTTGTTTACTTTTGGCATTTCTTCTTTCGTTTTGCTTGCAACCTTTACCCAAGCCCTAAAATGGGGATGGGTTTGGGTTTTTGTGTTAACCCTGCCAACAGGTTATGGCCTCTTAGTCCAAAGCCTGTTTATCGGTTTGGAAGTTGGAATCCTCATTTCATTTTGACATCTTTATGAAAAACATCAAATTTCATATATGTTATTATTTACAAAATTTATGTGAAATGAAACTATTTGATCATGTATGAAGATTCAGCATTTTGACTATTTTTTCTAATAGTGAAAATTTTAATTATTTTTTTTAGTATTTAAAAGTATTAAAATTTAAATACCTTTTAACTTGATCATAATCCAACAACCCCTTAACCCATTTAATACGTTTAGATAGCTGGGTTAAACGAGTAGTGTTTAAGTTACACATTTTAAATTTGGTTTATTTACATGAACAAAAATACATGGATTGTTCGAGTTAACCTGCTTAACCTGACAACCTATAAACTTGTCAATGCGTTAACACGTCACGGTAATTTACACCCTAATGGTATAAAACACAAGAGGTTAATCAAAATAATTTGATGTATTTTATACCTACAAAGTTAATATTTGTCGGACCACTAACCTAAACTATAAATAAACTTTAAGAAAAAAAAAACTATTATTCAAATGACAGAAAAAAAGAAAGGAAATAGTGATAGAAAAGCAGAAGTGACGTCATATGAGAAAGGAAACTAAGGCTTTTTGAACACACAAAAGATCATAAATATCAAATCAAACAATTTAAGCACTGTTTAACAAGAGATTTGTAGACCTTAATTTTACAACACGTCCCCCTGCCCATACATACGTACATGGCCCTGGACCTGGACCTGGACCTGGCATGCACCACCAGTAACTGTGACCCCTCCTGAACCTCGTAAATCAAACAACCCTTTCCACATTATTAACCATCGGTTATAACCAGTAAACATGCATGGTCCAAACCATTCTCTACCTTCACCTACCGACCCCTCTCACCTTACTTGTCAATTAATTGTAGTATTGACTCTTAACTCTTAGTCGTATCCATTATTTTTTTATAAGTCAAAACGAAAATGTATCTCACAATTGATGAGAACCTCATAAAATGAAACAAACATATCCCAAAAACGACTTGTAATATCTAAAACTAAAGCATATATATATATATATATAGTTTACTTTTATCTATTTCAATATTTTAGTGATTACAATTTCCAACATATTCATCAAGTACAAAAATGTCGCATACAAAAATCACAAATTCATAATAAAAGGTCTAAAGTACGTAGCATATTATGTCAGGTCGAAACCCCGAAGGAGAACTAAAATAGCATTTTATGTCAAATTAAAATTATTTATTGCATTTTAAAATATTATAATACATAAATTTTAATGTTTTGTCAAAATAAAACTATTTATGTATATGGAGTTCCGTCCTAATGTGTCGAAACTACGAATGAGATTTTTTTTTCTCGAATACCAGTACTCGTACCCGCATATTGGTACCGGTATCGGTACCTAGATTTTAGAAATTTGGTTGGATATTTAAAGTCGGACGGTATTTCGGTACTTGGTACCCATTTAATACTATAGGTTACTTTGATATTATGGTTTATTGGTTTTATTTTTGGTTTTGGTATATGTTCTAGTTGTATTACAGTTTTGGTATAATAGTTTGTTGAATGACGGTACCTGAACCGGTTTAGCTTATTTGTTATTCATACTAGTATTGATATCAAGTTTAATGGAGATTCGAAAAAAAATAAATAAATCAGTGGTCCAAAGCATGCACCGTACAAAAATGCCTATTGGCGGATCTTATAAGGGGCCAACGTGGGCCTCGGCCCATCCTTTTCGCTTAACAGGGTAAATTTTTCAATAAATAAAAAAAAATTGCATGTGCTGAGTTTGGTTCGTCCATATTATTTGTGTCCGGCCCATCCATCTATTTGTGTTCGGCCCAGAATTTATTTATTTTCTTATAATATGTTCTATTTAAAGATTTAGCCCAAGCCCAATAATTTTTTAAACAAAAAAAAAGACTAGCAATAAACTCGCTTCTTGTCTTTTTTTTTTTTGGTTTAAAACTATTTTTGTGTAAGAAACGGTAATTTGAATAATTGAATTGGCGTTTTAGTTGAAAGATTGAATATAGAGTTTTTATTGTTGAACCTGACCCGAAGCAGATTGCTCATGACCTAAAACTTAGAAGTAGGAAATAATACCTGGGTCTCGTGAATTTCGGCCCGCCAATAATAAATGTTCAAGATCCGCCACTGGAAATAGACGTACTATAAAATTTGATATGGTATCCGATATCGATCTCATTCCAATCCGAAACTGTTCTCGAACCTATGAAAAATAAAACATATGTTTTACGGGTGATAGAAATTAAATTAACCTGCGAACAAAGTTATAGCTTTGATATGATTGAAATGCTAATCTCTCTCATATCCAAAGTATATTTATAGAACTACGGATTTCTACTAAATGTTGGTGATTTATTGTTATCGGGTCAATTTCGGTAATTAGGAATTCACTTAAAATCAAATAAGTTAGAATATGCATTTATACAATTTAACATGTTTGGAGTGCATGCTTGATCAAAACTGTTATAATTTCCGATGCTTAATAGTGAGTGAAGCTCACTGAATATCGGGGTCTATGGTTGTGGCACCTGTAGTTATGGAGGATATAGCCACCAATGGAAGTGGTGACGTTATAACTACTCGATGTTAGTAACGAGGTTACGTTGGTATCTTACAACTCTAATAAAAGGCTACTTCATTGTGTCACTTGTCAAGCTCTCATCACTCTTCACTTTTTTTAACCCATATTCAATAAATGGTTTTTATTTCGAGTCAACCCGCCCAAATAATAGTTTCCGGATCCTTTTATAAGTCTGTCCATTTCTTTTCATAATGCACACCCAACCCAAATAACAAACCCTAATCTTACTACTCTAATAAAAAGCTATTTCATTGTGTCACTTGTCAAGCTCTTATCACTCATCACTTTTTTTAACCCATCTTACTACTTTAATAAAAGGCTACTTCATTGTACCACTTGTCAAATTCTCATCACTCCTCACTTTTTTTAACCCATATTCAATAAATGGTTTTTATTTCGGGTCAACCCGCCCAAATAATAGTTTCCGGGTCCTTTTATTATTCTATCTATTTCTTTTTATAACACACACTCAACCTAAATAATAAACACTGATCTTACTACTCTATTAAAAGGCTACTTTATTGTACCACTTGTCAAGCTTAATCACTCCTCACTTTTTTTAACCCATATTCAATAAATGGTTTTATTTCGGGTCAACCCGTCCAAATAATAGTTTCTAGATCCTTTTATTATTCTGTCCATTTCTTTTCATAACAAACATCCAACCCAAATAACAAACCCTAATTCCCACGCCGTTCATCCCCACCGCCGTCTCTAATAAAAAACTACATATTCTTGCCACTTGTCAATCTCATAATCATCCTCATATTTTTTTTTTCTACCCATTTCAATATATAGTCATTATTCTTTAAGTCATTTCAATATATGAATTCAATATTTTTATTAAATGTAGATCATAACCGATTCATTCATTAGCAGATGATCTCAAATGACATCATATTAATTAATTAAAAGGTATGATATTTTATGTGCATGGTTTTTTTTTTTGTTTAATGGATACAGTATCATTTATTAGGGTTGGAATGCACTTGAAGAACCTTATTTGTCACACATAAGAGTTATAAGCAGGCCTATTTGTTGCCTTATTAAGAGTGCCACACCCCGACCAATGACGGCGGAAACGTCGAGGCGCGACATGATTGCTCATTGCACAATGACACTATAAAGTTACAATATTTAAACAACTCATTTAAATCCATATCATCATAAATAACACAACAATTGTTCATACAAAATGCCAAATAGATAGATAAACAAATAACTTGTTCTTTTATTTTCTAATATCCTAAAGCCAAGATAATAAGTTTCTTCAAGTAATCCAATCAAGCTAACATCAAACCTGTAACATTGCATAAAATAGAGTTTGTCAACACGAAGGTTGGTGAGCAATTTTCATAGTTTTGGACAATAAGTATATAGTATGAAATCCACAACTAGTATATGAAAACAATAAATAATAGCAACAATTTAGATAAATGAAACCGTCAATAAGAATACATTGACGACAATAATGAAATCGTCAATAAGAATACATTGACGACACCTATATGGGGATACCATATATACTCGGAATTAACGTATGATCATACTTTGATGAGGCTACCCACCTTAGCATTCAAGAATTTGCACATAATCATGTAAGCATATAACACCAAATCGAGCATTTATTTAAGTAAACATATACAATACGTGTTGTGGTTTAAGACTCAAGTATAAATCATTTGAATTTGAATAAGTATGCAATGTCACCCCCAAAATGAAAGATGGAAAATGGGGGATGAAAAAGTACTCACATTAACAAGTAACTTGAAAGATAGTGTCGTGAATAATCGGAGAGATCGGTTTAACGAGCAAGACCTATATTAAACGGGTCTTGTGTTAGTAGGTAGTCTTGGAAGGGTTTAAAATAAAATACATGACAAATAAAGTAAATAAATAAAGTTTAGGATTTAAAATGTAAATATTTGAGAAATTAAAGAAACGAGTTTTGTAAAATAAGTTTACTCGAAACCGGGTCTCGGTATTCTATTCATTAGTTTTTTTCTTTTTTTACTCAACCTATGTTAAGTAATAATGTGGGTTAAAATGCGATATTGCAAAACCCTTGGTTATAAGAATACCCAAAACGAGGTTTAAACGAGTGTTCGGGTTTGTCGGTTCGAGACTTGATAATTGACCAAGCTCACAGTTAACTTCCCAAAATAATAAATGTTATGAGATAACTCAATAAAATCAAAATAGACTTAACCAAGTATGTAGTTCTATTGTGAAGAACCTTAACGTTCGTTAAGCGAGTATACGACCTTATCGGTTCGAACTTGTTATAAGATCAAGTTGGTTACCAACATGCCAAGTATGTTTAGAAACTAACTAAAATTGATTTAAAATATAATCTTGAAGAAAAATATGAGTTTTGGTGGCTAAAAACACACTTGTGTGTCTTAAGCGAGTGAACTCGGTTTAGTTCGGTTTTTGGTTCGGTCCTTGACTCGGAATAAGACCGAGGATGGTTACCACATACCCAATTACATGGAACTTGTAAAATAACTTATAATAATACTCAAGTTTTACATTCAAAAAGTTAACAATAAAGCTTTTAAACAAAAGTTCGGTTTTTGGTTCGGTCCTTGACTCGGAATAAGACCGAGGATGGTTACCACATACCCAATTACCATGGAGCTTGTAAAATAACTTATAAATAATAATACTCAAGTTTTACATTCAAAAAGTTAACAATAATGCTTTTAAACAAAAGTTCGGTTTTTGGTCCGGTTCTCAACTCGGGATGAAACCGAGGCTAGTCACCACATACCCAATACCATGGAACTTGACAAGTATGAACAATAAACTAAAATATGTAGAAGTTAAGCAAGTATAACAAGTTATATGGTTAGATTTGTTAAATATATAAACAAGGACTACAAAGTCCTCCATGTAACCTTGCCTTACTAGCCCGACATTTCAACCGGCCGAGACCGGAGAAATGAAAGACCGAAGGTAAACAAGGAGTGTATATTATATATATGTTGTAACATCAAGCTCTTAAGTATTGAGAGTTAGTTAAAATGAAAGATTAGCTTATGAAGAACAACCTTAGAATTCAAGAATTTGAGAGAGAAATAAAGAAATGAGCAAGCACAAATGAAGAAGATGGGTGTGTATATATAGGGTAAGTTGAATGGGTCTTTCATAAAGGGTGTTTCATGAAAATGGGTTGGTTATAGACCCAAGAAAACACAAACTACAAATGGGTCCTTCAAGTCTCCATTTTAGTAGTTTTAGTCCTTGGAGTTCGTTTTGAGCGTTTTCGGGGAATTTTAAGAACCGAAAAGGGTGTTTTTTTTATCCAACAACTATAAAACAAATATTTAACATACAATTCATCATTTTGATAATATCGAAAGGTTCGGGATACAAAACGGGTCGGGTTTACATTAAGAATTCAAGTATAAAATAACCCGAAATTGACAAATGTCACAAAGAGTTACAAGCAGACATGGACTAAAGATTTTGATTTTTGATAAACATTGTATACCGACCAATATACAATCACAAATGTAGTATAAAATGAAGGTTTACTTATTTGCAACATATTTGTGTAATCTTAGTTATGTAATTTCTGTTATTTTAATGTAAATTGTAATTTTATTAACATTATATGATCATTTTTGTTGATTGTATTTCTCTTAATGGTTAAAATTTAATTTTTTTATCAATTAACTGTGTAATACACGGGCCTCAAACTAGTGTTATATATCTAACAACCAACCATTAAACCCTTATATAAGAAATCATTTTGGTCTGATTGTGGAATCGATTTACACAATTCAAATTTCACATATGTCGCCTACTCGATTGCCTAAGTGCAAAACATAATAGGAGTCACTCCCAGAGCCGAAATTTCTAACAAAATCAGAAGTCCAAGGTTGAGCATATACTATGTCGTATGAGATTATAATCACGAAGGCATACCGAATTACTACTCATGGTCCACAATGCCATCAACAACTTTATAAAGCTTTAAGAGAGAATAGGGAGTAAGGGGGATCTTCACTTTGACCCGAGTTTATTGAAGCGACGTTGATAGCAATTAAAAACAATGTATTAGAGAATACGAATTATGATGAGTTGATCAACAGCAACAAAATCTCATAAACAACCTTGTTTTGTTTTGTTTATTGGTATAACATTTATCATCGTATTAGCATGGAAAAAACTTAACTTATATGCAAGAGCGGATCCACTATGGGTTCACCAGATTCAAGGAAACCCACTGAGTTTTGGATTTTTAGTAGAACGTTCATATAAAAAGACTGGAGTGAACTCACATATAAAATACCAGAGTGCACCCATACACAAATTGAACAAATGCTCTAGTGGTTAAGTCTCTACTTTATAATTAAAGATAGGGTTCAATTCTCTCTTGCTGCATGTTTTCTAATATTTTTTATTCAAAACATATTTAGGTTTCTTTTTCACTCTATAGCCCGCACTCTCCATCACAGCCTCCACCATACAACAAAGTACTATGCTATATACATTAACTGCAAGATTCAAGTAAAGGCTAAGCCATGTACCGTCAAGTGATGTTGCACATGTCTCCATGTTAGCTTTCATGTGCTATGTAATTGTGCTAATGCATTTTTTTCTTAAAAATATTTAGGACTAAATTCATGGTTTAATAATTTATTTACCGATGCATATGCTTCATATATATCTAGATATGGGGAAAAAGATGAAGATGTGTCTTGTCACACCCGGCCCTGAGCGGCGGAAACAGCCGGGCGCGCGCGAGTGGGGATTGATAATTAAGCACGGGCCATTGCAAACATTCAAAGATTTTCATTGCGCATGAAATGTTTAATACAATACATTACATTGTTTAAAAATTACATAAAAACATCCAAGTATAAAACTGTTGAAGATTTCCAAGCCATATCCCCTTGCGCGGTGGGAACAACCACGCGCATCGAAGGGATAGAACTAAAATCTTCCAAAAAGCTGGTTTTAGATGTTCAGCGTGAGGTGCTCTAAGTGTGACTCCATGCGCTACCTAATTATCTCCTGAAAGACACGTAAAAACATTTGAATCAGTATAAACTGAGTGAGTTCACAAGTTTTAGTAACTTGATAAATCGTATTGCATCATAATCTTGATAAAAATCATTCTGAAACATAATTCTGATAGCATCATTAAAACACATGCTTGGTAAAACATAGTTCTATCAACATATTCTGATAAAATCGTTCCGCGGGTTACGCGCGAACATTTCTGGGAACTGTGCTCGTCTGTGTAAGTGGCGCTGCCACTACGAGCGAAACAAGTAATACTGTCCCGCGGGTTACGCGCGGACACTTCTGAAAAATCGTGCTCGTCTGTGTAAGTGGCGCTGCCACTACGAGCGAATAATACTGTAATACCGTCCCGCGGGTTACGCGCGGACGTTGTGCCGGAAAACAAGGCGCTCGTCTGCGTAAGAGGAGCGACCTCTACGAGCGGGCTCAAACCCATAGTACTGCCCCATGACCATACTAGGCACTCGTCTGTGTAAGAGGTGCGACCCCTACGAGTGGGCGGATCAAACCAGCAGTCCCTACCCTTAGAGTTCCAATGGTAAAGTGATCACTTACTCGTTCTTGCGCACTCATATCGAAAACCATAGATAACTGTTTGCATTGCTCGAAAACTTACCATAATGAATTATAAGTTAAACACATAATCGCTTGCATTGTTCGTAAATATACCATGATAAAATGTAATTTAAACACGTGTCCCTCGCCCCGAAAACAGGTTAAAAACAGTGAAAATAGTGAAATGGGGGCTGTGAGACTCACCTGTGGTTCTTGTTAAGGGATTAATCGAGATTCGGGTTTTCTTGGTGTTGGCCTCGGAATCGAAGGTCTAGTAACAGGATCGGAGCTGGAAACAACGGATGCTTGGGAGAGGATTAGTGCAAGTTTGTAGTTCTTTGAAGTGTGTTTTGGGTGATAATTTAGGTTACAAATTTATAGGCAAACTCAAGGGAACACAATCCCTTGCTTTAGGGGATTGAAATCTTTTCATATCTAGGTGTAATGATGATAAAGTATGGAAATTATTATTGTTTATTGTTTACTTAAAAGTGGAGGAGTGGATAAAAGATCTTGATTTGATTTGGACAGGACATGCAGGTCTGGGGTTGGTGAGAATAGGGTGGCTGACAGTTGACTTTTCATGTTACAGTGTGCTTTTTCAGGTACTTTTGTCAGTGTACAGTAAAAAGTGGAAAATCTCTGAAACACGCTACTGTTTCCTTTTGGGCGGGAGTAATCTCCTTATGTCTGGAGAATAGACTAAGTGTTCTGTGCGCATCACTTTGTGCGCATAGCTTTCTGCGTGAAGGACATTTCTTTGCTGCGGGTAGGTGCGTAACCTTCTCGCAGTTGGGGATATTGAGTTTCATTTGTAGATTCTCCAGGTGGTCTTGGTATTTCAACATAGTGATCAGTCATGTTGAAGTCAATTCCATCTTGGAGCTTCAGACAAACTAGCTCTCAATGTTCCCGCCATGCGGGGAGGTTAGTTCCCTTCCGCACGCGCATAAACGATGTAGGATGCACCCGCCTTAGCATCATGCGGGATGGTCAACCCATAGACAACATAACGTTAAGTTACATGAAAACATAAAGCCAAAACATTCACGCATGGCGCATATAACATATGCTCACGCTGGTTCTTAACATGGTGCGCTTGCGCAGGGCGCACATAACAAATGCACGCGCTGACTAACATGGCGCGCTCGCGCAGGGCGCACATAACAAATGCACGCGCTGACTAACATGGCGCGCTCGCGCAGGGCGCACATAACAAATGCACGCGCTGACTAACATGGCGCGCTTAATATTCACAATCACCTAATTATTAGGTTGATTACTTAGTTTAAGGGATTGGGAATTTACCGGGTGTCACATTCTCCCCTCGTTAAACGAATTTCGTCCCGAAATTTAGGAGACGTTGCTGGCAGAAGCCATGCTCTGAAAGAGGTGTGGGTATTTCTTGCGCATCTGGTCTTCTCCTTCCCAAGTGAACTCAGGCCCACGCCTCGAGTTCCATTGAACCTTTACTAACTTGATTTTGCTCCTGCGTAACTTTTGTTCTTTCCAATCGGTTACTGCTATAGGTTCTTCTACGAAGTGCAGCTGTTTGTCGATGTGAATCTCTTCCATCGGCAAAATCAACGTTTCGTCAGATAAGCACTTTTTGAGGTTGGACACATGAAACGTATCATGAACTCCACTGAGTTCGGCGGGTAAACGGAGTTTATAAGCAACCGGACCGATCCTTTCCAGGATCTCAAATGGTCCAATATAGCGCGGATTCAACTTTCCTCGCTTGCCGAAACGGGGGACTCCTTTCCATGGAGAGACTTTCAAAAGTACTCTATCCCCTAACTGAAACTCCAATGGTTTCCTTCGCACATCTGCGTAGCTCTTCTGTCTGTCGCGTGCTGTCTTAAGGCGATCCCGTATCTGAAAAATCTTGTCTGTTGTTTCTTGGATCAATTCTGGACCAGTCATTTGCTTGTCACCCACTTCAGCCCAGCACAGTGGGGATCTACACTTGCGCCCATACAAAGCTTCGAACGGCGCAGCCTTAATGCTTGTGTGATAGCTATTGTTGTAAGAAAATTCAACCAATGGGAGATGAGTATCCCAGCTACCTCCGAAATCGATTGCGCACGCGCGTAGCATATCCTCCAATGTCTGGATTGTTCGCTCGCTTTGCCCATCCGTTTGAGGATGATAAGCTGTACTCATATCAAGGCGAGTACCTAGAGCTCCTTGTAACGATCTCCAAAATCTTGAGGTGAACCGACTATCTCTATCAGAAATGATGGACACTGGGACTCCATGTTTTGAAACTACTTCTCGAATATACAGTCGGGCTAACTTTTCCATCTTATCGGTTTCCTTGATCGGCAGGAAGTGTGCTGACTTAGTTAGCCGATCCACAATAACCCATATTGTGTCATAACCCCCAGGTGTCCTTGGCAGTTTGGTGATGAAGTCCATAGAGATTTGTTCCCACTTCCACATGGGAATTTCTGGCTGTTGAAGCAACCCTGATGGTTTCTGGTATTCAGCCTTTACCTTCGAACACGTCAGGCACTTACTGACATACGTCGCGATGGCGCCTTTAAGATTGGGCCACCAATACAGCGTTTTAACATCTTGGTACATCTTGTCTGCGCCAGGATGTACGGAATACCGCGTCTTGTGAGCTTCGTTCAATACCTGCTCGCGCAATCCTCCCTTGAGAGGGACCCATATGCGGTTAGCGAAATATAGATTGCCGTTTTCTTTCAGTTCCAAATTCTTAACCATACCCCCAAGGCATTCGTTTTTAACAAACTCTGGTTTCAAGGCTTCTTGCTGAGCGTCTCGGATGCGGGTAGAGAGATCTGCGTGAATGGTCAACCTTAGAGCCTTGACTCGTAGCGTTTTTATTCGCTCCTTCCTACTTAGCGCGTCTGCTACCACATTCGCCTTTCCAGGGTGGTACTTTATTTCACAATCATAATCGTTCAACAATTCAACCCATCTTCGTTGCCTCATGTTTAAATCCTTTTGATCAAATATATGTTGAAGGCTCTTGTGATCCGTAAAGATTATACACTTTGTACCATAGAGGTAATGGCGCCAAATCTTTAGCGCGAAGACAACCGCTCCAAGTTCCAGATCATGCGTTGTGTAGTTCTTTTCATTGGTCTTGAGTTGGCGCGAGGCATACGCTATGACTTTGTCTCGCTGCATAAGGACACATCCGAGTCCCTGATGTGAAGCGTCGCAGTAAACGACGATGTCATCCGTCCCCTCGGGCAGAGACAAAATTGGCGCACTACATAACTTCTGTTTCAACATTTGAAACGCTGCTTCCTGATTTTCGCCCCACACAAACTTCTTGTCTTTCTGAGTTAGCGCGGTCAGAGGTAGAGCTATTTTGGAGAAGTTCTCAATGAAGCGTCGATAGTAGCCAGCTAGTCCTAGGAATTGCCTCACCTCAGTTGGGGTTTTTGGCGCTTCCCAGTTTTCGATGGCCTTGACTTTGGAAGGATCAACGTGAATTCCTTTCTCGTTTACAACGTGACCGAGAAAGTGAACTTCTCTAAGCCAAAACTCGCACTTGGAAAACTTCGCATACAACTTTTCTCTCCTTAACAATTCCAAAATCAATCTCAGGTGTTGCTCATGCTCGGCCTTGGTCCGAGAGTAAATCAGAATATCATCTATAAACACAATCACAAACTTGTCCAAGTATGGTTTGCACACGCGGTTCATCAGATCCATGAATACAGCCGGCGCATTAGTTAGCCCGAAAGGCATCACTAAGAACTCATAATGGCCGTATCTAGTTCGGAAGGCTGTTTTCGGCACATCTTCCTCATGGACCCTAAGTTGGTGGTATCCGGACCGTAGATCTATCTTCGAATAATAACTGGATCCTTGCAACTGGTCAAATAGGTCGTCAATCCTCGGTAAGGGGTACCGATTTTTGACTGTCAGCTTATTCAGCTCCCTGTAGTCAATACACATTCTGAACGAACCATCCTTCTTCTTAACAAACAGTACTGGAGCTCCCCAAGGTGAAAAGCTTGGGCGTATGAAACCCTTATCCAATAGTTCCTGTAACTGATTGGATAGCTCTTGCATCTCAGATGGAGCTAGTCGATAAGGCGATCGAGCTACTGGCGCAGCTCCTGGGACTAAATCAATACGAAATTCTACTTGTCGCGGCTGCGGCAATCCGGGCAAATCTTCAGGAAAAACTTCTGGAAATTCGCGCACTACTGGTAAGTCTTCAATTCTTCGCTCATCACCTTTCTTCTCTACTACATGCGCCAGGAAGGCGTAGCACCCTTTCCTTAGGCACTTTCGCGCTTTTAGGCACGAAATCAGTTTCGTCGCAACTCCCCTTCTTTCCCCTTGAATTACCAAGGTTTCTCCGTTCAGCAGTGGGATCCGAACCTGCTTCTCATGGCAAATAACTTCCGCGTGGTTCTCGACTAACCAATCCATACCTACCACAATGTCAAAACTTCCCAAGTCTATTGGCAACAAGTTAATATTGAACCCGTGACCTCCCATGACTATTACACATTCTTCAGTTCTTTCGTTCGCGCATAACTGCCTACCATTGGCTAGTTCTATAGTATAAGGCGTGTCTAGTCTACTGGTTGCTAAGCCTAGGGAGTTTTTAAACTCAGCAGATATAAAACTTAGGTCAGCGCCAGTATCAAATAAGACAGATGCAAAATGTCCGTTAAGCAAAAACGTACCGGTTACCACATTCGGCTCTTCTTTAGCTTCGCCCGCGCCGATCACAAAAGCTCTCCCGCGAGCTTGGTTTCCCCTTTGCGGGCAATCCCGACTGAAATGCCCTGGCTTTCCGCATGCGTAGCAGTTGTCACTGGCTCCAGCTTCTTTAGCACGGCAATTCACCGTCTTGTGCCCTGGCCTGTTACATTTGGCGCACGTGACGCTCGCGCATTCACCCTCGTGGTGAAACTTGCATTTGTTGCACCATGGGTAAGGCCCACTGTATCCTTTTCGTGGTGGCTCCGCGGCCTGAATCGCGTAAACCCTTGCGCTTTCCTGCTTCTTGAACGGTGGCTGCTTGGAGTCGGACCCTCGGTGGTGAGAGTTCCATTTCCTCTTGGGATCAGAGGTTCGCTGCTCGGTTCCGCGCGGAGTCAACATACCCGCACGGACCGTATCCCTTGTAAGGGTGATGGCCCGCGCTACCGCCTCATCAAAGGTTGGAGGCGCTGCGGCGTTGAGCGGAACCCTAACAACAGGAGGTAACCCAAAAATATACCTCTCGATCTTCTTTTCCTCCGTGTTTGCCATGTCTGGCACCAACTGGCAAAGCTCGTTGAACCGGTTGTTGTAGGCGTCGATATCCGTTCCTACCATGGTGTGGTTCCAGAATTCCTGCTGCAGACTCTGGATTTCTGCGCGAGAGCAGAACTTTCTCATCATCATCTCCTTCAGTTCCTCCCAGGTCTTGTGAAGAGCAACTTCTCGCCCCAAAGTCTTCACTTGAAGCTTCCACCAAGACGAAGCTGCTTCTTGGAACATGCAGGTCGCGTAAAGAACCTTCTGGTTCTCACTACATCTGCTAATGGAGAGAACTGTCTCCATCTTGTCAATCCAGTTGTAGAGCCCAATGGCCCCTTCGGTACCCTTGAATGGCCAAGGCCTACAGGCCATGAATGTCTTATAGGAGCATCCTTTGTCCAAGGCTCCTGATTCGGGTTCTGGGGTCTCATTCTGACGACCCTGACTAGATTCGGCCTTGCTGGCCTCATGTGTTGCGATCGCTTGCGCGATTATTTCCGCGAGTTCCTCGGGTGTCATAGTAATTCCCTTGGCTTTAGTTGGAGGCATTCTCGCTTTAAAAGAGAATGGAAATATATATCAGACTTAGCGCATGTACTCTGAGCACATAATGTTCTCTCTTTATTTACTAGACTGTGTGACCCGTGTTCCTAAGTGTGTGTATAGTTTCTTTTGAAAATATTTTCTTTGAAAAATATTTCATGCGATTCCCCAACGGTTATAGTCTAGGTTAAAACTTCTTTTCCTAGTTCGCTATAACCAGTGCTCTGATACCAATCTGTCACACCCGGCCCTGAGCGGCGGAAACAGCCGGGCGCGCGCGAGTGGGGATTGATAATTAAGCACGGGCCATTGCAAACATTCAAAGATTTTCATTGCGCATGAAATGTTTAATACAATACATTACATTGTTTAAAAATTACATAAAAACATCCAAGTATAAAACTGTTGAAGATTTCCAAGCCATATCCCCTTGCGCGGTGGGAACAACCACGCGCATCGAAGGGATAGAACTAAAATCTTCCAAAAAGCTGGTTTTAGATGTTCAGCGTGAGGTGCTCTAAGTGTGACTCCATGCGCTACCTAATTATCTCCTGAAAGACACGTAAAAACATTTGAATCAGTATAAACTGAGTGAGTTCACAAGTTTTAGTAACTTGATAAATCGTATTGCATCATAATCTTGATAAAAATCATTCTGAAACATAATTCTGATAGCATCATTAAAACACATGCTTGGTAAAACATAGTTCTATCAACATATTCTGATAAAATCGTTCCGCGGGTTACGCGCGAACATTTCTGGGAACTGTGCTCGTCTGTGTAAGTGGCGCTGCCACTACGAGCGAAACAAGTAATACTGTCCCGCGGGTTACGCGCGGACACTTCTGAAAAATCGTGCTCGTCTGTGTAAGTGGCGCTGCCACTACGAGCGAATAATACTGTAATACCGTCCCGCGGGTTACGCGCGGACGTTGTGCCGGAAAACAAGGCGCTCGTCTGCGTAAGAGGAGCGACCTCTACGAGCGGGCTCAAACCCATAGTACTGCCCCATGACCATACTAGGCACTCGTCTGTGTAAGAGGTGCGACCCCTACGAGTGGGCGGATCAAACCAGCAGTCCCTACCCTTAGAGTTCCAATGGTAAAGTGATCACTTACTCGTTCTTGCGCACTCATATCGAAAACCATAGATAACTGTTTGCATTGCTCGAAAACTTACCATAATGAATTATAAGTTAAACACATAATCGCTTGCATTGTTCGTAAATATACCATGATAAAATGTAATTTAAACACGTGTCCCTCGCCCCGAAAACAGGTTAAAAACAGTGAAAATAGTGAAATGGGGGCTGTGAGACTCACCTGTGGTTCTTGTTAAGGGATTAATCGAGATTCGGGTTTTCTTGGTGTTGGCCTCGGAATCGAAGGTCTAGTAACAGGATCGGAGCTGGAAACAACGGATGCTTGGGAGAGGATTAGTGCAAGTTTGTAGTTCTTTGAAGTGTGTTTTGGGTGATAATTTAGGTTACAAATTTATAGGCAAACTCAAGGGAACACAATCCCTTGCTTTAGGGGATTGAAATCTTTTCATATCTAGGTGTAATGATGATAAAGTATGGAAATTATTATTGTTTATTGTTTACTTAAAAGTGGAGGAGTGGATAAAAGATCTTGATTTGATTTGGACAGGACATGCAGGTCTGGGGTTGGTGAGAATAGGGTGGCTGACAGTTGACTTTTCATGTTACAGTGTGCTTTTTCAGGTACTTTTGTCAGTGTACAGTAAAAAGTGGAAAATCTCTGAAACACGCTACTGTTTCCTTTTGGGCGGGAGTAATCTCCTTATGTCTGGAGAATAGACTAAGTGTTCTGTGCGCATCACTTTGTGCGCATAGCTTTCTGCGTGAAGGACATTTCTTTGCTGCGGGTAGGTGCGTAACCTTCTCGCAGTTGGGGATATTGAGTTTCATTTGTAGATTCTCCAGGTGGTCTTGGTATTTCAACATAGTGATCAGTCATGTTGAAGTCAATTCCATCTTGGAGCTTCAGACAAACTAGCTCTCAATGTTCCCGCCATGCGGGGAGGTTAGTTCCCTTCCGCACGCGCATAAACGATGTAGGATGCACCCGCCTTAGCATCATGCGGGATGATCAACCCATAGACAACATAACGTTAAGTTACATGAAAACATAAAGCCAAAACATTCACGCATGGCGCATATAACATATGCTCACGCTGGTTCTTAACATGGTGCGCTTGCGCAGGGCGCACATAACAAATGCACGCGCTGACTAACATGGCGCGCTCGCGCAGGGCGCACATAACAAATGCACGCGCTGACTAACATGGCGCGCTCGCGCAGGGCGCACATAACAAATGCACGCGCTGACTAACATGGCGCGCTTAATATTCACAATCACCTAATTATTAGGTTGATTACTTAGTTTAAGGGATTGGGAATTTACCGGGTGTCACATGTCTAATTAAACAAATAGGATTGTTCTAAGTGTAAAGGTGTATGCAATTACAACATTTGTATTTATGTTTATGAAACTTTATATGTTTAAGACTTGTGAAATTAAGATGAAATTTAAGCGTAGTTTTAGCCGTAGGAAAAAAACGCGAAAATCAGCCTACTCGTATAGTTAAACCAATGGCAATGGCATGCGGATTATCTGTTGTTTTTTAATGGAGAAGGTTTTTTTTTAAATTACTGTATCGTATTTTTATTATGTGATTAACCTTATCCTACCTAAACCGTTGAATCAACCCGAAAATTTTTGTACGTAATCCTATGAATTCGGAGCACTTAAAAACATTGAACCCATTGAAAAAAAAAATACAGGATCCGTCGTTGCTTAATTATAAGGCCTCATTTTTACTAGTCCCACATGCAACGAAATCTCATAAACAACCCTGGATTAAATGCTCATAAACTAGACTTGTCACCCATACATACCAGCAGTTGATCATGGCATTAAGCGCAAGTGGAAAATATATATATGTAGCACAAGCGTATACCACATGCTTTATGCATTCATTTAATAAATTCATATAATGTAGTCACGTATTTATTATATAAATATAGAGATGTAACACATTAAAAAGATTAGATGATCAAGCACTTGTATACTTTAGTAAAGCATGACGAACCAAATCTTGGGGTTGTGAGTAGGAATACTTCCATAGTTATTTAAATGAAATCTATATCTGATTGATAAATAGATGTATATCCAAACAAACCAAGTGTTGTGATGTCTCTCTATATCAACATTATTTCACTATCTTTAAAGTGTTCTCATATCCAATATTGATTCTTGCCTTTGCATGGCAAATGAAAGTGAAGGGTTTTGTGAATTTGTGGTACAAGACGTACTAGTTTCCTATCGATATATATCTCCATCGGCTATCACTACCGATACAGATATGTGTTGAAAATCTTAATATCAATTGTCATACATGCGTATTAGCTGAAATTTTATGAGTTAGCTATCATGAAGATAACATTCATTGACAAATTCTCTTAAACAGTCAAGGGTTTAGGTTCAAGTTTTGAAAGTAAAAAAATTGTCTTTGAAAAAATAATTAAGGTGTTCATGAAGGGAAAATTCTTAGAATAAGCATTTATGAAAACAAAGTTGTTTTAGGTATCATTTGCAAAAAATTTCAGAAATATGTATTATAAACTAGTCGTGACGAGTAGTTTATAGAACCAATTAAAACTTGCCGTGTGTCCTTAAACTACCGTAACGAGCACGTTCACTAATCATTTACTCGTCAAGACTAAATAAGTTTCAACCCTCATAATCAACGCCCACGAGTAATTCATAAGTGTTTAATTTAGTCGCGACGACTAGTTTACCCGGTTTACATTCCCTACATGAGTAGTTTATTAGTGGTTAACTCGTCGCGACTAGTTTAACCTTGTAATCTACTCGTCGCAACTAAAGGACTTATGAATTACCCGTGGACGTTGATTATGAGACATGAAACTTATTTAGTCGTGACGAGTAAATGATTAGTGAACGTGCTCGTTACGGTTAGTTTAACGACACGTGCCAAGTTCTAATTGGTTTCTACAAACTACTCGTCACGACTAGTTTATAATACATATTTCTAAATTTTTTACAAATGTTGCCTAATATTAGAAATTTGTTTCAAAAATACTTATTTTAGTAATTTTCCTGTTCATAAATCATAATAATTAATAAAAGTAAATTTAATAGATATCTATACAGACATCTAGAGTTCCTGTAGAGACAATAGAATATTATATATTTCATTCGTCTAGAAGAACGGGTCGGGTTGAAAGCGGGTATAAATAGTGGGCCTCATCACTCCCCATGCATACAAACCATGAACACCCTCTTCCACACACACCACTTTAACCCTAATTCAGTCCAACCCTTCTCTTTACTTCCACCAACTCCCACACAAAACCATCCTAATGATAATAATATCATGTCTGAAAACATTAACCCTCCTGTTCTTGAAGGCATAGCTGCCGTCGTCGGAGAACGTATACTGTTCGGAAAACCAGTAACCACAGCGGATGATGACGTCATAAAAGAAACCGAGTTCCAGCCGGCCAAGAAAGTCGGAGAGGAGAAGAGTTACCGAGGAGTAAGAAAGCGGCCGTGGGGACGCTGGTCGGCGGAGATACGCGACAGGATAGGGCGGTGCCGCCACTGGCTAGGTACCCATGGGTGGGCGCCCGGCTGGGGCACGCTTTTTAGAGGGCACAAAATTTTTTTAAAACAAACTCTTTATAAGCTCACTATTTTAGAACACAAGGATACATATAAGCGCACTTTTTTTATAATACCCGAACTCTTTATAAGTTTACTTTTTTAAATTATCCAAAGATTTATATGGTTCTTAAAATAATGTTAAAAACTTAAAAGTCCATTTCTTTTGATTAATCAATATTATACGTTATAAACTCATTCTAATACCGTAATTGTTGTTTAAAAAAATTAGTTTACATTCTTTAGTTTGTTAAGGCTTAGTGGCATATTTATTTCGGTTTGGTCGGGGCACGTGAATTTTCAGAGACGTCACTGCAGGTACGTTTGACACGGCGGAGGAAGCAGCGCGTGCTTACGACGCTGCAGCAAGGAGATTAAGAGGGTCTAAAGCTAGAACTAACTTTGAGATACCCTCGGTGTTTCCGTTGTCTGTTTCACCGACAACGTCCACGTCATCATCGTCGGAAGCGAAGAAGAGGAAGTGTCACGTGGTGACGTCAGTGGGACAACTGTTTAGTAAGTCTGGTACGATGTTGATGAGGAGGGAGATGAGTTACTATCCTGGTACGGGAACTAATGAAGTACTGAACGACAATTGTAATAATAATGATGTGGAAGTTGATTTGAATCGTGTTGGTACTTCGAAGAGAAGAGTTTGTACGTTGTATTAATGCAATGCAGTTTAAGTACTTATGTTAACGGTACTATATATATTATGACTAGCTATTATATTGTTTCTTTGTCGCATTTTGTTAATTTCATGTCACGTTGTCTACTTGTCTAGCTTTGGTGGTTTTCTCATTCTCTAACATAAACGTTAACAATGTGGATTTAATTATTTGAATAATAAAATTGGTATATTTTAAGATATAAATGTATGAATTTAAACATTAAAATTGGTCCGGGTTAGGGTCAGTATTTTTTTTTTTTTTTGCCAGTATTTATAACAATCCTATCATGCGTCAAATTTTTCGGGTCGTGTTGTGAACCCGAGATTAATTTGATTTGCTCAGGCAAAATAGATCGTCTGTTTCGTCAAGAGAGATGGCAATTAAGAATATCAATTGCCAATTTAGTTCCAACTTCCAAATCCAAAATTAGTTAAATTAATTTGATTTTAGTAAAAAATTTTACTTTTTTACTTGGGTTAAAAGTTCAATTGAGTCCGTCATAGCCCATTCGAAAAACTTTTTATAACTTTTAAATAAGTTAATAAATTACAAAACTTTAACTTACTAGTTTATCACTATCATATAAAAAATAAACCCATACACTTCTTTCAATAAGTTATAACTAGGTTAAAATAAGCAATCCCAAACGCACCATAACTAGTTAAACAATAGCTTTGATTTTATAATTGGGCCATTCACATTTGGGTTTCAATTTTTTATATTATATATATTTTTTTATTTAGATATTTAGTTAAAGATTTTATAGAAGTTTTATTTACTAAAATTTTCATGGGTAATGAGTTCAAATTTTTTTTATAATACCAATGGGTTCAATCGCCAAAAAAAATTGGTTCATTCGAAAATATCATGTTGCACGCTCTACATAGAACGTGAAAAAAGTTTAGTGTTGGGCAAACTCGACACCAAAAGGGCAGCTCCACCACTGCAACTCACAATTTACTTAATAAATCTATGTATGACTGCGGAGCTGGAATAACATGTCAGACACGACACAGCATGATAGGATACGATTACTTGTGGTGCTAGACATGAACATGACACGATAACTATTCGTGTCATCAAACACGAACACGAAGTTATTTAAGAATAGTTTACACGCCACAGTCTATTTGGGGACATGAAAAATGTCACATACATAATGAAACAAAAGTTGTCAAAAGTTATAAAAGTCGTAATACATAATTTTTAACATATTTGAAACACAAATCTAAATACAAGGCTTACCTATGACATATGCCCAATATTTTATAAAATTGTTAATTAATACATAATTTTTAACATATTTGAAACAAAAATCTAAGTACAAGACTTACCTATGACATAAATGCCCAATATTTTATTTTATTTTCTTAAATTAAAAATATAAACAGATTTAAATTAACATGTTAGGTGCTTAACCTGTTTAGACTTGAATTAAACTGTGTGTTACACATTTCAACCCATTTAATTAATACGCAAAATATGTTAAGTTTAAACCAAAACTTGTTTAACTATGTATTAGAAATTGTTAGCCCTAGATATATTTTTTTGTGGATAGTTATAAGTAAAAATGACTTTAGGAGTTTGTGTTACATGTTTAGTTAATCTGATAAACTAAGTACCCCTAATAGTTTTGTATTTAACCTATAATTTTAAATAAGCATCAATAATGTCATAAACTTTATCAATCAGCAACTTCTTACTCTTGTGTTATGATTGAAATAGTGAGCCCAGAAAAAGGTTGCAGAGATAGCAATGAAATGACAAGCATAGTATCACTGAATATACGTAATCCAAATCAAGCATTAGATTTAGAGAGAATTCCACGAATGGCCATGTGGTTTGAGTTAAATTTTATATACTTATTCTAAATTTTGCAAGCATCATCCCTGACTGTCGACTTTGGTTTCATTGTTGGTCCAAAAAGATAACTCAGTTAACTTTTGATGTTAAATGTTACACGTGAGGAGCATATTAGGGGTAGTTTGGTCAATTTAATTCTCTAATCTTCTCCTCTCTCCTCTTAAGAAAAACATTAGTTAACTCAGTTAACTTTTGATGTTAAATGTTACACGTGAAGAAAAACACTCATTTCCAACCTCAAACTTCAAGACCAGGTTATAATCCTGAAATTAAATATGGTTCTTTGTTCTTGTGGGTGTTTGACTATAATCCGAACATCATGGACTTCAAGAAATCAGCTCTGCGGTTCTACTGTTGTGCTAAAACGGTGAGTATTGATTTTCCCATTTTCGAATTCTATCTTTAAAATATAATTTTTCTAGTGTTATCTACAGGGAAGAAATTGTGGTTTTGTTGGATGGGTTGACCCATCATTGTGTCGTAGTGCTGTAGTTAAAAAGTTTTTTTTTTCTTTTTTCTTCTTTTTTTTTTTTGGTTATGTGGATGTTTTTTTTTTTTTTTTTTAGGGGGGGGGGGGGGGGTGGACCAAACTATCCATAGTGTCCTTCTCTGTAGCATTTAACACCAAAAATTAGCTAGGTTATCTTTTTGGATCAAAAATGAAATCAAAGTTGGTAGTTTGGACCAAGCATACAACTTTTAAACATTAAGGCCGATGTATAAAATTTTGTTCAAACGGCAGAGACTGTTCATGGAATTCTCTCTTAAATTTAATTATAACTTTCAGTTCACAAAATAATCTCACATAATAAGGTTTAGTTTAATTATATATTGAATGCATGTGATATATACCAGTTAAACCGTTCTAATGAACAAAGTTTTTTTCATGAGGAGCAATAATTCAAGTTAAACCGGTGTAGTTCATAATGAAAATTAATAGAAACTTGAGTTATTCCCAACTCTCACTTATTAGCCGGGATTAATCCTTAATTAAAAAATGATTACAAGCAGTCAACTTTTAAAATATTTTTCTTCAGCAATCTCATACATATTTTCCACGTCTTTAAAAGGCTAGCAGAATTACTTTTCAATTAGTATGGGATTCCTGAAGAAAAACACATTCAAAACTGAGACTATCTATAAACATTTCTTAAATTGAGATGAATCTCGGCTAATAGCCAAAAATTGGGATTATTAAATTCCAATAACCCTAAAAACGTTGGTATTAAGTATCTATAAATATGATTTGAAAGGATTAAAAAATCAGATGCTTAAGTTTGTACAGAAATTAAAAAGAATTCGGTCAATGATGATATTATGTGAGCAGTACAAGGGGGTAAGAATAGTAAATTCCATAGGATGAGTGCATATGCATCCAAGCTACATACCTTCAATAGTGAATAACAAAGGTTACTCTTACTCTTACTCTTACTCTCACTCTCACCCCCACTCCATAAATTCAAAGGAAAAAGGCAAAATAGTTGGGTAGGTCCACAAAATCTGGATCACTTTTAGCGTCTCAAGCAATTCACCAGCCAATCATTATTCATTGCTTGTCTTAAAATCATATCAAATATTGAGTCGTGGGTTTAAATTGATTAACACTGCATTTCAATATAGAAACTCAAAAATCTTTCAAAATTTTTTTTGTATCTTGTGGCGGGTTGATGAGTTTCTCGTTGGTGGGTTTAAAGCTTGAATCGTTCAACCCGAATATGACCAATATATTTATTTGTGTTAAAGATAGCAGCCAGAATCTGGCAATCTGCACACATTTAAAACTATTAACTGGTTTGTTATTATTAACGCCGGAAACATGTTAAACATAACTTAAATTTTATTAAAAATTAATATTTTTTTTATTAATATAGATAGATTTCTTTTTTTATATGTATATAAAAATAACACAACTCTGATTTTATTGTCGTAAAATTTTTAATAAGTTTATATATTTACAATATTGCAAAGCTTTTTCAACTTTATATGTTAATATAAGTTTTACACATACAGATTAAATAACATAAAATAAAATAACTTGCTAAAAGGCATACCATTACAAATTTATGGTTTTCATCAAATAGTATTGTTTTTACTTGCAATTAAGTTCGACCCAACTAACCCAGTTAAATTTGGTCGTTAAACCCATCAACATCCCCCTCACGTGGCAAGTTTCTCCTTAACTGGTTGTGTAATCGCTTGGCCCGTTTATTTGTCAAAAGTGTCATGATCGAAGCGCCGTGGATGAATTGTGTAATCCTCATTTATTCGTGTAGGGTTTGTGGAAGACGAAGGAAAGAACGACAAAGATGTAAGTGGGATTTGGGAATTTTGGATGAGGTTTATTTGGAGAGAAAAAGGACAAAATTGCCTCTCACGTGAGGGCCACACTTATGGGTTTAGCGGCTAGAGTTAACGGGGTTAGTTGAGTCGGGTTTAATTTCAAGTGAAAACAAAACAATTTGACAAAAACCGCAAATTTGAAACTATGAGACTGAAACCACATATTTGGTCAAACCACAAGGACGAAAACTGGGCCTAGGACGGTTTGTGTGTCCGGAACAACACGTTTCAGAACAATACAAGGACAAAAACCGTAGTTCACCCACATGGGTGGCACTATTCCTTCTCGTTTATGATTCTTCGCAGAATCATGGACTTCGCATTAGTTGTTCGTAGTTTAGTTTAGACGGGTCTTAAAAGGTTTGAGATGAACCGATTAGTACAATTTTTGGAATTACTTAATTGTACCAACTGGTTTGGTTTTGTTGGTTGGACCACCAAAACGGTTCGGTTTTGTTATCTGCTAGTTTGGCCTGTTTTATTTAGCAAGGAATTATACCTACAGATAGGGGTGAGCAAGAAACCGAATTAACCGAACCGAAACCGAATTAATCGAAAAAACCGAACCAAAGCATTAACCAACGGTTTATTTTTTGTTTTTTTGAAAAATCGAATTTTCGGTTTCGGTTCGGCTTTCCATTTTTAAAAAACTGAAAAAAACCGAACCGAACCGAACCGATATGTGTTTTTACTTAAATATTAATACAATTATATGTGTTTTTTAGATATTAGGACCGGAAACAAAACACCAAAAGGATCTACCGTTGATGGTGATGAGGATTATGAAGATGGTGAAAATTGGGAGTAAACTTTGAATATAAAGAATGAAGATTGGAACTAAACTTTTAGTGTTTTTTGATTAATCATTTTGTTGAATTTTAAACTCTAATACTCTTGTAAGTTTGTATTTGTTTGGTTTCACGTAACAAATACCTATTTTTGTTTTTTGGATCTAATATCATTTTCATTTTTTTGGAATTTTTTTTGCAATGTCTACACACACACACAAAATCCGATTATAACCGAACCGAAACCAAAAA
This sequence comes from Bidens hawaiensis, assembly GCF_021521415.1. NCBI lineage: Eukaryota > Viridiplantae > Streptophyta > Magnoliopsida > Asterales > Asteraceae > Bidens > Bidens hawaiensis. Next base: position 676,936 of record NW_027492158.1, read on the forward strand.
ACCAAAAACCGAACGGTTTGTGCATTTGAGAAACCGACTTTTCGGTTTCAGTTTCACCTAAAAACCAAACCGAACCGAACCGTGCTCAGCCCTACCTACAGATTTTGATAGTTCTATAAACTGATAGGTTTAAACGATCAAATCACACCTTTTGTGTATTAAAGGTTTATAAAAAAGAAAAATGAAACAAAAACTAATAACACGAAATTTGTTAAGCTAATACGTATTAAAATTAAAAAAAATGTTTATAAGGATCATATAATCCTTTGATTCCTCTACACGATAAAACTATATATATATTTTTTTTTAATATCCAAATTAAAAACAATTATGATTCTTAATATTTCCTTTGGTTCAGTTTCGACGCTCAGTATTGAATTATAGACCATAAACAGAACTGTAAAACCCAATTTTGCAAACTGTAGACTGCATCGATTCAATCCTAACCTAATAACCTTATCGATTTAGCTCGGTATGGATGGGTCGAACGGTTTCAATAGTTTTCTTTTAAATTCCTACTTTGCATTGTAGATTATCTAAGTTGCACTTAAAATTAAAATGACTAATATATGTTTAACGGAGCGCTTATAACAACTTTGTTTTGTACTATATATAATTTTATTAATTAGTTACTAATATAAAGAAAATACCAAAAGAAAGTTTGTTGGTTGGTTAATCTGACACGGTTCTTTTTCATGACTTTAGTTAAGCAAGCCAATTTTGATTTAAATTAACATTGTCATAGTGTAACTCGACACAATTGGAAAGAATACGAACCTAGAATTTTACAACTATTCAATTACAAGAAAATCGCTAAAAATTGTTCGTGTGGACTAAGGTCCTAGGTCCGACATGTAAGAGTGGGGTATGGACGTGCAATCATGTCCTGAAATTTACTTGTTTGATACAAAAACAAAACAAAGAAAAAAAACACATGTATGTATAATTATAATATAAAAACGTTGATATATATATATTAAAAGATGTTTTAATGGCATATAATAATTAATAGTAATATTAATGATGATAATAATAATAATAACATTAATGACAATAATAATAAGAAGAACTCAACACATATAATTTTCTTTTTAATTTTTTCGGAAAAAATGCACTACTAAACGGAAAACGTAGTGAGGCCCGGTCTATACCAATTAAAGATCCGCCAATGGACTTGCTAATTTAACATGTTAAACATGAACACAATCCGAGTTTTCACGCTATTGACTTGATTCTTTGCATTAGTTGCATTCTTCCTGATTTATCGAATGAGAGTTCCGAGGAGAAAGAAGAGTTCTTTTGTTTTCTTTGTAAGTTATTGTGCATTTGGTAACACCCATACAAACAGTCTATATTACAAATTGTTAAATGATTTAATTATGACAAATCAAAACTGACTATTTTTTGTCGGTTTCAGGTCCCGTTAACAATTACCATCCTAGATTATAAATTTTAGTTTTGGTACATTGACGGACCGGTTTTAATTTGGGTCCAAGAAAGGCCTTCATATAAAAAAAGAAAGTTGTATGTTATTGGGCCACGGTTTGGAAGTTAAATAGGGCTTCCAAGTTCCAACAACTGAACACCCTTTCGTTGTTCATCAAATTGAACAAGCATCCATTATTATGCATGTGGAATACAACATGTTATACATGGTTAATGTTAATATAAAGGGTAAACTTAATAACTAGTAGACATTAAATAGATCGTTGATGATCACATAAATTCTAACACTCAAACTACGGATGCACAAATTGAGTTTGAGGCCCAAATCAATTCGGTTAAAAGATGGTCAAAACCAATTTTCAGCCCCAGCTGGTTCGGTTTTTTGGATCGATAATTAACCAGTTCTGGTTTTAACCGGTTTCATAATCATTTTCGGCTTAGGTTAAAACCGGCTTTATATATTCACCTCTAATCCTCATTGTTCTTAGAACTTCACATTAGGTACAGGTTTTGGGATATTCGAGTTCTAGCATTGTCGATTCAGTGTTCTGCATCATTTATGTTTGAATTATAAATTTATAATCAAAATAAAACTAAATCATAATATGTGGAAGATTGTGCTATGAGCTCCAGTCAATGTAATAAATTTACAAGATATAAATTTCATCCATCATAGAAGTTAAATACTGCATAGAACATCATAGCTCGAACATGAACCGAATTAAAGAGTCTCCAAAGGTCCACTCGATAAACCTTTCTATTAATAGATGTGTTTGTCTTTTTGTAACTTAAGTCCTTAATTATCACGAGTTGATTAAAAAAATTTAGCATTGAGTTGATTTTGATACAAATTAATGTACACAAAAGGAAATGAAATAGTGTCCAACTACATCTAAAAAGGGTTATATAGAATTTTTGCACTATAATCCTCAAGTTACTTTCATTAAGTTATCTTAAATCCGATGTTAGAACTTATTTTCCTATTCTTGAATATACGAGTTTATTCTATGCTCTTAATAACTCACAATCGCATCCTCCCCGAAAGGAACATTGAGATCAGGAAGGACAATTCTGCCATTTTGCCCGTCAACCATTTTGAAGTGGCTGTTTGTGGTCGCCTTTGGTCTCTCGCCTTGTGTCTCTACTTGCATATCCAACTAAATGCAAAAGTACAGTCATAAAACTTATATTAGTGTTTTGAGTTAACTATGGAGAGATTATTACAATTATTTTACCTTAATCTTCTTTAGCGTCACGTTCTCCTTTATCTGTTTTGCATATTTAGCCTGTAGTGCTGCGAGTTTCTTCATTAAAAAGTAACAAAAATTAATGACCGTTAAATTATATAAATAATAGCGAGTACGTTTGATTAGAGGTCTCAGGTTTAAATTCGGCTTTTTCCGGCCTTAAAAAAATGTGTTTAATTAACCTACCATTTTCAAATGATGTTGTTCCTCCACTAATACAACTTCTTCCGTCTTAAGTGCCACCAAAGTCTAGAAACAGTAAATGGATAAAACTATGTTAACTAGATATTAAGATCACTTATGATATAGTTAATAACGGTACATGACTAATAACTTACTTTCTTCTTTCTTGACCTCTTAGTTGAGGTTTCACAAGGTGGCGTGGCCTGCAAGTATCATCCCAAAATAACTCAACAATTATAGTTACATGACACATTGTGTACATAGGTAATGACAAGTTACACACAAAACAAAGAAGCTGAACTTAAATTTGAATCAAACTATAAAAGTGTATGGTGACAAGTGATTAGATCTTGGGTAAAGCACTAAAGCTACAAGACCTTGACAACTTTGTATAAAGCCATATTCTTTAGACATTTTCAAATAAAATAAACTGATAAAAACATTCTTTTCCCATTCATATGTTTTAAGCACATGCAAACATGTCACGGTGTGCGAGTTACTCGTTCTAAAATCATTGTCTTAATTAAATTTAATAGTAAAACAACAACAATAATAATAAGAGTAAGCTGCAGTTTTCGTCCCTATGGTCTAACCAAATCTGCAATTTTAGTCCAATAGTTTCAAATTTGCGATTTTCGTCCCTATGGTTTCATTTCACTTGCAATTAAAATCGATCACACTAACCCCGTTTAGTCTAGCCGTTCACGTGAGGGGCAGTTTTGTCCTTTTTTCTCCCCAAATAAACCCCAGCTCTAATTCGAAGCCCTCTCACGTGAGAGGCCGAGGTGTATTTGAGTAAAAAGGACAAAAATGCCCCTAACGTGAGGGGTACGCTGATGAGTTTAACTGCCAGACTTAACGGGGTTAGTGAGATCGGGTTTAGTTGCAAGTGAAATGAAAGCACAGGAACAAAAATAATCAATTTAAAACTATTGGACTAAAACAGCTATTGGAACAAACCATATGGATGAGATTACTCTAGTAGTAGTAGTAATAATAATATATAAACTTTTGAGACTTGAATACAATTTATTACTAGAGCAAAAATATCACAAAATAAGCATGACTAAAAGGACAATCAGTAGCCAACACACGCACCAAACTGAAACACAGACCTTTACTTGCCACGAAAACACGCCACCGTTACAAGCATAAGCCCAAATGACCAAAACACCCCTAACTACCCCACACATTTACAACCTGGAAGGTAGATAGATGGATATAATTTCGACCTATTATGTTATGCACACGAGTCATCATATCATTTCATCACGTAAAATGTCATAAACACCCTTCAACATAAAAGCTGTTCAGAAGCAGAGACAGGGATTAAACCGTTCAAGGGTAGAATAGTCATTTCCGAAACGGAATAACCGTCGTCATAAGGCTGGTCAAAATGATTAACCGCATCGAATAACACAACAACCAAATGATGACTCGTAATAAATAAGTTAATAACCATCGGAAAACCATACGTACGGTTGCCGGAGACGTAACGCGTATCCATAATAAGCAATAACAAACCTTAGATCTCGAGGTATCAGCAATTGCAGCACAGCAGCTGCCGGAAGTGGCAGCGGTCCACGATAACGGAGTGGTAGGGCTAGCCCTAGGCGGTTCGGATTTGGTACTGGACCGGCGTTGACGAACGGTCCAGCAGTGCAGTGGTTCCGGTCTGCGACGCTTTGGCGGCGGTGGTGCTGCTCGGAGGTTAAGGAGGATTTGTGCGACGGCGGTGGTGTCCGCCATGGCGACGGTGAGCCAGTCGTCTTGAGTCATGGTGGGAGTGTGTGAAAGTGAAAGAGTGGAAAGGAAGAAAGGTGTGGAGTTATATTATTATGAAGGAAGGAGTGGATTGGAGTTGGGTGGGACCCACATGCAGACTGTTATTTTCTTATTGAACCCATTATTTTTTTTTATTATTTTAATAATATTTTGTTGTTTTTAGTGTGATGGTACTTTCTTTCTCTTCTTCTTTTGTACCTTTTTTTAGACTGCGTGTTTTTTGTTTAAATGGAAACCCTTGGGTGTGATTTGTCATTGTATTGGATTATTGGATTGGTAGGGGTCTGGTTTTCATATTTCCATGCTATTGTTTAAAAGAAGCTTGAGCTCGTTCAAGCAAAGGTAATATCGTTTGCTGGCTTGCTAGTTAGCTTGGTTTGTAAATAAATCGAGCAAAAGCCATCAATAAATAAGTTCTTGCCAGTTCAATAACATTTGTTAAATATTTCATATTAAAAGAAAGTTAGATGTGATAGTTTTATTAAAAAGTAGCTTCACGTTGCGTATTATAAATTATAACAACTGAAAAAGATTATTGTGGATAGAACTCAAAGTGTGGTGATAACGTGTTTAGAAACAAGTTTAAGGTGTTAACCATAGATTTTTTAAAATTTTGAAACTCTGTTCAGAATATGGTACGAACTCATGTGATCACTTTCAATATCAATCCATCGGATATTAATCTCGAAGGTAAACTCTCAAATGTATACATTTAAATTGATCTTTTATATAGAATTTTACGTTGTAAAAACACATCACGTCTCTCGCGTACTAAAATTCTTTAAAGTCGTATAAGAATTACTCATAGTACAAATTACATCCAATAAAATTTAAAGGTATGTTTAACATGTTTCTCTAACAAACTAACGTAACTCTTCTTTTTCAAGACATGCACGACTCCGGTTCTTTCTAAGAGGGACACCAAAACACTAAGCATTATCATTGTTTTGTGTTTGATATCAAGTTCATCATCCTTATCACGAATAAAAACACTTATTTGTGACAAACACTTTATCTAGAGAAATTAAATACGATTATTGTATGGTATTTACATATTTATTAGATGATTTTGTAGAAAGAAAAATCTATATGTATTTTACTAATTGTCTTTTTCTTTTTCTTTTTTTTTTTAGGGGTGGGGGGGGGGTTGTTTGTTGTGGGTAATTATGAATACGATCCGTACTTCAAAATACAAGTTGCAGTTATATTATAATGGTTATTGGATATCTACTTTCAAATGTAACTTGTTTGAATCATGTGTCACTATAATTATAAAAAGTAGTATTAAACATGAAAAATACAATTTAAATATGTTTCCTGATTAGCATGTCCACTTACCAACTCAATTGGTAATTTTCTCCGGATTTCTCTCACAATCACCACAAAATCACCTTTTCAATACCCACATGTTAGGTTAGAGAAACAAGCATATTAAAAAGAGATGTCACAATTTTAAACCTAGCAATAGAGTAGTTAAAATTTAATTGCTGGTGTAAAATTGAGTAAGAGTAACGCTTGTTGTTATTTAAAAAAAAACATATTCACTTAAAAAGGAAACTAATAGTGGCAGGCAATGTTTTAAAAACCGGTTCAAACCGGCCGGTTAAACCGGATTTCGCACAACAGACCGGTATTTTGAGCCCGGTATTTTTAGCCGGTTTGCTAGAACATCATACCAGTGGTTTTTTCTAAAATACCGGTTTTTACCGGCAAACCGGTTTTATGTCTAAATTTTTTTTGATATTTACGGCCCATGTTTTATCAAAATTACTTTTAACCCAACAATTAATGTTTGAACGTGAAAACTTTAGGACTGGTTTTTTAAAATTGAGTGCTTTTGTTTTATTTTTTTTAATAAAAAAAGATTAACTTTTGGATTATCTTTTGTTATGAAATCATTTACTTTTGGGTTATTTTTTGAGTTAAAGTTGTATTTATAGGAAATTATAAGGTAAAATGTTCAGCCGGTTGAACCTCCCGGTATAACCCGGTTCAACCGGTTGTACCATTTTTTAGCCTAATCCAGTACGAGTAAAAAACCGATTTTTAAAACATTGGTGGCAGGGATAGGGCTAATGAACATTGGTTACGTTCATTGGTCCCTGCTTGGTAGAAGCAGCCTAACGGAATGTGATAGTTACATTTGAAATCACATTGGTTGAGGGTAATCTTCTCTTTCTCTTTGGGTCCACCACGGATTGTTGTATTAGGTGCTATTGGGTCCGGGTTTTCTTTTATGGAGTTAAGTTGACCTCGATGTGGTTGTGTGGTGAACAGTGCCGGCTCTTGGGTGGTGCAACCCAGACAACCGGCCGAGGCACTTACTTTTCGGGGGCACAAAACTTTATACACACACACACACACACACATATATATATAGGGGATAGATCATGCGAGAAGTGATATTAGAGCGAGAAGCGCGAGAAGTGAATCTCAACCATTCAATACACAAATCAATGGCTTAAAACACAAGATGGCATTATTGTAAATACTTTGAATATTTGACCATATATTTTAGGCTTAAAGGGTAAAGTCGTCAGAATGGTGCAGAGATAAAATAGGTAACTTATGCAAACCCTTGTTTCACTCCCAAATCTCTTGACATAACTCTGCATGAAATCCGACTTTCCATATGAGATTGACAGACATGTGCATATTGATGTAGATACGTACCTACATGTTGATATACGTACCTACACATGTGCATATTGATTTAGATACCTACATCATGTATGAAAAGAATAAATTGATGTAGTAAGCGTATGAAGAGAATATATTGATGTAGGTACGTGTGTAGGTACCTACATCAGGTATGAAGAGAACATATTGATGTAGGTAGCTACACATGTACCTAATGTAGGTACACACGTACCTACATCATGTATGAAGAGAATAGTAAGTGTTTTAATTTTCATGTACATGTGAACGATATATCCTTTGTCTTGTAGTATATATTGATGTAGGTACCTACACACATTATCAAGATCAGTTACCACTCCAATAATAATAATTAGCCATTTTTAGAAAAAAATGATTTTAGATCAAATAAATTCCAATAGTTCAAATTTCATATGAAATAGAAAATAATAGGGATTTTTACATATACCCCCCTGCTAAGAGCTCTTATTACATATTTACCCAACCCTTAATAATAATTACATATTTCCCCTTATCTTGTAAAATTACCCATTTACCCTCTTTATAACTCAAATATTATCAAATCTGCCACCATCTAAATCTGAAAAGATAGATCAATTTCTTTCATTTCAACCATGGCTGGAAAACAAATCACATAAAACCTTATTCAAACCATTGCAATTTCCTAATAAATCTTATTCCATCCATCCTAAAATAAAATTCCTACAACCGATTCTTACACAATTTTCAGTTCTATCCTGTAAGCGCCGCAGCAGCCGTAAGCCATTATCCATCATCGTCGCCCCTATGTAAAGCAGACGTCGCTTGCCACCAGGAACCAGAAAGAGGCCGTCGCAACCCTTTTTTCGTGCAGGCCAACACCACCTGAAACTAACCATCGTCGTTTCCGCTTCCGTCTCTGTCTTCTATTTTCAAGGTAGACGTTTGGGTGTGCCGGCGGTGAAGAGATGAGAGAAAGAGGTGTGTCCGCACTCTGCAACTTAGGTTTAGTTTGTGATTGTGTATTTGTATATAGTTTCAGGTGGCGTATACGCATATGATTATGCGTGTGTGTATTTGATTTAAAGAAAAAGAAAAGAAAAGAAGAAAAGGTAGAATCTTTGATTATGTTATGGTTCTTATGCTTTGTAATCTGATGATTGAGTTATTAACTGTATATGATTTTAGGAATTTGATGAGAAGAAAATATTAAAAGAAAAAAGAAACCATTAATATGTTATAATTTCATTATGGGTAAAATAGTAATTCAATAGAAGTGATTTAATGAAATTGGTAAATATGTAATATATATGGTTTAAAGATCCTTAGTTTGCCCATCCTCAAAATGAACGTCGGAGCACAGATTATGAAGGAATGTACATCAGAGATGACTTAACAAGTTATGAAGTCGATGTTACAAGAATAACTGAAGCAATGCTCAACGATATAGAAATGGAAGAAGAGAGGGAAAAAGAAAAAGGAAAAGAAAAGGAAACAACTGAGAATACCAAAAAGGACAGCAAAATCAAGAAATTAATTGTCCGCTGGAAGAAATAGATAAATAAGAACTGTAGTAATTATAACAAGTGTAGCTATAAATAATGTTATGCACTTTTGTAAACTACAATAAAATAAATAAAGGATATATTTTAATTTCCCGAATATTAAACTTGTCTTTAAAATTTTATTGTAGTATGTCAAAAAAAGGAAGTGCAAACTCTCAAAACAATCCTTCCAATAAAGTTGGAAGCGGAGAAAATGTTGACAATGAAAACAAGGAACTCCCCCCCCCCCCCCCAATATAAAGATGAAATTCAGAAAATAATACAAGAATCTATCAAAGATAATTCTATCAATCAAAGTCAACTAAAATCTGATAAGGAAAGTAAAAGTAAATCTGTTCATTTAAGAAAGGGGGAAGTTTATGATAGCTCTGCATCTAATAATAACTCAAGGGACAAACCTCGAAAGAAGTTGAAGCATCAAATGGGATGCAACTTTAAGAATTTCCAAGCTTACAAACCTAAGGAATTTTATGGAGACAAGGATGCTATAGCCGCTCTAAGATGGTTTGAGGAACAAGAAGCAATCATTTACATTAGTAAATGTACAAATGAAAAAGCTATTTAGTATTCTTCTCAAATGTCAAGGGAGAAGCTCTTGAATGGTGGAATACCCTAATCTGGAATAAAGGAAGAGAAACAATGTACAATCTAAGCTGGGAAGAATTCAAAGATCTTGTTATAAAGAAATATTGTCCACTTGATGAGATGGATCGGATTCAAACTCTGCTATGGAATCACAAGGTTGTTGGAACAAATCTCAGGGAATACAATACGAAATTCCTTGAATATTACCGACTAGTCCCACATCTAGTTACTCCGGAATATAATAAGATAACACGCTATATATATGGATTACCAAGAGAAATAAGAGACTTGGTAAGAGCTAATATGCCGCAAACAATTGAGTCGGCCATGGAGGTAGCCGGATACTTGATTAATAGCATGATAAGAAATCAATAGGAAGAAAAGAAAGAAGAAAAAGAAATCAAGAAACCGAAAGATTACGAGAAGATAGAAAAAGAAGGAAATACTTCAAAATCCACTTGTAAAACTTGTGGAAGAAAGCATTCTGAAAAATGTCGACGAGAAGGCACAGATAAGTGTGCATACTGCAATAAAGAATGACACATAATGCAAGAATGCAGGAAGAAACAAGGAGTATGTTTCATATGTGGAGAAACGGGTCACTTCAAAACAAATTGCCCGAAAAGAAAAGTTAACCAAGACTGACACTAATGTCAGAAGAAATCATAAATATCTGACAACAAATAACATAGTTAACTTCTGTACATTAGTTGTAAGTCGTTCTGAAAACGATAAGTTTTGTAAACTGAGAAAGGGTATTTAATTCCCTCTGTTCTAAATAAGATATTAGCATACAAATCTTGTCAATATACAAGAATGCTCAATCGAAATTGAAACTGACGTTCAAAACCGATAACATGCTGATTTGATTTATTATCTGACAGATTCATCCAGTTAGATGAACTATCTTTATTAGGCCAAGACGTATTAAACATCATATGTAAATACAAAATATAAAACGACTATAAAACTCTATTAAGGTTAAATGAAACCTAAAGAGTCTGCTGAACCGAATCAGACTTAAAGTCTGCTGATCAGACCAAAAGTCTACTGAATTAAATTAAACATAAAAGTTTGCTGATCAGACTAAGAGTCTGCTGAAATAAAATTAAGCTTAAAAATCTGCTGATCAGACCACGAGTCTGCTGCCACGAATCTGCTAAACTGAAACAGACTTAAAGTCTGATGATTAACCAAGAAAAACCATCTAGATATTTATGCAAGCCTATTAGGTTAATAGCATACTGAGGGAACAAGATTCTGAGTATCACTGATATTACGAGATATCAAAATATGCAAAGATAGCATATCATTGAAAAGAAATCTTTGGGAAATGTTGTTGAAAGAATGATCAATAAAGATTGATCAAAAAGTCAAAGAAACTCGAGAATGTTTAAGAGACATGATTGTATATCAGATATGATTGCTCAAAAGTACAAAGGTACTGTTATGACGTAAGAAAAATAAATAATAAAGATCAAGAGATGGAATTGATTCGACAGCTCTAATCCAAGAAGCAATAAAGCTAATATTGGTAACTGTTTAGAATACAAAAGGTAAGGTAAATAATTAAACATAACTGGCCACTGTGTTTAGCAATTTACAATTACTTATGATATTCTGAGCTATTGACTGATTACATCAATTGAGATGTAAAGTTAGCAACAGGTCTAAAAATTTTCATCGTTCTAAACATTAGATCGATAGAATCTAATCAAGATGTAAAAAGGCGAGAATCAGATTAGATAGAATCTAATCATAAATTTGTAAGTAAGAGCATCCAACCTTAAGACAAGCGAATCTCAAGGACGAGATTCATTCCAAGGTGGGGAGAATGTAACATCTAGGAAAAACCCATATTTATTTTGGGTGAAAATTTCCAACTTTGAAAGTTGAAGGATTAAAAATAATATCAAAGATAAGTAAGGGGAAGAATGAGATAAAGAAAAACAAAGCATTCTTATGTTAAGGTAATAAGAAAAAATAAGATAAGAAAAACAAAGCATTCTTATCTTAAGAAAATAAGAAAATCCACCCCACATGGAAAGATGGAAGAAAAGGTAAGCATTTCACATGGGTATAAATAAGGAAAAGATACTTTCATCCCACATAGAAACAAACAAAGAAATGGAAACTTTTATAAGGAAGCAAGTTTCCATAAAAATGTTTTAATGTGGCTAACCACTCTCCATAGTCCTAGCGGAGGGTGCGAAGCACCCGACGCGCACGCGCACGGACACAGACTCGGGCGATGGGCGTAATGTGGCGTTTTGATGGCACACTTTGCGCATCGCCGCATAAGGGCCGCTTTAGTATTTTTGGAAAATAGAAGTATGATCAAGAAGTGACAAGTTATCAAAGACGAGGGACTAAAAATAAAAATCTGAAATTTGGAACCCATCGTGCTACTCAATGAGCCAGCCTCAAGACCATCGTGCTACGCGACGGCCTGTGATGACGCAGCAACACGTGTCGCGACCAGGGGACACGTGGCAGACGCTAGGGCTGAGTTAGCAGCCACGCGTCGTTTCTCTGACATCGCGCTACGCGATGGCTTAAGACAATGGAGCATCGCACTACGCGATGGATCCCAAACTCGGCTATAAATAGGAGTGTTCATGGCATTCACCACTCACACCTCCAACAACACATTTCACACACACTAGCCTCGGTTATCGTGCCAGTCTCGTGGAACGTGCCAAGCTCCAAAGCTCTGACAGTCTAAGCTTTAGTACGCGATATAGAGTAGAGGTGCTGCTCAATCAGTCATAGGCATTTAACTCCAAACAACCGTACGAGGTAGGGGTTCTGATTAAGTTATTATTTTAATATTATAATAATAGCTTAGACCATAGTCGGGAATATAGCCCGAACCTTGATTACTGATAAGCATAATATAACTTTTCATAAGCAATGGTTAGAGTTAAATTATTGTTTCTTCACGATTAAGAAACGTAACCATTTACATGCAAAGGTTATAGTTAAATAGTATTTCTTACTAATTAAGAAAGATACTATTCATTCACAGGTTATAGACAAAGTAATGTTTCTTCTTAAAGAAGAAACCTGGTATAAATGTTTCTTCCTGAAGAAGAAACCTGAGATATAATTAATAAATAAACAAGGGGGCTAAATGTTCACATGTTTTGTACAAATAAGTTATCAAGGTTACAACTATACAAAACAGACTACGGGGTCTGAAGCTAGATCGTTGATCTAGATATTTATAAAAATGTTATTCTCGTACTATAGGTCCGAGATAACAATCAATCAATCCGAAAGCTGAAAAACAAAAACAGGAATCAGTAACAGAAACTGATTTACAGACAGGGGTCAGTAACCGGAACTGATCAATATACAGGAATCAGTGTCAGAAACTGATTACAATCATAACAGGTGAATACGCCCTAAACTTTTACAACTCTTTTAGAGTCTGAACTGTTTACATAGGATTTACGAATCCTTAAAACTTTGTGCTACAATAATAAGAAACGGGCATACTCAAATTAAGAGTATACATGTGTCTTGATCCATACATACATGGTGACTCGGATTTCCCCGAGGCCATGCATATCATCAAACATGTCTCTGGTAGTCTACGGGATTGATCGGATAAATGATATTGTGTATATGATTAATTGTACATATACTTAGGGTAATTGTAACCCAATTGAGTTGAGTGCCTAATGAGTATTGTCACAAAGGTATTGTTATTGTTTACACACTGATATTATTGAGTCAGCGTCATTCACCGGCTGTGTGCTGACGTATTTTTCCCCCACGTTTCAAGGAACTATAAAGATTAGAACTGACAGATAGGAACTGATAGAAGATTGAAGACATAGTCATTAGAGGTGATCTGATGGCTCAGATATTTTATTTAGAATATTATAAAGAATGATATTTTCAAAAAAATATGTATTTAAATTATCAAACGGGTATTCAACTCTTGAGAATTTCAATATAATATTTTATCTGAAAAGACTTCCGCTGATATTTTACAATATTCAAACAGGTATTCTAACCCGACATTTTATAAATGAATATTATATTTTAAAAGACTTCCGCTAATAACCCGCAACTCTGATATATTTTCAAAACAGATACCAACTAACGGGCGTCGCACCCAGGCCCTAAGTCGGGGTGTGACAATTTGTTAGTAACTTATCATTAATTATTAAACCATTAATGAGAATAAGTTATAAAACAAAATACTTTATATTTCACTAATATACCCTTGCATATAAATAATTAGAAAATAAAAAGAAATTATGTGATTAGTTAGAATCTCTTCTCGCACTTCTCGTCATAAGAAACATTTCTGAAATGAACCTAATCCTATATGTGTGTGTGTGTGTGTGTGTGTGTGTGTGTGTGTGTATAGGGTAAGGTTAAAATGAAAACCTATTTGAGTTATGAAAACCCGCGAAAACCCTATGTAACATCGTTTTTTTTTTGTTACATGTAATATATGTTGTAATATTTAATACAAAATATCGAAACATAAAAAAAATGTTTTGCTATTTTTTAACATTTTTTTACTAATTTTTATATATGTTTTCAGGAGAGAGAAAAAATTATATTTATATTTACATTTTTTATTCGCTTTAATTGTGGACCACAAGATTTAAACATTAATTAAAAACATGTGGTTGAAAATGAGTTTCTAGAGTTTTCACAACTCAAGTGGGTTTTCATTTTATACTTAGTCTATATATATATATATATATATATATAGATAGAGAGAGAGAGAGAGAGAGAGAGATGAATCTAAAGGGGGGTCAGGAGGGTCCGTTGACCCTCCGACGACTCTCCGACGATCGAAAATGTCACTAGTGAGATCTAACGCTTGATGTTTTTTCTTATGCTTTTGACCCTTCAAATTACTATCAGCTGTGTGGTTGAAGTTGAAAAAGGAAAGAAAGTAACATGATCTTAAAAAAGTTTCCAATAACTAGGAGGGCGGCGGTATTTGATTGTGAGTTTATCAGGAAGAGAAAGATAAATATAAAATTGGAAAAGTGTATTTAAGGTATATAGTATATACCCTGCTTAAAATAAAAGGATTTTAAATTTTAAAAACGTATTCTAATTGTACTTATTATTTTATTGTTTTCTTTCAAAACTCAATATGATACTAATATTTACATTTTTTTTATATTATTATTACTTCGCAGTTGATATTTATTACATTATTTTGACTTAATCTTCTTTTAAACATATAAAAGTAAACAATTTCAAACTTTTTGTTAGGATCGGTTTTTTACACATTTAAGAATTTAAACTAGATCGGTTTAGTTAGAGCTTATAGTTTGGATCGTTGCGTACATATTGAACAAAAGCAGTATAAAACTAACGAATGATAAACTTTAAATCGTCGGGAATATTATATAATGATGAATGTTAAGCGAAAATGTGCATAAACGATAAATCGGGTTTATCTAACGAATTCAATAAAAATCGGCGAATGTAAAATGCATTAACAAAACTTGAGATATATATGAATATTATATAGACATCTTTATAAACAAAAACCGAAAATTCGAAATGGGTTGGGTTTTCGGGTTTGAAAAATAACGAATGTTACAATGTCCCAAGAAAGACTTAATAGATTGACGATGATAGCCATCGAGAGCGAAATCTTAGATAGTATAAACTGCGAAGAGATGATCAAAAAATTTGCTGTCAAGAATGCTAGGAGAGCCTCACGAATCATCGGTTAGACGTTAGCTATTATTGTATTTGAGTTTATTACTATAATTTTGCTATTTTTATTGTTATAACGTTAATGTCATTTAAAAAAATATCTTATATATTTCGTTACTCGTTAGGGCCTACGGGCCTTTTTTTATGCTTGTCCTAGGTATTTAAATTCTCGGAGACGGCCCTGGTGATGAATCATGTTCACTTCTCTTCGCTCCCAAAATTTACAAAAAGTCACTATCTTTTATCTCTCTGTCATATAATTTACACTCATAACCCGTTCACAACTTTACCCTGTAATTTGTTCCCCTCACATAGTTTTTGGAGATGAGTTAGGAATGCTCTAAAATAAACGATAAAACGAGTAAATGAGCAAAGTTAGAAACAAGTCAAATGATTTGAACACGCGTCAAATATTGAACTCATATTTATGAAAACACCTGATTAAGAAGCCCAATTAACTAATCGGGTTTAAGCCTTTTTAATATTTCAAAATGCCCATTAACATTGAAATAGAAGCCCAATTAGAGTCTCAAAGCCGATTCATGTTACTATATCAAAGGAGAGAAAAATATATAAAATATTATCGAAGATTGTTTGTTTATTGTGGAGGTTTAGAATACTAAGTCGTTTATGAATCTTAATGAAACCCTAATATGAAACCGAGAGATTGGTGGTTTCTTGTTTCATATATTTGTGTGTTTGTTTTCATTTCCAATTTTAAGTTCAGTTGTCTAAGGTTAGCTTAACTGAACTCAATCAACATCTTTGATTTTAGCAATCAAATAAAACATGTAATGCTAATCACACGGTACCATAAAAGCAACGCCTTACGTACTTACATGTGGGCAAATTAAGAATTATATAACATTAACATTAACAGTGTGTTAGTTAGTAGCAGATCCAAGATTTTATGTTACTGGGTCATAATTAATTATTTATCAAATTCGCCAGTTATAACGTGTCAAAATGGGTCGCTATAACAGGTTAAAACCAAGTGGGTTATAACAGGGGTAACAAGTCGGTTCTTACGGGGCAGTCCTGTTTCTAACAATTAAAATGTCATATTAAGAATTTTATAGTGTCGTATTTTAAACCTATACACATGCCATACATTATAAGGTTGAGGGGGTAGGGGCACAGGCTACCCTTGGTTGGCTGTGAATCCGCCCTGATGTTAGGATCAAATACAAGTAGATTAGCATGCTAAGCATATAAATTTAGGTAAACAAAAGAGTAATTATTATTACTATACTCCATATTTACAGTGTAATTACTCTTGTTCTGTTAATGGCTAAATTCATTTGTACCTATCAAACCTGGATATTAATATAAGGGATTTTCTATAGACACCGACGGTGTTTGTTAAATACCACCCAATACGTCACGGATAGAGCTAGGTTTTAGATTCGAGTGGCTCAAGAACACATTATTATACATATAATTTTCTTCCTTTTTGTCCTAGCGTCTTGCTAGGCTTACTTCTTTATATTTACAACATATATTTCATATACTCCATGATACAACAATGCATACCATGCAATATACAATCATTCTATCCTGGTCCTCGTGGATTAGAGGTGCACAACAAAACTGGGTCCGGACCCGACCCGACGGTTCCTACCCGGAACTGGACCCGATCCTAACTTACCCGCGGGTATGGACCGGGTCTTGGGTTTTCCTCTGAAAGTGGAACCGGAACCGGAACCGACCCGGACCCGATGGAACCGGTTCCACCAATACCCGGTCAAAACCTAGCTGTACCCTACCCGAAACCCGAAAAAAAACCCGATGGAACCGGTCAAAACCCGATCAAATACCCGACTATACCCAGAACCGGTTCCTACCCGGACCCGATTTTGACTTTTGTTGACTATAATCGGTTCCGGTTTCTAAGAATACCCGGTTTGTGCACCTCTATCGTGGATGATAAAGGGTTGAGTTCGGGATAAGTTGGGCCTTATTTAATTTTCCTAAAAGCCCATTTATATCGGAAGCCCAAATACAGACTCAAAACAAACTATACACTCTGCAGTCTGCACTTCACCTTAAAGGTTCAATTAGGGTTTCCAAACCACCATGGCCACTGCAATCTATCTCCATTTCCGTCCACACAGACACCGCCAACTCATCCTCCACAACGCCACGTCATCTCTCCGATCCTACTCATC
Organism: Bidens hawaiensis; assembly: GCF_021521415.1. Taxonomy (NCBI): domain Eukaryota; kingdom Viridiplantae; phylum Streptophyta; class Magnoliopsida; order Asterales; family Asteraceae; genus Bidens; species Bidens hawaiensis. The sequence goes on from NW_027492158.1 coordinate 694,258, forward strand.
CTCCAATTCCGATAACAACAATAATAATAAACCACAATCCTATTTCAATGACGTTAAATCCAGCCTCAAAAACACTAGCTCTGATCCGACTAAAAAGGTAGCTTCACTTGAAGACATCCGTAACAACCTCTCTAAATTCCGTCGTGAACCGTCCGTACAACCGCCCGCCAAAGCGATTTCATTCCAGGAGCTTTATCAATGGAACCTCACGCCCAAATCCGAACCCGGATCCGATTTCAAAACCGGGCCGGATTCGCTCCGTACGATCCGCGAGAGCTTAAAGAGTATTACTTCCAATCTATCACAATCACAATCTAATCTTAATGTTAATCGTAGCTCACGGCTTAGTAATATTGGATTGAATTTGAATTTGAAGCTGAGACCTAAGGGTTTGAACGAAACGGATTTGGATGCGGAGAGTAATAAGTCGGACGAGTCGAAAACCAAGTTTGTTAGGACTTTTAACGAGGGAGAATTGGGGGAGAGGTTGAGGAAGCTAAGGCCTGGTAGTAAGAAGGTTAAGTTCTCGTTATCCGAGCTGAACGAGCGTATGCAGAAGGTTTGGGAAATGGAGGAAAAGGAGTTTTCGAATAACACGTTCGGGTTGATAAGGGATAGCCTCAAGAAGTTGAACGATAACGTGGAGAAGAAGAAAGCAGCTATTTGAATTTTCGATAATGGTTTGCGTTGCGTAATGTTGTTTGTTATTTACTTTGCTGTGTATATTCGCAGCTCCGAAAACCAAAGTGATGATGTTTGAGGATGCTTCTAGATATTTGTCATTGCCACCGAAAGAGGCCTTGGTTGAAAAGGCAAGTTGCAATGGCTGTTTTGCTTTGATGATTTGGTTAGTGAAAATGAATTGAATGTTTTGAGTTTATATTGTTGTGGACAGTATTTCCATCCGGATCATATGTCGTCTGCTGAGAAACAGAAGCTTGAACTTAAAAGTGTAAGGGACAAGTTTAAGATTTCTGAATCTGACTGCGGGTCGGCTCGTGTTCAAGGTACGAAATAGATAAATATCTTCCTTTTCTGCGTTTCTTTCAGTCTTATGTTTGTGTGTTGGTAATATCGTTATCTTTATTCTTTAAGTGTACAATTGTGTTAGGGTTTAAAGCATAGTTACCGAATACGCTCCTTGAGGTGCGAATTGCGTATTGGAACGCAGTGTGCCGAAACGCAATACGATAGCGTACCGAACGCTAATGAAATCGCGTACCAATTCTGATGGTACGTCGATCCAATTCGGAAATTTAATCAATCAATATGATAATGAAATCGTGTTTCCGATCGTTTTTTTAGCGTTCCGATCGATTAAGGTTGCCTAATTTTTAGCGTTCCGTCAAAAATTGGGCACGCTTTTGATCAACTACGTTTTTGGCGGGAAATGGGTACAGCCTCTTCGATTTCACCAGTGTACCTATTTCCAAGGTGATTTCAGAGTTCAGACTTTAGAGTCTTCCGACCAATATATCATCTATATCTATCTATCTATCCAAAACACCACATTTATCATCAATTCACCAATTCCCCAAAATTAAATCCTCAATTTACCTTTCTCCTCTTCAATTTCAGTTTTTTGTATTCAATTTCTGAAATGGTTTTGGATTATCTGTTATGGTTCTTATGGAAGTATGCATAATATTGTAATCTGTTATGGAATATGGATAATCTATTTTGGATAATATGTTATGGAATTTTAGCTTTGGATATGACATTTGATTATCTGCTATAGAATTAATGTTTTGGTAATATGTAATTATGTATTTTGGTAATTTTTGTTTTAAATTGGGTACACCGAACCAGATTCTATGGTACACCATACCACTTCGTACCGGCTCGTACCGAAATGAACCTACCCCCTTCGTACCGAATACGTCTACCTTGAGCGAATTGCTTACCCGTATTTCGTTCCCGTACCGCGATTTAGGTAACTATGGTTTAAAGCATCAAATGCAACTTTTATTATTTAACATAGATTGCATCTAGGGGTATTCACGGTTTGGTTTAAAACCGGGACACCGCCCAAACCAGTCATCGGTTTGGTTTCACGGTCGGTTTTATATTATAGTTTGGGTCGGTCGGTTTTGAAATTTTCAAATCGTAGCAAACGATTTGGTTTGTGGTTTATACCGAAAACCGGCCGTACAAAACCGGACCGGACTGTTAATTATAGGATTTAATTATTTTAATTATTACATGTATGCGTGTGCTAGGCTTATTTCAAAGTGAGCTAAGTTACATAGCTTCCATTCTCCATGCTATTATAGGTTTAATATAAATGGGTTATTGACAATTAGCTGCTCATCCTGTTATTCATTCTCATTTTGTTTAACAGGCCAACTTCCATTAGTAATTTGTAGAGTTATAGAGTGGCTCATACATGTCCTCCCCAAGTTTACAAACAAAAAGATGATTTTTATGTAGTGAAGATCATACATAAGCTATGATGTAAATTTAACAGCCGGAATGGGTCAGAAAAATAAGACAAGCAATATTTATTTAGATGTTGACAACCTGAATAAAGGTTAAAAGGTCCAAACCGTGAAACCAAACCGTTAGTAATGGTTCGATTTGGTACGGTTTCAATTTTCAACGGTTCGGGTTCGGTTTTCAATGATACTAACGGTTTGGTTCACGGATTGATCTAAAAGCCATCAAAACCGAACTGTGAACACCCCTAATTGTATCTGTGTAGGCTGTAGACTGTTGAGAAAACTTCAAAAGTTCACTTTTTCCATTAACAAAACAGTTAAAAATTGCCATTTGATGTATTTGATGCTTTGAAACTTTTCGGGTGATGATGTGGCACCGGTTGATGCATCCAACTTGTACCAGATGCATCTAAAATTCTTGTTTTTTTGATGATACGGCACCAGTTAAAAACATTTTATTTCTACTAGAATAGTTATACTTTTAAGGGGTGTTTTCAAAGGCAATTTTGTTATGTTACTGAGAATATCTATATAGAATTTCAGTTGGTTTATTATTTTTTCTTTTTTCAGTGGCACAACTCACCACAAAGATCAAGCACCTCGCCACGGTTCTACACAAAAAGGTAATAGACATAACGTATTCTGCGACTCCTGTTAAATTTTTTAATTATAGACTCGTTTTACAAATGCGTCTCTGAGTTTACTTCTAAATAGGGGTTGTAAACGAACCGAACCGAACTAAGTCTTGTTCATGTTCGTTCGTTTAGCATTAAACTTGTTTACGAACGGTTGACGAATGCTAACCAAACGTAAAATCTTGTTCGTGTACGTTTGCTAAGGAATTGAACTTGTTCATGAACGCAAACGACATGCACTAGTTAAAACAAATAGCGTTCGTAATCCAAAACATCAGACGTAATTACCTTAATTAAATGTAAAGTTAATCACTTGAGATAATAATAATCATGAGCATAATTATTGTCTATTGGCAGTTTTTTATGATAATGCCAACGAAACACAAGTTGTTGTTAGTTAAATTAAGACGTTGTAAAACAAACCATCAGCGAAATGAACTGAATGTAAACAATAAAATTATAAATGTAAATGTTAGTTGATTATTACAAATATAATATTATAAAAATAAAAAGCAAACTATCAACTAACGAATACAAACAAAGGAACGTAATCGAACATAAATGAACACATTACCAAACGTTCACGAACACAAATGAACAAACGCAACCTCTGTTCATGTTCGTTCATTAACTAAACAAACAAAATTTTCTTGTTCGTGTTTGCTCATTTATTAAACGAGCGAACGAACGTAAACAAACTTCCCGCCGAACAGTTCACGAACAATTCGTTGAACGTTGGGTTCGTTTACAACCCTACTTCTAAAAGATTGAATCCCTTAAAGAAGTTCAACAAAAAAGATCATATTATATTTTGAACAAATATTTTTTTTTTTTTTAATAGTATATAAGTCACTAAAATAGTTTAACGTCTTTATCTTTACATTATTAAATCTATAAAAGGGCTTTTTTGTGAGTTTCTTTAAAAAGAATTAATCTGAGATGGATGGAAAATGGTGCAGGATAAGCACTCTAGAAAGGGTCTACAAGCAATGGTACAGAAAAGGAAGAAACTATTGAAGTACCTTAGAAGAACCGATTGGGATTCTTATTGCTTTTGTCTCTCGGAACTTGGTCTTCGGGACAGCCCTGATTACAAAGCTTAAACTTCACATTTTGTTCTATTAGTGTTTTATTTAAACCGGGTCGAATAAGAAAGGGTTGGAAAGTGATATCATGCCAGTGAGGAATGTTTTGACCAGCACTGAATTCAGTCCAAAAGCTTATGTTTGATGTGTTTTGTCCCATATATTGGCACCTCTTCAACATTCTAGCTGTGAATCTAGTACAACCAAAGGAGTCCAGGACAGTCTTCTAGGATTCACTACTTAATTGGTTGTTTCAAGAGTTCTTATGTTTTATTTGGAAGGAGCCTAGTTTATTTGGTTCTGTTATGGAGCAAAACTCAATATGTAGATGACTTTTTGTTTAAACTTACTATAACTGATCAAATTTTTGTTACAAATGACTGATCCTATTATATTTCAGTTGTGATTGTTTATAAATGATTAAATGGTAAAATTAAGTGGCTTAAATAGAACAAATTGTTATTTTGAAGTAAAAACCATAACTTGTATCACCAGATCTTATAAGTTTATGAAAAACTCGCTAACAATAAAACTAGATTTCACAACTGAACGTTGAACTTTTATTAATTTATGATTTCATAACAAAACACTTTTACATGCACTCGAAAGGTAGTCTTTTCATAACAAAACAGCTTAAGTTGGTCTTTACAAGATAGCATAATAGCATATACAATTTTTTTTTAAAACGTAATACCATATAGCAATAAGCATCATACACACCAAAGGAGACTAATTATCACAAATTTGGCATCCATGCCTCAACATAAGCTGTCTTTGCCTTTCTGTAGTAACAGCATAAGAAGGCGGGACCAGTTTCCTCAACGACGGCCTCGTGTGAACCATCCAATCAACCACAAATACATGCAAATTAAGACACCCCATCAGATTAACCTCCCTCAACTTCTTACAGTTCTTAACCATGAACTTAACCGCACTCGTGGTCACATGCTGACACCCTTCGAGATCTATCTTCACCAGCTCGTTACACCTAACCGCAATTCCAACTAACCCTTCATCATTTACACCTGATCTAGCCATATGAAGCTTCTTTAACCTTAGAGGTTCCACCTTTAACCCTATATTCTTGACCCCACCACAATCTTGAATACTCAAATGCTCAATCTTATTACAACTTTTCAAGATCTCACCTATGGACCATGTAATGTTTGAACACGAGCTCACATCGAGCTGCTTTAAGTTAGGGCAAACCAAACCGATCTTTAAGAGACATTCATCGGTTAGATTTGAATTCCATCCCAGTTTCAAGGACTTTATGCTTGACGCTTTCGTGTGCACATCATTCAAATCTTTTTCCTCGCCTAGACCTGTATGTTCCATTTCAACTTGTTCAAGAAACGTACAGTTGTCAATGAGAGCAAACAACGATGCACTTGTTAGCCTATGACAGTAATTAAGCTTGATTGAAACAAGATCACGAAGATACTGAGATAAAGCTACAATGTCACTATCACATATCATCATATTTTTAGTAAGATCTAAAAACTGAAGTGAATGATACGTGTAGAAACATGAGATGAATCTGACCTGATCCATGACGATGTTCCCGGGTCTTCGGGATGAACGAGCTGCGCCTTGATCTTCTTCTCCGGCTAGCTTGAGATCTGCAATGGCTTTTTGGGGGTGTGGAGGTGACTGCTAAGAAATCTCGAGGATCTCTTGCTTACAGACACAAAAATGATATGATGGCAGCTCTTCCTGAGCATGACATCTTAATAAGAAGGTGGAGACCTCCTTATATAGAGAGCCTCATGGCCACCATCATGGTACCCTAATGGGCCTAGCCCAGTTAGGGTTACCTCCACAAAACCCCCTCAGCCCAATAATATTGTATTAGTCCATATAATAAAATAAGCCAAACATAATAAATTAAGGTCGTAAGCCGGGTTTAGTACCATACCCCTACAAGCCCCCCAAGTCCAGTGTTGCTCCTAGGCGTGCAAGCGTTTAGGTGGAGCGCTGGACTTCATAAGGTGTGTTAGGATATGAGGCGGTTTTTCCCCTTTCTTTGGCCTTGTTTTTATTGTCTTTGAGTTTTGAGAGGTCTTTTCCATGATGGTGACATGTTGTGATCCTTATGATAATGATGGTGCACTGGCATGAATAAGATATAGCGCGCATCATAACAATAGTGGCGAGGGGCCTGATAAAAGATAGAGTGCACATCTCGATAATAATGTAATGCGACTTGCGCGCGAGGCAGCTTACGAGCTATAAAAATAATGAAGCTTGCGCGCGAGGCAGCTTACGAGCTATAAAAATAATGAAGCTTGCGCGTGAGGCGACTTACGAGCTATAAAATAATGAAATCGTTATACACTGATGTGAAGCAAAGACTAGAAGCTAATGATTTCTCTACACTGCCTGAGGCACATGCATGTACAGCATGGATGAAATCATTGACATGAAGCGAATGATTTCTCTATAAAGTAATGATGGTGTACTGGCATGAATAAGATATAGCACGCATCATAACAATAGTGGCGCGGGGCCTGATAAAAGATAGAGTGCGCATCTCGATAATAATGTAATGCGACTTGCGCGCGAGGCAGCTTACGAGCTATAAAAATAATGAAGCTTGCGGCTTTTTAGCTATAATATGATGATAATGACTGGCCCACAGGGGCCTCTTCTACGCGGGATGACTATCCCGGCTTGTTTTCAAAATAATAATGGAGGCACAAACGGCCAGATAATAATAATAATGTCATAGGTGCTTGTGCGGCTCGTAGCCGAACCTGCAAAAACATATAAAATTGGCGCGTGGCCGTTTGGGTTTATGAGGATTCCCAACCTTTAAGTATAGCGTGTAGCCGTATGGGTTTATGAGGATTCCCAACCTATGATTAGGATGTCTTCCATCCTTAGGCAAATTATGAGGTGTGCCCAACCTAGTGTTTGGTGCATAGCTGTGTGTTCTGCATTAATATAAGCACAATTTTTTGTGCCATTTCATGCAAATCTTATATACTCATACTTTTTCGTTTTGTTTTATTTTGATTGTTAAACCAAAATCAATATAGGCGAAAAGTTTTAGGTTTTGTAAAAAACTTGTGAAGTAATTCACTTACTTGAGGAATTTGTAACCAAGCATGTGCTATTGTTAGCGTTCTGGGATTTGGCCGCGAGGATTGTTTTTGCTTTGCCATGAGAATTCCACGCTTCCGACATGAGTGTTCCGTGCCTCTGACTCGAGAATTCTTTCAGATCGAGGAAGGTTTTCTTGTTATACGTGTCGGAGCAGAATAAGACCTCCGCCCCAGTTTGCCGATTTTAAAAAGTTGCGTTGCGAAGATGTATGCGTTCTTTAGTGATCGGTCTTGGTCTAACGAAGTGTTAATCTGCGGTGCGCGGATACATGGGGGCGGAGTGGTGATCCAAGGTCGCGTATGCATGGCGGCAGAGTGGTGATCCGCGGGCGCGCATGCATGGCGGTTGAAAGTTGAGCGCGCATGCATGGCGGCGAGTTGAGCGCGCATGCATGGCGGCGAATTGAGCGCGCATGCATGGCATTAGTCTTGACCCTCAGCACTGCGCAATCATGGCGTCGGGGTTTTCCTCCGATGCGGCACATGCATGGCCGGGAGAGTTCGTCCACAGCGCACTTGCATTGCGTCGGAGTGATCCGTGGGTGCATGCATGGCGGCGGAGGACTCGCGGGCGCGCGTGCATGGCAGTGGAGTCTTTGCATAGAACCAAGGTATGGAGTCATCCTCCCACTTGAACAGTGATGCGGATGTAAGAAACCAAACTTTTGGAGGCGCCCATCCATTATAACGCGGTGTTGTTCCGCGACGACGCCCACGCATGTGGCGCAGTGTTCTTTTGTGACGTGATTGCGTAGTGGTGATCCGCAAGTATGATGGCGGTGTGCTGTGTAAATGAGTAAAGGACTTAGAATATATTTTCTTGCCTGGCTCCACCTGTGGAGGTGGTGTGGTATTTATAGTATTAGGGTTTCCAATGATTGGGCTCAGACCCAATTAGGGCCTTTTTGGCCTCCTCCTATCGCTTCGCGCCACGTACTTGGGACACCTGGTGCTTTTTCATTGATTATTCTCTGACCAAGGTATTTCACCTGACCCATGTGCCATCACGTGGTGGCACATGGGCTTTGCTGAGTTGTCCACCCTTCATTGGCAGCTGTCAACATCAACATATTCTTTATTCCTTAAAAGATACCTTCTGGAAGGTTGTCTGATGAGCACAATCATGGTTGTCCTTATCCTGATTTGGATAGGGACGTGGTTGGTTGTGTGCATATGTGATATGCGCTTATCCTGGGGATGCGCGAGGTCCTCTTTATTCTCACGCGCAGATGTGATATGCGTGAGCATATGTGATGCGTGAGCATATATGATATGCGTGAGCATATGTGATGCGTGAGCATATATGATATGCGCCACGCACAGATGTGTTATGCGCGAGCATATGTGATATGCACCACGCGCATAGGTTTTGGCTTTGTCTTGACATCCTGATTTCAAGCATGTGATGCGTGAGCATATGTGATATGCGTGAGCATATGTGATATGCGCCACGCGCAGATGTGATATGCGTGAGCATATGTGATGCGTGAGCATATGTGATGCGTGAGCATGTGATATGCGCCACGCGCAGATGTGATACGCGTGAGCATGTGATGCCTGAGCATATGTGACGCGTGAACATGTGATGTGCCACGCACAGATGCGATGCGTGAGCATGTGATATGCACCACGCGCATAGGTTTTGGCTTTGTGTCTTCATGACATCCTGATTTCAAGCCTCTTATCTATATCTTGTAGGTTGACCCGCCCCGTTCGATGTTAAGGCGGGTGCATACCCCTTCAAGCCCCCCCAGTCTAATGTGTGTCTTGTCTCGCGCGAGCGAGGTAAGATAGATATTAGACTTAATAGTTTGCTTTTTTAATAGGGCTTGTTTTTTTCTTTTTCTCTTCTTGTACGCGCGTTGCGCGAAATTCCATCCCTTTGGTTAAAATGAAATCGTCAATGCATGTGGTTGGTTGGTGTTGACATGCATCAGAGACATTCAGACCTTTCGTGTGCTCGACGCCAGCGCGCATACGTGATGGCGCGCTGCTGCTTCATAGCGGTGAAACTCATGCATGGTGGCATGCATCATGGCGGCCAGATGGTTACCCGCGATGGCGTGTACGCGTGGTGGCGCAATGACATTACGCGGTGGCGAGGTTCACTTGTCGTGGCACGTGTGAATGTTGACGGAATGTTAATCCGCGACTGTGCGCATGTATGGTGGCGGAGTATTGACCCGTGACGGGGCATCGTGATCCGCGGCGACGCGCTGCTGCTTCATGGCGATGTACTGAACCGCGGTGGCGCATGCGTGGTGGCGAAGTATTGAATCGCGGTGGCGCATGCGTGATGGCGGTGTATCGAACCGCGGTGGGCATGCGTGGTGGCGGTGTATCGAACCGCGGTGGCGCATGCGTGATGGCGCGCGCGCGTGGTATATGGTATGCTTACACATTGAAATTTGAACAAGGTTGTAAGGAAATTATTTTTACTTACTCCTTAACAGTTGCATATTTCAAGTTATTTTGCGATATTTTGAATATGCTGACACGTGCCTTGGCATTTCATTATTCCTCTTTTGCGCGACGTTATCGCGCATTTATTATAGGGAATTATGAATGAGTTTTTTAGCCTTTACGTGTCAGTATGTGTTACTCTGCCTATATCCATTATAATCCCATGCGCGGCCCCGACCTGAAACCTTAACAACTATGCTTTGGCATGTGCTTTGCCTTAGTTGTGCTTAGGTATTTTATGGTCCAGCTGCGCAATACGTAGGATGGATGCTATGAGTAATTTGAGCTAAGGCTCATATTATCGGGCTAAGGCCCTGACGTTTTAGAGTTAAAACTCGTCAACGCGTCTGAGCTTGAAGCTCGCGCAATTATGTTTTACTTCGTTTTATTTTTAGTTTGATGTCAATACAATGTTGTCATATTGCTCAAATTAATAAAGGGAAGTGTGAAACATGTATGCAAAATTAAAATCAGGCTCGCACATGCATGGTGGCGGAGTCGTGACTCGCGGGCGTGCATGCATGGTGGCGAAGCTTGATCCTTGGCAGTGCGCATGCACGGCGGCGGAGTGGTGACTCGCGGGCGCGCGTGCATGGCGGAGAGTTGCGTGCGCATGCATGGCGGCGAGTTGCGCACAAGCATGGTAGAGGGTTGCGCGCACATGCATGGCGTTGGAGTCTTCTACGTAAAGCCAAAAGCATGGAGTCGTCTTTCGAACTCACATGGTGGTTTCCGCGGGCGCGCATGCATGGCTGCGGAGTGAGGATCCGCGGGCGCGCGTGCATGGCGGCGGAATGGTGACCCGCTGGCGAACATGCACGGTGGCAGTCTTTTGCGCAAAACCCACATGGTGGTTTCCGCGGGCGCTCACGCATGTTGGCGGAATGGTGACCCGCTGGAGAGCATGCATGGTGGCGGTCTTCTGCGCAAAACCCACATGGTGGCAGTCTTTTGCGCAAAACCCACATGGTGGTTTCCGCGGTGGCGGAGTTTCTCCGAGACTGTTAACTTTAGTTGCTCTAGTGGTGATGGAGGAGCACCGATGTACACAGCCTGTTATTCTTCTGTGCATTCTTTTTTGCTCCCAATTTTTGCTTTGTGGCCATAGATCTAGAACTTATTCCAGCATTGAACACTGAAAAATCAGATTTGGATCCGACACCCATTGCGTGTGAACGCAGATCTGCGTCACTCCAGAACACAGATCTGGAAGCATCTTTTAGATCTATGGATCTTTTTGAGCTTTAATAGAACAAGTCTTGAAGCATCTTTCTGTAAACTTCCAGATCTGGATTTTTCTTGGGAGAAAATGGATGAACAGATCTGAACAATGGATGAACAGATCCGAGAACCGAGACGAAAATCGAAGAGTAGCTCGTTGCCGTCCCACGGATGGCGCCAATGTAGAAACATGAGATGAATCTGACCTGATCCATGACGATGTTCCCGGGTCTTCGGGATGAACGAGCTGCGCCTTGATCTTCTTCTCCGGCTAGCTTGAGATCTGCAATGGCTTTTTGGGGGTGTGGAGGTGACTGCTAAGAAATCTCGAGGATCTCTTGTTTACAGACACAAAAATGATATGATGGCAGCTCTTCCTGAGCATGACATCTTAATAAGAAGGTGGAGACCTCCTTATATAGAGAGCCTCATGGCCACCATCATGGTACCCTAATGGGCCTAGCCCAGTTAGGGTTACCTCCACAAAACCCCCTCAGCCCAATAATATTGTATTAGTTCATATAATAAAATAAGCTAAACATAATAAATTAAGGTCGTAAGCTGGGTTTAGTACCATACCCCTACAATACGCGTGCAGGAACCTTGTAAGTCCATTAATGGAGTAACTTCTGCTATCAGAAAGCGACACACTCTTCAACGGGACACGTGCTTCCACAATCGAGTTTAAAAACTCATCCGATACTTCAGATTCATTAAAATGAAGACTTGCTAACCGTCTGCCAGACGTAACAGTGCTGACGAAAAGTGAATCGGTTCCATGAATAGTCGTAATGAGACACATAGATACCGATCTCAAATCACGGCTATTATTTATCATAAACCTTACACCTTTCATCGTGATCATAATGCATTTCAAAAACGCTATCTCTTGCAGACGCAAACAATTCGAAGACAGATCAAACAACGACTTATCCGTAAGAAGCGGATTCATCAAGATATTAATCTTAACCAAATTCCTCAAACCAAACGACAACGCTTCAATTCCAGCATCAGTTATCATAATCTCACTAATACTATAATTTCTCAAAGCGTCAATCTCAAACTTATTACGCGAATAACTAACATCTAACTCCTCCAGATCCGGATAAAGCCTAGCTATATTAACCAAATCAACATCACAAAGTTTATCGACATTCGCACACTTCAACACCTTAATCCTCCTACCACTCAACGCTAACTCCTTCAATCCTTTAACCGGAACCGAATTACGATTCGAAATATCAACAGCTTCTAGTTTCAAAGCAACAGAGGACCTAGCGATCTCACAGAGAGCAGTTTCTACACTAGCGTTACGTAATTGACTAAGATCTAGGGTTTTGAGGTTTTTAAAACGGTAAAGGAATGGAGAAATCGTACCGTGGATGAAATACGTCTGATCGATGACGGTGAAACGGAGACGAAGGCGATCGGTTAACGACAGCATCCGTTTGTTAACGGCGGAAACTGATTCGAATTCCGGTTCATGATCGTTGCCTAATTGGTTCAGAATTAGCTCCCAGATTTCCTCTGGTAATTCGTCGTAGTTGCGGTGCATCGTCTTAATGATTGGAATTGGAATTGGAATTGGAATTGGAATTGGAATTGAGAGGTTTACACGTGCAGTGGGAGTGTGAGTGGGAGTTTAATTTCTGTTACGTGATGTGGAGCGGTCATGATGTCATGGTTCCGTTAGCCTCGGAGTGGTTGGCTTAAAGGAATAGTGTATGGGAGGTTTGAATTTTAAATGTTTCGAGTTCACTTATAAAAGTTGCATGTTTGTGTCAATAGTAACAAATCTAGATCTATTTGATAGTATCAAAAGTGGTCATTATGATCAAATATATTAATATCATGTACAATATTCTATATTCCAAACGGTGATTACCTGTTAGACCTCTTGTTATGGGTGTTTTGTTTGGACGCGGTGGGCGTTGCACATTGCTAAATGGCATAGTGGGTTGGGGTGTGGAAGGCTGTTTCTCTCTCTCTCTCTCTCTCATACACACACACACATATATATAATGGGACGCCTAAGAGGTTTCAAATCGAATTTTTTTTAAAGGGGGGCTAAATTAAAAGGATTAATCACTTGGAGGGCTGGAAAAATATTTTTTTTTTCAAAAGGGGGGTTGCCTCCATTTGTAATGACGGGGAGTTTCAAAAATATAGGGGTGTCGGAGTTATGGCAGAGAATGTAAGAACTCCCCTCCATTCTTAATGACGGGGACTGCAAAAGGGTCCCCCCTCCCTTTCTAACGGATGGGAGTCTGGAAAAGTTATCTCCACTTTATTTGAAACGGCGGGGAGTTTGCAAAAGGAGGAGACTCTTTTTAATGTCGATTTAAAATTAATCTTATAAAAGTTCGTGGTTCAAGATTTTAAAAGCTGAAAATTTAAAAATAACAGTACAAGACAGTTTTTTGTAAACTTCGTGTGTATTTCTTTAATCGTCATACGTGATCTTCTTAACTAATTTTTTTCTTGACTAATTTCTTTTACGTGAGTATTTTGCAACGCATGAAATGAGGTTTAAAATGAGGTTTATACAAGATATATCTCTTTCTTCAAAGTAGGTGGTACAAAATTTTGATGGTTGAAATTTAAAAACAATATTACAAAATAGTTTTGCAAAACTTCAAATTTCAAAGTAGCATCAATACCCAAAACTTTTGAATAAAAAAAGACATTTTGTAGACTCCTCGCCGTTACAATCGAGGGGAGATAGCTTTTCCATACTCCCCTCCGTTAGAAAGGAAGGGGAGATACTTTTGCAGTCCCCGCCATTAAGAATGGAGGGGAGTTCTTACATTCCCTGACATAACTCCGACACCCCTATATTTTTAAAACTCCCCGCCATTACAAATGGAGGCAACCCCCCTTTTGAAAAAAATATTTTTCCAGCCCCCCAAGTGATTAATCCTTGTAATTTAGCCCCCTTTTTTAAAAAAAATTTGTAAATCATAGCGGGACGTTATGGAAAAGGGTTTCGAAGCCCCAGCGCCGACGTGACGCTATGAAGGGGCTTTGATGTCCCCACCATAAAGAACAACCTTACGTAGCTCATATATTTGTGTTTGTAAATTTGACTAATTATGCGTGTATCTTTGAACAAATTAAATAAGGATCAAATCCTTGAATAAGAACTCGTATGAAACTATTGAAATTTTATAATCTCATTCAATTTCAAATTATCAGATTACTTAAATGACGGTGAGATCCATGGTCTCAACATGACCTGTATTATCCTGTCATTATCATATGGGGTTCTTAGGCATCAAATAAAGAATTTCTTTACTAGCATTATATAATGTAGAGGTGTTCAAAGTTCGGTTTTGATGGTTTTGGGGTCAAACCGTAAGCCAAACCGTTAGTACGGTTTTTGCTAATCAAAAACCGAACCCAAACCGTTGAAAATAAAAACCAAACCGAACCATTACCAACGGTTTGGCTCCGGCCGGTTTCACGGTTTAGGCTTTAATATGCTACTGTCAAAAACTTAAACTCTAATTCACAAGTTCAGATTTCAAGCTGTCCAAAAATAAAATAATCAAAATGCAAGTTTCCCATAATTAATCATATTGTCTAGAATTTAAGCCTAGAACATGACGGAATACTGAAGTTTTAGTAAAGTTGGGCTAAATTACACACTAGCATCTTATAGTGGGCTAAGACAAAAAGCCCAATTTTTAAAACCCATGATATATTATAAATAGTTATATAAATCTAATATAAAAAATAAAATTTATATATAAATAAATCTTATGGTCCGGTCCGGTCCGGTTTTTTTACGGCTGGTTTTCAATAAAAACCGTAAGCCAAACCGCTCATTACGGTTTGAAAATTTTGAAGCCGACCGACCGAACGTAAAAAAAAACCGACCGCGAAGCCAAACCGATGACCGGATTGGACGGTTTTACGATCTTAAACCGATCGCTAAACACCCCTAATATAAAGGCATAGGATTTTCATACACTATCCCAACAGTGACTGTACAGGCATATACAGCTCGTATAAGGCTATAAGGGCCATTTAGGACATGAAAAAGCTATTTTATGTATCTCATTCACACACTTGTCTGTCATGTGTGACATATACAGCCCATATAAGCATATCCGAGCCATATAAGCCTCCACAGTCACCATAAAGATGAGGTAAGAAGATGTAATCCGTGAATAAATAGTAACTTTAGTCTACCTAGCTTATGCATACTAACATTATTCACATAAAAGGAAGTTAACTTTACATAACTATACAATACATCTTTTAAGGCATAAATTTCAATTGTCGTGATTATATGATAAAACTCAAATCATTGACATAGGTAAGCTTGCACTTGCATTTAGCAAACAAGTATTTGTATCCGTGTGTTGCAGCAAAGTAGGTTAAATATATTACTTACTCTAGAGCAAAAAGTAAATATGCAAAACAAAAATTGGGGACGTGAAACTTGTGAGAAAAAAATTGGGGGGGGGGGGGGACTAAAAACGTATATGTGCGAAACTTAAAGTTGAACCAAAAGTGTAGACATACAATGTTATGTGGCAAAAATCTAATAACTTATAAGTTTTCATGTTATATAATTCTATCGACTATTACGTATTCTCGCTCTCTCATTTCACCTCAACTTGTCAAACTTAATTTTGGTCATCGTAATGTCGAATAGCCAGTGTGTCCTTTAAATTTGGCGATACTTATTAATATCAACATATCCTTTATCATCTCACAGTCCACAAAACACATTTTAATGTTTAAGAAATCCTAGTCATTTACATAGCCATACCATAACTTTCTCTTAAGCATACTTTTGTACGATTCTCATGAAACCAAGTTATAATTATAACAAATCAAGCATATATACTTGCATACTGATAACATGTGCATATTTATAATATGATATCATTTCTCACATGCTATAATTTATTGGGATGTTGAATACAATTTTAATCTTTGGAAAGCAGTATAAACTCATCATGATTTGCTTCGTTCTTCCTTGTTCTTCAATGCTCACACACACCACATAAAATATTCAGGTTTTTCTTTGTGGGAATGAAACACGGCTTCGAGATAAACCATCCAACATGGCTTAGAGCATCTCCAATATTGGCGTCGTTATGATAACACCTTTTTGCTCGATCTGCAAGTCATTCTACCTTATGTGGTTTAAATTGTATGTGGTTGAATGTGATATGATATCGTGCATGTACCCTTTGGCTATGAAACGTAAACAACACTTGATAATATAGGGCGGTTCAGTTATGATCTTGTAGGTGGCTTGGAGGAGATCAAGATACAGTAGAAACTTGATAAATTAATACTCGATTATTTAATAAACTCTCTAAGATAATATTTTTTGCCGGTCCCAACTCGGGGATAGGGTGCTAAATTAATAATTCGCTAAAATTATAAGATAATACATTTTTGATAATTTCTTTAGACCCCATATAAAATATAAATTAATAATTCCTTATATATAGCATATTACATGAATGATTTATGAAGATTTCCTGAAAAATGACTCAATTGTCTTTTGTTTTTTTGTTGAAATCAATTTCCCCTTGAATCTCGTCTCTAATTTTCCTTAGCATTGTAAGAACTTCTGGTGTTGTTTTCTCAAAGCTCAACAAGAAATTGTTCAATGTGATTGCCGCTTTAATAGCTTCGTTTCGCGAAGGGGGCTCCATTGTAGAACTTTTATCATCTTCTTCATCGATATCATCTTTATTAATTCCAATAACGCTTTCAATAATTTATTCATCAGTCAACAACTGTGCAACTACATTTTCTTTTGGGTGAGTCAGAACATTCTACTATAAATTAATAAAATATTAATTAATATATAAATTAATAATTATTAATTTATCGATTAATTAATAACTCTTTTAATTAATAAATTTTGGTGGTCCCAAGTGTATTATTTTATAGAATTTCTACTGTAATTTAGTTTATTAATTTAAGTTTCGGTCTATTTTATTTTAATTAAGTTTAATTTGAGTTTTGGTCTATCGATCTCTTTGTTTTCGAGATATGGCAGAATGAAGTCCAAGTTGGTGTAGGACTCAATTTGTGTGGGTAGTATATAAACCCATATGCTTTAGTTTATTTGCTCAAGCGTTTATTTGCTCGAGCAGTTCGTTCAAACCCTCGTGTTCAAGAAACAAATTGTTGCCTGATTACCAATTACCATCTTGAAATTTAACGTTGGTGTACAAGATTGAATGTTACGTGTTAAGTTTCACTTAGTCTAATGCTTAATGAAGAAACACTAATCGACCCCAGGCAGATTACGGATAATCTGGGGGTTAAATAGATGTTTCCCACGAGGGGTTAGGTCCGGCAAAGATGGTTCTTCTGATGACCTGCAAAACAGACACCGTGAGCTCGTCACTGAGAAGGGGGGGTACCTCCTTGTGACCACCCTCCGGCGTGAGAATCAGACTAGATTGCTCTTGAATATAAGTGTATATATTGAGAGATTGCTAGAGAAGATAAGATCATATATGGAGATATAAGATGTGATAAGATGATAATACCGTTCCAAGGTGTTGGAGTATTTATAGCCGAAGGTAGGTTTCCAAGAAGGTACAGCCGGCTGAATAGTATTCCTGTTCTGCCAACTGTGGGCTACGCACATGCCATGCTGGTGGTTGGTGGGTAGGCAGCGGCTGATAGTGACCAGGCCGGCTGTGTACTATTCCTTTTCCACCAACTGTAGGCTATGCACGTGCTACGACAGGTTGGTGAGTAGGCAGCGGCTGATAGTGACATTAAGTAATAGAGCATGATGCTCGTTGTGCTGTTGTCAGTGAGCTGTCGCAGCTTTGGTCAGATCTTTTGTCCATACCTCGTCAGGTACAGTACAAAAGATCTTCCAGTAGCGTACGGACTGGCTCATTTGGGCGGGAGTTTTCCCGGCTTTGGGCGGGAGTATTCCCGGCTTGCTCACTCCTTCTTCAGGTGACATTACTGAATTATTTAAGAGTTAAGTGCCTTGTGCGGGTAGCCTTGCTGCGCGGGTAGCCTTCTCTGATGGCTAGTATCCGTTGCTGCGGGAACAGGCGGAGTACGTCGACCATTGGGAGGCTTTTCCTGCGGGAACAGCTTGCGTACTGCGCGTAAGGACGTCACGTCTCTGAGCATGGTGGGTCCTGCGGATCCAGTTGGTTTCTGCGCAGACGTCTCTCTTCAAGGTGAGTTGCGAGTTTAGCCTTTGCGCAGACGTCCCTGTTGAAGGTGATTCTTGCGGGTTCAACTGCGCAGACGTCCCTCTTTGAGGTGAGTCTTGCGGGTCCAACTGGGCTCTGCTGGGACCTACCTCTTCAAGTCCCCCCAGTCCAATGTTCTTCTCATGAATTGTTAATAAGTGAGGTGAACTTTTGGACTTAAGCAAAGGGTTTTGAAAAGGGTTTAGTTTTAAGGTTTTCCATGGGGATTCTTCCCGCGGAAGTCCTAATGTCACGTGCAGAAATTCCCGACTTTTCTGCTTGATCTTTGGGTATGATGTGGGTAGGTCTGTAACCTCCTCGCAAGTCAGGAGCGTTGAGTTCCACTTGTATAGATTCTCCATGAGGTTTTGGTAGTTTTGAACATAGTGATCAATTATGTTAAACAACCAATTCCATCTTGGAGCTTCAAACAATCTAATTCTCGACGTTCCCGCTATGCGGGGATGTTATTCCCATTTCCGCAAGCATGGCCCAGAAGATCCTTCTTGGTTTCAATTCCCTGCGGAGTGCTAAGTATGTGAAGGGTTTCGCCTTGACACTGTACCCGCACTCGTCTTATAGTTACTTTACTTCCAAGGTATTCCTGGCTTCAATTCCCTGCGGGTGCTAAGTATGTGAAGGGTTTTGCCTTGACATTGTACCCGCACACGTCTTATAGTTATTTGGTTGCCGAGGTATTCTTGGCTTCAATTCCCTGCAGGTGCTAAGTATGTGAATGGTTTTGCCTTAACACTGTACTCGCACCTGTCTTATAGTTACTTGGTTGCCAAGGTAAGGGGTATAGTCCCGCTTACTTTTGAATCTTTTTTGAATCTTTTTGAATCTGTTTGAAATTCTAAGAGTTGGTGAAAGGATAAGAACGGTCCAAACTGTTGAAGGGACGGTTGCGTAGTCTGACGGTTTCTTCTGACAGTTTCGGGACGCGCAGGAAGTTATGGCGACGTGACAGTATATGGTCAATCCAGACGCTTTTTCAGGCGCGTGGGCGCGAGTTTTCGGGCGCGTGGCCGCGAAGTTTACGGCGCGCGTCCTGTCAACAGCTGTTGCCAGCTTGCTTTTTCCACGTGTCATAGTTTCATTGCACCATCGTTTTCCTCTCTCTTCCGCATTAAATTCATCGCATTCATTGCGATGAGTATATAAAGGGGGAGAGGGTGCATCTTAATCCACACCTTCACTTCACTCTTCTTCTTCTAAACGATTTCCGGCGAATACTCTAACCTTTCCGTCGAGCATTCTCCTGAAATCGTTCTTCACATCCAAAACATGTCTTCCGTTCATGATCTTGAGGCTACCGCCGAGGAGTCTGACTTGTATGCCGAGAATCCGTCGTCTACTTCTGATAAGGACGATAAGAGTACTGCTGGTGAGTTCCAGTGTGCTCTTACCGTCGACCTGTACCAGTACATTGTTAGGAAGTTCATGCTCGAGCCTTTCGAGCCTGAGTTTCCTAAGCCTCATCAGACGGTGTACGATGCCCCCAAGGGCAAGATAGGGGTGTATGCCGCATTCTTCGTTTATGGGAATCTCAGGTTCCCATTGACGAAGTTTGTGTACCGTGTTTTGGAGAGACACGGTGTACATCTGACGGAGGTACACCCAATGGCGATCGCCAAGATTCGCCATTTTGAATGGGTGTGCCTCATTCTGGGCGTGGAGCCCCATGTCGACCGCTTGATGACCTTCTATTCCTGGAGGTGCATCCAGGGGTGGTATACCTTGGTCACTCGGATCAAGGGTTTGAAGATCTGAGCTACCGAGCGCAGTCTTCGGTCTTGGAAGCGGGAGTTCTTCTATATCTCCGCTCGCGTCGTCCCCATAGCGATGAGTTCAAGAACGGGAGAGCTCTCCCGAACCTTCACGCCTCCAACTACCAGGAGGCGGAATGGTTCTCCAAGATTTCTCGGGTCCAGTCTCCGGTTTACCGCTTTGCGGAGTCCGGGATGCTGATGCTCGGGATGAGCCGGGTGTGGAAGGATGCTGGGGCGGAGGCGCCACAGATTCCCATCGTCCTCGAATACGGTTTGAACTCTATCCCTTACGGTATGATTCACATCCTCTTGCTGATTTATCTAACTGTTTCTCTTTTTGTTTCAGAGGGGAATGACTTACAATCGCTCCTGCATCCGCGGGAGGCTGGTGGTCCCGCTCGGCTGGGTACTCGTGCTCTTGATGAGAACGAGTTGCCCATCCTTGAGCAAACGGCGGATCGGTTTGTGGAGGTCTACCCGCCGGGCCATGAGATTTTGAGTGCCACGCGGCCAGGTAAGGAACTCTTTAACCCCCGCCCTCTCCATGCTCAAACCTTTGCTGGAATTCCTCTAATCTTGTCTTCTGATGAGGAATCCGCAGATGGTCATTTCTTCGCGAGGAGGAAGAAGGCTGCTGGCGGGAAGGGCAAGGCGAAGGTTGCCTCCACCGCCGATCGGGTTGACCGGTCTGACTCGGAGACCGAGAGCGAGGAGGTGGCGGGGAACCCTGGTGGTGAGACCACTGTTCCAGAGGTTGAGACAGCTGTCACCTCTGAGCAGCCCAGGATGACGACGGTGAGCGGCGTGAAGAGGCCGGCTCCATCGGGTTCGTCCCCGCCTATCAGAACCTTCAAGCTGAAGAGAACTCGTAAGTATAATTTTCATTTACTTTAACTGCATATCCTTCCGCCATTATATTTAACTATCTTGTCTTCATGCAGGCGTAGATGCAACTGCATTCCAAGTGGTACGGGGAGGAGCACATCTGGACCCATGACGGTAGGTTTGGTCAACCTACCCGAGGCGATGACCCAGGCGACTGCGCCTGTTTCAAGTGTTGGTTCAGTTGCTCATCCCGTTGAGGCAACTGTTCCAACTGTAACATCATCCCCGCCGGCTGTCAGTGCGATCTTCACGGAATCCTTCACTGAGCCGGCGGTGATATTTTCTGCGGGTTCTTCCGCAGCGGCGGCCACGGTTGTGAGTTCACCTCCAGGGAGTTCACCTCCGCTGGCCTCTACCGCAGCGGCTTCGACCGTGCCTCCGGCGCCGGCGACTACCTCGTCCCCGGCCGGTTCAGCAGGTATGTTTGGGGTTGGGGCGTCTAGCCAATCTCTGCCTCCTTCCCATCTGCCTGACCTCTTGGATGGATATCCGTTAGGTTCAGGTGATGGGTTTGGTGGCTATCGGCCTGTTGTCGACTCTACAGGTGCGTAGGGTTATTTTGGCATCTTTTTTTTTATATCATCTTTTCCTAACTGTTTTTTGTTTTTACAGTGTCGGATTCCAATGAAGTGTATGTTCCACGTTGGAACATCCGCCGAGGAACAACCCTTCGAACGGCTGTGGACTGCGTCGAGTGGGCGCGCCACGCCGCCCCAAGTGGGGCGTTGGGGGAAGCTATGTCAAGCTACCAGGAGGGTAGGCTGACAAACGAGCTTCGAATTCTCCTTGCCTGGATGCAGCCGCGCGTCGAGCTGCTTTGTCGTGAAAACGACAAGTTAAAGGCGGCTCGTATCCAAGAAGTAGCTCAGGCGCGGGCTATCCGGGAGGAGAACAGGAGACTCTCCGCCGTTGCTGCGGAGAAGGAAAAGGCCTTCAAGGCCCTTGAGGTTGAAGTTCAGGCCCGTCTCGAGGCCCGTTCCAAGGCTACCCAAGCTGTTAACAAACAGCTTCGGTTGGCTAAGGAAACTGCGCGGAACGCAACCGAGAGGGCCACTAAGGCTGAAGCTGTTGCGGAGCCTCTGCGCGCCGAGAATGAGGAGCTCAAAGCCAAACTAGAGAAGCTCCAGCAGGCTCATGACGCCTTGGCCATGGAAGACGCCAAGAAGCTTCAAGAGATCTTGGACCAGAGGGGTATGATTGACCATACTGAGCGTAAGCTAAAGGGCGTTGAAGAGGCTGCTGCTAAGGAAGTGTTGCTTGCCAACATTAACAAAAGTGAAGCTGAACGCGCCCGTAACCAAGCTCAAGCTGCCCTCCAGGAGGCTCTGGTTACCAAGGAATGGCTTCTACGAGAAGCGTTGTCGCAGGGTAAGCTTAGCTTCATAATGTCTTTACGCTTTTCTTTATACTTAGAAAAGTTGATAATTTTGTAGGTTGTGCATCGGATCTTCACGGACGCATCTTACGACGATGTCATGAGCGCAGTCCTCAACGCTTCTCATGAGGATGGGGAAAAGGCTGGCTTCTTGCTTGGTCTGGGGTTTGTTGAGAAGGGCATCCCGCCTTCCAACTTCCCTCTATATGATGTAAATACTGAAGCTGCGTATGACCAAGCAGTGAACCAGTATGCTGCCTTCCCGCATCCGGTGGTGGAGAAGGTGAACGAAGTTGCTGCTGCTGCTGATGATGGGCTAACCATTCTCAAGACCTTCCTTGAACCGCCACAGCCAATTGATGGTGCGGGTACAAGTGGGTTTGGAGGGAGTGGTCCTGAAGCTTGAACCTTTAGATCCTTTCCCACTGTTAGGATAGGTTTATGTTTTTGTATAGATTTACACTCTTGTAAGCGGGTAGATACCCGGCCATTCTTGTAATACTTGAATTTTTATGGAATGTATAAATCTTTGTGCGGGTAGGACCGCCACTTTCACTGGATGACTTGCTTTATAGACGTTATATGACTTGCTCATGCATATTATAGCTTAATTTGGCACTTGTTTTACCGCATAAACCATATATGATTCGCTCGTGCATACTTTAACTTAGCAAATTTCCAAGTGTTTTGAACAAGTTAACTGTTCGACGCGCGATTGTCAATAGGTTAGTGTTCAGTTTCCTCTATCATGATTGTGCGGGTAGGACCGTCACTTTCATTTAGTGGGATGACCGATCTTCACCTATAACTGACCTGCGTGAAGGTTTGCCGTTTTTTGTGTTTATGCGGGTTTTGCCGCCGTCCACACGCAACGACTTTTCACACTTATTTATGCGGTGAATACCGGCATATCAGTGTGTTGAATAAGTTAACCGTTTGATGCGCGGTTGTCAATAGGTTAGTTCGGTTTCCTCTATCATGATTTGTGCGGTTAGGACCGGCACTTTCATTTAGTGGGATGACCCAACTTTACCTATAACTGACCTTCGTGAAGGTTGTCCTCATCTGTTTTTTGTGCTTACGCGGGTTTTGCCGCCGTCCACACGCAACGATTTCTTCACACTTATTTATGCGGTGAAAACCGGCATCAGTGTTTTGAATAAATTAACCGTTCGAAGCGCGGTTGTCAATAGGTTAGTTCGGTTTCCTCTATCATGATTTGTGCGGGTAGGACCGGCACTTTCATTTAGTGGGATGACCCAACTTTACCTATAACTGACCTGCGTGAAGGTTGGCCGTTTTTTGTGTTTATGCGGGTTTTGCCGCCTTCCACACGCAACGACTTACTTCCCGACTTATGTATGCGGTGAAGACCGCATATCAGTGTTTTGAATAAATTAACCATTCGACGCGCGGTTGTCAATAGGTTAGTTCGGTTTCCTCTATCATGATTTGTGCGGGTAGGACCGGCACTTTCATTTAGTGAGATGACCCAACTTTACCTATAACTGACCTGCGTGAAGGTTGGCCGTTTTTTGTGTTTATGCGGGTTTTGCCGCCTTCCACACGCAACGACTTACTTCCCCACTTATGTATGCGGTGAAGACCGGCATATCAGTGTGGAAAGTTCATAAGTATAAATGTAAGATTATCAGCGTCAATGTGATAAGGAGAATCATTTTCATTAGAAGTGGCTCTGGGCATTTTCTTTACAAGTTTGGAATTGATCTACATGCAGCCTGTGTAATTGAGCTCCCTTCCATGTTCTTGCGATGGGAGTGTCATCGAGCCTTTCGAGCCGATATGCACTTGGTTCGGAATCTCGTTGTTTACGCAGTATGTAGTCTCCAACATTGAAGCTGCAGTTTCATTGGTGTTTTTCCCAACTAGGGTTCAACACGCATTAGCCTGCTCAGCGTTCATTACGCCATGAGGTGCGTGAGCATCCCATATCTGACAAATGCTTCGACGATGTCCTTCAAGTCTAAGCATTCCTCGGTGGTGTGGCCTCTTGTCCTATGGAAGTCACAGAATTTTCTTTGATCAGCGTTTGGACGCTGTCGGATAATTGGAGCCTCTGGCCATGGGAGCCTCTCGGTGGCGAATATCTCGGTGACGCTTTTGGTGAGTGGCGTCCATCTGGAGTTCCGGTTCGACTGCATGTTGTCCTTTCCGCCTAACCGAGGGTGCGAGCCGGATGAGGTGTCAAAGTTTACCCTTGACTGCCAAATACCTAGCTTCCTCTTTTTGTTTAGTCGGGCGGTAAGGACGTTGTTTTCTCTTGTTTTCTGGGTGTAGAGGTTTGTGCTTTGGGGAAGATATCTACCCAGTTGCTTTTCCGTTTCCGCGAAGCGTTTAGCTGCTGTCATGATGGCATCCCATGTGGACGGCATGTCATCTTTACCCGTTAAGGTGCGGATGAGCTCTGGGTCTTTCGCGCCCTGGATGAAAGCAGCGCGAACAAGATCTTCGCTAATACTGCCCAGACTTAGCTTCTTTGAATTGAAGCGCGTGATGAAGTCTAGTAAAGACTCATCTTCCTCTCGGATGCAGTTGAGGATTGTCCATTGCTCTTCAGTGTACTTTCTTTGTTGACTGAAGTGTTGGCTGAACTTCTGTTGGAAGTCTGCCCAATCGTAGATGTGGTGGACCGGTAGACGGTCGAACCACGCTCTGGCTGCTCCAACCAGCGTCATCTGGAACATATAACACCACGTGGGTTCCGTCCAGTTGCTGACGGTTGCCCCCGCTATGAATCTGTTCAATGATCGTCTGGGTCGGATATACCATCATAAGTGCCGATGTTGGACATCTGTTTGGCACTTCTTGGGGCGATTGCTTCCGCAATGTCCCTTGCAAACTTGGAGGTTCCCGCATTTGCAGCGGTTGGTCTGAAGGTTTTAGAGAAGTCACGTGGGTTTCCACCCGCGTTTTTTGGTTTGAAGGATTCTCCAAAATTCCTTCTCGGTTGGAAGTCCGTTTCCTTACGCTTCCCTTTCGCCCTATGGCGAGGGTTTGCGTCGTTGTCGGATTCCTCCGAATCATCGTCCAAGTACTCGCACTCATTGCTCATGTTGAGCTGTTGTCGAGTGCTTCCGAATTCGTCAGCCTGTTGGAGTGAACGTAAGCGTTCATCCAACTCAGCTTGGAATTCCTTCTGACGTGCTTCGGCCCACGCTTTGACTTGATCGAGTGTTTGGCGGGGGAGCTTCATCTGTTGTCTCTCCAACTGGGCATCGGTGAATCCCAGTGAAAGATTGTTTACTGCACTTGCCCCGGCTCGGGTAACCGGGGTAGTGTTCGTAAAATTTATTGCACTTGCCCCGGCTTGGGTAACCGGGGTAGTGTTCGTAAAATTTGTGTACTCGCCGGTATTCCCCCCAGTAGCTGGGGTTTCAGTTACCGGGGTTTCTTGGTTACTTGCTGGCCCTGTGACCGGAGTAACGTTAACCATCTTTCCAGAAGTTTTGAAAAAACTGAAAGTAGTTCTAGCTTTTATGCACGGATGGCGCCAATGAAGAAACACT